>NC_064926.1:197813841-198428424 GCF_023897955.1 Schistocerca gregaria
CATTTTTTGTTGCGACGGAATCTTCTCACGAAATTCCAATCACCAACTTTCTCCTCCGAATGCGAAAATATTTTGTTGACACCAACCTACATAGGGCGGAACGGTCACCATGATAAAATAAGGGAAATCAGAGCTCGTACGGGAAGATATAGGTGTTCATTCTTTCTGCACGTTATATGAGATTGGAATATTAGAGAATTGAGAGGTGGTTCGATGAACCCTCTGCCAGGTGCTTAAATGTGATTTGCAGAGTATCCATGTAGATGTAGATAGTTACACAACGAGGTGCACTAATGATACCTTAGAATTTATCACTACACCTCATCATGCAGCTTCACCAATGGAAATAATTGTTCTTACCCACTATTGAATTAATATATCAATAAAACAAAATTCAAATTTTAGCAGTTCAAGAAACAAGGTTCCTACACTGTAACTACAGAATTTCCAATGGCAAACCAGCAATCAAAATTATGAATCAGATGCCATTAATGTGTACAACTTCCTACGTTCATAAAAGGGTAATAGGAAATCTTATTTAAACCCATCTCAGAGAGAGAGAGTATACTTCCTGTCAGTTAAACGCAAAAACAAGCTATACACACTTGTTAATTGCCATGCACCAATAAATGAAAACTGGAAAAAAAATCCACAAAAAACAGTGGAATTCTGGGATCTTTTAGGAACTTAAATAACTAAAATTCCAAAGATGAACACCATATTACTATTAGGCGATTTCAATGCACAAATAGGCAAAGAAAAGAAATTTAGAAATGTAGGACACTACCCAGCTCATAGAACTAACACAAATGGTATGAGGCTAATCATCTTGTGTGAAAGCTCTCACCTGAAACTAATGTCAACCTTCTTTAGGAAACTCCCAAGAAAAGCTAAAACGTGGATATCTCTCAATCCAATGTTAGAACAATTTCAGTAGATCATGTGACTATTTCACAAAAAAGCACAATGGAAATTATGAATGTGAAAGTAGTAAGGAATGGTGAATCTGATCCTGATCATTATCTCTCTAAAATTAAAGTCAAACTCCTACCTAATAATAATAATTAAAAAAAGGAACGAAAGAAAGTCACAAAGGTTGATAAAATACCGGGTATATGTAAAGTCTGGGAACACTTTCAATTATTTATTGCACAAGAACTAAACATTGTACAGATGTCATACACATTCTATTTTGAAGAGAAACTCTGAAAGTTTTTTTGACAAACATTCAATGAGCAAACCCTGAGTGACCCCGCACACGTCAATACAATAATCGAATTCTTGCCATACCCATCCCAGCATGGCATCGTTGACTGTGGCAGTCACTTCCCATATTCTCTCCCATGGCTCTGCTACACCATGTAGTAGAGGCAGTACATACACCAGATTTTTAATGTGTCCGCACAGAAATAAGTCACACAGAGTGAGATCTGGTGATTGGGGAGGCCATTTCATGAAACAGCTGTCCCCTTCTGTAGCACAGTCGACCCATCAATGCGGCAGCTCCGTGTTCAGGTACCCTCGAACTTCACGATGGAAATGGGGTTGTGCACCATTTTGCTGGAAGATGAACGGAGAGTCCAATTACATTTGAGGCATCGGCCATTGCTGCAACATGTCCAAGCAGGAATATCCAGTGACAGTGCTCGGGCGAAGAAGAATGGCCCGTACAGTTTTCGACATGACAAGGCATGAAAAACATTTACCTTTGGGGAATCGTGCTCAAATTCAATGCATTTGTATGGATGCTTTGTACCCCAGATTCAAAAATTATGCCTGTTCACTTTCCCGTTAGTGTGAAAAGTGGCTTCTTTGCTAAAAATTTAGCGATCAACAATGCTATCCCCATCCTCATTTGATTGCTACAACTGCGAACAGAACTCAAAATGCTTGTCTTTGAGCTTCTGCACTAGCTCCAAGTTGAATGGCTTTTGTCGCAGGACTTTCCACTTTGTCACCGGAGCCATTTCAAGTTCACAGGATGCATGACACATTGATTTCTTTGGCCTCCTTATGAATGTCTCTTGTACGAACTCCACATTCACTTTATTCACACTGGGACATCTGTTTCTCTTTTCTGGGCACAAGAAACCCGTCGTAACGAATTTGTTGAGCCAGTGGTAAAACGCCTTCCTTGTTGGTGACATCTTACCGTATTTGAATCTGTGGCAGTTATCAACTGAAAGAGTCGACCGCCTCATCTTTGAGAACGAACTTCTTTGAAAACTGTTGATCTCAGTGTGTTCCCAACTCTGTATTCGAGCGGATGTGTTTGTACCGACAAGATCAAAATAAAGTTAATTCATTATAAACGAGTGAATACTTAATGTTGGGTTCAATATTACTGTACGTAACATCTCAATCCTCCTTACTGGTGACCCCGATGCTCACGAACACCACTTATGACACCAGAAATGTGTACCGGAACATCGCCAAGGACAAACAATGCAGCAACCCTTTGTCGGATTTGTACGTCCATTGACTTCACATTGTGCCGCATCTGGATGCAGTGTACAGGAAGTGTAATTAGTGTGTAAATTCCTGACTCTTGTGTGAATCGTGCTTTTTAGTAACTTTCATCACCTTCCCACACATCGACAATGCGACCAAGGTGCACACGTCGTCCGTTAAAACCTGCTCAACGCATCGGTAATATCACTTCCGGACAGTGCAGTGCTCCTTCGCCGATTAATTTGGACAATTTTGACGTGCTTTTGTGTGATAATAATTACAGTGACATTTGTCAGTGCAGTGCTTCGACACTGGACAATCATGCCAAACAATGGACTGCAAGAAATGGGGAGTATGTTGCAAATCCCAGTTCGCACAAATTCCGAACTATGGCTAAATCGCATGCCTGGTTGAATTTACAAACGCCTGTCACAGCCACCGCGTCTTCCGCACCGCGTGCAAATTCATTCGACCCAGTTTCCGCACAGCCCATCTTCCAGAGTTCGAATGTTTCCGCAAACATTTCCTCCTCTTCTCCCCGCTTGTCTCATTTGCAGCATTCTACTACCAACATTTCTCTCGGACCAACTTCCAATGTGGTTCATGGCCGCGGAGTATATATTCTCCTCTTATGGCATCACCGACAAAAGTGAAAAATACCTCGTAGTCTTCAGGCACCTAAAGGACTATCATTATGTAATTACGGGCGTTATCTGTGACAATTTGAGTGACAAGTACACCAGAGCGAAAGCCGCTTTAATTTAGCGCCTGTCACCAACATCGCAGAAACAATTTCATCAAGGGCATTCTACTGATCAACAACAATGCACCAATTACACCGACGACAATGCCGGCTGTTTATCAGTGCAACACTGGACGTGCCACATCTTCCGCACCGCGTGCAAATTCATTCGACCCAGTTTCCGCACAGCCCATCTTCCAGAGTTCGAATGTTTCCGCAAACATTTCCTCCTCTTCTCCCCGCTTGTCTCATTTGCAGCATTCTACTACCAACATTTCTCTCGGACCAACTTCCAATGTGGTTCATGGCCGCGGAGTATATATTCTCCTCTTATGGCATCACCGACAAAAGTGAAAAATACCTCGTAGTCTTCAGGCACCTAAAGGACTATCATTAGGTAATTACGGGCGTTATCTGTGACAATTTGAGTGACAAGTACACCAGAGCGAAAGCCGCTTTAATTTAGCGCTTGTCACCAATATCGCAGAAACAATTTCATCAAGGGCATTCTACTGATCAACAACAATGCACCAATTACACCGACGACAATGCCGGCTGTTTATCAGTGCAACACTGGACGTGCCACATCTCCCTCTATGCAGCACCTGAGCCACACCAACTCTGCTCGACCGCTACTGACAGCGACATGAAGGCCGCGCCTGCTGGCTCACTGACCTCGACCCAGTCAAAACAAATAGCTGCATGACATACTATCCCACCACGGCTACTGCACCCGCATCTTGTCAACAACTCGCCAACACTATGAAAGCCTACCGCCTGCAACTTTTTCACTCACCCCAGACGACGATTTCAGCCGTCTCAATGCTTCATACAGCAGTGAACGTGTTCACACTCCGCCACCGCCGAGTACTGAGTTTCACATTCGCAATCGCACACACACAATCTCTTCCACTCAAACTGTTATGTCAATACTGTGCCGCCAACCTTGTCTTGTACGCCAGGTTACCCTTTGATAGAGAGAGATTGTGATTTTGACACCATCTTACTCAGTGATACACAGCAGACTGCTTCACGATGTACATTTTCGCCTGAACAACTGCAACAGCTACGTGAACAAATTGCGACATACAACTTGTTGGTACAAGATCAGTTACACATGCTGCAGCCGACACTGACTGAGCAAGACATGCAACGGATGCTCCTGTCATTGTTCCGCCTCCGACTGCTGATGATCCTTTGCCGTTACTACCAGCTACAACTAATACCCTGATGATCACGCTACATGCATCTATAGTACCAGATGTCACAACTGTCATCATCTCACCGCCTCAAGTGGAAATTCTACGTTACTGATGTGGTACAAGCAACTTATTTACGCCACTGCCACCTTTCCTTGGAAGTTCCAGACACTTTGTTTCTGTACCATGGCATAACCAGCCACATTCCAGTGCCGCCCTCTTCACTACCTCCGCAATGTATGACCAACACATCTGCCGTTTCTGCTTTGATGAGTGAGCATCTTTCCGCTCCGACACATGACCGTGCGGCAGTTTCTCGCGAGCAACTTGCAGCCTTACGACTCGACCGCAGCGCCGGCAGTGACAGCAAACACGCAGCTCCAGCTCCATCGAACTGTGTCGCCTTTCCGCCACGGATCAGCAGTTCATCCGCCGATTCGACTTTTTCATGTTCACATTACCTCTCATTGCCTTCCTGCTCCGACCATGGTTTCACCGACCACGTCCGCCTTCCACCACCTCTCGCCATCACCATGCCTCATGCACAGGGCTCACAGCTGCACCTCCCAACCCACAATCACAGCTGTTTCGCACATCAAAACACTGACATTGTCAACTTCGCTTGGAACATCCTGCCATCTACTGCTGTAACACACTCGCTGTCCACGGACTCTGAGGTGACGCTTCAGTCTACACCGAAGTCATCCGCCGCCAAGGTCAGTCATGTGCAGCTTACTGTTTTCTCCCCTGCTGCAACATTAAGCGCCTCTATAACTCTGTCATTACTGCGAGTGTTGCTCATCCGGCATCTCTTACGCACCCGTTAAGCCACAGCATGCTTGCTCCTATATGTCATGCGGAAAATAACAAACTGTTACCGGACACATTACACTTACCGCCGTGTTCGCCAGCAAATACTTTGGCAATACATCGCATCGCATCTTCGACGCACTCCGCACCTTTGATCGGATCAAAACCCCGCTGCACCACAAAGCCTCAGCACGACTATGTTCTCCCCACCGACACCTTCTGCTTCCACCGTGCCATCAGCAGCAGGGCACAGTCAACATGTGGACGCCTTCTGCACCTTCCCTCCACTGATCGCACCTACCAAGACATTGAGAAATGGATCAATCGCATCTCGCACTAGCGCCTGCCACAACACGATCGGTCATGCGTACTTGTGCCATCAGCCGGCTGGGTGCACACAGGCACACCATCCTTATCGTGCTCCGCACTACCGGCGGAGGCTTGGTGGCGGTTATCGACAGAAAGAGACGACCGCCTCATCTTTGAGAATGAACTTGTTTTTGTCTAAGTCCAACACACACGAAGCTCACTCTGCACCTTAATTCGCCATGTTTGCGACTAGCGCTGACTATCGGCAAATTACCAAACTATGCTGTGGTGGTATACATGGAAAAAAACTTTCAGGGATTCTCTTCAAAATGACATATGTATGATTCCTGTAAAATGTTTGGTTCTTGTGCAATAAATAACTGAAAGTGTTGCCAGACTTTATGTACACCCTGTATAATACAGACAAGCTTACTATAACAAAAGAATCAATTAAAAACTAACAAGACAAAATTAAAGTAGCTAAACATGGCAACTGGCAAGACATATTCAAAGAAATTAATAATACTGCACAGAAAGTATTTGGGTCAATAAAAAACAAAAGCAAAATATGGTCGAAAGAAATATGTGAAGAAGCCGTAGCAGAGAGGACTAAAAGGTGGGAAAAATGGAACTGCTGAAAGAAAATTGAAGATTATGATCAATTTAAACAACAAAGGAAGGAAACAGCCACATTAATCAAAAATACCAAACGTGGTTTTGAAAAGGAGAAATTTTTGGAAATAGACAAAAATTTTGTAAAGAAATTAAAGTGGTACCAAACTCCAAATGTCTGTTTCAAAATTGAAAACTGTTATTAAGCAATATCGAGTATTTGAAATACTAGCAAGGCATTTTCTTCAGCTTCTGAACTGTTTTAAACCAAATCATAAATTGGAATGCTGAGATATTAACGAAAATCTGGAAGAAGATTTGCCATCAACTATAGAGGAAATTCAAGAAGTAATTATGGCCCTCAAAAACAACAAAGCTGGTGTAGAAGATCCTATTACAGCTAAACTTTTGAAATGGACCTTGCCAAACATAGCAGAGGAGCTAAATTTACTTTTTGAAGAAATCTAGAAAACAGAAAAAATTGCAGAGTAATGGATAGTTGCCTTGATACACCCAGTCCACAAAAAAAGTAATAAACAGTATGTAAACAACTACAGAGGAAACTGTTTACTGCCAGTAGCATAAGTATTTTCCTTGGTTTTATTAAGCAGAATAGAAACAACACTAGACAGTCATTTAGATGAATATCAAGGTGGTTTCAGGAAAGCAAGGTCATGCTCAGAGCAAATATTTAATGTAAAGTCAGTAATCCATCACAGCTTACCTAAATCAAAGGATATTGTAGTTATGTTTGTGGATTTCAAAAAGGCTTTTGATTCTGTTTACAGAGAAACCATATATAAAATAATCTGAGAATTTGGACTGAAGTCTGAACTGGCGAACCTAATCCATGTTAACACTTACAGATACAGTCTGTAAAGTAAAATTTATGGAGGAAATATAACAGCCTTTCAAAATAAAAACAGGTGTACGAGAAGGTGACAGCCTATCACAATTCTTTTTAATAGTGTGTTGGAGAAAATAGTAAGAATTTGGAACAAAAAACTTATTGAACTCAACATGTCACCTATAAAGTTAGGAAGACAAGAGGAAGCAAGAAGACAAGATGAAGCAAAAAGATCGAAATCAACTGTCTTTCATTTGCAGATGATATTGCTACGCTTTCCGAAAAAGTGGCATCAGCTATCAACAGAGGACAGGTTGCATAAAATGAGGATAGCATATGGTATCACCAAAGATCTCTACAATAAAAAGTGTGTATCCAAAGATGCAAAAATGAAGAAGCCAGAATGCCTATATGCAAGCAAACGCCTGACATTAAACTATAATTTTGATAAATTAGAACTACTAGAAAGGTGAATAAGTATTAAGACCACAAAAAACAGCAGAAGGTTGGAAATTATGAAGTAATGCTGAAATATAGCAAAATATAGACTCATGCTGTTCATACATCTATTTCAAATGCCAGACAGTAGATTAACTAATAAGATTTTCAAATATTTGTGTGATAAGAAGTCCGCAAGCTGGGTCAACGAAGCAAAACAGCAGCTACAAAGATCAATATAAAAACAGAAGGTATAAACAATAGAGAAGCTTTTCAGGAAAAAGTATTGAAAATGGAAGGATTCCAAGGCTGGATAGCTAAAAAGACTGGTTCAAAATGGTCTGCAGTAAAGATGAAGGTATTCTGGAAGAAATGAAAAGAATGAAGAATTGAAATTGGAACATGCTGCCCAGATGGCCTATTTGCAGTAAAACAAAAAGGTAACTGAAATTTAAGCATCATATTTTCTCCAATTTCTGCAATTTCTCTAAAGAAAATATGGTGTTTATTTACATCTTCTCCTGTCAGTTGTGGTGAGATACTTGTACTATTCAATAAATTTTCCCATTCTGCTTGTCATTATTCACTTTGGTAACTTAAAAAAGTAGGGGAATGGGAGAAGTTAGTTTTACTCTAAGGTTATTGGAAAATGATGTCAAAACAATGAGTACTTGTCAACTGCTGTTCATGGTCACAAGTTTCACATAAGTATTGTATGGGAGAGGACCTTTGGAAATTGCTAAATATTTGGAAAAAAACTTGATTTGGTTGCACCAATTCGAGCTGTGTCCTCAGATTCCTCATTAATCACACTTTTAGAAATCATATTTATGGAAATAAACAGCCAAGTATTTGTGACAAGCAAGAACATAAATGTCACTACTGCTCATTTCACTAACATCAATTTATAATTTGGCCATGATAAGTTGTTGACTTTGCTGGTGCTGCCAGAAGCGGGGAAAATTGGCAATAGCTGAAAGATATTTATTTGTCCCCCAGTACAAACAATATTTGCAACAGTGTCACATCTGCTTTTTATAGGCACAGCACACAGGTTATAGTGCCAGCACAGGCAATGGAGAGAAGTGGTAAGCTTAGGTTCCTGCTTAACCACACCCTCAGAAATCTTAAAACATATTCTGGAAAAAAAGTGTCAAATGTTTGTGAAAACCAAGATTACAAAAGTCTAACAACTCAATCTGGAGAGAAAATGCTCTAATATGTAAACAACATCAAATACTGCAGAACATACTTCCATTACATTAATAAGAAAGTCCCAGAATCTTCCACAAATGTGAAGGTGTATAGAAAATGTTTGAATATAACAGGATGCAAACCTACTTCTTACGACTCTGTATAAGGTTTAGGTGGGTAGATCATGTAACTACTGAGGAGATACTGAATAGAATTGGGGAGGAGAGAAATTTGTGGCACAGCCTGATTAGAAGGCAGGATCGGTTGATAGGACACATTCTGAGACATCGAGGGATCAGCATCTAAGTACTGGAGGGAAGTATGTGAGGGGGGGCATCAAAATCTTACAGAGACAAAGAGATGAGTACAGGTAGTTGATTCAGAAGGATGTTGTTTGGATTAGTTATTCGGATATGATGAGTCTTGCACAGAATGGAGAGGTGTATCAAACCAGTCTTCAGACTGAAGAGCACAACAACAAACAACTCCATGTCTCCCCACTACACTATTATGACAGCACATAACTTTCAACAACAGATGGCTTTCATCTTAGGATCTCATGAAGAGTTTTGCTGCTGATGTCACTAACTGGCACTGAACTATAACAAGTATTACCCAGAGTGATGTGTTGTGATAAATCTTCAATGTGTTGTTGCCTTGAAATGGCATACTGTCATAACACAAAAACAATTAAATCCACTGTGATGTCTCTGAAGGTCTTCATTTGTCAATTGCTATCAAATTCTGAGGTTACATTAAATTTTATGGAAGACATGTCATTTTGGTTGGTTGGTTTGTGGGGGTTGAAGGGCCCAGACTCCAAAGGCTATCGGTCCCCACATCACTTCGAGTGACACTAGCTGCTCCCTAACGCAACACATTAGATTGTCACTGGAGAACCAGAGAGCTACTGTAATTTGGGGAGAAAAAGGGGTTGGGCTTGTTCATATTTCTTTCTGAGTGCAGAAGGAAGTCTTTTCAGCCAAAGATTCATATCTTAATTGAGTCTCCCAATGTGCGGAATATTTAAAAAGTAAACACATTCTTTTGATGTGAGTCTGAGAGCTTCGAACCTAAAACCAGAAGACTCTTTTTGAATTATTGAATGGATACTGAAAAGAAGTTTATGCAGGAGAATGTGGAGAAAGCTTGCAAAGTGCTTAAGCTGGGAATATGACACTATGAATTCTTCTAGTTAAAAGCTTGCATTTACGAGAATATGATCACAATGTATAAGTGAATACTCCTATGAATCCAAGAGCAACAATTCAATTCAGTAATATTCGACGGCGACAGCAGCTTGCAAAAGTAGAAGCAAAAAATACATCAAGGCCACAAAGCAGAAGACAATTTTGAACTTTATCTTTCAAAATAACATATGTTGTACCCACATTATTACCAGATGTACAGTATCCAGCTTGGAAACATAAAAACTAATGTTATCATTGTACAAGTACCAGAGAAACTGCAACCTGCTCAAACACATCAGACACTAAACAGTCTTGAAGGCACCTAAATGGATCATTTTGTGTCCAAGTCTATGTCAAAATAGGAGGGATTTGGAGCAATTGAAAGGTGAATTCCCACTTCACATTCGGAACACATATTAACAAATGAGAATGTGAGTTTATACTTATTTACTACACAAAACAAAACAAAACTATTTCATTACATGAGAAGACTTATACTGACAGGTTAACTACTACAAATGAATGTCATTGTTCACAGCCCATAAGAACAAATTACTGTTATTCTCTATACACTTGACAAAAATGATGACAGAATAGTAGAAATAATGGAGAACAATAACTTTCCCCAGTTTTTAAATGTCAACAAAATCAAAAAGACTGTCTTTAGTACAATAAAATCCTCACAAAACGCAAGTAGCGTTGCCTCCCTAAAACTGCAGCAAGATAAGTTTGCTCATTATACATGAAGCTTATGATGTGATCTGCAAACAAGAATAAAATATCCACAGACTCGTCTGTGTTAAATTTTTTTACTTTAACATGAAAAAAATTAAACTGACAAATTATGTTATGCATGTGGACCAACTGTATGTTACAGTATCTTTTCTGATTTTGCTTCAGTCATACCATATAGAGGCAGAAAGTGTACTCTATTGTCTCCAATAACATGGGCTGAATAGGGTTAGCGCAGTAACCTCCCACTGCACAGCAGTGTGATGAGTTGTCTATGATTATAAATGCTATTTCATGTGCTCTGTTGCTGATTTACAGATATTTTGAGTTATGTATGTGCAATTCTGCAATGGTACAGATTATTGGTGGAGCTTGATTATAAATTAAACCGAAATACATGGTTGCCAAGCGAATATTTTGATCAAAATTAACAGTTGGCGCTGCCATCTCCTAAATCGTGGTGACAACACCTTCCTATTTTGTGCTGGGTTGCAAATCAGATGCTTTTTCAAGCCCCTGAAGGGTATAGAAAATTTTAACAAATGGAAGTAAGTTATCCTAGGAGAAGACAAGGAGCTAACAAGAAACTCATACTTTGCTGAAAATTTGATATTAAGAACAGACAAATTGATTATTGATAGAAAGGAAGTAGAATTGCCCAGAATTAACTGTCACTTGAAACCAAATTCGGTTCCTCAAATTTTCCTGAATTTGCCCTAGTATTTGTCTACCCCATTAAAGCTAAGAAAATCTCCCACAAAAAGGAAAGCTGTTTGTAAAATTGTGAATAAAGCACCCATCAAATGTTTACGAATTTGTGAAAGTGATACCACTTCTGGTTTCAGCAGCACCCAGTTGTTTGGTAAAAGTCTACATCAGTTGATCTGCTTGATGAAGTAACTGTATTGAAACTACAAACAAAAAAATTAAAAACTACCTTGGCTAGGGGAAACAATAAACTCAAGTCAGACAAGGCTAGAGCAATCGTGCCGCAGACAGAAGCATGTAGACTTAAGAAATGTAAATGTAGTGAAAGCTTATCTAGTAAGTAAAAAAATACTTGCATATACTATCTTACAGAAGTGCCAGAGGAAGGATATATAAGGAGTGAGATAAAATAGTGAATTTCTTCTAGAGTTTTTATTATACATTGAATCTCCTAAGGGTTATAGGTACTGCTTCCTGCATTTGAGGAGACTCTTAAAAGGTTGAAATGCACATACGGTGTTAGCAAGACAGCCATAGATGTTTTAAGGAGAATTTTAGAGAAGAAACTGATAAAAACATAAAATAATGGGTAATTATCTTTGATGGGGTTACACTGAGAGAGGATATTCAGTTCAATGGGTTCTCTTTATTGTAGACTTTGGCCGTATGATGCCCGCAGACCAAAATTAAGTCTTAGCTGATCATGCCCTTGTTTTCATGTTTTTAACTCTGGGATAATGTTGGGTGCAACCAGTTGTAGTCTATGCCAACAGAAATGCAACTCCTGGAGAACTGATAGAAAAAGTTTTAATTCACATTCTAATACAACTGGAGCAGGTAGAGTGTAGAATTTATATGCGATGGCAGTCAATCTAACGAACAAGCCCAGAAACATTTGCAAGTATCAGGAAAGAAGGGGAATACTAAATGCTATCTTCAAAATCCTGTTGATGGAAATAGAAAAGGTTGAGCTTTTTCAGGTGCAGTACATATTTTGAAATACATACACAACCACTTTCATGATAAATGTACTGCGCTGTTTGGAACTGACATCACGAGGTATGGATTTCTTGAATGTGCTTATAAAGTTGACAGTTCAGTACAGTTTGCTGGTGTAAAGGCATGTAGTAAACTGACATATGCACACATCCACCCGACTTCCTTTCAGCAAATGGTGCTTGCCTTCTTTTCCTGTTATTTAATACCAGAATGTCAAAAGCTTTACCTTTTTATTTTAATTTTATTTTTTATAGACAGAAAGTGGCATCATGGGATTTGAGGATTGTGAGCCAACTGAAAAATTTACTCAGTATATAAGCGATGTTCACAATGCTCCAAATTAAAAAACAACATAATGTGATACGAGAAAAGATTCAGATCACCATAAAATTCTGCAGCGTATTTTTCATAGTCTAGCTGATCCAGACAGAAATTTTGCTTCAAACAGAACACTGGAACCGCTCAGAGTAACAGTACAGAGCACATTAGAAATATCTGAATATTTGTGAAATAAAAGATTCAGACACATATTGACTGCCAATTTCAATCAGGATCCCCTAGAGTGACATTTTGGTATTATTTGATCAGTGACCTGCGATGACCACCCTTCACCAGTAAACTTTCTACATTTACATATGCTCCAGTCAATACATGTGCCTGTCAAGAAAGTTTTATCATAGGGAGGGAATTGTAAATGAGGGACAGAACCCACTCTCACATCCTATGTCAGTCAGGTATGAATCTTGGCAAAGAAGACTAAAAAGGAATATACTGACATCAAAAAATCTGTACTGCGTAGTATAGAAGAAAAACTGATTGTCATAAACGCCATTGAAAATCATTCTAAGTGGGAAGCCTATAAGTCCTCAAACAGTGTTATTGATAATGCAATAAATAAATTAAAAAAATGAATTGTACACAACACAGCAAGTTATGTTGTACTTCAGGCCTCAAAAATCACTAAATGTTGTGCCAAAGAATTCTGCAATAGAAAATGGTCCTTTTTCACTTTTCAGTGACTCTAAGAACTATGGTGCCCATCAAGGACAAAGTTATTTATGTTACCTTTCAGAAGCGTTAAATGTCTTCCTACAGGAAGAATAAACCTTAAGTGCTAATCTTTCTTCTCCATCTGCATTCTGGGATGACTTGTTCTATGACTGTTTGTAAAGCATTGCAAAAATACAAATGAAGACTTCTGGCTTGGCTTGTAGTGCAGAACATGCCTTGGAGACTGTACACACACTAATTTCTTGCTACATGAAATGTCAGTTTTGTTTCAAAGTGAAAGAACTCAGCTAGGGACTCGAGGGGGAAAAAAAAGTAAATCAACAAGGAAACTTTCCAAAGTGTCCAGCAGTTTAAGGTGAGAAAACATGTAGAATTTTTTTTTTTAAATTTCTTATTTTAGTGTGTAGTAATTTTTATTTGTGGCCTAGTTTTGCTCTATGGTCTGTTAGACCTATGAGAATTTTCTTCTTTTCCACTGTACACACACTCTATTATGCCACTTTTGGCCAAGCAGCATTTATTTGAAGAGTACTCTTGTTGGCCGCGTGAGCTATAGGTGCTGGTGCATTTTTGGCTGACTAGTGGCCAAGAAAATCTAAGCCCTGCAAGAAAGGCTGGAGAGTAATAGTTGAAAACACAACATTGGGAGAAGATTAAAGATCGACAATGTTCTGCAATATATATTACAGAATTGAAAACTTTTCATAAGAAATGACTTGTACTATTATAGCTCTAGATTATTCACAGCATTACTAAAAGCGAATTACTAATATGTTATTCTTAGTAGTAGGATTTCACAATCATTATTCAGTTGGTCAGCCGTAGAAATACAAAGTGATGTAAGAATAAATATTCGTATTGCCATATAACATTCAGTGATTCGATTTTTTTTCCCCGCTTGCTACTTTAATACACTGACAATCCAAAAATTAATTATTGTGTGCAAAATCATGCAGTTTGTGCATTGCTGTGTTCTCTTATTTCCATGTCTGAACAATTAAAAAATCAATTATCAGTATTGAGCCAGGGCTTAAATAGTCTAGTTTAAGCACATTCCCACAGCGCACATGAGAATGGTGACTCTGTAACACGTAAAACAGAGGTACAAATGCGTGGGAGAGTAGTGCTAAACTGGAACTAGTGCCGCCAAGCGGTGAAAAGGGTGTACTCGACTAGTGGTCAGACTTTCTACCTTCTATACACTGTGCACCAGTTATTCTACACAAGTTACTACTAATGAAATCTCTTTGTCCAATTGTGATGCTTCAAGAGTAGTATATACACACTTTTTAATAGGAGGTATGAAAAACTTTGCTTCAAGCATGTGACATATTCTATGCTTAAAAAAATAGTATCCATGGAATCCTGCATTGATAACTTGTTTACAATACCTGAGAAGGAAAGTTGCTATTCGCCATGTAGCGGAGATGCTGAGTCGCGATAGGCACAATAAATAGATTCACACAATCATAGCTTTCGGCCATTAAGGCCTTTGTCAGCAGTAGACACACGCACACACACACACACACTCACACAAATGCAACTAGCACGCACGTCTGCAGTCTCACAGAGCTGAAACTGCACTGCCATTGTTACATTCCATCCCACATTTTCCATTGTTTCATTATAACCTGTTTACAACATATTTAAATACTTCTTGGAATTATACATTCCCATAAAAAAGCTGTATTACCAAGCAAATGGTCCCAATTATATAAAATTATTATGCTGCTTTCAAAGAGCATGTTATTAAAGCCAAAAATCAACAACATTTTGTCCTCTCATTCTGCCAACACTTCTGAAAACAAGCGTGACTAAGATTGAACGAAACATTCATACATATTTTAATGAATTACTTCTACATAATTAAAACAACAAAATGCTTCATCTATTTACTATATGCAATGTTACATAAACATTAATGTTTTAACAAGTTTATAATTTTTGTTTATTATGTACAAAACTGTATACACATAAAATATTTATAAGTCTCTGTGAATAATTAAATACAAAAATTGAGAAAGTAAAATACTTTGATATTTACAGTCTATGTACACCCAAAACACAATTCACTCAAAACAATCTATCCGCACTAGCGAAAATCAGAAATTCACAAGAACTTGTTGCACATTTCCTCTATAAATATTTATGTACAATATCACAAAATTAGAAACAATTTTATCTGCTGAATGGAATAAATAAGATGCAGTTACTACCCTGCCATAATGAGCAAGACTGTTTAATTGCACTATTAAATTAGTTGCTCATGAGGATTCAAAATAAATAAAATTTATGATATACTCTTGCAGTATGTTGACGCCTGTAAATTTGTCTCCTTTGAATGATACCATGATGGAATAAATTAAAAACAAACACAAGCACAAAGTATAAAAAAAGGCCAATTCACACAATAACAGAATAATATTCTGAAGCACATAAACATGTGTATGAACAGATACCTTGAAGAAAAGATTAACAATCAAAATCTATATATTACAGACATCACAGAAATTTTCATTGCAGGTACCACACTGTACCACTTCTCTTTATCATAGTGTTCACCTACTGGGGAATTGTATTCAACTGCAGCAATTTTGCTGGACAGTAGCATCACACTTCAGAAGAATGACACAATGTACACAACACTTCAAAAGATGCAAGATGTATTATTGTCTTTCACTGTGATTTACAGCATCTGAATTACCAGTTGTAGCCAACATACTATCTGTTGTCCATCCAGCTTGTGTAAAAATAGAACCTTGTAATATTCCAGAATTTAAGGTTGACACACTATTTACGTTGAGATGTGGAAGTGTACTGTTCAACTTTAAACTCACTGGTGACACAGGTTCACTCCCGGTCTCTGTAGATTTACACATCTGAGGTGAAGTATATACTGGGACAGAGGGTGGACTCAAATACTGTGTATCTGGGGACTGAGGTAATACATTGGACTGGATTGCATCAGATATCACAGGAGATTCACAAGGCACATGCCAGCTTGAAACACTGCTCACAGAAGAAGTTGCTTGGCACACTGTTGAAGATGGCACAAAATTATCATCACGACTTGCACAAGGTACAGAAAGGATTTGTCCACGTGCATCACTGTATGTTGGAGGTGATACTGAATAATTTAGTGCAGGTGTAGCAGTTTCAGGAAGTGTCAGAACAGGTGTTGGTATACTTCCAATCTGTCCTGGAACTATTGGTATTGTTTCTCCAGTTTTACCCTTCACATACAGTTTCCCTCCTTCGATCTTAAATATACACTGCCCAGAAGACCTATCCCGTGAAACACTGACTGGCACAATGGTTGGCGGATTCAAATCTTGCTGTATATTCACACCTGAACTACTGGAGGCAACTATCCCATTTAATAAGGAAGATGGCATTGGCTCACAATTTACCACATTACTATGTAGTCCCAACATATTCACTACCGACTTTGTTTGTACATCAGGATAAATTATGATATGCTTTTCTGCACTACTAACATTTGGCACTTCTTTGTGACAGGTTTGGTACGTTTCTGGATTCACTTCGAGATTAGTGGAACAAGAATTTTTTATATCACCAAAGCCACTTTCCTCATCTGATAGACTGATTACTTCCACACCATTTCTTTGGTCCCGATTTAATGCACTCGGTGAGGTTTTATTTAAGGCACTCTTGATCTTGCTACTAAGATTACTGACACTCAGTGTAGTTTGTTCTAAATCTCCAAGCTTTCTTTCTTCAACACTGCTGGAAGCTTGGTCTATTGTCCTAAGATCTAGAGTGCTGCACTGTCTCTCTAATTTAACACTTATATTTTCTGAACCTGAACTACACAACTGCTGATCTTCACATGCACTAAAAGAGTGAGTTTGGAACTTTCCACTTCCCTTATTTTTGTTTGGATCAGAGTTTTTATTCTGCACACTTTCATCATTTTGTCCAGTTTCTGGCATCATCTGATCATCTGACAGGTAATCTGCAAAGAAATAGAATTGCTGTTAATTGTCTTTATATATTTTACATAAATTGTACCTTATAATTTCAAGGTACTAACCATCCAGATCACTGTCACTACTGGCAATGTCAATAACTGCATCATTTCTATCTGTTTTATCTGTTGAGCCTTCAGTATTGCTGATATGAAAGAAAAAGAGAACTTTAATAAATCTGAAGACAGAGAGTTTGTATAAACTTGCTAACAACATGGCTCTTAAATCTGTACTTCACATATAAATAATCATTGAAATTATCCAAAATACAATAATTTAGATTAAGCCACTCAGTAAAAATGCAGCAAGAAATGCCGTTGTCTTAATCGAGAACAGAAACTTTTCAGATCCCCTTCATTTTCCACATAAATGAAGACACTGAAGATTGTAAAAGCATCTTAGTTTTATGACAAGAATTTTAAAACCTCATTGCAGTTGAAGAAGTATGATACCAGATGAACAACTGATCACCAATGACCTCAGAACTCAAACAGAAAACAATGAATCAAAATGTGTACTTAAGCAGGGACATAATATCTACAAAGTAAAAATAATATAGATTCAATCCATTCAAAGATAATATTTCACTTATTGTTATTTGATAAGTGTAAATACGATTAAGTAAATATTAAGCTAGTGGTACGAAATAAACAGCAGCCACTTAGCGTAACTGAAGCAGAAGCATCATTATTCAAAGCAGTGGTTTTCTTGCCAATTTACTATGTTGATTTAGCAAGTGTAAGCACAAACAGTGTCAGCAATTCAGTGTTCCTTTATTGCTAAAACAGTAAACAGCTGCTTCTCTTTGTTAATGTGTACTGTGATACATTCACAGGGTGTCCAACGACTGATAATCTTCACATTAAAGGTTCTTTACAGGTTTCTCAAGACAAATTTCTTTCATGTTACCTTTTTCTTAAATCTTAGACCAAAACATCATTTTTCAAAACATTATATTGATAATTATTACAACATTAAGTTATTTCTTAAGTAGTATAAATTACAAATAAAAAACTAAAATATTTTTAAAATATTAAATGCTGTATATTGATTTAAAGGC
Source organism: Schistocerca gregaria (assembly GCF_023897955.1). Lineage (NCBI taxonomy): Eukaryota > Metazoa > Arthropoda > Insecta > Orthoptera > Acrididae > Schistocerca > Schistocerca gregaria. The sequence continues at coordinate 197,832,133 of NC_064926.1, forward strand.
GATAAAAATGAACACACAATTTCTTTAAATTTTCTATCTCTGCTGAAATCTTTGAGGCTTCACTCTTTTTGAATTCTTTGATTTCATCTTCTTTCGTTTGTTCAATAATCATTCCTCCTCCTCTCTTTCACTTTCCTTCATCTTAATGTTTCCTACTGCCTTCGTACAAACAACGTGCATTGCAAAAACAGTATATAAGACTTGAAACTGTCAACTACATTTTCAACTATAATTTTGAAGTTTGATGACAATCCAACATTAAAAAAAGGGAGGGGGGAAGGTGAATACACTAATTACTTAATACTGATAATTGTGTAAATGCTGCAAAATGAGACATGATTATAAATGTCTAAAATTTTATTTATCTTGTCCTGTTTGAATAATTGTTTTACGACCACCTTGATTTAATTGCATTACTACTCAAGATTATTACTGCCACTCCGCTCGTCAAAATAGCCAAGTTTTCATTACCACTCAAGGTTATTATTGCCACTCCACACATCAAAATTGCCAAGTAAGCATTCACAAGCTACAGATCTATCAACAAAAGATTGCAGATTACCCCATGGCAAAATCGATGGCTAGCTTTTAACGTCTTCATTTATGTCGGCCTGTCAGCGTCGAGCAGTTGTTCAGCTACACAGACCTGTTCAATGCTTATCAGTACAAGTCATTACTCTTTTTGACTATGATATCCTGTTCTCGACTGCTGCCAACTACAGTGATCTAACGATTGATACAATAAGTGTTACTACAGGCTTAACGAAATTCCAAATATTGTACTTATTACTTCCGTGTGTTTCTACAACCATGGCTGATTTGTACTTTAACCCAGAATTCAAAGCAATGAATTCTCCTGTCTCTCCCCACCTCTGACACATCAGCTTCCTTGGATTCCCACCTCATGTGACAGCTCAACAAATGTTGACAGTTACGAATCACTGTGTAAACATTGGCTCACCAACAGGTAGTATGTGCATAACGTGTAACCCCCTTTGAATATTTGAATGCTATTTGAAATATGTATATCAATAAGTGTACGTACCGAAAAATTTTTAAAATGTCAAAGTATTTAAATAAAATTCAAGTTTTGGGGTTTTTTCCAATTTTGAAAATTCTTGGCCTTTTTCAGGTTTTCAAGATTTCAAGGTTGCTGGACACACTGATTCACTAACCATATTTCACTTTATGATGGTCTCTACGGAATATGTGAATGAATCTTTGTTTAAATCAACTCTTTTTTTTAAAATCATTAACTGACATCCAAATGATTCTGACAGAGAAGTGTAGGAACATGTTTAAAAAAGTTCTGCATTAAAGATTACACTCTTACATACTAGATTAATTCTATGGTATTGGTGAACAGGCTTAAAAATTAAAACAAAAAGTGATGCAGGACGAGAGACCATTAATGAGAGTCTTGGGAGGGACGTTCATGACTAGAGCTTCTTCTAAGTCTAATATTGAACTAAGCTCACAGGCCTTAAGTAAAAGATTGACGAAAGAACAGCCTGAATGATATTTATCCTGAGGACTTCAAAAACGTTTGTGAAAACGTTACAAAATATTTCAAAGAAACCAATTTATACACCAGTTTACAGCATCAGTGTGACACACCAGTTTACAGCATCAGTGTGACATAAATCTTTCTGTTTGCTGCAATAATATTTCATATTATTTCTTGAGGTCATCTTGTTGTTATATTTCCTTTAACGATCTTTTCTGAACACAGGCTCATGGAACATTGTGTACATGTTTAAGTTTATTTAGTTCTACTTCTTTAACTAGTTCCGAGTAATCAAATGCATCTTCTCACAAACTGTTAGATGCTCTATCACGATTATGAATATTCAGAAATTTATGTATTTTTATTTATTTGTTATGTACCATATCTGAAAGAAGATTCCTGGTAACATCCATCATTCTAATGCTGAGGTGCAAATAAAATACTCCAGTAATACATAAAAAAATAATAGATGACACTATAAATCACAAGACAATCCCTTGCATTATCACTCTATAAATAGATTAACAGCTTCAGTGTCAAATAAGTAATAAGTAATTCATTAATGAATCCAAAATATGGAAACACACAATTTAATAGATATTTAAAGAAATCGAAGAGAAACGATTTACTGGCAACAAATGGGCACTAAAGTATTAAACAACATTATTTGATGAGTCACTTATGAAAATGCGACCTTTCATCAAATGATTCTGTCAGTGGCTTGCTAATGCCTTGACGGTTACTTACCGTGATAAAAACAATGGGACTTTGCAAATATTTTCTTTATTATCAGCATCTTCACTTTCAGTTAACTCCACAACAGGTGGACTGTCATTCACCTCCCACACTTTTTTCAATTCACTGACTATATTTTCTACATCTTCCTTGTATGACATGCCTAGAAATAAAATAATACACCTAAAAATCTGCAGTCACAAAACAAGATAACAGACATTTTTACAAGAAATTGATGATAGACCAGCCGTTATTCTTTGTTCCACTTTTTATAAGCTACATAGCTAATGATATGAAGGAACACAATTAGTCACTGAGTACTGTGTGGAAGTAGTTATTTATGACAGTGGACATCTAGTTTCCTGGTAGACTTGTACAAGATCTGTTCAAAAAACTAACAAATATTTTTTTTATGGACATTTGTAGCATTCTAATAACGTCCTGCTAACAGCATTATTTGACACAAAATATATGTCCTGCTACAGTCATGCAGATGAAGAGACAGAAAAATGTATGGGGAGGTAAAAGGATTTATTCAGTATGTTGAGGGAAACAAAAATTTGATTGTGATTGGTAGGGACCATAAAATGTATCATCTATTTTTGGAGAAATTCACATCTACTTTTTGTGAAATTTGCATCTTTTTCTGTTGAAATTGGTATATTTATTTATTTTTTGTTTGTAAATGATTAGTCACGCAAATTTAAAAGTGAAGACAAACAAAGCATTGGTTCTTCGTTTTTCTTCTGAAATGGCTTATGTTTTCTGCATGTGGCTGTATTTGAGCTTTCAAAAATTCCTGTTTTGTTGAAAAGCAGCAGCATTTTGCTGCCGATGAACTGAATGTCTCTGACTTAAGATGTTTCTGGGCATTACTGTCTTTGCCTGCACAAATTTGATGATCACAAAATCTGCAGACTATTAATTTCAATCTTTCATAGGCATTCATAGCATACGACTTGCATTTGACAACACTACAGATAGGACTGACAAGGCAGTTAGCATAAAAGTAGAGCCAAACCTATGGTAACATTATTTTAACATTAGGGGAAGAATTTTCGCACAGTTGAAAAATGTTACAGGTTTTGTTTTCCTATCACTATAACAGAGTGCAGACACTATAGCTATTGTGGCAGATGGCCGTGAGTGTAAACAAAACATGTGTGTAAACAAACCAGAATTTTAACCAACAGGAGGGAGAGGAGTGGACTGGGGAAATGAGTCCTGCCTCCCTTTTGCAGGCCAGCAGCCTGTATCAGAACTGACACATTGTCACAGGAAAATTGGTTAAATTTTCTATATTTATATGTTGAGAATAAATCTATTTCAAACTATCTCTGATAAAATAGTTCATCTGTACAATTCACATTTACTACAGTTTTTTTCCTTTGTCCCTGACAGTAGTGAAGACAGCAGTGGCAAAAAGACAACAAGTTATTGGGTAATACACACAATAATGAAATTATAACAGAACCCACTGCTGCTTGCCACACAGGCAAGGCGATAAGCATCAGACAGGCATGTTTAAGTATATTTGAAACTAGACTAAGCTTTCGGACAAAGTCCTTCTTCAGAATCAGAAAAACACAATTACTCATAGACGTGCAACTCGGACTCACAGTTACTGTCATCCCTGGGCAATGAGATCCAACTGTATTAGCACCCATGGTGACACACTGGCCACGGGGGCACGCATGCGTATTGTGTGTGCATGAATGTGTGCGTGTGTTTTCTTTTTCTTTATTAAGATCTTTGGGACAATCACCCATGATAAAACTATTCAATCTGGTATGCACGGTACATGTGACATTTAAAATATTCTCCAGCTTCTGGAAGAATGTAATAAACATACTTCCAATGAAGGCAGTGAATTTGCTCAACCATCATTTGAATATGTCATTGTTGAAACACCCAAAGAATTACTTACAAAAGACTGGAAAGACTGTAAGAAGCTGACAGATTGAAAAGTTTGGATCCCAGATAAATGTAAGAACACATGAGCATTAGTGACATGATGGTTTATCTTAAATGACAGACTGAAGAAAGGTAAAACCACATTTGTGGTAACTGTAGATTTAGAGAAAGCATTTGACAATGTTGACTTGAATACTCTCTTTGAAACTATGTCGGTAGCAAGGATAATGTACTGGGAAAGAAAGGTTGTCAACAACTTGTACAGAAACCAGATTTAAGTTATAACAGTCAAAAGACATGAAAGGGAAGCAGTAACTGAGAACAAAGTAAGATAGGATTGTAACCTAGTCCCCATTAGTGCATACAGCAAGCTGTAACAGAAATGGAGGAAGAATTTGAAAAGGAAATTAAAGTTCAGGGAGAAGAAACAAATATGTTAAGACCTCCTGCCAAATTAAAACTGTGTGCCTGATTGGGACTGGAACTTTGAATGTCTGCTTGTCACAGTTAAACTCTCTACAATTCAGGCATGACTCATGATCCGCCCTCACATATTCATCAGTACCTCCTACTTTCCAAATCTTACAGAAAATCTCCTGCAAGCCTTATGGAACTGACAATCCTCGAAGAAAAATTATTCCATAGAACTGGCTTGGTCACAGCCTAAGAGATTGTTTCCAGAATAAAATACTGGAAAAGCTTATCAGTGAGAGTGTGATTTCATCAGAGACAGCATAAGGCTTGAAAGATCAGTTGGTCAGAAGGGATAATGTGCTCTAAGAGATTATAAGATGAACATCATCAAAAACAAAAACAAGTGTACTGGAACAGAATCAAATTAAACCAGATGGTGCTGAGGGAATTAGATTAGGAAATGAGACACTGAAAGTAGTAGATGAATTTTATTATTTCGGGAACAAAATAACTGACAATGGCATAAATAGAGAGAATATAAAATGCAGACTTCCAGTAACAAGAAAAGCTTTTATGAAAAACAGAAGTATGTTAACACTTACCATAGATTTAAGAGTTAGTAAGTCTTTTCTGAAAGCATTTGTCTGGAATGTAGCATTAAACATGAAATGTAGGTAATAAACAGCAAAAACCACAAGAGAATAGAAAGTTTGGAAATGTGGCACTACACAAGAATGCTGAAGGTTGGATGGACAGATCATGTAAGTAATGAGGAGGTACTGAATAAAATTGGGCAAAATAAATTTGTGGCACGTCCGACCAAACGAAGGGATCACTTAATAGGATACATTATGAGGCATGAAGGAATAGTTTACTGGGTAATGGAAGAAAGTGTGGGGTCAAAACTATTGAGGGAGATCAAGGAATGACTACAATCAGATGGTTTAAATGAATGTGGAGTGCAGTAGCTATTCAGAGATGCAGCCAGGAAGTCTTTGTGCTGAAGGTCACAACACAGCAATACTACCGTATATGCTGGAGCCTTCAGAACAAACACACCTGCTTTAATTTCTGAACTACTGTTCGTTGAGTAAAATGAACAATATGGTATTTGTCATGTTTTTTTTGCAACATCTGATTTACAAGAGCAACAATGCAATGTGAAATTGGGTGAATTTTTAACCTAACACCACTAAGATGGTACTCTAGAGTGAAAGCAGTGTGTGAATAGTTTTCCCAGTTGATCATAAAACAGTTGTGTAGCTGAGAACCATAAGGGCCTAAAGCACACAATCATCAATTTTGAGATTATAACATTTATGCGAGCTACTGTGATCTGTCAGTCTTATGGTGAACCTGCTTTATCTACATCTGTAGAGCCACACTGAATATATATGAACATTTACAAAAAGCGGTCTCGCCAATTTCTCAGGTATATGGGCCCAAAATGCAAAGCATGATTTTGTTGTTTTGCATCACTCATCTGTCATCTAGGGTTGGGAACATAATTTGGAACCTACATCATGTGTTGTTGTGGTCTTCAGTCCAGTGACTGGTTTGATCCAGCTCTATCCTGTGCAAGCCTCATCATCTCCAAATAACTACTGCAGCCTACATCCTTCTGAATCTGCTTAGAGTATTCACATCTTGGTCTCCGTCTATGATTTTTACCCTCTACCCTTCCCCTCCAATACTAAATTGGTGTCCTACCAACCAATCCCTTCTTCTAGTCAAGTTGTGACACAAATTCCTCTTCTCCCCACTTCTATTCAATACCTCCTCATTAGTTATGTGATCAACCCATCTAATCTTCAACATTCTTCTGTAGCACCACATTTCGAAAGCTTCTATTATCTTCTTGTCTAAACTATTTATCGTCTATGTTTCACTTCCATACATGGCTACACTCCATACAAATACTTTCAGAAACGACTTCCTGACACTTCAATCTATACTCGATGTTAACAAATTTTTCTTCTTCAGAAACGCTTTCCTTGCCATTGCCAGTTTACATTTTATATCCTCTCTACTTCGATCACCATCAGATATTTTGCTCCGCAAACAGCAAAACTTCTTTACTATTTTAAGTGTCTCATTTCCTAATCTAATTACCTCAGCATCACCCGACTTAATTCGACTACATTCCACTATCCTTATTTTGCTTTTGTTGATTCCATCTTATACAATCCTTTCAAGACACTGTCCATTGCATTCAACTGCTCTTCCAAGTCCTTTGCTGTCTCTGACAGAATTACAGTGTCATCGGCGAACCTCAAAGTTTTTTATTTCTTCTCCATGGATTTTAATACCTACTCCAAACTTTTCTTTTGTTTCCTTTATTGCTTGCTCAATATACAGATTGAATAACATCAGGGAGAGGCTACAACTCTGTCTCACCCCCTTCCCAACCACTGCTTCCTTTTCATGCCCCTCGACTCATAACGGTTTCTGTACAAATTGTAAATAGCCTTTCACTTCCTGTATTTTACACCTGTCACCTTCAGAATTTCCAGTCAACATCATCAAAAGCTTTCTCTAAGTCTACAAATGCTAGATTAGTAGTTTTGCCTTTCCTTAACGTATCTTCTAAAATAAGTTGTAAGGTCAGTATTGCTTCACATGTTCCAACACTTCCATGGAATCCAAACTGATCTTGTTTGTAAAGTATTTGTGTTAGTATTTTGCAACCATCGCTTATTAAACCGATAGCTGAGTAATTTCCCAGCTGCTAAGACCTGCTGTCTTTGGGATTGAAATTATTGTATTCCTCTTGAAGTTTGAGGGTATATCACCTATCTCATACATATTGCTCACCAGATGGTAGAACTTTGTCACAGATGGCTCTCCCAAGGCTATGAATAGTTCTAATGGGACTTAGGTCTTTCAGTGCTCGATCAAATTCTTCAAGCTACATCATATCTTTCATTTCATCTTCATCTGCATCCTCTTCCATTTCCATTCCCTCTAGTATATCATCCTTGTAAAGACACTCTATATACTCCCTCCACCTTTTGCTTTCCCTTCTTTGCTTAGAGCTGGTTTTCCATCTGAGCTCTTCGTATTCGTACAGGTCGTTCTCTTTTTTCCAAAGGTCTCTTTAATTTTCCTGTAGGCAGTATCTATCTTACCCCTGGAGATATAAGCTTCCACATCCTTACATCTGTCCTCTAACCATCCCTGCTTAGCCATTTTGCTCTTCCTGTCAATCACGTTTTTGAGATGTTTGTATTCCTTTTCTCTTGCTTCATTTACTGCTATTTTATATTTTCTCCTTTCATCAATTAAATTCAATATCTCTTCTGTTAGCCAAGGATTTCTACACGCCCTCTTCTTTTTACCTACTTGATCCTCTGCTGCCTTCACTACTTCATCTCTCAAAGCTCCCCGTTTTTCTTCTACTGTTGCCCTGTCCTTCTCAATCATTCCCTAATGCTCTCTCTGGAACTCTCTACAACCTATGGCCTTTTCAGTTTATCCAGGTCCCATCTCCTTAAATTTCTACCTTTGCAGTTTCTTTTAATCTACAGCTCATAACCAATAAATTGTGGTCAGAGTCCACATCTGCTGCTGGAAACATCTTATAATTTTAAACCTGGCTCCTAAATCTCTGTCTTACCATTATATAATCTATCTGAAAGCTTCCAGTGTCTCCAGGCCTCTTCCACATATAGAACCTTCTTTCATGAATCTTAAACCATGTGTTAGCTATGATTAAGTTATGCTCTGTGCATAATTCTACCAGGCGACTTCCTCTTTCTTTCCTTACCCCCAGTCCATATTCACCTACTACTTTTCCATCTCTTCCTATTCCTACTATTGAATTCCAGTCCCCATTTTCTATACATTTTTGTCTCCCTGAACTATCTGAATTAATTTCTTTTATTGCGTCATACATTTCTTTAATTTCTTCATCATCTGCAGAGCTAGTCAGCATATAAACTTGTACTACAGTTGTAGGCATGGGCTTGGTGTCTATTTTGGCTACAATAATGAGTTCACTTTGCTGCTCATAGCAGCTTATCCGTGTTTCAATTTCTTAAATTCATTATTAACCTTATTCCTGCATTACTGTTACTTCACTTTGTATTTATAGCCCTGTATTCACCTGACCAAAAGCCTTGTTCCTCCTGCCACCGAATGTCACTAATTCCAATTATATCTACCTTTGACCTATCCATTTCACTTTTTAAATTTTCTAACCTACCTGCCTGAATAAGGGATCCGACATTCCTAGTTCCAATCTGTAGAATGCCAGTTTGGTTACTCCTGATAATGATGTCCTCCTGAGGTAGTCTCCTCCCAGAGGTCTGAATGGGGGAATATTTTACCTCCAGAATATTTTACCCATGAGGGCACCACCATCATTTAACCATACAGTAAAGATGCATGTCCTCAGGAAAAATTATGGCTGTTGTTTCCCCTTGTTTTCAGCCGTTAGCAATACCAGCACAGCAAAACCGTATTGGTTGATGTTACAAGGCCACGTCAGTCAATCATTCAGACTGTTGTCCCTGCAACTATTGAAGAGACTGCTGCCCCTCTTCAGGACCCACACATTTGTCTGGCCTCTCAACAGATACCCCTCCATTGTGGTTGCACCTATGGTGTACGGCTGTAAGTATTGCCGAGGCATGCAAGCCTCCCCACCAATGACAAGGTCCATAGTTCATGGGGAGGCTACATCATGTAGATAGCAGTAATCAATGCACATTATAAAAGTAAGTGTACACTGTGCATGCTGCTAAAACTCAGAAGTGAGTCCCATACAATTAAGGGAGTTATTATGGTGTGATAGCCCTCTATCCCCCATCCATGAAGAAGGTTCCCTTTTTTACCTGAAGGATGTGCTTTTGAAAATATAAGAGTTGGGAATTTTGCACACAAGAAAATTCTCGAACATTAGAGAGTACTCAAGAGCATTCCACAACATTCCAGAATTTCCATAATGATCTAGGGTGCTCTGGAATGTTTGGAAATAGTCTGGAATATTTGGGAAGATTCCAGAATGTTTGGGAAAACCCGGAACATCCCGTATCATTGTGGAGCATTTCAGAATACTCTCCAATGTGGAATGTTCTGGAACATCATGGACCATTCAAAGACTTTTTGGTATGTTAAGGAATTCACCATTGGTAGGGACCAGTCGTGGATTCGAATATCAGTTCCTTATAAGTGAAAAAGGGAGGAACCAAAAAAGAAGTGCAGTGAGTGAATAAAAACATGTCAGCAGCTAAAGTAATACAGTGACTGTAAATAAATCGAAAGTAAAGTGTACTTAATGTGTGTGTTAATAAAAATTTGATTTGATTTATCTTCAGATAATGCCTATAAGTAAAATAGGTCTTGCCAATTCTGATGCAGAATGTAAAAAAAAGAGTGATGGTGAAGTCACTGTTTAAGCCATTTGTGTTATGATGTGCTGCATTTTTGGCAACTGGATGGTGGAGTTTTAGGTTTGCATTTTCCCTTCTGTCAATACCATTCCTTCCCCCTCCAGATCATGTACTGCCTGCTCCCGACACACTTCCTATTCTCTCCACAAGTGGGCATTCTCTCTACCTCTCTCCCCCCTTTTCCATATCTCTCCCTTTCTCTTTCCTCCTCTCTATCTTCCTCTCCTTTCCTCCCATCCCTTTATTGTCTCCTTCCTGTCCCTACTTCTTATATGTTCCATCTTCTAACTCCTTTGATCTTGTTGTGCAGCCACTAAGTCGTCTGTGGATTGACACTATCCCACTACCCTCTCCTCGCCTTGTGTATCCTTCTCTACCCCCTCCCAACCTCCACCTGTCCAGGCACCTGCTATCAATAATAAGTTATAATTTATGACGATGTAAATAAAACAGAAAGAAACTTCCACATGGGAAAAATATATTAAAAACAAAGATTCCAAGACTTACCAAGCGGGAAAGACATGTCTGCTTGTGTCTGTGTATGTGCGGATGGATATGTGTGTGTTTGCGAGTGTACACCTGTCCTTTTTTTCCCCTAAGGGAAGTCTTTCCGCTCCCGGGATTGGAATGACTCCTTACCCTCTCCCTTAAAACCCACATCCTTTCATTTTTCCCTCTCCTTCCCTCTTTCCTGACGAAGCAACTGCCAGTTGCGAAAGCTCGTAATTCTGTGTGTGTGTTTGTGTGTTTTGTTCATGTGCCTGTCTGCCGGCGCTTTCCCGCTTGGTAAGTCTTGGAATCTTTGTTTTTAATATAAGTTATAATTTGATTTACAATCACTTTTCCAATTAAACAATCATGATTCGCATGTCATATCTCAAAACTAAAAATATAAATTCATTTATGTCAGATCACCCAAGCTAGATGAACGATTACTTACGCATCACATCCTTGTACATACGTTTCAGTAAAGACTGTTTCTTGTTCTTCAATTGATTCTTTTCAAATGAAAGTTTCACAAAATCTGCCTCAAGTTGTCTAATTTCTTCTCTGGCCTAGTAAAACAGAAATAGTAAAATTAATGTAAAGTCACTACTTGTATATTTTTCCTTCCTTTAAATTACTGGGATACTTCTATCATATCTATTATTGAAGTTATATAATATATATTTATATAGTGCAGCCCTAAAACAATTTCATGATTGAAATAAGTTTTGAACATTCTTCTTTGGAGATATGTACAACTTGCTCTAAAATGCAACAAATATGAGAACACTTCATTAAACTACTACTCTGTTTCAGAAAAAGTTATTATCAACAATTAAATACAAAATTAGATATAACAAAATTACATATTTTCTTTTCACAATTCTTGTTACTTTGACAAAAGTTTTTCAGCTTTTATTTCTGTGCAGCATGTAAATTCAGTCTTAGGAATAACTGTAAATTGCCACAATAATTTATTGATGCACAAATATGATGCAGCTTCATAGGTCTAAGTGAACTACTTTTGAAGATATCACTTAAAGTCACATTATGGATAAGACAAGACAAAATGTAATCTTACTAATAACATGAAGAAGGTAACTTTATTTACGACAACATGTTAACAAAAGATAAATGGAATTCTTTAAGCCTTCAGGATACATGCCACATCACGAAAAATGAAGTTATACAAAAGTGAAAAATTCATTCTGCATTATTATTACCATGAAGGACAATGCAACAATGCTCAAACAGCATTCTTTTCTCTCTCTCTCTCTTTTTCTTTTTCTTTTTTTTAAGAGAAAAATAAATAAATAGAAGGACTTACTTTCCTGAGAAGCTGCAACTTTGACATATGGCCAGAATCACTTTGATCAAGAAGCACACGGCCAATAACATTGAAACCTTCCATAACATCTCGCCTACGAAGCTTCTCTTTCAGTTTGTGCAGAAGTGAATTCTTCAGCCCATATGCTGCAGCATTATTGTACTTCATTTCATACAAATCAAAGACGCCTACGACTGTCATCACCTGCAATAAATAAAATTCAAAGTTATATGAAAGAAAGCAAAAAAAAAGCATGTAATTACAATGAACATGCCCTCAGCAACAATTCAGGTGTTCCAATGTTCCACTTACTACAAGGCATGTCTGGAAAGGGAGTATCATGTTAGAAGAATCTTATAAAAACATTTTTTTAAACCAAAATTTATTTTTATAAGAAATAGCATTTCTTAAACCATGTTTCTACAAAGATGCCTACAGTGTTCAGACATCTGTCATAGTGGGAAACCAACTTTTCTATGCCTTCTTTATAAAAAGATGCCACACATGGATTAAGCCAGTAATGAACTGCATTTTTTGCATTGCCCAGATGCCAGACTACCTTTCTCCAAAATCATGTTTCAAGTTCAGAAACAATTGGTAGTCAGAAGGTGCAACATTGGGGCTGTACAACTAGAGATCGCACTGCTCCCAACCAAATTGCTGAATAAGGTTTCGAGTGACAACAGCGGAATGGGAACGTACATTGTCATGAGCCATCACAATGTCTTGATTGAGCTTTCCATGCCTTTTGTTTTGAATAAGCACACCGAAGTTTTCTTGACATTTCATAGTATCGTACTGCACAGACTGTTTCACCTCTGGGAAGCATCTCAACAAGCAGAATGCCCTGTCTATCCCAGAACCCAGTGCACGATTTTTTTGCTTTGACAATGTTGTTTTGATTCTGGAGTGACATAACAAACTCAAACTGTATTTAAGAATTTATCTGCCTTGTCATTGTATAGAGTAAGAGGTGTCAAAGCACTGCCAAGTTGCTTTGTTTTGCAGACATCTGTAAGCATTTTAGCAACCCACCAGGAATAGTATTTGGAAAAATTTAAGTGATTTGTTATGGTGTCAAGCAAAATAATTTTTGAAATTTGTGGAAACTCATCACAAAGCATTCTTATTGTTAACCATCTGTTTTCTTGAATTTCTTCATTCACTTTCTCAACCAAACCACCACTGACAACCTAAGACTGCCCACTGTGTGCTTGGTCACGAACATTTGTTCATCCATCATTAAACTGTCTCGTCCACTTTCTCATTATTCCATCAGTCCCTACAAGTTGACAACGAATTTCGGCTGGCTTAACATTCTTTACATTTAAATACCATATAACAGTGTGCACTTCACAGTTAACAGGCTCAGATAAATAGTGCGCACTTCACAGTCAACAGGTTCAGATAATGTCTTACACATTTTTAACAATCACTAACAAATGTGAACACAATCCAGCTGTAATGGCATCAGTGAAAAAACAATGAACCAGAGAGACGTGTGAATGTGCAGCTTTGCGACACTAGTGCTGTGGTGGTGATAGAACAAAATGGTACTTACTTTCCAAACATGCCTTCTATTTAATGCTGGAATTAGCATTAGAGAAATGGAGTTCACATGACTATGAATCATGGGTGAAAGGTGACACATGAGACATGTAGATTTAATGTTTCTATGCACTGGGCAGCATTGAGAGAGACTGTTCATAACAACTTTTCTGAACTGACACAGTTAGCATAAAATCACAATTAGAATGAATGAAGAAAGACAAATGTTTTACATTCATCTCTCTCTCTCCCTCTCTCTCTCTCTCTCTCTCTCTCTCTCTCTCTCTCTCTCTCTCTCTCACATACACACACACACACACACACACAGAGCATAAAAAATATTCACAGCAATGTGAAATATCTAAGAATGAGAAAGGACTAAGAGACTTTGCAGGGCCCACAAGGGCTTCATCATCCACGAGTTCAACAGGTGAGAGATGCAGGCACCAATCGGTAATGGTGTGGAAACACTAACAGCTAGAAGGTGAATGGTAATGGTAACAGGTACAGAATGACCTAAATCATGGACAAATACTGCCCCACCATCCTCAGTATTCTCACTATCTGTATTATCCTTCATGATGATGATGGTATAACCTTTAAACATACAGTTGCAGGAGGTCTGCAATATGTCTGTTGCATGCCTAATCATAAGGGGTTATTCTGCGTTGAAAACTTGACTTCCTCCATAAGTGTTCTTAAACTCTTCTCATTCTGTTGCAGTACAGCAGCAACTAAATGGAAGGGCTTTTCTTTTCCCATGTGTCTTGTTTTTAGTTATGCCTGTTGGTCAGTGAGTGGAGAGATAAGAGACTTGCCACTTCTCCAGCACACATTTCCAGCTCCCTTTCTGACTAATCATTCTTGGTTAATACTAACGTTTTCCTATCTGAGAGTCTCAGGCTATCTCAAGCTAGGTGTCTTTGAATTTTGCTTATTCTTTGGTGTGGATTCTGCCTTTTGCAATAGTGATGTAGGCTGTCTCCAAAGGATTGAACTACTTTGGGCATATAGCTTTGTGATAAGGGTTGTCTCTATAATTTTTTGGCAACCTCTGCTGGAAATGGGTTAGGACCAGCTAAAGGCCTCATAACAAGGGCATTGTTGTATATAAATCTACACATATACAAGTCTAAGCCAATATCTATTGCCTTTGTCTGTATAGTAGCCATGATCTTTACTACAGCTTTTCTTGAAGTGGTAGTAAAAGAAATTGAGAAAACAGTAGCCTGCAATTCTTTATATTCTTTACTTTCTTGGTATATGAAAGTTTCTTGGTCACTTCAATTTTCTCTTTTGGAAAATACCTGCTCCAAGCAGTGTGACTCCATAAGCAATTTTCACAAAAGTCTTTCACTGAACACAATGGCCCTGCTTCTTGGACATCTTTAGCATTTATAACATACTGTCTTTTGTGCTCTGTAAGGATAGACATTTCCCATACTTTTTGCAGTTCAGCACTGTCCATATCAATGATGACTTGGCAACATATGACACCCTTACTGAATTTGACAGTGCTGTGCTTCACTACTTGATATGGCATATTAACTAAAATTCTTTGATGCACAATTGTCGCTTGGCAAGACAGCAGTTTCGACCAATAGTGTTCTGCTGCAAAGTCATTCAACAGATTTTACAGTTCCATCAACGATGAAGAAAGGGGGGTCTTTCTCAGTTGACCCCTGTTTTCTCTTTGACACACAAATGTTCTGACACTGATGTGCCCTTTTCCAATTATCAGAGTTTGATTTTGGTAATGCAGTTCTGGGGAGGTGAGGGGCAGTTATGTAAAGCCCTCTTAGTTTTATAGGTATTAGTAATTTCTAGAGCTGCATCAAACCAGTCTCAGGACTGAAGACAACAACAACAACATCATTACCAAGAAAGATGGTACAGAAGCTGAGGCACTTTATTTGCATGAGGAAGGAGTGGGGTTCTAATCCGTGTCCAGATTTAGATTTAAAGATGTTTTCCTAAATCAATTACGGCAAATGATGGGATTGTTCTTTCCCCATCTTTGTTCTTTCTGAGATAATGCTCCGTCTCTAATGATCTCATTGTCTACTAGACATTAAGCCCTAACAAACTTAACTTTTATTTCTTTTATTCCTTATCTTATTCTTGTGGTCTCTACAAGGTATTTTTGATTGAAGTAACGTTTTCAAGGGAACAATGTAACCCTTCTTCCAGTTTCCTATATAAATTCCCTGAGAATTTTTGTTATAATTTATCATGGACCATAACAACCTGTTACAACTCTAGCGGCTGTATCTCAATTCCTTGTATGTCTGTTGTCATGTCCACTATAAACGGACTTTAAAAATTGGATGGTGCTATGGGATAGGTCACACTATAATTTTGCACGTTTTTCTTACAATCCACCAGATAAATTTAAGTACGCCATTCACATTTCCTGATGTCAATTTTAAGTGTACTTTCCATTTCCATTTAGTGTTATCTTCAGTTACTTGGACAATGTGACTAGCTTTAGAAGTTTACCACTATTCTTATAACGATGTGCTACATTTGCTACCCTTTTCTTTGCTATGAGAATTACTTTGCATTTATACACATTTAATGAGAACCACTATTCAGTAGACCAAGAGGAAATTACATCTACATAGCTCCGTATTTTATCATAAACATACAGGCACAACACTGTCCTTTAAAGAACAGCATGTCAGTAATGGTGACCCAATCACATAAATTATTTATGTGAACAATCCTTCTGTTACATTTCCTTTGGGTGCATCTGATAATAATTGTGTTTCTGTCAAAGGTTTGCAGTATAGTATACCTTGTTCTACCATGCAAAATTCTTTGAAGCAACTGTATAACTGTGAACTGCTTTTGTATGACAGTATGTTGGTCATCAGTTGACAATACGGTGCAGTGTTAGACATGTTTAATAAATCGAAGAATATTATGTATTCTTAGATTATATAATACAGATGTTCACCTACATCTACTATTTGAATAAGAGAAAAAAGTGAAAAATCTAACTGTCTTCAGTTTATTTTCCTGATTCTTTGAGAAAGCTTGTTCTCCACCATGGATGTTATATAAAACTGGAATTACTTTTAAAAGCTATATATTTTCAAATTGTTTTCAAAACAACCTTATTCCCTTCAAAGCACTCTCCATTACAACTAATACATTTGTCCCACTGGTGCTTCCATTATTCAAATCATTTTTTGTATGCTTGCACTGTTCTAATCATTTTTTTGTGGTCGTCCTTAGAAATGGCTAACAGTTCCTCCCTCATTTTTTACTGACTTCTTAAATGTTGTCAAATCAGTGTCCTCGAATGCCCCTTTTCATGTGTGAAAATAAGAAAACTCACACAGAGCCAGGACAGGCGAATAAGGTGCATGGGGCAGTGGAACCATGACATTTTTAGCCAAAAACTGTCTACCAGAAAGAAACAGAACATCAGAGGATATTCCAAAAGCATCAGAATTTCGTAAACCATACTAAAATGCATAATTTGGTTTGAAGTGCACATTGGTTTTTTCAAGATTCACAATGAAGTAGGTCCCATCTGATATTAAGCTTTTCACTGTGGTTTTTGGGATGTAAATTTTCTTGGAGTACCAATACTGTACTATCTAATATTTGGTTCTTTATTATGACATAATGCCATGCATGGCAGAAAATGAAAACGTGCACTTGAAATTCAGCAAACAGTTGGAAGCAGCCAATAATGTGGAACGAAACACTTCGTTTCAAATAAATTGATTGCCTCAGTGAAAAGTTTAATGAAGCCAAATTTCTTTAGCAAACTGACCAAAAAAAACTTCATTGTTCTGCAAGGCAATTAATGCTTGACTGCTAATAATTTGGAAATAAAATAAAATCAGAAAACTGAAACTAATAATGCCCTCCATAATTCTGTGAATGTATTATATAGTTCCCTTGGTAGCTCCCGGGTGCAGAAACCGTTATTTTTTTTCTTTTGACATGGAAGCTGTAAATAAAGAGGAAATAGCGAAATCACTTAACGCAAACAGGAGTCAGCTGGAGACTAACCCCCTCCCCACAACAACTCAGAGAACTCTGATATTGCGCGAATCTGGCAGCTAGGGCACACGAGAAAATTTTTTCTCATTAGCATCTGGCTGCTTGCTGCCGGTACAACTAACAGCCACACTTCAAGTAGCGGGAGAAGATACTGCTCATAGTGAGTCAACTGCGCATGCATATGAGTCCGCTGGCAACTGGTCAAACATGCCTAATGTGAACAGTTGTGATGTCATGCTCATAGAAAACAGTTTATTTTTACAAAGTATTACATAGTCTTTGCCCTAAGGCCTTTGACATATATGTGCTGTTTGCAGACGCTTGTGCATGCACGGTGTTTTGTTGTTGTAAATGGCGCATTTCCTTTGCCACAAAAGTTTTATTTTTTCCCCTCATGTTTATATTTTATTGCTGCAGAATCATTCTCCAGTAGCAGGATACAGTAACATTCTCTCCTGGAGAATCAATTCTTACCAGTAAAAATGACAAAAATTTGACTGAAAGATAAAACAATGAAAAATTTCCGGAATTCCTAAAAATTCCAGCGTTTTTCCCAGTTTTCTCCCAGATGAAAAAATTCCCGAGTTTCTCCCAGATTTCCCCGGTCGTATACCCCCTGCATGTGGAAGATCCTGGTGCCAGACCTGCTGAATCCACCCACCCAGCACATCCTATTCCACCCACGTCACAGCTTTATCCTATGTCATTAGGGGCTGGGCAACTGGTGAAAGCAGCCATGTCAAATACCAGCTCTGCTGCAATCACTGCACAGCATTTTATATAACTGGTATGAATACCAACCAGCCGTGCACCCAGATGAATGGCTACCGCCAAACTGTAGCCAAGAGCAAAATAGACCACCCTGAGGCACAACATACAGCTGAACGTAATTTACTTGATTTCAATGGCTGCTTCACTACTTGAGCCATCTGGATCCTCCAATCCACCACCATCTTTTCTGATACTATCCACACACCCTCCAGCCAACTGTTTCTACCTCTTTGTCCTATCACCTCCTCCCCATTCTCACCTTCCATCCTCTTTGTTTGCCGCTTCCTGCCAATGTACCCTCCCATCTTTCCCAGCTCCTCTTCTTTCTCACTACGTTTTACCCACCTCCCTGCCCCACAACCTCCTGATGCTACATCTGTTGGCAACCTAGTTCCTCTGTCAGACAGCACTCGTCTGTCCACTGCTATCCCTTCCCCTTCCCTGCCCCCTCCAGACTGCTGCTTCCATTCCACATGATAGTTGTAGTCTGGTCCAAGCTGCTCGAGTAGGCTGTCATGTGTGCGTGAGGTGTGCTTGCTTGTGTGAATGAATGTTGTGTTTCTGTTTCTCTTTCTTTTTCTGACGAAGACTGTAGCCAAAAGCTTATGGGCAACTGTCTTTTAACTGTGGCTGTCTGCAACTATGTATCATCCTTGTGATAAGTAGCAATCTATCTTTTCATTGTTGACATCCCAATCTCGAGTTATCAATGTTTGAAAATCTATGTTGCCATATGCACAGACCTCCAGCAGGTCTCCCACTCTTATGCATTCTGTAATATTCTGTCAACATCAGCTGCCAATTTACAATAAAACAACACACTACATATGTGTCAATGAGTATGGGTGTACGTATGGCCAGAAATGAGGCCAAATGGGGATCAGCGGAAATTACCTCTTGCCTTCTGAATTTTCAGTACTAAAACTCAGTGAAGAAAGAATTTTTGTTTTGTGATCAGATTGATACATAGGACAGAACGATAACTGGAAAACATTTTGTACCAATACCGCTAAACTTTAAGTAATTCACATCTGTGTATCAAACATTTCTAAGCCCAAGGCACAGCTTTCTGCTTTGTGATCGAGATTTTGCATTAATCGAGAGAAATGAGAAGAACCACCTGGTGTATGAGTCATTTCAATGGGTGAAAGTAATAGCAACTGCTAGACCAAGTAACTCATTTTTGGTATGTTTCATTCAACTAGACGATTCCATTGAACTAATCACTACTGAAAAGCAAATCCACAAAGATCTAAAATGGAAAATAATGGATTACGTTTGGATGAAGATATCCTCAGACTCCCCAACAGTACGTTGCTACCACAAGAGTCATAACTTGCAATCTTGGTAATTTACAAACTTAGCAAAACTTTTCAGAGGTAAATACAGCATTATAGTTCTACTTGTGATAATTAGCTTGATTAGCCTACTCAAACAGCATAGAGAGCCCCTGACTGTATCTACAGAAAAGAAAGCTAGTCTGATCGACATATGGAGATATATTCCTGAACAACATCGAGCCTTTTATGAGAATCTAAAGATAAAGTGAAGTGGTGTGATGCTTAAGCACTGCAGAACATTCATTTACAATAGTATTTCTAGTGTTCAGTGAATTCTGTTAAACATAATGCAAATTGCAAGTATGGTTTCTCAGTCATTATCTTTATACAGAATGAAACCAAGACATACTATTAAATACTTTCAATAGTGTGTACGTGTCGTAAACAGCAAACGTGCTACTTTCTTTATACAGTTACATTTTTTCACCTTTGGCACACAACCATATTTTGATTATTACGTCAAACACTGTCACAATTATTGTCCATTAATAGCTAACAAACTCATTTATATTGATTACCAATTGCAGAATAAGCATTCACAAACATTTTGGTTGTTTAATTGTTTTTCTTCTCTTCTATAAAAAAAAAAAAAACTGCATTTTGAGTGTTAAAATGTTTTTGCAGGCAGGTATTCAATTAGGCTCGTTGGATTTTCTAGGACTTTATGAAACTGCTTACGTTAATTGGTAAGTGTGTATTTTATAAAAGTATGAATTACTTTACAGGTGTTACTTTTGTCCCAGAATAAACACCATTTCACTTGAATCAGAAGTATTTGCATTTTAAAGTTTCACAGTGTGTCAGAAAATTTTGTTACTTGTGATACATCTGTGAAATTTTTCATCTCTTCACCCTTAATTTTATTTTATGTGCTCTTTTCCTATTTACCTTAACCATTAATTGTGTCAAAACAGATGGTACAGGTTGGACAATGTGTAATTAAGTATAAGTTACAGTATTTGTGATTTTGTAGTAAGCACTAAGATCAGAATGGAGACTCATTAAGCACCTGTCTAAAGTGCGTGTATTACACTAAAAAGCCTACCTAATTCTTCCCATATTTTAAAAACCAAAGTAACATAAATACGTACATGATTGCCATTGAGGATTTTTGTGTCAAAAACTTTCTTGAGGGCTGGATCAAAACATTCAAGAGGAACACATTTCCATTTTACTCTTAATTGCTTAGGTACATACAAAATCCTAGACTGCAGGAACCTATGAGAAAAGGACAAAACATATTAAATAATTGAAACAAAAGACGCTTTCATACACAAGAAAAAAATTCAGTGCTTCACTAAACAAGAGAACACAAGTATTCCAAATGAACATAAAACCAGATGATTAAATTAATAATAATAATTATTATGTGAATAATGTTTGCCACAGATTGTGCCAAAGAACTGCATTTCAGAAGTTATACGTACAATGATAAATGTAAATAATTCAGAATGAATTTTTCCCTTTGTAGTGCAACATGCACGGATATGAAACTTCTTAGCACATTAACATCGTTTGCTGGTCTGAGACTGAACTTGGGACCTCTGTCTTTCACAGGCTAATGCTCTACCAACTGAGCTACGCAAGTATGAATCATGACCCCCTCCTCACAGCTTTACTTCTGCTAGTAACCTCATCTCCTACCATCCAAACTTCACAAAGGTTCTTCTGCGAAATTTGCACAACTAGCTCTCCTGGAAGAAAGGATGTTGCAGAGACACAGCTCATCTGCTGCAAAGTGAAGAATTCATTGTGGAAACATCATCACGGCTGTCGGTAAGTCGTGCCTCTGCAATGTACTTTCTTCCGTGAGACCTAGTCCCATAAGTTTCACAGGAGAACTTCTGTGAATTGTGGAATGTCAGAAGTAAAGCTGTGAGGACAGGTCACGAGTCATGCTTTGGGTAGCTCAGTTGGTATAGCACCTGCCCATGGAAGGCAAAGGTACAGAGATCAAGTCTTGATCTGGCACACAGTTTTGATCTGCCACAAAGTTTCAGTATAAATCACCATAGCATACAATTTACATGAAATACTTGAGAAGTAATTTAAGTTACATGAATAAGCAAATGCAGCAGCAGTGAGCAACTTGAATGGCACACAAAAATATATTTGTGACCATAAAGGGACGGGCAAGATGGGAAGGGCAGTGATACGAGTGGGGAGATGCAGAAAGAAAAAAAAAATATTGAGCTTGTACAAAATAATACAAAATAGCTCATTTTTGAAGACTGCGTTCTAATTTACTTGTTACATACTTTTCACCTATAATATAACATATTAGGAAGAATTCTGGGACACTGATATGGATGTTATTATGTCAGACCTCACAGACTCCCAACAAGGAAAAAAATTGCTTAGTTGGAGCAGCCTACTAGGGTTATCTACGGCATTGCATCTTTTATGTTGCAAGCACATACTTTACACGAGAACTGCATATGCAATGCCTGTTACTAACGAAGATAAGACACTAGACATGACTTTTACCTCTCATAAAACGATCATTGTCCAAAAGAAGCTGTTGAACTTAATATTTGTCTACAGCACAGTGTTTAGCTAAACAGTATGGTAGGAATAGCATAAATAATATGTTCATGATATGGTAGCAATAGATAAAACCTCTCATCAGCTGGATTTAGGTTGTGAAAAGAGCACAAAATCTATGTTACTGACCAATGAACAGATGCATTGGTGCACCAAGTCTATTCCCAATTGTTGTCTGTAGCAATATACACTGTCGTCACATTAATGTGGCCACCTGCCAAAAGCCCGAATAACTACCTTTTGCAGTGTGGAATTGAGGCAGTGAGATTCTGGAAGGTACTGACAGGGATGTGGAGCTACGCCAACTCCACTGCAGTGGCCAGCTGTGGTAGGTTTTTTAGTGAAATCCATGGCACGATGAGCCAGATTGAGGTGGTCCCACAGATTCTCGATTGGATTGAAATCTGAACAGTTTGGTGGCCAGGGAGTAAGGTAAACTCATTATGGTGCTCTGTGAGCTGTGTGACACTTAGCATTGTCCTGTTGGCAGATACCATTCTGAAAAGGAGAAAAAAATGCATGTAGGGATGGACACGGTCTCCAAGGGCAGATGCATATTTGTGACAATCCATTGTGCCTTCCAGTACGATGAGATACTCAGGGAATGCCACGAAAACATTCCCCAGACCATAACATTCTCTCTTCCATCTTGGACCCTTGCAACGATTGTTGCAGAGTGTTTGCTTTCAGACATTTCAAGCTGACAGAACATAAAACAAGATTCATCAGAAAATGCCATCTGTTCCACTCAGTGGATGTCCAGTTGCAGTACCGGTGTGCAAATTCCAGCTTTCGTTGCTGATGAACAGCAGTCAGCACGGGAGCGTGAAGCAGGCCCCTGCTGCAGAGTCCTTTACGCAAAGGAGACACTGTTGGTAGCCTCTCGGTTCATCTGGGGAGCTAGCTCCTCAACAATTGCACGTCTATTCACCAGAATACACCCCCACAACTGTTGTTTACCCCTGTCATCTATGGCCAGTGATGCACCACAGTTGCCTTGTCACCAATTTTGGATAGCACCATTTCCCCATGCAGGGTGTACTTTAACCACGGTGGCACTCAAACAGTTTACAAACTTAGCTGTTTTGAAAATGCTTCCGCCCTTGGCCTGAAACCCAATGATCGTGCCATTCTGGATGTCAGGTAAATTGCTGATTTCCACATTGTGACAAAGACTGCACTGTTTTCTGCATCCCCTGGATGCACTTTACACGCCTTCCACTGCTAGGGCTGCCACCTACCATGTGTGAGTGGTTATTGCATACTGATGTGAAACACATGCAGTGGTCACATTGCTGTGATTGGACCATGTATATCGTCAGCCTGAATTTCACGTTTCCTTTAGTTTTGTGTGTATATTAACACGTCCTGCTATAGATAACAATATGGAAGTAGACTTGCTGCACCATGTTGCATGTGTCCATTAGTTTCTAGTCCATGCTCTGTGCCTTTCCCCACTGAATCCCAGTTTGTGAGACGTACATATCAATGTTTTGACTGTTTTCCGTAGAACTACTTCTCCATAGAATGTTGTGTCTATGTTTTGTAGCATTCATGGCCACACGTTGTTCATCACTGCTGAATTTTTCATTTGGAAATATGTGATGAATCTAGGATTATACTACAACCCCCTACATACCACTCTGATAGGGATCACAAAGACAAGATCAGACTAATTACAGCATGCACAGAGGTATTTAACCCTTTCAGGCCTAACTTTTTTCTGGAGAAAGAAAATTTTTTCTTTATGTTGTAATGGTATTAGGCGATTTTGTAATGATTTTAGGTGAAAGGTTTATACAAAAGTATGTGCCTGTTTCCAAAACATACTTTGTACAATTTGCTTCATTTTATTTACTAAAATAGCTAATTATGAAATATTCTCTATTGTATTAAATAATAAAACAATCATTCAATAATTGCCAAGAGAAATAACAACAACAATATTCAGTCACACAGTGGAATACAGCGAACCAACCACCTCCATGTATTCTGGTGGTCATGAGGTTCAACATGTACAAACATGTATCTCAAGTTTCCATTTGGAAAAAGAAAACTACTGCTACAGCTAAGACACAGTAAAAGTTAAGCAATCACTTTTCCTGCGCTCGATACATTAATGGAATGGGAAAAAGCCTTAATAATCAATACAATTGAATATATGATCTGCCACATGCTTCACAGTGGTTTGCAGACTATGGATATAGATGTAAGAGGAGCTGGAGCTGAACTGTCTTAGTCAAACAAACATTAGTTGGAAATTTGGACTGGCACATTGCTGTCTCTTGGAGTTATGTTTCTATATAACTTCATAATAGAGACAGAATTCTTTTAATAGAACTTAGGTCTTCACTTTTGTAGTCTATGGAAATATTCGAGGTGTGCAAAGTCGAAGTACAGTTGCAAAATGAACTGACAATGCAACAAATTCATTTAATTCTTAAGAACTATAAATTATATCCTGAAGACATAATTTTATCTTTACTGCACCAAAATCTCAATCTCAAGAAAAAAGTGACATACTTTGTCAAATCTCTTTGACGAAATAAAAGCCAACCAGAATTCCACCAAAGTATTATTTCTGTGCACAGCCATTTAAAAACATATGAAGTTTCCTGTCACTTTCTGGAGCATTTGTTTTTGTACTACGCGTTTTTTCCTAAAAGTCACCAGCCAATTTTCTATGGTGTTTTGGCAGATATCTGCAATTTCATTTTTGCAATGTGTATCGGGAATCAGTTCAAACAAACATCGGTCATAACCTCTTTATGTGATGCACGTGTCAACGAAAAGTGTTTGTTTGTTTCCCGTTATGTACATCACTAGTTTTAAAGCAGAATTTCATATTACTTTTGGGTAGAGCGATCCTGAATTTGCCTAGTGTGATATTCATTTTAGCTGTACATATTATGAGGGACAGTAAAATACAAAGAATAACCAGTACTTCAGCAGCAACAGCACCACCCTGGCCTAAGGTGACTGCTACCATCATACAGCAGAGTTGTTTAGTCACTGCTGGTATACTGATTATTCCCAAAAGTATTTTTACAGCTGAATACCTTGTGTACTAGTATAGGAGATAATTGTACATTTTGCTAACAACCTATTGAAATTCCCCATACATTCTCTTCATTCTGACATATATTTCTCATGTCACTAAGTATACTATAAAAATTCATTTGTCTTCGAGTTTGTGCCATCTGCTCTGCAGCTGTCGCTATCTTAGCACTGTCACTTCTCAGTTTTGTTTTCAACAACTTGCACTTACAACAAATTTCTAACTGTACCACAGCAAATATCAATGAAAGGTGTTAATTAACACATTTGTAATGAAAAATATGACACTTCTGATGAAGGTACTTAACTAGGTCATTTTGAATAATGTGCTTCCTTAACCTCAAATGAAACTCTATGCTGAGCAATTAGTTCACATATTTCAGAAGAAATAGCTGTAGTTTTACTAGTCAATTTTTTTCCTCTTCCATTATTGGGTGACCGGCTTTCGGTGTTGACATTAGTCACTCCATATAGTTTGATGTTGGACTGTGAATGCTAAGAAGAGCTGTTTTACAAATGTTAATATTTTCACTATCATCCTTGGCTCAATAAATTACTGAGTATGTTCTAGATGTTGATTTCTCCTTTCTTTGGTTTGTGTCTTTTACTACACTTGTTGAATCAAATCTTAAAGTAAAACATCTTGAACATTTTTTGATGATTGTTGTACAAGCATGTTCATTAAGAATCCAATAGTTTGAAACACGCACACCAATGACGACAAACAGTTCTCAGCTACAGCAGTAATGGCTGGACAGAATAATGCATTAGTACAATACCATGCCAAATAGTGGATAGCCACATCACTTAAAAATGGCTTTGATTATTCTGTCAGGTTCCCATCATCAGATTCTTTTCAAACTCAGTAAAAATCCAAATCATTGTAATCACATATGCTTATAAGTCTTCAAATGTTTGCTGTCCACACTTGTTCTCCCTCTGGCATCTGCTCAAGATCATTTAATACTTGGAACTTCAATGGTCACCATGCCTTCTGTAGGTCTAATGAAAATGATGAATGCGGAATTAAACTTCCATGGACGGATGTAAATAATATACACCTTATATATGATGCCTAAGATGAAGGTTCATTTCATTCTGGAAGTATGTCTATTCACTTTACTTCTGTTTTGCTTCTTTCATTTTAATGTAACCACATTCAAGAATCTGGAGGGAATTGCTAAATGACTTCCCTCACAGCCAACATAAACCAAAATATTATTTATTAATTGGCATGCAGATCTCAGCTGTATGGGCTATTCTGAAATCCCAATGGAATTTAAAAAGAAAAAAAAATTAAATGTACTGATTGTAATATCAGATGGATTAATTTTGTTACAGAGAACTATGGAAGGTTTGGTGGCTGTATTAAAGCATCAGCCGAAAGAAGCACTCCATGATGCACTCAAAAAGAAGATTATATACCAGGATGGAATAGAGAGAGACGAGCAGACTCACTACTGAATTTAAAAACCAATCCCATATATCAGCTACAAAACTCTCGAAATCATTAGATCGAGTCACAAATGTTAAATACATGGAAATTGTCCAGAATATGAAATCTAATCACTCTTGCAGAAAGCATGGTATCTTACTCGTGAAATGCACTGTCTCCATAGTGAAAAGGCTAAAGCCTTAGATGGGATATTCCCAAATATTGTGAACCTGCTGCTAAACAGTGTCTTGCTTACTTTTCCATCTGTATATTAGAATACCTTCCAAAAATCTAAAGACCAATTGCACTGCTCTCAGTCACATATAACTTACTCACTCGGTGTGTTAATCCTAAACAGAACAGCATAAGCAACTAAAATTCTAGTACCAACACAACACGCTGTATTCTGGCCCAGTTGTGGCTTCTGTGAACAGGTCCTCTCCTCAATGACACATCTGGAAACTGGCTTTAAGAAAAGAGGAAGAAAGTCTTGCTGTCACCTTAGATCTCTCCACAGCATACCACAAAGTGTGGAGCGAGGGACTTATAATGAAATCAATAAAGGCAGTAGTTCCCTGCATAAAGAACATCTCATTATTGGACTTCATATCTGCCTGTTTCAAGTTTACTCTAAATACATGCAGAGTAAATCCCATAACCTGGGAAATGACCAGCCCCGAAGTTCAGTTCTCTCCCCTACACTGTTCAACCCATAGACCCACAACCTGCTAGAAATTGTATATTGCAAATTTACATGCACTTATGATATCTGTATAGTGATCCACTGGACCAGTCTCTCAAAGCTAGAAGTAATGGTGGCAGATGACTTGTGTGGATTAGATGAGAATTCAGGTAAGTAGAAACTAAAACCAAACCATCTGAAGACAGAGGCTGCAGCACTCCATCTGCACAACAAATGTGCAAACTACTGTCTGTAAGTAATATTCAGAGACAAGGTGTGTAACTACAAAACAGCATTCCAAAATACCTGGGTCTCACTTTGGATGAGTCACTTACTTGTACGACCTTTGGAAAATGGCTACAAAAGTAACAATTTATAGCACAAGCCACCTGGAAATTCCAAGAGAGCAGCGAAAAACACTCTCATAACAGTAACGGCTTTAATTCAGTCGTCTGGTTTTATCCATTATATTTTTTCTCCCTATCAGCTAAAGTACTGTTCAACTGCATGGCTCGACAGCTCCCAGTACCACCAAATGGATGTTCAGCTTAGATAGAACTTGAATACTGTATCTGATAAGCTTCTGCTCACAATTGTTCTGTGTCTTCCAGTGGCAAGTAATATATAATTCCATCTGACATAAGAAGACAGGCAGTGGTAAGTAACATATAACTCCATCTAAATAAAAAGACAGGAAGCTCTCACTCTGACAGAATAAGAATACAGAAGAATCATCTCATCCCACACACAATATGGTATAGCAATGTTCAACAATCAGAAATCATGACAACTGGCTTACATCAGTGATGTAAATATGTTACCAACACTTGCATTCATTTAGTTTCAATTTTAATTATTGTAAACTTATAAAAGAGATATGTTGGAAGCCATTTTAAGTCGGTCTGTGAAAGGCTACTAAATTATGAGATCTATATCCACCAATGCACGGAAATATACTGCAGACGAGTTAGTATACATTATAAGTCATAAAATGTCTCAAGTTTCTAAATTTACTTTTCATATCCAGATCGTTCTGTAATTTACCACTTGCTCTAAATGACTGATTGGACAGTGAATGTGTAATTTTTATGGACAATATCCAACTCCAATTATGCTTACTGCAACATTAACATTGGTCTGTGAACTCTTATTTCCGAATAATTACTGTGCACATATGTTCATAACTATTTGAATACTCGATCTGAAAGACAGTATTTTAAGTGTTTAATTCTGTGACATTGTTAAATATTTGTTTACTGCACATGAAATTTTGTGAATACTTTTGTTAGTGGTAGGTTACTGCATTTGAGCAATCATATTATAGCATGTCAACCGAATGTAAAATGTGGCTATTCATTTACCCATGCATCATTTCAAAAGCTAAGACTTGATACAGTCATAAACAGGAATTCATTCAACATCAAAGTGCAATTAGTGTTTGAATTGTAATCTTGGTGTAGCCTAAATCATTGACAATAGCCTAGTTTTGAAAATTACTTTTTCAGCCAGCACAGCAACCACGAGCACACCTGCACTAATTATGGATAAGCTGCATCTGCCGCACCAAAAAAGACCAATATTTTTTAAATAAATAAGATTGGTCACTGTATCACTTTAATTTTCAAAGTATAGTGCTTGGTAAAAGACTAAACAATAAGTGGGGCCTACATACTTCATTGCTGGATCATATGAAACATTAGTCCAGTTGAACAGAATCAAAACATAAAGGACAAAACAGCATATGATCCCAAGTATTATCTGCCAGATCTGCTATAATTAACTTAGTTGTGTAATAATGTGTTTGTTTATCATTACGTTCACTGCTCATCGTCTAGTTTCATTGCGTAAAAGGATTGCAAACTGTGAAATAATACATTTAGATGCAAAAACACGTTTCATTGTTTTTCTCTTTCTTTACTGTTATGTAATGCATGCAACTTTAGATCTAAACCAGCCAGCTGTTCTTTACTACGTTGATAAATACCCTTGTTTCATCACAAGGAAAACTACTACTTACTTATCGAGCCATGTGTCGACAGCATCCATGTTGGGAAACATGAGTTCTTGATCCTTGATGAAAAAGTGACGGAAAGTGATTTCACCAGTGTGTAGACGCACAGCAGGAATGTAACCAAGACTAGGCATCATTGGATACAACACACAGGGCACTTTACGAGTTCGATGTATGACATTTGTGCGAGATGACTTCTGTAACGAAGAAAGAATGGTGCCTCCCACACTTTGCGCTGGTCCTGGATTAGGAGGCATGACAAGTCGATGCAGCGATATCCGATGTTGCTCAGTTGCTGTGAACGGACCAAACAACAATTTCTGCGGGGCTTCAAACGTGGCATAAACTCCAAATTTTGGACACGAAAGATCATTAACCAGGACGTATCCTTCACGTCGTTCTAGCAGAGGCTTACAAAGTGCCACTTTATCCCGCATGGACTTGTAAACCATGTCCAGCATTTCTTCATATTCAACACCACACCTTTTGGATGCCACATACACCATATCGTACTTCTTCACAAGAGGTACAGAAAACCAGTGAAATTTGTCCGCTCCTCGAGGCAAAGTGTACAAACCCTGAGTGACACAACACGTTTCTTCATTCACATTTACATCTGCCAGTTCAAATCGCATTTCTCCATCAGTTGATTCTCCTGCCGCCAGCAATTCTAACATCTTTGCTTTGAAGCGAGCAGGCGATATCTTAGAACGAAGTTCAGAAAACGGCCCCCCATCGGGAATTCTGTCATTGGGCACAGAAAACCCGGAACCTGTCCATGCCTCAGGAGACAAATGCTCAGTCTCAGATGGCTGCAAATCTTCTTCAAGTTCTGGGTCTGCCTGAATTCCGGCTTGTTCTCCCTGTGTACCTTTAACACGGTTTGTTATTGTACCGGCAATTTGCCAGCATGAACCATCACACCTTAAGATTGCATATTTGGAATTCTCAATACGACCTGGGATAACAAGATTTTGCACAACAGATGGGAAACCTTGCAGCTTACGCATTTTTTTAAGATTGATAAACTGAGGTGATGGTTGTCTATTAGTTGGTGTGATGATAAGTTTCATTCCAGTATCAAGGACACGCAACCACACGAAAACGTTGTTCATTTCAAAAAGTTGCTTGAGGAAGTTCCAGTTTACCACTTGTATATGACCTTTAGGGAATGTATTCAAGTCTGGAAAACTATTACCCTCACTGATAATTGATGCCCTAGATTCATTGCTGCTGCCTTGGAGAAGACTTATTAGCTTCGAACCTAGCTGCTGTTTCTTCCTAGACTCACTTTTAGAAGGAGACTGTTGTGATGGAGATTGTCGTGGTGGAGACAATTGCGATGGAGATTGTTGCAATGGAGACTGCTGTGCTGGAGACAGTTGAGTTGGAGATTGTTGAGTTAGAGACGGTTGTGTGTCCACTGCATTTGGGAACTGTTCTTTGATCACACTTCCTTGCTGTTGATAAGTAGTGGCACACTCTGCATCCTCACTGGGCTTCTGTCCACAGAATTCTTCTAAGGTGAGGGTAGTGACAGCTGCAATCTGAATTCCAGCTTCTGAACCCTTCTCAGATTTCACAGTGACCTTTCCTACATTGTTCTGGCACTGATTTGGTTCCCGTCGATTTAGACGTATCACACTGCTGCGAACACGTCTAGAAAGGTAGGTGTGAGAAATGCCTGCTGTCCTTGCTGAATCACGCTGTAGATTATGCACGTGAACTGTGTTGAGAGGAGTTGTGCGCTTCACAGCCACATTGCGTGATTTTGTCTGCTGCTCTGATGCTTGAATCGCCAACTGTCGACGTTGCTCTGCAGACAAAGGAGGGGAACATAGTCTTTTAATAGCAGTGTTTAATTTAATAAGCTCACACAATGGACTGGGAGGGATTCTCCTCTTGATACAATCACAACCATATTCATCATGCTCCATACAGTATGGTCTTTTCTTTATACCTTTCACCTTGTTTATGGACACAAAAGACTGTTCTATTCCATACCTGTAAAATAAATTAGACATTACAATATTGTAAGATAGACAAATACAAAACTTAATTTCAATAACAATAGGCATTCAGCAAAATAATCACTAAGCATACTAGGAATGTTAGATCCTAAAACAGTATCTGTTTATCGTAAATCTTGATGAAACTGTTTAATTAAGGTAGGTCTTCCCTATGATATTAAAGACTACATACAATACATGTTCAAAATCCTGAAGAACTATACTATAGCTTAAAAAATGACACAGTGAATGTTGCAGAATGTTGCAGCCACATTAAAAAATGACAGTGTATTATAGTTTATGTATTATGCGAAAACGGAACACGACTGTAAGAAAAACAACACACACACACACACACACACACACACACACACACACACACCACGCATAACATAAAAAGTATGCAGTGAGTGTGTGTGATCAGAGGCCAAGATACGCATGTACGCACTGTTTACAATCAAGCCTGCTTAATATGCTACTGTTGTTTCACACACCACCAGTCAGCCAGTGTTTGCTCAAGTTCGGTTCAGTGTATATGCATTGTCAGGTCGTGTTACATGTATTATTGTTCCTGCCATTTTTTGCCAATATGAGTCATGCCTCTTTAAAACAGAAGAGGATATTTATTTCTTTGGTGATTGATGTTTCAGCACTAGTAAGATTGGACAGTGATGAGACTATAAAAGAGGCAGTGGCAGAGTTGAGCATAAAAGAAGTAACAGTAGGTGACTAGCAGCGAAGCAGAATCAAACTAGAACAGTGTATTCAACCACAGTGTCTTGTTTTTCTTCTAAATGACATCAAAATTCACGGATCATAAAACCATGAAAACATCAGATTACGAAAAGACTAATGAAGGTCTTTTGTTGTGATTTACTCAACAGCAAGCTAAAGGAAGTCCAACAAGTGATCCGATGATTCAGAAGAAGATGCTTTTATTTCAAACAGAATTAGAAGCAGGAGAAGAAAGTTCTTCCACTAGCTCTAGCTGGCTGGATGGAAGAGAAGATATGGGGTGCACCAGCTTGAATTCTGTGATGAAAAGTTATCCGCTGACAGTGGAGCTGTCTAAGTGATACATGAAAAAACAAAAAAACTATAGTAAATGAAGAAAATTTGCCACTGGATCAAGTTTATAATTGTAATGAGCAGGACTCAATTATAGAACACTTCCAACAAAAACGCTAGCACCTAGAAATGGTCCTTATGCTATGGTTTACAAGAAATCAAAAGATAGATAACAATTCTAGCTTGCAGCAATGCCTCTTGAGATCAAAAATTGCTGAAACTGCCACTTTTGATCAATTACTAAGTCTGCCAAACCAAGAGCATTCACAAACATACAGTTGTCAGCCTTATCAGTTTTATATAAAAATAAAAAAAGTGCCTGGATGGATATCTCAATTTTTTAGAGATGGTTTTTTTGACACATTTGTACCCCCCCACCCGAAAAAGGGACTTTAATGAGCAAAAAATTACCACTCAAGGGATCCTTACTTGATACAATGCAGGAATTCCCTCCAAAGCTATAGACATTTACCCTTTTTTTACCTCCAAATACTACTAACCTTGTCCAAGCAGTGAACCAAGGAACACTGGCACGTTTGAGGGAGGGGGGAGGGGGGTGGGGATGTGTTGCTACCACTTCTGCACTCTACAGTAAATGTGCCCCCAATAGAAGTTGCCCTGCAAAAATTAAAATGAAGGATGTTGTAAACACAGTTGCAGAATCTTGGCACTACTTAAAATCAGAAATACTAAAAAAGTGTTTGGAAATTCTCTCATAAAAAAAGAAGAAAGGAAAAAAAGCAACGACACTCTCCCATAAGGAAACAAAAATGAACTGTTGTTACATATTGTTTGGCATCTTTCTGGGTCTGAAAACTGAGACAATGAAGTGCAGACGTGGTAGAACCAAGACGATCAGTATGTAGTTATGGAACGACACCATTAAAATTAGCACTGCACTACATGGAGCAACAGATCGTGGCAACACCAGCTGACATTATGCTTCTTTGAAGACAAAGGGACTACACTACTAAGAACAGATGTTCTTTACAAAAACAGACTATTGATTCTTTTTTCTGACAGTAAAATATGCACAGTACCATCAGTTGTACAGTACTTCAAGTAATATGTATGTGCTAGAAATACAATGTTTGAGTTTTTACTAGAATATTATCTCTAAAACGAACTCTAAGTAATGTGATAATTTTAACTTCCTAACAATGATTCCAAATTCACCTAGGACTGAAAAGATAAATACACCACCAGAAATTTTTAAAATATTTCATAATAACAAGGTATGCAATCTGAATTGCTCAGGCTATATCAAACTCTGGCTAAGTTAATCCAGAAGAAAAATTATGACATACATTTTTCATAATTCTACAAACAGAAATAGAAATTTCTCTCTTCCATATTTTTTGGGACTGATGATCTAGCAGTTTGGTCCCCCCCCCCCCCCTCCCCCTCCTTCTAAACCAACCCACTTTCCATATTTTACCTCTTTCCTGTTTCACAAAAGTTCACCGTACTTGTCCAAATCTCAAACTGTTATTCTAAAACCCTTGGCATGTTATTCAGCATAAAATCAGGAGACAGCAATACTCTATGGATAATTAGAACATATTTACTTTACAGCATGGTTATGTAAAATCAACAAAGGAAACACCACACAAAAGTGAAACGGGCAACCATCCAACAAAAGGTGAAAAATGAGTACCATTTAGACACACTAACAGCCCAGAAAATAGAACTAATCTTGGGAGATTTTGCTTTTCTCCACCCTGAGTATAAATATTATATAAGAACCCCCCCCCCCCCTCCTCCTCCTCCTCCTCCTTCCCAATGCAAGCTTATACAGGTTGTTGTGTCTTTGTAAGTTACAGCTGATAATTGAGCAAAAGCATGAAGGTTAGTGAGATTTTAAGTGTGCCTACACCACCAATCATTTATCTGTAGGTGATTTGTTGTCTGCTCTCACAGTTTGTCTGATTTTATTTGTTTTCTACTTTGTCTTATCTCCCACACGATAAGTCATTTCATTGTATAGGTTGCCAAAAAAGGAATGATGAAGTGCTCTTTTTTAAACTGATAACTGGAATTATGATAATGTAAAATATTTTTCCATATATAGGTATCATACATGCAATTGTATAAAATAAATTATTATCAGTTGTTACTGAGCATGTATTATTTAAGTATAATACTTCATGGTAATAATTAAAAATATGACTTACCTTTCTTTCAATGCATTGTGAAGCTTCTCAATCACGCCAGACTCCGAATCTGCAGCTGCATCAGGAGCAATTGTTTCAGCATTTGCTGACTTCTTAATCACTGACACTTCTGCAGCTCTGCCTTGTACTGCAGGTTCCAATGAGGTGTTCGCGGTGGAGGATGGAACAGCAGTGGAGTCACAAGCTATTACTTTGATCTCAACATCATTTTGAGGTTCCTGGACAGCTGGCTGTGCAGTTGACTCTCCCTCGCTCACAACTTTAGTTATTTCTAAATCTTTGATGCAGATGTTGTTCAATATCTGTGACCTAATGGGTACAGTACCATTTTTCGTTTTGGTACCAGGCTCTGAATTGTTGGTGATCACCGATTTCTTGGGTGTCCATAGCTGGGGAGGAGGAGGACGACTTGGGGCAGCCACTTTCTCTAATTCTAAAATAGGTGCATTTGAATTCACAAGCTTTGGGTTGCATGGAGCTAATATCCCTCCTTCCTCAACAATGCGAGCCTCAATATCGGTTGGCAACTGAATAATCACTGGCGAATTTGGCAATGGTGCTTTGGCAGAAGTACTCACTTTTTCTGACGGAATTCTATGCGAACGAAGTTTGCCACTCACTGTTCTTTCAATTTTTATCTTGTCTATGGGATATTTCTCTTGAGAGGGCTTTTCTTCTCTTGAGCCTACTACTTTAATTTCTGAAGAATCAGACTTGTAACGTGATTTAGTTCTCTCATCTTCATTTTTTGCAAGTGCTTTAATCTGAGGGACGGTAAGATGAGAAATCAATACAGAGTCCCTATATCTCCCTGGAAGTTTCCTGTCCCTCTTCTTTCTGATATTACCATCTCCACCAACAACAATAACACCTTCATCACCCTTTATAACTGTCTGGTGAAATTCTCTCTCTTTCTTTGCCAAGTTTCGCCCTACTTCATTCTGCAGCCTAAGTAACATGTCAGGTGACAAAAGTCTATTGTTTGTGACTTCCTCTTTGTTGAAAGATGTTGCTGAAATGCACTTACAATCAAACATACATGATACTTCTCCACAGTGGCCTCTGGGTAGAGATTTACAGGTTTTCAGACTTTTGCAAACACAACCAAGTCTGCAAAAATCTTCTTCACATACAGTTTCCTGACCAGCATTCATCTCGATAACATTAACACCTAGTCGTTCCATCTCACGGACTAAATGCACAGTCTTCTTTTT
Organism: Schistocerca gregaria; assembly: GCF_023897955.1. Lineage (NCBI taxonomy): Eukaryota > Metazoa > Arthropoda > Insecta > Orthoptera > Acrididae > Schistocerca > Schistocerca gregaria. Next base: position 197,867,782 of record NC_064926.1, read on the forward strand.
CTTGCTTGCCAGGTTACTTTCAATTTTCTTTTCGCAGTTTCGTACAAGTCGAACAGTACGATGAAAACCAGTACAGTTATCACTGTAAGAGGTGTCTGGGTCATTATGCACTCGATCTCCCTTTTCTTTATTAGCCACATAAGTCAATATATTTCTGACAACTTCGCAAACCTCCTGACTTACACTGCTATCACTCTTTACATTGCTGATCTGCAGTGCACTGCCAATGAAGTTCAGCTGTGTCTCTTTACATAATGGCTTGTTTGTTGTTTTTTCTTTTTTCTGAAATTCCTCTATAATTATGCAGTCAGGATCTGGAGATGTGGAGCGATTATTATTCATTGGGAAACGTGTTTTTTCTTTTAAAAGTGTTAGTTTCCTTGATGATGTTTCAATGGCAGCTTTAGAAATCTTGGTTGCAATTCTGTGTGGTACTAGCTGTTTTAGTTTCTGTTCAGGTTCAGAACAACTAGCCTTCATTTGGTGTCCTAGGCTATGATCGGTCTCCTTCAGTCTCTCTTCAAATATAAACTCAGTTTTTCTTGCTGGTAAAATAATACGCTGTTTTGGTAAATTAACACCATCCCATTTGGCAGGGAGTAGTACAGAAACAGCAAAATTAGCCCAGTTTGCATCTATTTGGTACGTGTCTGATCGAATTTTATTTAACTGTTGTATAACAGGTTCTGGTAATTTTTTACCAATTCCAGCAATAAATGAAAATGAAATATCACAAGTTTCACCACTGTTATTAAGTAATCCAGTTACAGTATTTTTGTTGCAGTTACTGGGTGGTTTTGAAATACATACTTTCTCTGTTTTAACTACATTTTTCAAATTACTAATAGGTTTACTATTGACACCTATCTCTTTCAGAGAGGATAAACTATCAGTATGTGAATCCCTTTCAGACTCACTCGTTGTCATTCGGTTGTCCTTCTTATTACGTCTACTGCTTCTAAGATAAGGTACCTTTTTAGTCTTCCTGTGTGGCTGTCGCCTACGAGATTCACCTTCAGAATCACTGTCCACAGAATCTTCATTATAATTTGGAACTTCAGTTGGCCTCAAGCGTCTCAGTCTTCTACGTGGTGGTTCAGCTTCCATTTCATCCAGATCACTTATATCAGCATCATCTATTCCTCTTTCTGTCCTATCTGCCGACCTGTAGAAACTGTGTCCATCAAAAGTACTTCGAGAATCTGAATCGCCAGCATCTAATTTTACTTTACTCTCACTTATCAACTTTTTATCTGCTTTTCTTAATTTCTCTCCAGTAAATTTCCTTTTGTCAGGAACTGACACATGCTTCAAGTGTTTAGACTCCAACTGTTCTGATACATTATGTCTCTGTTCCACAGCATTTTCTTTGCTTTTGCAAGAGATGGCTTCTTCTGCTGCAAGACTTGGCACCTCAAAACTGATTTTTAATTCAGACTGGGTGGTAAGAAAGTTGTCCAAGACATCACTGATAAATGCAGATTTCTCACAATCCTGCGAAATTTCCATGGATGCACCATCAAATGGTCTAAAAACATCATTCTCAGCTGCAGAGTATTGACTATTGGTTTTTTCTGCAAGATAACAATTGCTTTGTCTTCCAATCTGTAATTCCAGAGATAACTCACTCACTGTATCATTTCCATGCATATTAATTTCTGTAACACTTCTGTCAACAGGTGATTCTTCGAAGTCTAGAGATGTTCCAGAAATACTAAATGTAGGAGTACACATTCTCTTCAGCATGTGTTCATCACATTCAGGTTCATCTAGATTTTTTGGCTGGTCCTTCTGTGACTCTTTCACATCTCCTGTTACAGATTTTGCACTACTGCTCCCATATTTATCCTCCCAGTCAAATGCACTACTGCAACTGCTACTTCGACTCGCATGAGGAGGGTTGTTATTGACAAGAAACTGTTTTGTTCTCCATCCCTTAATCTTGGTAATATCTTTCGTTTTTGTTGGCACAATGGCCTGACTAGCTCCTTGTGATTCATTGTCAGTGTAGCCCTCATACATTACATCCAGGCCTGTGTCGTTCTGAAAGTGGTTTTCATCATTTAAAGTTATGCCTTTAAAATCTAGTTCTATTTTTGTGAATTCCACCATGTCATGCTCAGTTTCAAATGACAGGAACTCGTATCCATCTATTGTATCACGTTCTTCTTTCCCTGTACTAACACACTTTGGAGTTTTAAAAAAATTTTCATCATCATACTCTTCCTCACTCCAAAGGCATTCTAAATCTGAAGAGTGCAGATCAGGGACTTCACTGCTGAAATCTGAATGGAGAGCTTCTTCTAGCAAAGGGGGTTCTCCATTACTATGGGCATCATTACTTAATGTGTCCTCAGCTATGGTCTGTTTCGATTCATTGTTGAAACAATGTGCTTTTCGATGTTGCTCCTTTTCTGTGGTATCACATGAAGCCTTCATGGCATCATCTTGTGGTTCCTGCAGTTCTGGTTCATTAGGAGCACAAAGTTCTTTTGAGTTAAGTTGTGACATTTCCATTGCATCCCCTGTATCACAAGACACTGGTGAACATTCTTCAGCAACTGAAGAAAGCTTGTCTTCTGCAGGCAGACTGTCACCAGAAATTGTCTCTTTCAGAGACTTGTGTGGCTGTTGTACATTTTCATCCAAGTCCTCATTGTTAGTTTGTCTGTTTCGAGTTAATGTGCTAGAATTATCTGGTGCTGAACTGCATCGAAGTGTATACTTATTTGGCAGGTACTTTCTCTTTAATTTTTGTGAAAATTTTAGATTCTTGAATGCAACATTCTGTACACGCCGTCTCTTTATTGGAATAGGCACATCACAGTGTTGCTTCCTTCGTTTGGTTCGTGTTACTATTACCTCTGGCAGCAGTTCAGGTGGGCTGACATCATCTGTTATTTTGGCTTCATGCCTATCTTTCAAGTAATGTACAAGTTCTGGTGGACTGCTACACATTGTTGTGTCACATTTCACAGTAATTACTATTGTTCAACCAATTCATATAATTAAGTATTCTATCTATAAGTCTACCTTCAATGGGACCTTTCTTCCATGGCATCTAATTACATAATACCATTTCGTACCGCTGAGCTGAAACAATAAGAGAAAAATTTACAATATTTCAATTATTACAGTTAGGAGTGTCATTTGATCTATTTAATATTACAAATTTAATGAAAGTAAGTGATATTAAGCAGCAGTTAGAGGATGTATTTGGTATTTAAACAAGAGATTTGAATGGTTGGCTAATTAAAATGAATACACAATAATACTGGCAAGCATTTCGAACTGGCTAATTACACACTACAAACCATGCTCTATAGCCACAAACTAATCTAATCTGCATTTGATTCATAGTTGAGGAATTGTTTTCTGTGCACACAATTCAGAAACCATTTTCAAATTACAGATTCGACTAGTAACTAAATGCAACAACTGAATTCACTGTAGAAATTATGTTCAGTGCTAAGGGGTGTCAAACAGAATCAATGAGTACAGCTCCCAAACTGTGCTGCATATCAGGAAAAATAATGATAATTACTCAATGGAAAGTTACATTCACATCAGAAAGAAAATTTATCTGGTAATTCAAAGTATCAAATCCTGTCACAAAAATAAAATCACCCAATAACCTACGAAGAATTTAGACATCAATAAAATCCTCTCTGTGTATACAATATAAACTATTATAATAATCAAAATAAGTTAAAAAAAGAAACAATGTTATGAAAAGGAGAGATTGCTACTCAACTTATGGGGGAGGTACTGAGTTGCACGCAGACACTTCAAAAAGACTTAACCACCCATTTAAACTTTCAGATAGCAGTCTTTTCATTGTGCCGGTCTGCGACCCAGTCTCTCCTATATATGGCGAGCAGCAATCTATCCTTTCTGTAATACTGTTGTTATTCCATCTTGGAATTTCCACTCTTTAAAGTAAGAAAACTATTTCCAGTGTAAAGTTTTTCATATAGTGTTATGGCACTATGGCACTATAACTTTAAAAGTTGTCTGTACACATGAGTGAACCATGAATCCCTGCTTTAAATTATGTGAAAATTAATAAATGGCAAGCTGTACAACTGTTTCTTTTATAGAAATATCCGATAGTACTATTGCAATCAATGACTACTTCTGTTGTTATTCAAAAATTACATGGACAATTCAGGACAATATTCAACATTATTTACAAGCAAGCTTTTCTTATTGTTGTACGGAATAACATATTTTATATTAGAATCCATTCCTAACAAAGGGACACCAAAAGTAAGACCAGTAGTGTAAGTAGTATACAGTTCTAATTTTGAAACTCCATGGCAAACTCAATGGCAATGACTCACAGTGCCACAAACACCAATAAGCAACATGAAAGACGGCTGCAGTAAAAGTTGCCCATCTCAAAAAGCTGTGTAATTTAGAGCCTTCCTTTTTCTCCTTTCTTTTTGATGAGAAAAATTTATGTGGTGAGTACTTCAATCTTCGGTGCAGTCTTACTCGACCATCTGGTCTGGGAGGCATAACACTGTCAAATATAATTCTTGTAAAAGAAATCTGCAAGGGTTTGAACACTTCATGTGCATACCAGACACATATTAGACACCCCTTAAAACAGCACAGTGGTCACTACTGAGCGTTGTAGATGGTTTAGAATTGGTACCGGCAGTCACATGATCCTCAATCATTGACAAGTCACAGCAGTGAAATGGTGCATAAGTGTCAGTCAGGTGTATACGGGTCAGTGCAGGTGTTGTTGTTGTGGTCCTCAGTCCTGAGACTGGTTTGATGCAGCTCTCCATGCTACTCTATCCTGTGCAAGCTTCTTCATCTCCCAGTACCTACTGCAACCTACATCCTTCTGAATCTGCTTGGTGTATTCATCTCTTGGTCTCCCTCTACGATTTTTACCCTCCACGCTGCCCTCCAATACTAAATTGGTAATCCCTTGGTGCCTCAGAACGTCCTACCAACCGATCCCTTCTTCTAGTCAAGTTGTGCCACAAACTTCTCTTCTCCCCAATCCAATTCAACACCTCATTAGTTATGTGATCTACCCATCTAATCTTCAGCATTCTTCTGCAGCACCACATTCCGAAAGCTTCTATTCTCTTCTTGTCTAAACTATTTATCGTCCATGTTTCACTTCCATACATGGCTACACTCCAACAAATACTTTCAGAAACAACTTCCTGACACTTAAATCTATACTCGATGTTAACAAATTTCTCTTCTTCAGAAACGCTTTCCTTGCCATTGCCAGTCTACATTTTATATCCTCTTTACTTCGACCATCATCAGGTATTTTGCTCCCCAAATAGCAAAACTCCTTTACTACCTTAAGTGTCTCATTTCCTAATCTAATTCCCTCAGCATCACCCGATTTAATTTGACTACATTCCATTATCCTCGTTTTGCTTTTGTTAATGTTCATCTTATATCCTCCTTTCAAGACACTGTCCATTCCGTTCAACTGCTCTTCCAAGTCCTTTGCCGTCTCTGACAGAATTACGATGTCATTGGCGAACCTCAAAGTTTTTATTTCTTCTCCATAGATTTTAATACCTACTCCAAACTTTTCTTTTGTTTCCTTTATTGCTTGCTCAATATACACATTGGATAACATCAGGGGGAGGCTACAACCCTGTCTCACACCCTTCCCAACCACTGCTTCCCTTTCATGCCCCTCAACTCTTATAACTGCCATTTGGTTTCTATACAAATTGTAAATAGCCTTTCACTCTCTATATTTTACCCCTGCCACCTTCAGAATTTGAAAGAGAGTATTCCAGTCAACACTGTCAAAATCTTTCTCTAAGTCTACAAATGCTAGAAACGTAGGTTTGCCTTTCCTTAATCTAGCTTCTAAGATAAGTCGTAGGGTCAGTATTGCCTCACGTGTTCCAATATTTCTACGGAATCCAAACTGATCTTCTCCAAGGCCAGCTTCTACCAGTTTTTCCATTCGTCTATAAAGAATTCGTGTTAGTACTTTGCTGCTGTGACTTATTAAACTGATAGTGCGGTAATTTTCACATCTGTCAACATCTGCTTTCTTTGGGATTGGAATTATTATATTCTTCTTGAAGTCTGAGGGTATTTCGCCTGTCTCATACATCTTGCTCACCAGATGGTAGAGTTTTGTCAGTGCAGATATGATGGGTCGATTTGGAAGCTTGACAGAATGGCAGAAAGGAACTATCAAGTTTGTGCATGCTCACGATCACACCACGAATGACGTCATCAATTTGTTGGTATATCAATAAGATGTGTCCAACACATCCACAAGGAACGGTGTAGTACTTGCAGCATGCGGAGTAACAACAGCAGTTGTAAAACAGGGCCTATTCCATAGGGACGGGACACCAGTGTTACACCATCTCAATGACGATTAGTTCGAAACCTGACAACAATAGCTGCTGTCAGTGAATGCAGATACATCTCAACCAATTTCTGAGCGAACATTGTGAAGGGACTGCAAGCAATGGACATTTGGAGTTGGGTACCTCACAAAAGCAATTTCTTCAGAGCAGCACATAAGGCTGTTTGACTTCAATTCGCCAAACGAACAGAGACTGGACAGTACCTGTCTGGACACCTGTAGTGAGGTCTGTTGAGTTGCAATTTTTGCCTTTTAACAAAAGATACAAGGTATGGACTGCACTGCTGGCATTGAACCCATAGTGTGTAGTTCAGACCAGAGTTGGTTCTGTGGTGTTTTTGTACCATAGCTCTGGCCCACTAATTCAGGTTACCATGAACATGTATCAGGGTACTTGTTTGTTGCAACATTCTGAATGGTCAATAGCTGCCATGCTTTCAAAATCTTCATGAAAAGTGTGCTGTGAACACCCCCAAGATGAAAAAAGCATGTTCACAGGTCTGCACATATGTTTCTGGAGTGACAACATTTATGCACACTATCCTACCTCAACTGGTGCACAAAAAATGTGTGGAACTACTGGGGTGAAATGTAGCTATCAACACCCCCCCCCCCCCCAAAAAAAAAAAAAAAAATCTGGTAGCTCTACAGAAAGCAATCATCAACGAACAGCTTCAGCTGCATACGACATACCTGAATACACTTTTGGAGTATCTTCTTTGCTGAAATGAGACCATTAGCAAGGCTAGAGATGGTGTTATACAGTACTGGCATGACGTCTCCTCGTGGTGACTAATTTGTTTGGTGTGCTGCTTTATTGTTTGATTATCAAACAAAATTTATGTAATTTGCTGCTTTGGATGTCATGTTTTTAATTTGTTACCTATATAATTACCAAGCAGTCTTCTTCATTTTCTACTTCAACATCTTCAAATCCTCATATGCCTACAAGTGTGTTAATGCCAATGTGGGTATAACTGCTTCCATGATGAATTTTTTACTTTGTAGTGGAGTGTGAGTCTTTGAAAGTTCTTAACAGACTCGGTGAGCTAGATCATGACTCAAACTAGGACAATCCTCTTACTGAACTATCAACACGAGACTCATAGCAAATACTCGCAGCTTCAATTATGCCAGTATTTCTCTCTTATTTCCCCAAAACTTACGCCTATACTGGTACTCCACAGGTCACTATACAAAATATGGTACAAGGGAACAATAACTGTCAGTACTTTTTTGTATCAGCCCACATTTCTCTAATTATGTTCCACACATTACACAATTTATATGCTGATGGAAGTAAGACATATCCTGGGCACCTGAATGAGAGTTTTAACTCACTCTGAATAGATATTTATATATACTTGTGTAACTAACTACTGGTCACTTATCAAAAAATGCGAGATAATTGCAGGTCCCTATGCAAAATACTATACATTTATTTGGGTTTAGATGAGATACCAATCTTTGCACCAGCTGCTGACCACCTGCAAGTCTCTCTGAAATTTGTAACATGTTTCTAACAATGTCATTACTCTGTACAGAAGTGAGTCAACAGCAAATAGCCCCATAAGGTTATAGATGTTATCTGCCATGTTATTTACACTGACAAGCATAAACATTGAGATTGCAGACTACTTCAAGACTGAATGCCACCTGGTGGCATTGCAGGCATGTGTCCTAGTAAGGAAAATTTATGAGCAAAGCAGAGATGAACTGGCAATCATTCTAATGGCAATACAGGCCGCAAATGGGGAAATCCACTGACGATTTTGACAAAAGACAGGGTTATGTCCATGAGCCTTGGAAACAGCAAAGCTGGCCAGCTGTTCACATGCTACTGTCACGACTATCTATGGAAAGTGGTTAAAGGATGATGAAACACAAGTAAGTGACAAGGTGTTGGACACCTCGTCTCATCACAGAATGTGGAGGCTTTCCTGCTCTGTAAAATAGGACAGGTCTCAATCTGTGGCAGATTTGATGGCTGAATATAATGCCGGTGCAGGTACAAGTATTTCAGCACACACTCTCCAGTACACACTGTTTAACACGGGGCTGGTGACACCTACGAGTTCCCATGTCAACCCAACGACATTATCAATTATAACAGCAGCAAGCATAGCAAGACTGGATTGTACATCAATGGAGATGTGTTGTCTGGTCAGATAAGTCACATTTCTCATTACACCAGGTTCATTATCATCTTCAGATACACCATTCTCCGGGTGAACAGCTGTTCAAATCATGCACCACAACATGAACACAGGCCAGTGGTGGAAGTATTACACTATAGGATCATTTACGTGAGCTTCATGGGGCTTGTAGTAGTAATCGAAAGCACCACGTAGACCGCACCATAGTGTGGTGTACAACAACATTACTATGGGCCACCTGCGTCCCTTCATGCTTAGTGTCTTGCTGGCAGTGACTGCAACTTTGAGAAGAATAAGTGATGTCTCACAATGCGAGAACTGTACTACAGTGGTTTGCAATAACTGTCCATCTCTCAAGGCCAAAACTGTACTACAGAGGTTTGAGGGGCATGATGGTGAAATCACAATGATGTCTAGGCCACAAAAATCATCTGATCTGAACCCACTGAATACATCTGGAATGCTAGCAGGTGCCAGCTTCGTGCCCATAAACCACTAGTCCATTATCTGTGGGAACTGCATGGCGTGTGTAGACATAAACATGTAAAGCATCTGTTAAACCCATGACATGCAGAAATGCTGCTGTACTGTGTTCCAAAGGTCAACCAGCTCATTCTCAATCAAGTGGTCACAATGATTTGGCTCATTGGTGTATATTCTGTATACTATAAAAGCAAGAACCCTATCAAACGATCTTGAGATAGGCCAGATGTTACAACGAAGCTCTCCATTAAGACCTCACTTGTACTTTAATAATGTTGTGATAACTTCTCATCAGCTATACAACTTCTTACTTAGCTTATGTTGATGTTTTATACTGGTCAGGTGATGTGCTATGTTTGTTGCTTACACTTCATTCTCCATTTCTTTGCTCTTTTAATTCTGATACACACACAAAAGAAAGACACCAAAATATTTTCTGTATTTTCATTGGATCTTTGCATGTTGTTATGATGTTTCCAGTCTGTCAGAGTTGATCGTAAACATTTTGTACCATCCAGTATTTTTAAATTATTGTGTTCAATTCCCCTAACATGTACTGAAGCTTTATTCATTTTACTTTTAGTTACAATTAATGTTCAAGATTTATTTAGTCTCATCAGACTTTTGGTTTCCCATGTAAATTGTATCTAGACTCTCATTAAGAACCATTGTTGCTCTTGCTTTCTATCCCATTAAGTGTTGTATCTTAGCAGGCAGTGTAATGAACAAGCAACCCCACAGACACTCTCAGATGCAACGAAGAATGTACTCAAACCACTCTCAATTCAACAGTACTATCTGGTTTAGACTATTTCTCAAGACGTATGGAAGCATACAGAATCTTGCTTGTTATATTGACCAAAGAGCAAATAATTAAGAGAAGATTATGCTGGTTGCAATACTGATACAAAGATACCTGTGAAGCACCTATTTCATAAGAGATGAAAGACCATACAAGAAACATGATGAGGCTGTAATGAAGACAATGCTCATAAACTTCACAATTTCAGACTCAGCTTAATAAAGCAGGCAGTGATAAAGTTTCATTTTACTCCGTATATTTTCTCATATTTCACTGCTTATCAAATGCTGTTACTATAAAAAAACTGCCAATTTTGTGTGTTCAAACAAATTTTAACATCTCTTTATTTTAAATTAATCATAGATCAGCTGGTAACATTTAAATAAGAACACTACCAAACTTACTGAATGTCCTCTCTCAATACTCTAAATAAAGATCCACTGTGCAATACAGCCTAACCGCTCAAAACATGCAAAGGATGAGAGGGAGCAATAAGGGTTTCCAGTTGCATGTTCCCTATTTAAGAAACAAAGCGGACAAAGGAAAGCTGTAGAAAACTAGCATAAGTTGTTTTGATTGAAATATGTTACCACATGTTCTGAGTCAAGGGACATCATATGACTAAAAATAGGAAATGGGGTAGAAACTTAAAAAATTAAAAATTCTTGCAAACAGATAACTGGAAATTAGTTATAACAGAACATAAAGAAGTTCTGTATAAAAAAAAGATGACACTGATGGAGACATTATAATGGGATGGGGGGAGGAGCAAGCTTCAGAAGGAATACTCATACCAATGCAAATATCAGTGCTCACAGAGGCTTTCAAAGTGACGTACATCAATAAAATCTTCTCAGTTTACAATCCGCATCACTTCAAATAAAACACTAAAGCTTTTGATAGCTGTCTGTGCCATCATCATGAGGAGTTAAAATCAACGACTGCTGCAGCTGGCACGGTGTTCTTCTTATACAGGGTTGTTAGGGAGCTGCCTGCCTGCCCTGAGGGACAATTGCGGGCTTTTTCAGACAATTTCTGTTTATGTTGTTTAAGTTGAACACCACCCCAGCCCCAGCAGTCAGTGATTTTAACTCCTGATGTCAATGGTGGAGACAACTATCAAAAGTTCCAAGTGTTTTATTCAAAGTGACGCCGCTTGGAAACCAGGAAGATTTAGTGAATGAAAGTATGGAAAGGTGCAATATTTGCACCTCCTACTGTAGTTGTCAGTCTGTTGGATGAACCTTGAACACAAAGATCTATTTAAAGTTAAATCTGGCAATGGTTGTCTGTAAACAACTTGTTTAAACAGATACAGAAAGGAAAGAAAGAAATGTTAAACACACACAAAAAACAAAGCAAGAATAGAACACAATCTGTCATCTTGTTTCTCAAACAGACCCAGCCACTTTGTACAGTATTTTAGACTGGTCACTGGTCATAGTATTGGCTAGCAAGGCACATACTATCTTGGCATCAAAAGGTGGTAAGTCTAGACAAGGCAGAAAATAAGAAAGATCTGGATGGATGTACGGGAAAGTCAAATAAACTATAAAAAATGAGTAATAAATCTGGTGGTGCATAGAATGACAATTTTTCATGCTGGTTGGGACCTGCACCAGGAAAACCACACTAATCAGAACAGACAGCTACCCCTGGAGTTACAATTTCACAAGGAAATGAAGTTTACATTTTCAGTTGTTCTCTTAACCCTAATGCGAGAGGTAACAAGAATGGCAGTGTGTGTGAATGTCATGTTGTAAGATCAATATGCAAGAAGTTTCTGCCAGGTGAAGCAGATGTTCTATGTGACTGTGGAAAGGTGCAATGTTAGGGCCTCCTGCTGCAGTCAGTCTGCTGGATGAATCTCTAACACAGAAAAAACTTTTTAAAGTTAGGAAGAAGCAGAATGTAAGTTTGAAATTTCTCCAAAAAATTGATCTCAAATGAATTCAAAAGCCAATAACTGCTTATGTACAGTAAAAGTGATCTGTCACTAGCAATAAAAATAAAAGAATCCATATGAAGAATTGCAGCAAATGAAAGCATGTTACCTTGCAGAACTGTGTTCAATTTCAGATACCAAGCCTTTATAAATTTATTGTTATTCTGTCTACTTTCTATATCAAATGTTTAATCTCTGATATTTTCGTTGTCAGCATCTGCTTACCTGAAAAATATGAAAAAAACTATGTATATGAACTATGTACTGCAAACAGAATCACATAATCAAACTGATTACAAGGGAAGTAAATCTTAAAGATGTGAGGCTCGACATAAAAATAATGTGCAAATAAACACCAGCATTCTTAAGTTCTCTAAAGATAATCACTAAGATACTTGAATAAAATTTCAACAAATGCCCATCTGAAATTATTTTAGGGACTACTTGGTGGATGTGTTCTGGCTCCATATAAGTGAAATTACAGTGCCCAGATCAACAAATGAGAACATGGGGCTATGAGCTTTTGAAATGACACAGAAAATTGGCCTGAGATACTACTGCTAGAATATGTCACGAGAAAATCCTAGGCAAATGAAACCACAGGAATTTTAATATGAAATGACATGGCAATTAAAATTCCAAACAGTGCAAGTTATTAATCTGAAAGAAAAAATTAACAGGCTAGGAGCAGTGAAATTTTTAAGAGGAAAAATGGGTGGCACCATGAGTGGGGAGGATTACTTTCAGCTAAAATCATATTTTTTTACTAAAATTTGCAGCTTTCAGGGGAAATAGGGAGCATGGCAATACGAAAACTGAATACAAATGCAAACAAATAGGATCAGGTTATGTTTCGACAAATGCCTATCTGATTAACCGATCATGATCTGGCTTAACAGCATTCAACATAATTTTTCTGGACTCCATAGTCCAGCCCAGAATGTAGTGCATTTATACACCACATACATAAACATTGCAATCCAAATGGCTTAAATTAGAGAAAAGGTGTTTTATGCCAGAGATTTAATTAGTTAAAATTCCTCATGCTTCATACTCTTTAGAAATATTTACACAGTTACAAGTTGTACGTAGCACGAGCAGTAAATTTTTCTATGTATTTACTAGGGCACTCCTTAGGGGAAGAATGCTGACATAATTAGCACTGCTGTTGTTGCTACTACTTGACTAGTACTCTTATTATTTTTAAGTAGTCATAATGTTACTCATATCAGTGAGCTCCATGATTGCCTGTGAACACTAGCAACAGCAGAAAAAAAAACATCTTTGTATGGAAAAGAGAGATGTATGAAGCCATTCAAATAAAATTTCAGAGCTAGATGAACAATGTGAGCAATGTAAGCACATGGCAGCACAGCAGTCATTTCATTTATTTATTTTAAAATGAGTTTGACATAGCACAGGCAGTTCATCAGTTTTCCTCTGCAGTTGATTATTCACAAAAGAGGCACACCTTATGTGCAACAATGAGACAGTGTTTTATAGTAGTAAGAGTACAAGATGACAAAGCAGTGAACAATGACATCCGCATACCATAAAATAACTTTTAGTTTAACTGAAAAATCTTCCAAAAATATAAAAATACAAAATTAGTAATTAATTATTTTATTGTAACAGATGTTGTGAGTGAAGTCACAGTAGGGCAAGAAAATAACATTAATTACAGCATATGGAGGCCAATAACAGCTGAATAAAATTCCGACAGTGGAAGAACTGCGGAATTGTTGCAGTGCACATCTGAAAGCTTGATGTGTCATTACTTATTTGACAGATGATAGTACAATTCAAAATTAAGGAAAACCAGGGAAATAATAAAAGAACACCCTTTCACTACATTGCTGTATTTTAGTTTTCCCTGGTTTCTGCTTTATTTGTTTAATGCGGACACAATCCTAAAAGCTTTCAATCATGTGGAGCTGCAGAATTAATAAACTTTGACTCCCACCATGGATGTAGGGAGTCCTGTGATCGAAGTGGATTTGTGCAATTTTATACTTATACACAACCTGTGAATATGGATTATCGCATATAATTTACACGGCACATTTAACTCTTAAGTGATGTGCATTTTTCTGGTCTTTCATATTTTCTGCAACAACCAATACTTACAAAAATGATCTTAAGTCAATATAATTACTGAATTGCACAACAAATGTAACTGCAATATAATGTTCCTTCCACGTTGTTCATTCCATAACAATGGAAGAGATGGGGTCATAACTTGCCAAAGCTGTGGTACTGCAGTCTATTAATTGCAATCATGTTAACAGCCACAACACTTAATCCTCAGGCATAATGTGGAATTGATGGATTACATATCTGCACGTGTATCATGTCACTACCATGTAGTACCTCCCCATCACTGGGTATGGCTACACTTTAACCAATACCGCCTACATATCGACGCGTAATACACTGACACCCACACTTTATGAGGATGGCCATGAAGCAGCATGCATCCATCTGCAGCTATGGCTGCAACTGAGTTGAGGTGTAGTTGTATCCACTACTGATGCTGTCTCATGGTAGCAAGATATATTTGTCGATGTATAATTCAATGATTCCAGATTATCACTATAGCCGACATATTCATCACAAAAGAACACTAACTGTATTGACATTTAAAACAATTCTAATACATTACCTATTTTTCAGTCACAGTTGCACATTGTTTTCATACATGAATGTTTGGATCCTTCTGGATCATCTTTAGATTTCTGTAGTTGGGTCAGCAGTCTATCATGTCTACGACGCAACCACCTTGAAGCGTGGTTCTGACACAGACATGACAGGTTGCCAATACGACGACATAGATCTGCAAATGATCTATGAAGCCTTGTAACCTCTGAATCAATTGCAACTAGTGGTAAGCAAATCAATACAGCTATTTGGACATAGGGAATAAATAGTATGTATTTTCCATAGTAAAATTATTTTTTCATGACACCAGCTGGGTTGCACCGGACTAAACATTTCAATCAGCTACCAGTGATGGAAAACAGCCTTTAAAATGTATTTGATTTTTCATTATTTTAATATTTGCTTATCTTTACTGGTATTTGGGGGCTATTACCCTTTTAATATTACTTGCACAGCAAAGATATAACTTCCTGCACAATGAACGACGATAGAGGCGTCACTCAGTAAATTGCAAAAATACATAATGATTTTAAAAATGACATAAATAAAACGCAATATTAAAGCTACTACATGTTTGAAATACTTTGATACCATACATGGCAATATAAAATCTGGCAACCATTGTTCAACAGTTCATACAAAATCCGTTCCCAATACATAGGCAAGTTTATCGATGTAGAAGCATTGAGTTGAAACACGGTACACTATCAACAATTCAACACACTATATTCTAAGCTTTGAATGTAGTCTTTGTGCATTTGTGTGTTTCCTGTGCTGTAGGCCATTCATGATGGAAACCAGGCAAGTGTCTTAATTTTGTTTTCACTTTATTCATAAAATTACCAACCTGACAAGTTCCTTATATACATAATAATATTGTGTATGTAGAGAATATGTTTGAGTGTATATTATTGCAATAGTTACAAATTATGTGTATGGATAATTTAATTGACGTAGTTTCCAACTGGGTAATTTCAGTAACAATTGCTTATCTGATAAAAATGACAAACTCGTAGCATTATTCAAATATGAATAGCACAGTTTGGCCCGAAACAGCTTGAGTAACATGTGAGCTCAATATTTCACATTTCATAATGCAATATGTCATAAGAATTATACTTTTATCCGATAATAACATGCCTGAATCGCCTTCGAATATGTATCTTGAATTAAAAATATTCTTGAACCCACGACTTCTATCATATTTCAGATACATGTGCCTCATGACCTGTCAAGGCAGGCCTACATCCGTCACCTATCGTCATAAAAAGAAACACGAGTATATATGTATTTATAATACCAATCTTAATCAAACGAGTTAATAAATATCTTCCAATATTGCTAGTAAAGTTTCCAAATGAAATATCAAATGTAAGAAATTTCCAAAAATATCGTACTTCTACTTCAAGATACTTCCACAAATCGTCCTCAAAACTGTACGAATACTGCAAAAGCGGAGAACTTTACTGCATTGTATAATATTATTGCGTTTTTTGACAATAATGTGATCAACAACTCATCGCTGCCATCTTTAAAGTTGGTTCGTTACAATTGTCAGACCATTGTTGCATACGCTGCACATTTCATACCAACTTCATAGACCTAACAACAAAACACTGCCGCTAGCGCCTAAACAATCTTCATCATAATTACTAACGTATTCTCACAATCAATTCCTTCTACATCTATTGACGAAGAAAATGTTACTCCAACGATTTCAAATGAAGGCCAAAGGTACAAGCTGACGCCTACCTGGCGAGACAGTTTGTTTTGAAGTTATTACTGACTTACCTGTAGAGTATATGACGCAATCGATACTAGTTTCTGTTTTCGTATACTTATAAATGAACACAGTCGTTGTATTAATGCAAATGCAAGCTTTCTTCCGTAAGAACACAACCTTGCACCTCGTCATCCGCTCGCACACGTACTGCACGCCGACATGTTTACCCACAGTGCTGAGCGGCCAGCAAGTACTGGCGCGTAGCAGGAACTCAACCAACGCAACGTCAAAATGGCGGACGGATGTAAAACACGAAAGTAAGTATTCTTATTTAGCTCGTAATGCTTTGTTACGCCGTAAAGCTCGTAACAACAATAAAATAGCACTTAGTTTTGCTTCATTTCATAGGAAGAGACTATTCACTACACCTTCAATTAAAGTTATCGGAAATCCTTGATAATCTAGTCTCCTCAGTATGTAACGCTTGTTACAGAGAAATGGCTTCCGATAGTCTGGGGAAACACGGGAAAGGACGTAGTTGTAATCGTTAGTGTGTTATATTTGCTTTCAACTACGACTATGCTTTTAGCTTCAAACACGAAGGTAAATGTGTTTCCTTAGTCCCGTTTGTTGACATAATATGGCATATTATCAAAAACGCACTCCGGTAACCTTCAAATGAAGGCTGACAAGAATGCTTTTTTGAGTTACGTGTGTATCAGAAGGCGTGAACATACTGTATTCTACTTGGAAAAAGAATTTCTAAGTAAAATGCTTTCTAAGTGCTTTCTTACGAGTTTCCAGAGGCCATGAGTTTATGATCGTTTTCAAGAAATATTAACAATGAACTTCAACAGAAACAACCAGTTAATGGGCAACCATTGCTATATTTTTTATATATGTTGCAGTAAAATGAATTCGTTAGTAACGGTTATTGATATCATACATTAAATCTTTCCTAAATTTAAAGTGATTTCATCGTAATCAGTGTTCATAAAGTAGCCTCAAAAATAGAAGCAAATACGAAAATGCACTCCCTTAATATCGTTAAACAGTTTCAGGCAAAGTCTTTTGTCCGTTAAAAATCAAAATCTCTAAAGTCTCTCGTAATGAAACAAAGTTGAATCGCTACTAGCAGCATTGATTCACCTTCCATTTTCTATCAGTCAAATGTGCTGAGTCAAAATGACAATCCAGGCTGTGAAAGAAAATATTTTTAATGTTTCAAAGCAGGTCCAAACTTACGTGTATCTCCATAAAAAGCGAAAATAAGATCACAAAGAGCACACGAGGGAAATAATCCATCCTGAACGATACAAATATAGGAGAAATGATGCTAACACATATTTCATTTGAAATATACATGCAAGATATAGCAGTTATATAAGGGTACTTCTAGACTGTTTCCTGTTAAAAGGTCTCAGTGAAAATATTCGAAGTGACAGGTAATCACATTTGTAGAGGGAATCTTCACAATAGTCGACTAAAAAAATTCATGGTGTGTTATTGTCTCGATCTGCCTTCATGTTATCGGCGCTGTATTTATGTTATTACTTCAGAGCACAGCTTTGCTTACCAAAATAAAGAGGTACACAAAAAATGACCTAAAAATGACAATGTCATTGACGCCCATCCGTTGTAGACTCCTAGAACATATTCTGCAGTTAAATGCAACTAGATAAATCGAACAAAATGACTTCGTTTATAGCAACCACCATGGACTTCGAAAAACTTGCCTATAATATGTCTGAAACTCGTGGTTTTGAGAGACCAATCACTGTATAAATTGTGGATTGTATGCTGAAAATAGACCCCATGTGTGACGTGACTGCGGTGAAACTAAAAATTAGAGGTGCAATATCGAAATGCCTATTTTAACGAATACAATAATGTTTTATAATCTTATTTATATGCCAGTTGTTGGTTGATTTGCCATGTGTGATGTGACTGTGGTGAAACTAAAAATTAGAGGTGCAATATCGAAATGCCTATATTAACGAATACAATAATGTTTTATAATCTTATTTATATGCCAGTTGTTGATTGATTTGCCATAACAGAAAGCATTTTTGTCTTCCGTTGTTACTTCTTTTATATAGTGATATGTGTCTCTTTCCCTTGTTTTATTCCTGTGTGAAATCTATTTAGGAATCTAACATCTGCGTTTCGTTTTCCTCGTCACAGGTCTCATGCCGTAACCCGCACTGCAGCATCAATATCTGCCCAAAATCATTTGTACGATGACACATGCAAAATAAATAAATACGAATTCATTTGACGCCATATTGAAAACTGTACAAGTACGTAGGATTTATTGCGTCTTGTATGAACGGTAGCTCATGGTGGCAGCACAGAATGCCACGAGCTGTGGCGTCACTTTAGTTGCATCTGTGAATTTTATTACTTTGTTACCAGATCCACGTCGTTTACCAGTCACGACTGGAGAGGCTGCATCAGGACTACATACGCCTATGAATTACATACAATTTTTCATATGTGTAGAGAAACACTAACCAAAACAGACTTGCTGTGCTGGTACTGGGAATGGCTGAAAACAAGGGGAAACTACCGCTGTAATTTTTCCCGAGGGCATGCAGCTTTACTATTTGGATATTCACCTTACATATATAAAAAATGAAGCATTAGTATTTTGTCCTTTCATTTCCGTCGCTATTGAAGACTTCTCCAATTGGTACTCTTTCAGGTCCTGTGCAGTTTTCCTTCTGAATGGTCCTGGTAATAGAGACCTCACTTCTCGGGTCAATGAGGTGAACACTTTTAAAGCAACCATTGGAACCTGGCTTAATGAAGTAATATGCGAGCAAAGCTGCGGAAATATTACATCAGATCTTAATACGATTCAAAGTGGCGCAGGGATTTTAAATATACACGAAATGTAATATTGTCTGAAACGCAAAACAAAACAAAAAAGGCCTAGAAACCCGTGACTGCAATATCAGTAATTCTCGGTTGCAACCACTCAACACATACAAATACCTGGGCGAAACAGTTAAAAGGGATATGAAATGGAATGATCACAAAGGCTCGGATGTAGGTAGGGCCGTTGACAGTATTTGGTTAACTGGCAGGAAACTAGGGAAATTAGTCAGCGTACAAAGAAGATTGCTTACAAATCACTTGTATGCCTATCTTGAAATACTGCTCAAGAGTGTGGGATCCATATCAAGTAGCTTTAGTAGGGGATATTGAACTATGCAAATGAGGGCTTGTTCGACACAAGGTAGAGCGTCATGGAAATGTTGAAAAAACTGAATTGCAGGCTCTTGTAATTAGAAGCAAAAACAAAACAAGAAACACGTGAATTGCCTAGATGTTAACTTATAGTAAAACAGGATCAGTTAACCAAGTTTCATTATCTCGACTGTGGCATAGGACAAAATTTCGACAGTGAAATTGAAAACAAGATTCTGAAAGAAAAGGTTTACATGGAGCAACCAAAAGGGTTTGTTTTAGAGGATTCAAATATTGTTTGCAAATTGGAGTCAAACTACCATCACCCTGTAGAATCAAACACGTGCGCCGTTTCTGACTGTTTAAATTTGAGCAACCGAATGCTGACAAGTTTTCCGTGCTTTCACAGATGGCGCTGACATCTACCTGTCTCATTATGTGGATGATGGCTTGGCCATCTGTAAGTATCCAAAAATATTGGGAAACATTTTAACCGCAGTGGGATCAACGCTTCAAATTACTGTGGGCAATGGAAACTAGTTCTACAGATTGAAAATAAAAACACAACCTCTCTGAAAAAGAAATCTCATAGCTCATCAGGGGTACATCAATCTGCTACAGCCAATCAGGTTAACTTTTTACCAGTCAAGGTATCATATTACCACACACTCCTTTTGTTTCACGTGGCTCCTGCTCCCTTTTTGGATTATTTTGTACTAAAAGTAACACTTTAATTACGGCTGTGGCTTCTAGTTAGTATTTCAGTTGTCTTTCCACATTTTTACAAGTTCCCAGTCTTATGATTATCCTAAAATTGCAGTAGTTTGAAGATAGTTTCTGGCGACAATGGTCTAAAGCTATCCTAAATGACAGTTGTACCAGTATTAAAATAGAAATTTTACTCTTAATACAATATAGTTAGTGTACATTTTTACTTTTCCAAGTAGTCAGTAACGACAGATGTAAAATATTTATTTTGTGTCCTGTATTTTCAAAAAAATTGAAATAAAAGCGATAGGAATTTATCCCAATTGACTGTACTTCAAAAGTTCAGCATGGACGAGACAAAAAGAAATTCCACTGCTTTTGATCCTGGAACCATTAGAACAGTAGACAAAAAGAAATTCCACTACTTTTGATCCTGGAACCATTAGAACAGTAGACAATCTCCTACATGATAATATGAGCTAAAGGAGATAGTAAACAAGTCCTATCGACAGGCGTTGGCAGCTTTTGAATCGCCTTGTATTTAAATGAACCCGTAAATGACGTAGGAGGTTCCATGAGGCGTTACTCTAATGATGCTGTAGTATACGGAGAAGCTACAAGACTAAAGTGCTGTAGCGAAATGCAGGAAGATCTGCAGAGGATGAGGCTGTTAGGCGGAAAGTCAAACGCCGCACGCCAGTGGGAGGTGGCTGTGAGAAGACAACACGGCAGCAGCGGCCCCTGTATGAAGCGCCGCGACCGGCTGGCGACGCCCCAGTTGTAAAGCAGCTTCAAGATTAAGCACTTGCATAGCAGCATGGTTCAAATGGCTCTGAGCACTATGGGACTTAACTTCTGAGGTCATCAGTCTCCTAGAACTTAGAACTACTTAAACCTAACTAACCTAAGGACATCACACACACCCATGCGCAAGGCAAGATTCGAACTTGCGACCGTAGCGGTCACGCGGTTCCTGTCTGAAGCGCCTAGAACCGCACGGCCACACCGGCCGGCATAGCAGCATGGACGCTAGTTACTTCGCTTGTACTGTCTATGTATCACATACTTGTGATTGTTTATATTGATAAGACTGTTCATTTTGTGTGTCGCCCTTCCCTTGCGACACTTCTGTGTCGACAATTTGTCGACCTGGAAGAAGTGTACGACACTGTAAATGATGCAACATGTTCGAAATCCTGAGAAAAATAGGGATCAGCTATAGGGAAAGACGAGTAAAATGCAAATGTACAAGAACCAAGAGGGAACAATAAGAGTGGAACACCAAGAACGGAGTGCTCGGATTAAAAAAGGTGTAAGACAGGGATGTAGTCTCCCGTCCCTAGTGTTCAATCCAAACACCGAAGTAGCAAAGAGGGACTACGTAAATAAAAGAAAGGTTCAAAAGTGAAATTAAAATTAAAGGTGAAAGGATAGCAATGATAACCTTCGCTGATGACATTGCTATCCCCAGTGGAAGTGAAGAAAAAATACAGGATCTGCTAAATGGAACGAACAGAATAACCCATGACGGACACAGGAAATAGGACATAAAACGCAGACTAGCAATGGCATAAAGGGCATTCTCGGTCAACAGAAGTTTACTAGTATCAAACATAGGTATTAATTTGAAGACGAGATTTTTGAGAATATACGTTTGCAGTGCAGTATTGTATGGTAGTAAACGTGGACTGCAGGAAATCCGGAAAAGAAAAGAATCGGAGCGTTTGAGACGTGGTGCTACAGAGAACGTTGAAAATTAGGTGGACTGATCAGGTAAGGAATGAGGAGGTTCTCTGAAGAATCGGCGAGGAAAGGTATATGTGGATAACACTAACTAGGACAGCATGGCAGGACACCTGTTAAGGCGCCACGGAATAACTTCTATGGTATTACAGGGATCTGTAGAGGATAAAAATTGTAGAGGGAAGCAGAGATTGGAACACAGCCAGAAAACAACATAGGGTAGGTTGCAAACGCTTCTCTGAGAAGAAGAGGCTGGCACTGAAATTTCTGTCTGTCCCATACTACCCCATATCAATATAACTCTCAGAATATAATGTACATTAGAAAAATTATTCATCTTTGTACCACAAAGGGCCTCAATACATGACCATGGAAGCAGATCAAGTCACTTTTCACGTCCAAACAGGAACGACAACTTTAAAATACGAGACAGGGTGTTATAGCGTGCATTAAAACTATACAACAATGTGCCATAGGAAATTAAAGATGGAAATTATACCAGCACCTTTAGCCAAACACGTAAAACATTGATTAAATTGTACTTATTCAGTCTGGATATATATTAGGATGGCCTCTCATAGCTGCCTCACCATGTCTAATAACAAATAATTGTTTTACATATTTCTAATGAGATCTAGTAGCGAGTTGCAATTTTGTAACATTGTTGCAGCACATTTTTACATGATATGCCATCCACTTTTTTATAGTGTGTAATTCAGCTGTGGGAGACTTTACATGGGAAAACATGTGATCTTGATTTGTAGGCCCAGTGGCAGGAAAAACTAAACTAATATTAATATATATATATATATATATATATATATATATATATATATATATATATATATATATATACTAATGAAAGCAGTTTATTCGCATTTCGTGTGCAAAACTACATAAATACTGTGCAAAAAGTAAGTTTATAATTCACATAGCGTGAAAAACATATGAGTCTCACACACAGTATTCACTTCGAGCACACAAAATGTGCAAATATAGCCCGACGAGAAAAGTGGAGCACCCAGAAAACATGGTCAGGTGTGAATGAATGTAAGTCCACAAATGTACACACCGTCGGTGGGTATGTAACTGATTAGAGACGCAACTTTCTATGATAGGTTGAATGTCTACCAAAATGCATAGCTGTTGTTCGCATTTAGTGTTGTTTACCAGGCCTGATATGTACATAAGAGGCCTGAACATTGTTTGATGTTGATGGATTACTGTGCAGGTCACAGAGATGCTATGTACTTACGTGACACAACGTTATCAGCACCTGACAGAGTTTGGAATGAAATTACAATCATATATATTAATACATTCAGCTGCTGTCGGGCATTGATATATATCAACAGAGACAGGTGAAAATGTGTGCCCCGACCGGAACTCAAACCCGGTATCTCCTGCTTGCATGGCAGACGCTCTATCCATCTGAGCCACCGAGAGCACAGAGGATAGTGCGACTGCATGGACTATCTCGCGCACGCCTCCCGCGAGACGCATATTCTCACCTTATACGCCCGCACACTACATTCGTAGTGTCCTTACCCAACACATTCATTACTCGTGGAAGACATTCTTACCAAATCCCGTAAGAGTTCGGGTAATATGTGTGCATCCGCACAGAAGAAGGTCATGGCCGGTATTGCCAGAACTATATACTTATACGGATATAAGGACACGCCGGAAAGAACAGACACCATATCCATGTAAGTACAGAGTTTGAAATGGGCTCCATTTTAGGGAACCATTTGGCTGACTGGTCGGACCATGCTATATTCAGATTTGTGGGGCATTCAGATGAGGCAGAGACCCAATGGTGGACTGTATGGTAATGTGAGGGCAGGCATAGTTCTCACCAAGTTTCCAGACGACCAGTTCTAATCACCACGAGAGAGGATCGCCGTATTGTGCATCCACCATATCTTAACCCCTTCAAATCTCTGCCTGCCACCTGAGGACAAGTAATGGATTCCCTGCAATATTCTGTGTCATCTCACACCGTTGGTCAGATACTAGCAGCAACTGGACTAGGGAATTATCATCCCAAGTGTAGGCTGCCGTTGACGCCACAAGACGAACAGTTGCATTCGAAATGCCATAACCAGGATGCATGGACTTCTGATGAATGGCATCGCACTGCGTTCAGTAAAGAATGAACAACCGTGGATGACTATTATTGGCGAGTATTGAAACGACCTGTGGACAGGTCCCATTCTTTCGGTATTGTGGAGTGTCATAGCGGTATTACTGCCGGTGTCATGGTGTGGGGAACCATAATTCAGTTCATGGCTCATAGTGACTAAGATCTCTGACGGCATAACAGTACATCATGGACATGCTGTGTCCCCACACGTTACCACTCATGCGAAAGTATTGTGGTGCTGCTTTTCAACAAGATGATGTTCGTTCAGACATGACATGTATCTCTATGAAATGTCTGGGTAATGTTGAGGTACTTCTGTGGCTATCCATATCCCCAAATCTGTCACTGACAGACCATAATTGGTTCTAGCTTGGACATCAACTCTGTCCCAGTGCCCGTATACTGGATGTCGAAGACCAGATACGACAATTGTGGGCCACTTTTCCTCAGAAGAGGATACAACGGTTTTATAATGCCCTTTCTGACTGAATCAGTGCATGCATACAGGACAGAGGGAGTGCAATGTCATGCTAGTAAGCAGTCTCATATTGCCAAGTTCTTCCTAAATTTGACTTGATTTTGTATTCACAGCATTAACATCACATACTCTCTCAGACTCGTGAAGTTTCATTTCATTTCCACTTCCCTTTTCATGTACACAACTGGCCATTAAAATTGCTACACCAAGAAGAAATACGGGTATTAATTGGACAAATATATTATACTAGAACTGACATGTGATTACATTTTCACGCAATTTGGGACCATAGATCCTGAGAAATCAGTACCCAGAACAACCATCTCTGGCCGTGATAACGGCCTTGATACAACTGGGCATTGAGTCAAACAGAGCTTGGATTCTGTGTACAGGTGCAGCTGCCCATGCAGCTTCAACACGGTACCACAGTTCATCAAGAGTAGTGACTGGCGTATTGTGACGAGCCAGTTGCTCGACCACTAGTGACCAGATGTTTTCAATTGGTGAGAGATCTGGAGAATGTGCTGGTCAGGGCAGCAGTCGAACATTTTCTGTATCCAGAAAGGCCCGTACAGGATCTGATACATGGGGTGGTGCATTATCCTGCTGAAATGTAGGGCTTCACAGGGATCGAACGAAGGGTGGAGCCACGGGTCGTAACACATCTGAAATGTAATGTCCACTGTTCAAAGTGCCCTCAATGCGAACGAAAGGTGGCCGAGACGTGTAACCAATGGCACCCCATACCATCACGCAGAGTGATACGCCAGTATGGCGGTGACGAATACGCGCTTCCAATGTGCGTTCACTGCGATGTCGCCAAAC
Organism: Schistocerca gregaria; assembly: GCF_023897955.1. Taxonomy (NCBI): domain Eukaryota; kingdom Metazoa; phylum Arthropoda; class Insecta; order Orthoptera; family Acrididae; genus Schistocerca; species Schistocerca gregaria. The sequence continues at coordinate 197,893,020 of NC_064926.1, forward strand.
ACGTATGCGACCATCATAATGCGGTAAACCTGGATTCATCCGAAAAAATGACGTTTTGCCACCGTGCACCCAGGTTCGTCGTTGAGTACACCATCGCAGGCGCTCCTATCTGTGATCCAGCGTCAGCGATAACCGCAACCATGGTCTCCGAGCTGAGAGTCCATGCTGCTGCAAAAGTCGTCGAATTGTTCGTGCAGATGGTGGTGGTCTTGCAAACATCTCCATGTGTTGACTCAGGGATCGAGAAGTGGCTGCCCGATCCGTTACTGCCATGCAGATAAGATGCCTGTCATCTCGACTGCTAGTGACACGAGGCCATTGGAATCCAGCACGGCGTTCCGTATTACCCTCCTGAACCCACCTATTCCATATTCTGCTAACAGTCATTGGATCTCGACCAACGCGAGCAGCAATATCGCGATACGATAAACCGCAATCGCGATAGGCTACAATCCGACCTTTAACAAAGTCGGAAACGTGATGGTACGCATTTCTCCTCCTTACACGAGGCATCACAACAACGTTTCACCAGGCAACCCCGGTCAACCGCTGTTTGCGTATGAGAAATCGGTTGGAAACTTTCCTCATGTCAGTACGTTGTAGGTGTCCCCACCGGCGCCAACCTTGTGTGAATGCTCTGAAAAGCTAATCATTTGCATATCACAGCATCTTCTTCCTGTAGATTAAATTTCACGTCTGCAGCACGTAATCTTCGTGGTGTAGCAATTTTAATGGTCAGTAGTGTATTTCACTGTTTTTGTCAGTCAGTGTAAATACATATAACACCTACATTGGTAAGCCAGAACATTATGACCACCTACCTAACAGCCAGTACGTTCACATTTGGCACAAATAACAGCGGCGACGTGTCGTGGCATGGAAGCAATGAGGCCTAGGTAAGTTGCTGGAGGGAGTTGGCACCACATCTGTTCAAACAAGTCACCTAATCCCCGTAAATTCCAGGGAGGGAGCGATGAGCTGTGGCGTCACGTTCAATCACATCCCAGGTGTGTTCGATCAGGTTCAGATCTGGCGAATTGGGCTGGCAGGACATCAAGTGGATCTCGCTGCTGTGTTCCTGCAACAACTCCATCACACTCCTGTCCTTATGACATGGCGCAGTATCTTGATGAAAAATGCCACTGCCATCAGGAAACATCTACATCTCATCTACACGACTACTCTGCAATTCACATTTAAGTGCTTGGCAGAGGGTTCATCGAACCACAATCATACTATCTCTCTACTATTCCACGATCGTCATGAAGGGGTGTACGTGGTCTGCAACCACTGTATGATACTCCATGGTCATCAAGGTGCTTTGGATGAGCTACACTGTATCCATGGTTGCCCATGTGAATGTTTCCCAGAGCAGAATGAAGCCGGCGTCAGCTCGTCTCTGCCCCACACTGCAGGTGTCGAGGAGCTGTTCCCCTGGAAGACGATGGATTCGCGCCCTCCCATCCCTCCCGTCGGCATGATGAAGAAGGTATCAGGATTCACCATCTCATGCAATGCTCTGCCTCCGAGCCAACGTCCAGTGCCAATGGTCATGTGCCCATTTCAGTCATATTTGCTGATGTGCTGTTAAGATTGGCACATGCATGAGTCATCAGCTGCGGAGGCCCATCATTAGGAGTGTTCGGTGCACTGTGTGTTCAGACGCAGTTTTACTCTGCCCAGCATTAAAGTCAGATGTTAGTTCCACCACAGTTTGCCTTCTGTCCTGTTTGACCAGTCCGCCCAGTCTAGAACGTCCGACATCAATAATGAGGTGTGCTACCCAACTCCACAACGTCTGGACGTGGTTTCACCTTGGTTTCATCACGTGGTGAAGACACTCGCCACAGCACTCTCTGAACATCTGACAAGTCGTGCAATTTCCGAACTGCTTGTGCTGAGCCTCAGGGCCATCACAATCTGCCCTTGATCAAACTGAGATAGATTGCGCATCTTTCCCATTCTACGCACGGAGAGCATGTTCGCTGATACTAGATGCACGATGAGTGTGTCTGATAAGTAGTCACTCATCGCCAGGTGATGCTACTATCATATGGGCAGGGATATACCTATAGTAGGTCGGTGGTCATAATGTTATGGCTGATCATTGTACGAGGTGCATTCAAGTTCTAAGGCCTCAGATTTTTTTTTTCTCCGGAATGGAAAGAGATAGAAACATGTGCATTGTTTTAAAATGAGGCCGCGTTCATTGTCAATACATTCCAGAGATGGCAGCACCGTACGGAAGATCGAATTTTACCGCCAACGGTGAAAATGAGAACTGTTTTAAACACTCAAAATGGCGACGTTTTCCTTACTTGAACAGCGTGCAATCATTCGTTTTCTGAATTTGCGTGGTGTGAAACCAATTGAAATTCATCGACAGTTGAAGGAGACATGTGGTGATGGAGTTATGGATGTGTCGAAAGTGCGTTCTTGGGTGCGACAGTTTAATGAAGGCAGAACATCGTGTGACAACAAACCGAAACAACCTCGGGCTCGCACAAGCCGGTCTGACGACATGATCGAGAAAGTGGAGAGAATTGTTTTGGCGGATCGCCGAATGACTGTTGAACAGATCGCCTCCACAGTTGGCATTTCTGTGGGTTCTGTGCACACAATCCTGCATGACGATCTGAAAATGCGAAAAGTGTCATCCAGGTGGGTGCCACGAATGCTGACGGACGACCACATGGCTGCCCGTGTGGCATGTTGCCAAGCAATGTTGACGCGCAACGACAGCATGAATGGGATTTTCTTTTCGTCGGTTGTGACAATGGATGAGACGTGGCTGCCATTTTTCAATCCAGAAACAAAGCGCCAGTCAGCTCAATGGAAGCACACAGATTCACCGCCACCAAAAACATTTCGGGTAACTGCCAGTGCTGAAAAAATGATGGTGTCCATGTTCTGGGACAGCGAGGGCGTAATCCTTACCCATTGCGTTCCAAAGGGCACTACGGTAACAGGTGCATCCTACGAAAATGTTTTGAAGAACAAATTCCTTCCTGCACTGCAACAAAAACGTCTGGGAAGGGCTGCGCGTGTGCTGTTTCACCAAGACAACGCACCCGCACATCGAGCTAACATTACGCAACAGTTTCTTCGTGATAACAACTTTGAAGTGATTCCTCATGCTCCCTACTCACCTGACCTGGCTTCTAGTGACTTTTGACTTTTTCCAACAATGAAAGACACTCTCCGTGGCCGCACATTCACCAGCCGTGCTATTGCCTCAGCGATTTTCCAGTGGTCAAAACAGACTCCTAAAGAAGCCTTCGCCGCTGCCATGGAATCATGGCGTCAGCGTTGTGAAAAATGTGTCCGTCTGCAAGCGATTACGTCGAGAAGTAACGCCAGTTTCATTGATTTCGGGTGAGTCGTTAATTAGAAAAGAAATCGGAGGCCTTAGAACTTGAATGCACCTCGTACATAAGCACTGTGACAAATACCATGCCAACAGGACTGAGGATTGGCTCATAATTCAATAATTCTATGTCGTGCTGCATTGCATTCCACAGAGATCGAGGAAATCCCGATTCCTGTAGGGGACATCTATTCGACGTTTTTATGGTCCTATACTTGAGTCATTAAAAACGGAGCCCTTATAGAGTCACTTTGTTGTCCGTCTGTCAGTCTGTCTATCTGATTGTTAAGATCCCTTTTTCTCAGGAATGGGTAGACTTGTCAAGTTAAATTTATGTCACACACTAACGCCTACGGTTCCTTGGTTGTGTAAAACGTTTAAGCTTCTAAGTCAGTGCAATCAAAAGATGCAATCATGTTTTGATACTCGAAAACTTACTCATAAAAACCCTTCAAGTACCTTCCTTTGACGTAGAATCACGAAATTTCACAGTATAGGTAAAGGACTAAATTCGAAAACTGTTAATTTGTCGTTATATCAAAAACTTACATAGCATTCTCAATCTGTCAAGAATCTCTGGAATTGCTGCAGAGATTATTTACTAATATTTCCTGCTAATTGACTGAGTTATGATGAAGTGAAGTACCCTGCCGATACGAAAACAATGCAATCTAGCGGTGATAGGCGTACAGTAACACTGACCAGCCACGCTGACACAGGTCCTTAACAAACTGCTCATTCTACATACAAACATTCCCCGACAACCTACTCCTATAACATGTACAGGATCTGTAAAGTTTCAAAGCAAAGTAATACTCAAATGAAACCACATGGTTCCAGAGACCTTTTTAAGTCTCAAAAACCTATGATGTATATATGGAGACTGAGTCCACAAATGAAAATTTGTACCTGGGTTCAAATCCCGGCCTTGGTACCAATTTTCTTTCATCTCATCAGTCTGAACATATACATCATAAATGTTTGAAACCTGAAAAGGTCTGTGGAACTATATACACTCCTGCAAATTGAAATAAGAACACCGTGAATTCATTGTCCCAGGAAGGGGAAACTTTATTGACACATTCCTGGGGTCAGATACATCACATGATCACACTGACAGAACCACAGGCACATAGACACAGGCAACAGAGCATGCACAATGTCAGCACTAGTACAGTGTATATCCACCTTTCGCAGCAATGCAGGCTGCTATTCTCCCATGGAGACGATCGTAGAGATGCTGGATGTAGTCCTGTGGAACGGATTGCCATGCCATTTCCACCTGGCGCCTCAGTTGGACCAGCGTTCGTGCTGGACGTGCAGACCGCGTGAGACGACGCTTCATCCAGTCCCAAACATGCTCAATGGGGGACAGATCCGGAGATCTTGCTGGCCAGGGTAGTTGACTTACACCTTCTAGAGCACGTTGGGTGGCACGGGATACATGCGGACGTGCATTGTCCTGTTGGAACAGCAAGTTCCCTTGCCGGTCTAGGAATGGTAGAACGATGGGTTCGATGACGGTTTGGATGTACCGTGCACTATTCAGTGTCCCCTCGACGATCACCAGAGGTGTACGGCCAGTGTAGGAGATCGCTCCCCACACCATGATGCCGGGTGTTGGCCCTGTGTGCCTCGGTCGTATGCAGCCCTGATTGTGGCGCTCACCTGCACGGCGCCAAACACGCATACGACCATCATTGGCACCAAGGCAGAAGCTACTCTCATCGCTGAAGACGACACGTCTCCATTCGTCTCTCCATTCACGCCTGTCGCGACACCACTGGAGGCGGGCTGCACGATGTTGGGGCGTGAGCGGAAGACGGCCTAACGGTGTGTGGGACCGTAGCCCAGCTTCATGGAGACGGTTGCGAATGGTCCTCGCCGATACCCCAGGAGCAACAGTGTCCCTAATTTTCTGGGAAGTGGCGGTGCGGTCCCCTACGGCACTGCGTAGGATCCTACGGTCTTGGCGTGCATCCGTGCGTCGCTGCGGTCCGGTCCCAGGTCGACGGGCACGTGCACCTTCCGCCGACCACTGGCGACAACATTGATGTACTGTGGAGACCTCACGCCCCACGTGTTGAGCAATTGGGCGGTACGTCCACCCGGCCTCCCGCATGCCCACTATACGCCCTCGCTCAAAGTCCGTCAACTGCACATACGGTTCACGTCCACGCTGTCGCGGCATGCTACCAGTGTTAAAGACTGTGATGGTGCTCCGTATGCCACGGCAAACTGGCTGAAACTGACGGCGGCGGTGCACAGATTCTGCTCAGCTAGCGCCATTCGACGGCCAACACCGCGGTTCCTGGTGTGTCCGCTGTGCCATGCGTGTGATCATTGCTTGTACAGCCCTCCCGCAGTGTCCGGAGCAAGTATGATGGGTCTGACACTCCGGTGTCAATGTGTTCTTTTTTCCATTTCCAGGAGTGTACTTTCATTTGATTAAAGCAGCAATCTCTTTGAAAAATGTTTTCACTTGTACACACATGCAGAACACTTCTCTGCTGTTTATTGTTTTTCCTTAGAAATATTGCAAAAACCTGTGCCTAAAGCCCGGCATCAGCACTGCGAGCAAGCTACATTATCAACATTTGCAACTGCTCTGCCAGTACCGCAGGCGTCACGTACACCTACTCCTAGACCATCAGCCCTGCAGGTACCTACATCTATCTGGATCCTGTACGTCCAGAGGCAGCTATATAGTAATAAATAATAATTGTGGTCTGTCAGCCAGCAGCAGCTTTACGGCCTATCTTATTAGCAACAAACCTCACGTACTTTGTGCCTCAGTACGCCTTGTTCGGTGATTCAGGGTGCAGTTGGGAAAAGGATATCACTTGCCCAGATCGAGAATTAGATTGGGTACCATGATGCAGTCCGGTTTCTGAACTGGAGTTTTTCAAGATCTTAGATGATCAGTGATAACTCACCATTAAATGTAATGTAGCGCTATGTTTCAAGTTTTAAGTTACAAGAAATGGTGTTGCCTGCACGGCTCCCATATTTCTGTGGGGGCAAATTGATGTGATATCATGAAGCATCCTGCTTGCTCAGTCTTACGAAAGATCTGTCCAACTTGTATACAGAGCTGATTCCCTGAATTTCAGGAGCTCTTTCTGGGAAATCCATGAACAGCGTCCTGCACTTTATCATTCACACGCACATTGCTGATTCCTCTTTCAGTGGCTGTACCTAGAAAATGAGGTATTATTTATGTCCAAATTTCCGACAGCTCTTGCTTTGTCCTTCTGACTTGCACAGTACTGTATATTATTAAATACCATTTGGATGAATTCCTCACCAAACTCCAAATATCGCAAAATTTGAGAGGCACAATATCCCAAAATCGATTCCCATGCATAGCCTGGAGATATGCAGGCATGATAAGAATGATGATGATCTGCAGAAGAAGTATATTGAGCGTAAGGTTCTTGGGCCTCTCCCCTTTTCCCAGTTCGCAAATCAGTGTGAGAAACGTGCAGATTTGTTGCTCATCTCTCAGGGGTTAAGGAACACTACTCTGGATCAGGATCATGTCCTCCACTATTTCCTCCCAACTGAAAGCACACAGTCAAGCACGGCATGGCTGTTTGAAGTGGCTGAATCCTTTTATTCAAGGGAGAGGTTAACGGAGACCAGCAGACTCCTCTACCCAGCACCCATTAAGTGTGGAGATGCGCACCCAGGCGAAAGTTTCAGAATTTTCTACATGGGGAGCAGATACCTGACACAGAATGCCTTCTTGCTCCTGTGGCGGAATTTGGGTATGACGACAGTGACTCACATAAAATCGTCACAGAATGATCGTGTGATAGAGAAGATCCCGTGAAATAATTGTCCTTTGGACTTCAAAAAGTTTTCACGAAGGTTGATGAGATTTATCACACGAAAATTTTTCTGTAATACCTAAGTTCAGTCACTGTACGATAAAGCAGTTGATTATACAGCATTTGTGGGCCACCATTAGAACACAGTCAAAAAACTGTGAATGAATCAGTACCATCTAATCGGCAAATTCCATGGTGGAGCACACAATTCATGCAACCTGAATTATAAACTCCACGACACATACCCATTTTGCTTCCCAGTTTGTTTGGGTATGCTCCTCATTTCCTTGTTGAGCGTTTGTCTGATTCCAGTGTGTGTAATGATCAGGTTAGTGCCCTAGCTGGGAACACAAGGAAATGTATTTCGTTTTCAAAGAGAGCCATCACGAATATTACGCTGCGCTCCCTAGACTCATTAAGCTTGCTGAAACCAGGAAGACATGCATCGCACTCGAGCTACACAAACCAAGTTTTAGCTTGCAACAGAGAAAGGGATCTTCCCATGCAAACATCTGAATTCGATGGAGAACTTCGATGAACCATGTTACCTGGCGTTTCCACATTCTCCACTAAGCTTACAGGTGGTGCCATAATGGATGCAGAATATGAGGACATGGTGCATGTTTGGCACGAGTTCAATATCTCCAGCTTAAGGGAGTGCACAAGACTTTATATGTGCACTGACATACACTTACTTGTAGACGTTTCGGAGCAGTTCTGGAGTGTATGAGTGGAAACATACATACTAGACTGCACCATGAGCATTGTAGGATGCTGTGCACAGACATACAAGTGTCCAACTTCGACTCTTAACTGATGTCAACATGCTATTGTTTTTTGAATGTGGGACTGCCAATGTTTCCATAAACACACTAAGGCAAATAACACATGAATATGTGTACTGTACAACAGAACATCCGTTGACTCAAGTTATTTCATATATTTGGATGTTAACAATTTATACGGGTTCACCATGAAACCATTCCTATTGGAGTAGGTTGATAGTTGACTCATCCTGAAATCGACAGATTAGATTTTTAAACTGTAGCAGACGATTGTTACATAGGATATATTCTCAAGGTGGGATTAACATATACTAATAGTTCGCATGATGTACTCAGCAATTTCCCGTATGTACAGCGGAACAAGTTTTGCAAAACGTTTTCCACACCAAACTGATGACAATTCTTGAAAAGACATGGTAAGTAATATATTATAGAAGCCTTCAGCAACGTCTCAAGTTGGAGTTGCAACTGGCTAGAGCCAGACACGTTTCTGAATTGAAGCAGTGGCCCTGGTTGAATACATATGCTGGTAAAAATAAAAAATAATAGATCATCTTTGATGTGTGGATTGATAAAGATTTTTACAGATTAATGAATAATTTAGTTTTTGGTAAGAACAGAAAATACAGGGTGCAGCAATGAAATAGGCCATCTGGCAACAGTGCTGCTGTTGATTTGGTATGAGCGAGGAGAACGATACCATCGTCACCTTGCAGGAAACCTTAAAGCATTGTTAGCTACAATGGAGCAGTGGACACATGCGCAAAGTGCTTATGCTATACAGGCATATTATAAAACGACAATGGCTACGTAATCACTCAAAGTGAATTCCGAAGAGAGTTAAAGTTTCATCATAATAATGATGTTCCATCAGCCCATGCCATCAAGATGTGGGCACGAAATTTTGAGACCACTGGTTCGACAGTAAATAACAGTGGTGGTAGTGGAAAATCAGTGTGGCAATAAAAGAAGCCATTAAACAGAATTTACATCACGCTGAACATTGTCATTCTCTGGTACTCTGGCGAAGATCCTCAATCTGAGGAGATGAAAAACTTCTCAGCTCAAACCTACTCTGTTAAAATTCGATTCCACCGACCAAATTCACAGTGGTTTTGGGACATTTTCTATATTAGTATAGCCGAATGTTGACCCTAGGTTACAGTTTATCTAAACTTGCCAACAATGTACGTTTCAAACACATTTTGTTTAACTTAAATTATGCTAGTCAATATTAAATAATAAAGGCATGAAACTAACGCAATAAATGTATTTACACAAGTAGAGGTGAAGTTTGGTAAGAAAAAATTGTCACGATGGAATCACAGTTGAAAAAGCGTTTTTAAAGTTTATTTCCCATTTCTCCATTTTTTCAGAAGAAATAATGTGACATCTCTTGCTGAATAACAAACAAGATCTTCTCAATAATTATGATTTTTTTACGTTTCAAATTTTTAATTTCGGTTGTAAACATAATATTTTAAGTATATTAATGTAAAAAATTATAATTAAGTTATTGGATATCATGTATTTAATCATATGAAGGATGTATGATTTCAGATCACTGAATGAAAATGTTCCAGTTATTTCACATTAACATGCTTAACTCGATATCAAAGTAATCATCTTAGAAATAATGAGTGGGTAACTATCAGTAGTTTGAGATACAGTAAGTATTGAGAACTCCCTGTAAGGTAAGTCTGCACTACGTTATTAAGTACTCTGATATACATTTAGGTCAATGAGTGCCATAAGGTCCTGAAGCACATGGTCATCGATTTTGAGATTGTAGCATGTATGCATCCTCTTGACATCTGTTTATCTTATGGTGAATCAGCTTTATCTATATTTGTAGAGGCCCACACTGAATGTACGTACATTCACAAAAAGCTGTCTCGCCGATTTCTCGGATATCATTTCCATTTGGGTCCAAAGCAGAAACCATAATTTTGTTTATCTGTGCTGCACACTTGTTACCAGGTTTGACATCGCAATATAGTATCTACGTCATGTATGTGGCAGTAGTTTTTCGCAATAGGAGGTATAAGCTTATATGTACTTAATGATACGTACTTAATATGTACTTAATGACAATGACGGTAATGAGGGCAATAAAGTGCTGAAATAGGTCACAATCGTGTGTCTGGTGCACTTATTATCTGTTCTTTACGTTCTGATTCTAGTTTCACAACTGCAAAAGGCACTAAGTTATTAGCTTACGTGTAGAAATTTTATGAATTGCAATTAATCAATAAGAACAATGTGCGTACCGCTAAAACTCAGAAGTGAGTCCCGGTAATATCAAGGGAGTTATATGGTGTGATAGCCGTCTATTCTGCATCCATGATGAGGGTTCCAGTTTTTATCTATAGGGTGTGCTTTTGAAGACATAATGGCTGGGAAGTTTCACCCTCTAGAAATTTCTAGGACATTCGAGAGTAAGCGTGAACGTTCCAGAACATCCGAGAGGATTCAACAACATTCCAGAATGATCCGAAATGTTCCGTAATGATCCGGGATGTTCTGAAATGTTCGAGAATAGTCCGAAACACTCAGGAAGATTCCAGAATGTTCGGGAACATCCCAGATCATTATGGAACATATCAGCACACTCGAATGTTGTGGAATGTTCTGGAACATTGTGGACCTTTTTGGTATGGTCTGGAATTCACCACTGGTGAGGCTACACATTGGTAAGGGTATATAATGCAAGACCTGTCGTGGGTTCGAACGTCAGTTTCTTATCAGTGACGAATGGAGGAACCGAAAAATTAGTGCATTGAGTGAATAGAAACAAACAGTGAAGTGTGGGTAGTCAAAGTTATGCAGTGACTGAACGTAAATCGAAGATGAAACGTGAAAAGTGTGTAAAGTGTACTTAATGTATTTGCTAATACAAAGTTGATTTGATTTATATTTTAGACAAAGCCCAAACTTAAAATAGGAGGAGATCTTGCCACTTCTGAAGTAAAACGGCGAAAACAAAGAGAACAGCGAAAAAACGAAACAGACGAAGAGCGCGAAGCTCGTTTTAATTCCCAACGAACGACAAGGAGCACCCTGAGAAGTAGAGAAACAGAAGAACAACGAAATAGATGGATTGAAGAGTCAAGAATCGCGTCACAATCTTATAATAAAAGATTACGAACTCAAGCCAGCCACGAAAATATCACTCTATGAGAAGTGCGGACGAGGACTAGTAAGGAATACAACCCAACAACTGAAGCTTTCCACTACGACCCGAAGGAAGCATATAACAACCACAAACGGATAACATCTGGCAATTTCGCAACACGAAAAAATTCAAGAGCGAGCACGAGGATTCAGTTGCATGAACGGAAAAATTCGATTACTATCTCCCTGAGCGCAGTCAGGTACCCCAGATAGTAATAAATATGATCATAAAAATTCATCTATATTTCATAACATTGTAAGTAGGCTGTTTAGGTTTTTTATTTGGTAACGCCGCCGCCACGTAGCGCTCTGTATAAAAATCACTGGCTGTGCCGTGTGCAGTCTGTGGCTGGTTGGCATTGTTGTAATACTCGCCATTGTAGTGTTGGGCAGCGGCAGCTGGATGCTAACAGCGCGTAGCGTTGCGCAGTTGGAGGTGAGCCGCCAGCAGTGGTGGTCGTGGGGAGAGAGATGGCGGAGTTTTGAAATTTGTAAGAATTGGTGTCACGAACTGATTTATATATTATGACTATTAAGGTAAATACATTGTCTGTTCTGTATTAAAATCTTTCATTTGCTAACTATGAATGTCAGTAGTTAGTGCCTTCAGTAGTTTGAATATTTTATTTAGCTGGCAGTAGTGGTGCTCGCTGTATTGCAGTAGCTTGAGTAACGAAGATTTTTGTGAGGTAAGTGATTTGTGAAACGTATAGGTTAATGTTAGTCAGGGCCATTCTTTGGTAGGGATTTTTGAAAGTCAGATTGCGTTGTGCTCAAAATTTTGTGTGTCAGTTTAAGCACAGTCTTGTATAATTTTTCAAAGGGGACGTTTCAACATAAAGTGAGTACATTATATTTTTTCATAGGAAATATAGGATGTCGAAACTTTGTTAAAAAACAAGTCAGTCCTATGAGACCAGTAGTATGTCTACAAACTTGATTTTTATGAATATCTGTTTCTCACAAAACCGGTCTATGGTTTGGGCACTTATGGTTTTCCGAGTGTCAGTTATATCGAAAGGGCAGTTTTAAAATGTTGGCCTCTCTTCAGTAAATTGCTGTGGACGCTCATGGTGCAGTCATGCCCACAATCATTATTAGAGCCTAGGCTTCTCGTGCAGTGGTAGGGTAAGAAGTCACCACCCAGACTAAAGAGAGACTATATGTGACACTGCATGTCGTCGAGAAGTAGAAGAAAGAAGTAGAAGCCCCTGTGTAGCCAACAACTGCTGTATTGCTCAACGATGCCTATAGTGCTGGAGTCCGCAGCTCGTAGTCTCGCGGTCGCATTCTCGCTTTCCGAGCACAAGGTCCGGGGTTCGGTTCCCACCGGGGTCAGGGATTTTTCACTTGCCTCGAGATGATTGGGTGTTTGTGTTCCTCATCATTTCATCATCATTCATGAAAGTGGCGAGTCTGGACTGAGAAAAAGTTTGGAATTTGTACAGGTGCTGATAACCTTGCAGTTGAGTGCCCCACAAACCAAACATCATCATCATCATATACTGCTGGAGCAAAATAAGATGTACTTATCACTTGTCTTCTGTAATTGGCCATTTGTCGTTAGCTGTCACTGAATCCCAGTACCTAGACTGGATGCTGAAGCGCAGCTCTTAGAACATGCTGACTAATGGTCTTCTAACTTAGTTTCTTGCCTAGCTCCAACAAGGCAACCATGAAGGGGCACTAGCTTGTAAAACCAAATATGCAGTCCAGTCACATTAAAGTGATCACCTGTCAAAAGCCTGAATAATCACCTTTTGCAGCAGGGTGCGCAATGAGACATGTGGGAAGAGTGTCACTGTGGTTGTGGAAGGTACCGAGAGAAATGTGGACCAAACTGACTGCCGGCCTTGTGGCCGACCGGTTCTAGGCGCTTCAGTCTGGAACCGCACTGAGGCTATGGTCGCAGGTTCCTATCCTGCCTTGGGCATGGATGTGTGTGATGTCCTTAGGTTAGTTAGGTTTAAGCAGTTCTAAGTTCTAGGGAACTGATGACCTCCCAAAGTGCTCAGAGCCATTTGAGCCATTTCTTGAACCAAACTGACTCCAGTGTCGTGGCCAGCTGTGCTATGTTTCTGGGTTGAGGATCCATGGCATGAACAGCCCGATTGAGATGTTCCCACAGCTTCTCCACTGGGTTTAAATCTGGGGAGTTTGGTGGCCACAGGAGTACAGAACTCATCCCGATGCTCTTCAAACCACGTACATACACTGAAAGCTATGTTACATAGTGCTAAACTCATCCTGATGCTCTTCAAACCACGTATGTACAGTGCACATAGTAAAGCTGGTAGATGCTATCGTGCTGAGGAAATGCAAACTACATGTAGGAGTGGACATGGTCCCCAAGGACAAATGCAGATTTTTGTTGATCCACTGTACCTTCCCGAATGAGGAGATTCCCAGGGATTGGCACTAAAACATTCCTTAGGACATGTCCAAAAGAACAGATACCATCTCCATATATAGTTAAGGCTAACTGGCCGTTGACCTTCTTCTTCTGAGCAGATGCACATGCATTGCCCGAACTCTTATGGTACTTGGTCAGATTGTCTGCCACGAGTAATGAGTGTAATGGGCAGGGGCATTATGAATGTAGTGTGTGGACATTAAGTTGGGAATGTGGGTCTCATGAGGAGCATGCAAGGGATAAATCCCTGCAGTCGCACTATCCTCTGTGCCCTCAGTGGTCATATGGATAGAACATCTTCCGTGTAAGCAGGAGATCCCGAGTTCGTGTCCCAGTCGGGGCACACATTTTCAACTGCCTCCGTTGATGTACATCAACGCTTGTTGACAGCATAGGGTCTTGATTTAATTATGATTTCTTTCAGACATGTCCGAAACAACAGATACCATCTCCATATACACCTCGAAGGCCATCTATCCAATAGGGCATAAAGTGTGATTTATGAGAAAAGGCCACTCAGTGGACCACCAGTTACGGTATTGGCATGGAAATTCCAGTCTTCCAATAAACAAGTCAGGATGGATGTGTTAACCAGGAGCCTCCTGTGGAAGCCCTTATGCAGCAACATTCGCTGAACGGTCGTTGAGGAGGCACTGCTGGTAGCCCCTCAGTGCATCTGGGTGGACGCACCTTTATTAGCCCATACACATCTCCACAGCCGTCTTTCACACTTGTCATCTCTGGCCTGTGGTGCACCACAGCTGTCTCCAACCTGGTTTTGGGTAGCGCCATTTTGACATGCACGGTATACTTTCACCACAGTGGCATGCAAACTGTATACAAACTTAGCTGTTTCGGAAATGCTTCCATCCTTGGCCCAAAATCCAATGATTATATCCTTTTGGACATCACATAAATCTCTCCGATTCCACATTTCGACAACGACTGCACTGTTTCCGCGTCCTCCCGACACGAACTGTGTACTTCTACTGCTAGTGCTTCCACCTGCTGTCTGTGAGTGGTTGTTGTACGTTGACGTAGCGTAATTTGCGATTTTGGACTCACATACATCGGATTCCTCAGTTGTATGGAGAGGAACGAAATGAACTGTTTCAAAACTAGTGCAGAAAACTGTGACTGAATTGCTATATCATTTCAAAAATCATGTGTTCCAGACAATGCCAGTGTGAGAGGAAATTGATTTTGTTTTGTCTCCACTTATGCTGTACTCATGCAGTTCATTGTGCAAACCAAACATATGAGTCGCAGTAGAAATAGATTGATACTCCTTTCTTCCTTATCTGGCCCTCACGCATATATATATATATATATATATATATATATATATATATATATATATATATATATGTGATGGTGATGAAGTCCCACACTCCTTGACAGAGCATACAGGACGATGCGGGAGACCCATACTGCTGTACTAGGCAAGGTCCTAGCGGAGACGGTTTGCTATTGCCTTCTTCCAACCATAATGGGGATGAATGATGATGATAAAGACGATACAACAACACCCATTCATATCGAGACAGATGAAAATTCCTGACCCTGCTGGGAATCAAACCCGGGACCACATACTCGGGAAGAAAGAACGCTATCGCAAGACCACGAGCTGTGGATATATATGGTGTAATGCATGACACATTCCTCACATGAAGATGAAAAAATTATGTAACATGAACATGGATCTGGGAACGCTTTGTTTCCATGTTACATCTCATTTTCTGCAGCGAGTTTAAACGATATCAGATTGTAAATTTTCACAATCGGCATATATGGGCCGACTCGCGTAACTTGCTCCACGTAACTGTTGAAGCAAGTCATCAACGAAGGTTTTCAGTCAATGTTTGGACTGGCATTACTAGTTACTGTGTGGCAGGGCCTCATTTTCTTCCACCCGGGCTCAACGGACAAAGTTATCATAATTTCAGAGAGAATGTTCTACCTGATCTGTTAGCAGATGTGCCTTTAGATGTGCGACAAAACGTGTACTTCATATTCGATGGAACACATCCTCATTTTGTGTTATGTCTGTCAGCTTCTAAGTAACGGATTCGGTGGGAAATGGATGGATGGTGTCCATGCTCTCCGGACCTAACACACTGGACTTCTATTTGTGAGGGCATTTGAGAGCTCTACTGTATGGAAACCCAGTGCGAGACGTTCAGTCTCCATGCCCATATTATGGAAGGCTGTGAAACCATACACATCAGCGCATCCAAGATTCACTAAGAGAGCAAGTGTCAATGCCCACAGAGGGCATATTGAACATCTCCTGTGAGAAAGAGTTGCATGTGGTATGCTGGTGAGTTCTGTTCAAGTGTGTTTCTCATGATTAATGAGCTAAATGAGTTGTAACATGGAAGCAAAGCGTTTGCAGAGCCATGTCCATATAACATAATTTATTTGTCTAGGTGTGAGGACTGTGTCTTGCAATTTATGCCATATATATATATATATATATATTGCTGCCTGAATGAATCACCAGTAGTCATGATTGGATGTGAATGTAACTTCGCACACATACTCAGGTACGTAAATGATTTGGGTTGCAGTCCTCTTTGACAAGTAGAGAGGCCACCAAAGTGCATTAATGTTATTCATGTTTAGTGTTGTTACCAGGTTTGGCATGGAATATAAACGACGATAACAACGTCAGATATTGAAGGATCACTGTGAAAGACACAGAGATGCTGTGTACTCGTGAGAGACAGCATTATCAGCACATTACAGAGATAAAGGTGCCTCATTGTGGGTCTCCATTTACCCGTCGTGTCGGATCATGCAATGACCAGATTTGTGGGGCATTTGGATGTGACAGTGACCCAATTTTGGACTGCATAGCAACTTGAGAGCAGGCAGACTTGTCATCAAGGTCTTAGTGGACCACATCTGACTTCCACAAGGAAGGGTCCTCGTACCGTGCCTCATGAACATATAACCCCTTCACAACTGGACCTTCCATCTGAGAACAAGTAAGGGACATGCTGCAACATTATGTGACATCCCAGAAACTGATCGGATCTGGATTATGGAGGAACAGATGGTAATCGCTCGGCTCAAGATCAGGACTGTAGGGTGTGTGGTCTGAAACTTGCTAGCCGAAACTGTCCAATAAATGGCGGGACTGACCTGCAGTGTGAGGTCTTGCATTGTCATGGAGAAGGACAATTTCCTTTGTCAGCATGCCGTGTCTTTTGTTTTGAATCGCTCTGCGTAGCTTTCTCAGGGTTTGGCAGTATGCTTCTGCGTTGATAGTGGTTCCTCGTCGCATGAAGTCGACCAACACACCTGGGACAGAGTCTGTTTGGCCTTCACCTTTACAGGCGAGTGTGTGTGCCTCGATTCCATGCTCTCTTGCTGCGAAACCCATGTTTCGTCTCCAGTTACGATCTGACTCAAGAAGCCATCACCTTCTTCGTGTTAACGAGTCAAGAACTTCATTGCACTCTCAAGTCTTTGATTTTTGTGGTCCTCTGTTAGGAGTCTCGGGACCCAATGGGAGAACAGTTTCCTAAACTTTAGGTCACTGGACTCGCATTCTGGAGGACGACGGTTCAATCCCGTCTCCGGCCATCCTGATTTAGGTTTTCCGTGATTTCCCTAAATCGCTTCAGGCAAATGCCGGGATGGTTCCTTTGAAAGGGCACGGCCGATTTCCTTCCCAATCCTTCCTAACCCGAGCTTGCGCTCCGTCTCTAATGACCACGTTGTCGACGGGACGTTAAACACTAACCACCACCACCACCTAAACTTTAGGTGTTCAGAAACAATGTTGTAAAGCACTGATCTCGACACGTCAGGAAATTCGTTTGAGAGACCTGTTATTGTGAAGCGCCTGTTCTCACGAATCCTCGCTTCAACTGAAGCCACCAAATCGTCTGTAATCAAAGAAGGGCGACCGGAGCGGTCCTCGTCATGGATGTTGTCACGGCCAATCGAATGAGAAAGGGTTCCACAGACGTCTGCCCTATATACCAAATGTAAGTAAATACGGAACTCAGGTAAGGTTCTTGTGTTTACCTTTACAGAATTTTGTTTAAGGAAGAAGCATGGGCAAGTCAATCTTCGCAATATGCATTAATCTTCAGCTGAATATCCACGCTTTCTCAAAATGAATAAAAACAACACTTTTGGTCAACCAACGTATGGCGCGTGTTGTTCAAGACCCTCATCATTAATCCCAGTTTTATTGATGGTAATTTAAATGCACCCAAGTATCTCGAGTTCTTAAGTTAGGCTGCTGCCACATTATTGAAAGACATTCCACTGGTCATAAGTCAATCAGCGTGGTACCAATATGGCGGGTATCCCTCCCATTTCACACATGTAATGACAGGCGCTCTTAAGAGAACATTTGGCGAGCAATGGAACAGTCCTTCAGAAAATTCAAAATGCACACACACCAAACTTCACACTTCTATACTTTTATCTGTGACGAAAATTAAAACAAGAGGACTGTTAGGAAATACCAACGACTCCCTAAGCCATGAAATGCCTTACAGCACGGGCCTGTGCTGCCGTTAACTCCAGATGAAATTCAACGTGAGGTATTTATTGTTTCCCCAGACTCACTGTATAGAGTGTAGCAAGTCAACATTTTGAGCACTTGGTATGACAGCCGTGATAAGAAACACGCAAACCGTACCTCAGTTGCTTGTTTGCTTAGATTTTGCATAATAGGGCAGACCTTGTGGAACCTCTTATCCTGACGGCGAGAAACTGATTTGCGGCACTGTCATCTCGATACTATTTGATCAAGTCCCATACATATTATGTCGTTGAAGTTTTCATATAAGCTTCTTTCAAATACTGCAGAAAAAGTATACTGTCCCGTTAGGAAAAACAAAGTCGGTGTCGTAATTCGGTGACTATAAACGGTAAAAATAACTTACGAACGTCAGGAAATTCGCCGTATTGCCCGCTATAACTTAGCGAAAACTGCACCACTGTAAGTTTATTCATTATGGATTTATTTGGGGTGGTCTGGAGGCAGTTAAGACAGACCACCAGAACTAAATCCATAATGAATAAACATATCGAGGTGCAGTTTTCGTGTGTGTGTGTGTGTGTGTGTGTGTGTGTGTGTGTGTGTGTGTGAGAGAGAGAGAGAGAGAGAGAGAGAGAGAGAGAGATAGAGAGAGAGATTGTAGAGGATGAAATTCGGAACATTTTGACATCAGGAATCTACAGCAGGAAATGTGAAAGAAGTTTCTGCGGCACAGCGCAGTTTCTGCACATTGAGTGGGTACATGAGACTCCAGAATACTGTAGTTTGGAAAATTTTTATTGACGAAATAGTAGAATACAATCAAATACTGCAATTGGAATCAATGGCTTCGTTGATATAGAATAAATGTTGAATTTGACGACCGCCAACTTCATTACATAATGTGCAGGGACGAATCATGTTTTGCCTCTCTGTGAGACTTCGCGCTCCCCTCTGATGGCATAAAATGTTATCGAGATGTGCCCAATAAACTCAGGTACTGTTCCTACTGGTGCAAGGGTGTTTACATAACAGCTGGGGAAAAAGTCCAGCGGGATGAGATCAGGGTAGCACACAGGCCAAGGGACTGGGTATCTCCTTCCAGTTGATCTCTGCCTGAAATAGTCTGTGAGATATGCCTTGATTCAACGATGAAAAGACTCTGGAGCACCATCGTTCTGAATTCAGGAACTAGCGAACAACCGCAAGGGAACTTCCCCCAGAAATTCAGGAAAGGCGTTCTTGAGAAATTTCAAATACCATGCACCATTCAAACGATCTCATAAGACGTGTGTTCCAGTAATATGATCGCCATGAATTCCAGCCCTGAGAATCTCACGCGGTAACTTAACAGTACATGAAAAGCGTGGATTTCCAACACAGGTGGCTGCAGAAACTTTATTTCACACGTCCGACTATAGGTTCCTAACTTGAAAACGCTCAAAATTTTATTCTGTACAGTCTCGCAGATTTTTAAAGCCTCATTCTGCTACACAGTGCACATACGCAACTGAGCTGAATACTTCCACAAAATAATGAGGTGGCAAAAGTTCATGCGATAGCGATATGCACATACACAGACGCCGGTAATATCGCGTGGATAAGGTATAAAAGGGCAGTGAATTGGTGGAGCTGTTATTTGTACTCAAGTGATTCGTGTGAAACCGTTTCCGACTTGATTACGGTCGCACGACATTAATTAACATGCTATGAATGCGGAATGGTAGTTGGAGCTAAGACGCTTGGGACATTCCATTCTGGAAATCATTAGGGAGTTCCGTATTCTTATATCCACAGTGTCAAGAGTGTGCCGAGAAACCAAATTTCAGGCATTGCCTCTCACCAGGGACAGTGCAGTGGGCAACAGCCTTCACTTAACGACCGAGAGCAGCGGCGTTTACGCGGAGTTGTCAGTGCTAACAGACAAGCAACACTGCGCGAAATAATCCGCGTATCCGTTAGGGCAGTGCGGCGAAATTTGGCGTTAATAGGCTATGGCAGCAGGTGATGGACGAGATGCTTTTGCTAACAGCACGACTTGTGACCATATCAGTTGCATCCTAGGCGGGTTGAGAACCGTGGCCTGGTCATACAAGTCCAGATTTCAGTTAGTAAGACATGACAGTAGGGTGCAAACTTCACATTCCCAAACAACGATGGAATGTTTATCGATGGCCTTCCCCCATGTGACTGGCCCACAGTTGTTTGCGACTGGTTTGAAGAACATTCTGGGCAAAAGAACTGTACAAATGTGTGTGAAATCTTATGGGACTTAACTGCTAAGGTCATCAGTCCCTAAGCTTACACACTACTTAACTTAAATTATCCTAAGGACAAACACACACATACCCAAGCCCGAGGGAGGACTCGAACCTCCGCCTGGACCAACCGCCCAGTCCATGACTGCAGCGTCTAAGACCGCTCGGCTAATCCGGCGCGGCTATTCTGGACAATTCAAGCGAATAATTTGGTCACCTGAATAGTTATGGGTCATAATCGAGAGTCAGCTCATGCACAGAATCCTGCATCGGCAACACTTTCGCAGTTAAGGACAACTATAGGGGCAGCATGGTTCAGTGTTTCCGCAGGGAACTTCCAACGACTTGTTGAGTCCATGTCACATCGAGCTACTACACTACGCCGAGGAAGAGGAGATCTGGCACGATAGTAGAAGGCAGCGCATGACCTTTGCACCTCAGTGTATTTCACAGAAGATTCAAGATATCGAATAAAAGGCTTCCCCAAGTTATGGTATGCAAAGGATCAAATATTTTGCTGCAGATTGAATACTCATAATTTTTTGGCCATAAAAGCACTAAAACAACTATGATTAAAAAATAGTACGATGGCTTTTCTAGCAGCGTTCGGGAGCGACTGGAAATAAACATACACCCATTTAATGGTTGAAGATTAGATTAGATTAATTATTCATTCCATAGACCCACAAAAGAATGGATCCTCGTGGACGTGGAGTATGCCAGATAAACACATTACAAAAACGTAATTAGAAAAACTTGTGTTTCATTAATTTTAATGATCCTCAGTCAATAAACAGTAAAATTATGTACATGAATTAAAATTAAACTTCTAATCTTTACAAGTTTAATACTTACATCTGCTTTCATGAGATCCATCATTCACACAGTAGCTAGTTACTTGGCTATTACAACCAAGTATTGTCAAAAATTAAAGTAAATTATTCATTGCAATGATCCTCAGTTAAGAACAGTCAAATTATATACAAGATTTAAAATTAAACTTCCACTATTTACAGCTTAAGATTTACATCTGCTTTCCATACATCTATAATTCACACAGTAGGTAGTTACTTGGCTATTACAGCCAAGTATTGTCAAAAATTAAAGTATAATAAATTTTCATTGAAATGGTCTACTGCACTTGTTGAGAAATTCGTGGATGGAATAGAAGGAGTTGGCCACCAAAAATTCTTTTAAATTGTGCTTAAATTGTGCCTTATCTGAAAACTA
Source organism: Schistocerca gregaria (assembly GCF_023897955.1). Lineage (NCBI taxonomy): Eukaryota > Metazoa > Arthropoda > Insecta > Orthoptera > Acrididae > Schistocerca > Schistocerca gregaria. Next base: position 197,914,584 of record NC_064926.1, read on the forward strand.
ATCTCTTAATAGTTGCTGGTAACTAATTGAAAATACGCATTGCTCAATACTGGACTCCTTTCTGGGCAAGAGTAAGTGATTATAAATCTTTATGTATATTGTTCTTATTCCTAGTATTGATACTGTGTACTAAGCAGTTATTTGGAAAAAGAGTTGTATTATTTACAACAAACTTAATTAAGGAATAAATATACTGAGAAGCTGTGGTTAGTATGCCCAGTTCTTTTAATAGGTTTCGACATGATGTTCTTGGATTTACACTACACATTACTCTTATTATACCCTTCTGTACTCTAAAATTTTTTTCTCAGTTTGTGAAGTTACCCCAAAATATGATACCATATGACATAATGGAGTGAAAATAAGGAAAATATGCCAGTTTTTTTTATATCTCCTATGTCTGACATCATTCGCATTGCAAACACAGACTTGTTTAGGCGCTTTAGCAGTTCGTTAGTATATCGCTCCCAAGTGATTTTATTATCAAGTTCTAATCCCAAGAATTTTACACTCTCAACTTCTCCTATTTCCATGTCATCATGTTATACACAAACTAGAAGGAAATCTCTTGGAAGTTCTGAACCGCATATAGTGGGTCTTTTCAAAGTTTAATGACAGTGAATTGGCTATGAACCACCTATTAATGTCAGTAAAAATTTGATTAGCCGCCCTTTCTAAATTTATATTCGATTTACTATGTATTGCAATGTTTGTACCATCTGCAAAGACGTGTCCAACGAAATGCATTGCATAAATTAAACCGTAAGCGAGGAACGTGTTAGCCCTGTACGTTATCAGATGTTTACGGGGCTTTTGATATAAAACACAACAGTCCCAGTAGTCTTGGCTTCATTTATAGCAAATCGCAGAGTCATTTATGCGAAAAGTTTCGCTAGAGACGGCGTAAATCTTTATATCACTATACTCCTGTTCCCAAGGTTTATCGATTACGGTAAAAAGCGATACACTTTCCTGTGAAGAAATTACTGCGTCAGCGACTCAAGAGTTGAAAAACATTATGAGGGCAATACAAAAGACCTTTTCGTGCTAACATTCACCGAAAAATTATTTTCGCTAAATCGAACAATTTATTAGATAATAAAGGTATGTGTTTGTCATGTTGAGTATATTTGCATGTGTTACTACTATGTAGGTAGTAATGTCATTCGATTAGGATACCCGTTTGTTATATACTTATAGACCGACATATTTATGCCACACATTTACGTCCTTACGTATAAATAAATGTATGTTTCTGTAGTCTTATTGGAATTTTCACTTCTTAATAATGTGACGCGTTCGGTGCCGTGGCCCAAATGATCCAAGGACACATAAGAATAATAACAGTTTTACTAAATTACAGAATCTTGGTACTAGTCTTTTCAAAACTGTGCTAAGACCTTCGGAACGAAAGACTGACTTACAACGCAGACGCAGTGTAGAAGCTTGGCTCGTAAGCTGTATTGAATTTCTCGCTTATTGTCTAACGTTTAATATCCCTCTAGCTCCGGTGTGAGCCTTTGTACTATGAAGTGTTATGCACTTTGATAGCCTGCAAAGTTCCAGGTAACCTCTGTGTGAGCCGTTAGCTTCAGTGCTGCTTGGCTGTTACGATAAGACGACATTGCCACGCCAGCAGGAGTAAAACACTCTGCTGTGCCTTGGCAGTGTATGTGCGGCCAAGGTGAGATCGATAACGGCTGCCACCTGTAGAGGCGCAGCGATCAACGGCCACACTGCACTGAATGGCCAGCCGACACAGGAAACAAAACAAAAGTCAATAAGGGGCACTTGACCCCGCTTGTCGCAGAATACGGTTTCGACACGTGGCATGTTATCTTAGGTGTTCAAGCGTGCCTAATCGGAATGTACAACAAGCTTTCAAATATGAGGGCGCTTCAAGCGAAGCTTTCTACAGACCAAAAAGACCCGAACGGGAACTCTGAATACTTCGAAATAAAACAAGGACTTAAGCAAGGATGTATTCTATCTCCTGCACTTTTTAATGTTGTGATGGAGGGAATGAATAGGACAGTCAAAGATATAGTAAAAGAAAAAAAACAAAAAGGTGATTTTTGCAGATGATATGGTAATATGGGGCGATAAAGAGGTAGATGTACAGTTACAGCTTGATGTGTGGAAGGAATAACGAAAAGGTATGGATTAAAAATAAATAAAGATAAGAGTGAAGTAATGGTATTTGGAAGAGAGAAAGGGATCAACGGAAATATTACCTTGAATTGAGAACCCCTCAAAGTGGTAGAAAGTTTCATTTATTTAGGGAGTGAAATATCTAGGGATGGAAGAACAACTAACGAAATTAATAGGAGGTTACAGAAGGGAGGCAATTTCCACCAAACAGTAAAACACCTAATTTGGAGTAATGAAGTTTCAGAAAGAGCAAAACTCCTTATGTATAAGAATTATTACATCCCTATTGTCACCTATGGTGGAGAAACATGGACAATGACAGAAAGGGACTGGAGCAGACTGCAAGCAGGGGAAATGAAATTTCTCAGAGCAGTTAAGGGAAAAACAAGAATGGACAGAGCAAGGAATGTAGAGATTACAAAGGACCTTAAACAAAAAAGTATAAGAGAAGAAATTGAAAGAAAGAGATTAAGATGGTATGAGCATGTTAAGAGGATGCATGGGCAGAGACTCCCCAAAATTATGGAAGAACCAAAGATTGATGGGAAAAGATCTAGAGGGCGCCCAAGAACACGGTGGGAAATGGGAGTGAGAATATCTGTAGAAAGGAGAGGTGTGACCTGGCAGCAAGTGGAGGAAGAAAAGTGGTGGGAGGACCGAGCCAAATGGAGAGGACTCGTCAACACCCAGACCCGGCAGTAGCTGGAACGGGATTCAGATATAGATAGATCAACGGAAACAAAACGAGGATAATGGAATGTAGTCGAATTAAGTCGGCTGATGCTGAGGGTATTAGATTAGGAAAAGAGACACTTAATGTAGTAGATAAGTTTTGCTATTTGGGGAGCAAACTAACTGATGATGGTGGAAGTAGAGGTGATATAAAATGTAGACTGGCAATGGCAAGGGAAGCGTTTCTGAAAAAGAGAAATTTGTTAACATCGAGTATAGTAGTGTCAGGAAGTCGTTTCTGAACGTATTTGTATGGAGTGTAGCCATGTATGGAAGTGAAACATGGACGGTAAATAGTTTGGACAAGAAGAGAATAGAAGCTTTCGAAATATGGTGTTACAGAGGAATGCTGAAGATTAGATGGGTAGATCACATAACTAATGAGGAGATATTGAACAGAATTGGGGAGAAGAAAAATTTGTGGCACAACTTGACTAGAAGAAGGGATCGGTTGGTAGGACATGTTCTGCCGCATCAAGGGATCATCAATTTAGTATTGGAGGACAGCGTGGAGGGTAAAAAACGCAGAGGGAGACCAAGAGATCAATACACTAAGCAGATTCAGAAGGATGTAGGTTGCAGTAGGTACTGGGAGATGAAGAAGCTTGCACAGAGTAGAGTAGCATGGAGAGCTGCATCAAACCAGTCTTTGGACTGAAGACCACAACAAAAAACTACAACCATGAATGTCAGGAATCCGGTAAAACTTCAAATCTCCCACGTCGCTGCAGCCGGAAAAAGATCCTGCAAGAACAGGACCAACGACGACTGAAGAGAATACATCAATGAGACAGAAGTGCAAACCTTCCGCAAATTGCTGCAGATATCAATGCTGAGCCATCAACGAGTGTCAGCGTGCGAACCATTCAACGAAACATTATCGATATGAGCTTTCGAAGCCCAAAACCCACTCGTGCACCCTCGATGACTGCACGAGGCAAAGGTTTACGGATTGCCTGGCCTGTCAACACCGACATTGGACTGTTAGTGACTGAAACATGTTGTCTAGTCGGACGAGTTTGGTTTAAAACTTTATCGTACGCCCAGAATAGCTGTAGAGTGGCTCCACGAATACTCTTCTGAGTTTAAACACATCCGCTGCCCATCGAAATCCCCAGATAGTAACATTATTGAGCATATCTGGGATGCCTTTGAACGAGCTGTTCAGGGGAGATGTCCATCACCTCGTATTCTTACAGATTTATGGGCAACCCTGCAGGGTTAATGGTGTAAATTCCCTCCAGCACTACTTCAGACATTAATCGAGTCCATGCCACGTCGTGTTGCGGCTCTCCTGCGTGGTCGCGGGGACCCTACACGATGTTAGGCAGGTGTACCAGTTTCTTTGGCTCTTCAGTGTATAACGCCTCACCGGAGAATAAACCTGGGATAATTAAACTGATGGTTCTGGCGGGGTTAGCGAAGTTAACCGGAGAATAAGTTTTGACAATGGCAGGGATAGTTACAGAATTAGTGATGACAAAATTGTTTGTTAGAATGAGAAGAAGAAGAAACTGGGGCGTCACACAAATTATATGGAAGAATATGACGACTCCAAATATGTATAAAAATTTCGTACTACAACTTTTCGATTTCATGCTTGAGAGATTGGTACGTATGAATGAAATGAGAAATTATTTCCTAACATAAAAGTTTTTGCTTATAGTAGGCCTAATAGGCATTTGATATCGGAACTCCGTGAATTATATTTTGTCGTGTTATTTATGTAAATGAGGTAGATAAAAATGACCATTTGTGCCGAAACAGTCTCGCTTATTTGACACGCAAAACAATTGTTGCAGTTTGAGAAAGGCGTATTTCGTTTTATCTAGCAGACAGTGACAAAAAAGACGTAATCAACACTAGTCTTGGGTACTATTCGTATTAACAGTTTTTTCAGTATTAGACAGCAATATTTTGATTTTTCATCTAGCAAAACGTTTGACGAACTTTGATAAGGTAATGGATTCTTTCGCAGAAAGGAAAGCACGCCGTGTAAAGCTGCAGCAAGATCAGACAGAAAAAAAATGCCGGGCACTAAGGATTGAAGGACAGTGTACTGTCTGGCTTGTCTCTTTTCTTCACTTGTTCTATGTTCCTATATTTAATTTTATGTCACCGAAAGAGAAAGTTACTAGCTAATAGACAACAAAGAGTGCAAATTTTCTGAAGAGCTCTTATTCTACGTTTGCAAATAATCCTACCCAGTATTAATTGTGTGTGTGTGTGTGTGTTTTTTTTTTTTTAAGGGGGGTAGGATGTCAAAGTGGCCGATTGGGAGCAGGTGAGACACCACAGGACATTTTAATTTCCACTGTCCTGAATATAGGCTTGATGGCTTCCATTACGAAATATAAACGTCTGAATTCCAATGAGCGAAATACAGTGACGTGTGATAGAAGAATACTGTGTGAAGAGGCGTAGCACTGCACTTTGTCACACTTAAGACCAAATAACATGTGTTAGATTTCCTCGAACGTGTATGGGATATATATGAAACTCTTCAGAAACAAAATAGGTTTTTAAAATTTTTGTGACGTCCTATCTCGAACACTACGGGGGTGGGAGGGGGGGCGCCACTAGCAAGTTTTTGCCACGGTTCGTAAATATACACTACTGGCCATTAAAATTGCTACACCAAGAAGAAATGCAGGTGATAAACGGGTATTCATTGGAAAAATATGTTATACTAGACTGACATGTGATTACATTTTCACGCGGTTTGGGTGCATAGATTCTGAGAAATCAGTACCCAGAACAACCACCTCTGGCCATAATAATGGCCTTGATACGCCTGGGCATTGAATCAAACAGAGCTTGGATGGCGTGTACAGGTACAGCTGCTCATGCAGCTTCAACACTATACCACAGTTCATCAAGAGTAGTGACTGGCGTATTGTGACGAGCCAGTTGCTCGGCCACCATTGACCAGACGTTTTCAACTGGTAAGAGATCTGGAGAATGTGCTGGACAAGGCAGCAATCGAACATTTTCTGTATCCAGAAAGGCCCATACAGGACCTGTAACATGCAGTCGTGCATTATACTGCTTAAATGTAAGGTTTCTCAGGGATCGAATGAAGGGTAGAGCCACGGGTCGCAACACATCTGAAATGTAACGTCCACTGTTCAAAGTGCCGTCAAGAGGTGACCGAGACGTGTAACCAATGCCACGCCATACCATCACGTCGGGTGATACGCCAGCATCACGACAGGGCAGCAATCGAACATTTTCTGTATCCAGAAAGGCCCGTACAGGACCTGCAACATGCAGTCGTGCATTATACTGCTGAAATGTAAAGTTTCGCAGGGATCGAATGAAGGGTAGAGCCACGGGTCGCAACACATCTGAAATGAAACGTCCACTGTTCAAAGTGCCGTCAAGACGTGACCGAGACGTGTAACCAAGGCCACGCCATACCATCACGTCGGGTGATACGCCAGTATGGCGATGACGAATACACGCTTCCAATGTGGGTTCACCGCGATGTCGCCAAACACTGTTGTGACCATCATGATGCTGTAAACAGAACCTGGATTCATCCAAAAAAATGACGTTTTGCCATTCGTGCACGCAGGTTTGTCGCTGAGTACACCATCGCAGGCGCTCCTGTCTGTGATGCAGCGTCAAGGGTAACCGCAGCCATGGTTTCCGAGGTGATAGTCCATGCTGCTGCAAACGTCGTCGAACTGCTCGTGCAGATGGTTGTTGTCCTGCAAACGTCCTGATCTGTTGACTCAGGAATCGAGACGTGGCTGCACGATCCGTTACAGCCATGCAGATAAGATGCCTGTCATCTCGACTGCTAGTGATACGAGGCTGTTGGGATCCAGCACGTCGTTCCGTATTACCCTCCTGAACCCACCGATTCTATATTCTGCTAACAGTCATTGGATCTCGGCCAACGGGAGAAGTTATGTCGCGATACGATAAACCGCAAATCGCGATAGGCTACAATCCGATCTTTATCAAAGTCGGAAACGTGATGGTACGCATTTCTCCTCCTTGCACGAGGCATCACGATAACGTTTCACCAGGCAACGCCGGTCAACTGCTGTTGGAAACTTTCCTCATATCAGCACGTTATAGGTGTCGCCGCCGGCGCCAGCCTTGTGTGAATGCTCCGAAAAGCTAATCATTTGCATATCACAGCACCTTCTTCCTGTCGGTTAAATTTCGCGTCTCTAGCACGTCATCTTCGTGGTGTAGCAATTTTAATGGCCAGTAGTGTATTATGGACCAGGCATCGATGATATCCCGTAAGTTTCAAGCCTTGTCCTTTTTTTATTGTGACAAATGCGTTTTTCTCAAAACCATGTTTCTGACATGGTTGTCGTCGCCCACGCTACGATTTTCACCCGGTTTTTATGCATTGTGGTCTCCCTTGAAACAAATTGATTTCTATCTGTAAACTGAACGGGGGCTAAGGCTATTAACTGCAGCGGGACATTAAGCGGATCAGTGGCGACGTGCAGAAATATGTATCGGACCGGGATTCGAACCTGGAATCTCCTGCTTACTAGGCATGTGGCAGGCGTGGAAACTACTGCGCCATTCGGGACACAGCGTTATCGCAACTGCACGTATTACCTCGGTACGCCTCTCGCATTCAAATAATTGGTAAGCCTGGATGACAATGGATCCTCTTTCTTCAGTCCCAATGAACTAATACGTATGAACTGCTGTGGGAATCTCTACGTAGCGCAGCAGTATGACGTACAGGGACTGCGGATTGGTGGTGCTCGGTTGGAGTGTAGATCGGCCGTGAGGCGTAGCGAGATAGTCCGTGCAGTTGCGATAACGCAGTGTCCCGGATGGCGCAGTGGTGACCTCACCTGCCTAGTAAGCAGGAGCCCCGGGTTGGAATCTCAGTCCGTTACACATTTTTACTCGTCGCCGCTGATTCCGCTTAATGTCCCGCTGCGGTTGATATCAGTAACCCCACTTCATATGAGAATGCAGGCTTTCTCGGCGAATCTTGATGATAAATTCTTCTCGGGTTGACAGCCGAGTCAGTGCGTTGTTCTCCAGCAACGTTTCAGCAAGTTTCTTACTTGCCATCTTCGTCTGAAGATGGCAAGTAAGAAACTTGCTGAAACGTTGCTGGAGAACAATGCACTGACTCGGCTGTCAACCCGAGAAGAATTTATTAACCCCACTTCAGTTTTCATATAGTGCTTCACAGTTGCTAGATCTGCGTAGTGTCAGTTCTTTTGAAGGAACAGAAACTGCCAAATTCAAATAATTGATAAGCCTGGCTGGGAAATGGGTCCTCTTACTTCAGTGCGAATGCACAGTCCAATCGTCAAGTGACAAATCACTTTTTAGTCTTGGCCAGAGCGCTAACGAGAGGCTCAACAAACTCCATTGGCAGACGCTACAAGAGAGGCGTTGTGCATCATGGAGAGGTTTACTATTGAAATTTCGAAAGAGCAGCTTCCGGGAATGGTCGAACAACATATTACTTCATCCCACATACGCGGTGCGACAGTAAAGTAAGGAGACTGATGAGAAGAAAAAAAAATGTTGCTTACTGTTTTAGTCAAGTTTAGTGTTGTCTCCTTCAAAGTAATTCTCTTCTGATTGCACACACTTTTAGAGCGCTTCTGCCATTTATGGTAACATTTATGGTACTCATCTTCTTTAACATCCTCCAAGACCCTCGTCACAGCTTTTTGGACATCTTATGTTATTTGAAAATGGTGTCCCCTGACCACCGTTTTGACTCTTGGAAATAGAATAAAGTCGCACAGAGTGAATAAGGTGGCTGTGGTAGTACTGAAATTTGTTCTGATGTTAAAAATTGCTGAACTGACAGAGCGGTTTCGGATGGCGAATTATCATGATGCAGAATCCAATTCACAACTTGAATCTTAAAACAAAAATTACAATCTATAAATAAACCCTTGGCAACTGGAGTACGAACAAGCTAAATGAAAACTTATCCCTATAACCAGCTGTATCACTGCAACCAGTACAAATTGAGCACATGTCATCGCTGAACTGTTGCACTTCTGTTCGCCCATACACATCTCTGCAGCCGTCATTTGCTCCCGTTACCTTTGGCCCACGTGTGCCACAGATCTCTCTGCGCCAGTTTTCAGTAGCGCCATTTTGCCAAGCACGGTATACTTTAATTACGGCTGCACGTGAAAATGCTTCGAAAATGCTTCCATCCCTGGTCCGAAAGCTAATGATCATGCCCTTTTGGACATTATATAAATCGCTTCCTTTCTGCATTAGATCAAAGACCGCACTGTTTTCCACGTCCCACTGCCATGCTTTATACAGGGTGAAGAGAAATTCGCGCACTCGGTCTTCACAGTGCAACTCCTCACATGCCAGCAATAAAATAATGTCTCTCACAAAATTTCGTCCGGCGACTACATCCAGCAGAAAAAGGAAGTTAAATAATGGCAATCTGGCAACAGTGTAACCACACGTACGATAACTACTTCTGTCTGCACATCTTAGTAGTGCTGTACAGTTGGTACAGTGGATAGAGTTTTGGGTTAGCATGCAGGAAGTCGATGGTTCGATCCTGGGTTGAGGCTTATGTTTTTTACTTTGTAAATGTAGTCCAGTTGGTACGGTATCTGGCATCTTAACCATCAACAGCGATTGCAGCAGGTCCTCTAGAAAGCATCTGCACTTACAAATTACACTTGTAGAAATGGAAGATTGGTCAGCTTTGAAAGAAGCCCATACCTTGCTGTGGCCATGAATTTATTCGCACCACTTCATCTAGCAGATACGAAACCTGTTTTCTTTGTACCCTCCTCTAATAGTCTCATAGATTAGTACCAACTATTATTCTTGCCTCTTTCAGGTCCATTACGTTTCGTTATGGCCTTACTTTACCAGTAGGACTAGCAACCTGCTTTGCAAATAATGTCCAAACCCGATTACTATTTGTTTGTGTTCTCACCATCATTCCACTAATTATGCCTTTTCACACTGAGTCTGGTAGCTGCATGCTGTTTAGTATGTATCTAAATGCATTATTATTATTATTATTATTATTATTATTATTATTATTATTCTATCGATGGGATTGTGGAAACATTACATCTTTTACCATTAGGGAAACAGTGTAATTCGAAACCGAACGTTTCACAATTAGCAGTGTCGGGATGAGTCACTGTAAATCTCTAAACCAGTATGGCAGAAGTATGGCATAAGCAAGGGATGAATATGTGGATATGCTGCTGGTCCTTGGTGCATCTGATAACTGGGCTTGTGTTTCGTCATCTGAAGCAGTGCCTTCTCTCCTTCCACCATCGCGTGATGGAGGTCGTCCACAGCATTGCTGTACTCCAGTATCTGGAGGTCATACACCAAGAACCTCAGCGTAGTACAGGTAGTATGGCAAGGCAGCTGCGTGTCTTGCAATGCACGGTTGTTACATGCTGCACGAGCATGGGTTGCAGCCTTATCATTATGCATTCACGCAACATCTGCATCCTGCAGATCGCCGTCAGCGGTTGAAATTCTGTGAATGGTTCCAACAACAACAGGAAGCCAACAGTGACTTCGTGAACATCGTAATATGGTCGTATGAAGCAGTATTCACTCGTGAGGGTGTCTTCAATATGCACAATGCCTACCATTGGTGTGAGGTTGACCAGCACATCTTCTGCGACCGTGGGTATCAAGTTCACTTTGGACTGGAGTGTTGAGTGGCAAGTGTTATGGCTCTGACATGTTGTTTGACTGGTTGACTGCACAAAGCTATCATCCATTCGTCACAAAGTATCCGCTTGATATGTTGGAAGATGTTCAACTACATGTTCGGCAGAGCATATGATTCCAACATGATGGTGCACCTCCACAGTCTTGAATTAATGTGCGGCAGTATTTGGACAGAACATTTCCAAGGAAATAGCTCGGATATGGAGGTCCAGTTGTATGGCCACTGGGTTCACCTGACCTAAACCTCATGGATTTCTTCCTGTGGGGACACTTGAAGGAGCATGTATACTCTACTCCACTGAAGAATGTGGAAGAATTGGTAGCGTGTGTTGATGCTGCTCTTGTTACTGTGTATGTAGCTTTTCTACTAAGGGTCCAGAGCTGTATGATCTGGCGGATTGCGCAATGTTTGGACATGCACGAAGGTTGCTTTGACCATCTGTTGTTCTGAGGACAACGTATTTTAGTATGAAGATCACATGATCATCAATATGGACGTTATTATTGTCACTGGTTGCTAGAGTGGGACATCTGAACGCTCATATTACATGTAGTATAAATGAGAAGTAGATGTTTTGTTATTTTGCTGTGCTATCATCTTTAGCATCTTGAAATTGATATTGATTTTGTAGTTATTCTGCCCTATTACAGGTCATTTGTTTCAGCTGCCTACTTCTTATTTGCCTAACCGCGAATTTGTTATGTTCGCAGAGTCGCCGCACAGTTTGAGCCGCCATGTCACGGATTGTGTGGCCCTTCCCGCCGGATGTTCGAATCCTCCCTCAGGCATGGGTACGAGTGTTGCTCTTAGCATAAGTTAGTTTAAGTAGTGTGTAAGTCTAGGAACCGATGACCACAGCAGTTTGGTCCCTTAGGAATTCACACACATTTGAAATTTTTTTGTTATGTACAGCGTTACAAAATGTTGTAAATTTAGGATACATGAGACCTAAGAAGCGGTGTATATTACAGTATGAAATGTCAGAATGAAATTAGCAAATAAAAAAAAGTGCGCCCCAACTGAGGAGCAAACCATCGACTTCCTGCCTGCTAACTCAAAACTTTATCCAGTGCACCAACTTTACAGCACAACTAACATGTGCTACCAGAGGTAGTTATCATATATGTGGTTACAGTGTTGCCAGATTGCCATTCTCTAACGTCCTTTTGCTGCCGGATGTACTCGCCGGAGGAAATTTTGTGAGAGACGTTTTTTTATCCCTGGCATGTGAGGAGTGCGTGAATTTCGCTTCACCCTGTATACCATCCATTGCTAGTGCTGCCACCGTGAATGATTATTGCACAGTGACATCGAACATAGGCAGTGGTCACGTTAATGTCACTGGACTGTGTACTACCAACTCCCAATGTGTTCAGTATTGCTCTTAGACACCCTGTACTTCGCCTCACAATTTATTTCATGAAGAAGCAAAAGCAAGAAGTATAGTTAATATCGTGTGGCTTACACCCTGACGCATGCCTTCCGGTATGTCTCACCTTATGGCGGATCTGCATTTGAAAGAATAGCTAGACAGTTCCGCAACATTAGAATACAAATGGGCTTCTGTATTCATAACACATTAAGTAAGACCATACGAAAACAGCATGCAACATAGAAAAACCACACATACGTTCAAGGGTTTGTAAAATTAACGGTACAGGATGAAAAAAATTATACAGGACAAACAGGTAGAAGTTTTGCTATTAGATTTACTAAACACATTAACGTTAGTGACAGTTGTAGATCTTCGTTTGAGAAACATCTTCGGACGACCAAACACAAGTTGAATGACGTCGACAGCACCTTAGAAATTCTTTGTAGTAACGAGAAAGGAAGACTGCTTCATTAATTAGGAGAAATCGAAATTTACTGTGAGTTTAGAGAGAGGGTGGAGTATATACTAAATGAACAGAGTGACGTAAAAAAGGAAATTTTTATATTTTTTCCGAAACATCTTATACGAGGGCGTTTTTAGATGCAGATGGACTTGTGTACTATTGGTCTTACCAACTGTTGTACGCCATGATACACTTGTTCTGACTGTTATCTGGTTGAATTCTTCCCCAAGTAAGTTCACATTAATATATCACTTGCAAAGTTTCATAGTCACGTGCGATTATATGCGCGAGCTATAATCAAGGTGATAAATGAAACTAATTAAGCTTCAACATTTCTGTCACCATCAGCTAACACAGAAATGTATAATATTGTAAGTAGGAAAACGACATTGTAGACTGACTATTCGTGAGTTGACTGTAGCAGTAATTAGCAGTCAATAAATATACTCATCTCGATATCTCGTGTAATTGGTGAAATATTGGAAATACACCCTCTTGTCGGCAGTGGCTCTGAAAATAGCTGTACCTTCCTTACAACTGGACATACTCCCCCCGTTGCTATCACAGTACTCCAAGTCAAATCCTTACCTTCCCTACAACAAGGCATAGTCATCTCCTTTGCACAAACACACATACTTTATAAACCAGATGCTCAAATGTTAACATATCACACACACACCAATACTACTAAGTATATTACTTCGTCAATAACTGACTGCCTACCATACCAAATAATACTGATCAAAAATCAGCGATGGGCATGCATGTCTCTTAAGGTTTTACGAGTCCTACCACTGTGTCCTAGAAAGAGACACGCCATCAGCGAAATGTTGACCAGTAAAATTCGGACTATGATTCCTTCAGAGGACCTGGGATTGGCTTGTTTACTAAAAGAACATTAACCCGTTACCATAAGATGATTATAGTATATTTTTGAATTCAGCTTGAACAATAATATAGTTCTCTTCATTGACCTAATAAGTGACAACTGGTTAAAAATGCTGATTTTCCAATAAAAAACTGTTTTTTTAAGATTCACTGGTTTTATATTTTCTTCTTTCACTGACATTGTGCAAATACTAACGTTCTTGATACAGCCTAATGTTACCGAACATTTTTCACAATAATGGTCCTCGAACTACAGTATCATCACGAAAACTACTAAATGAAAATGAGATATATAATTTTCAAAGGGTCATCAACAAAATATGAATGATACTGAACTGTTCACTAAAACAGGAAGTATCGTCAATTACTATTGATCAGGTGACACAATGGTACATACTCGTTTCAACTTGCACCTTTAATTTATACCTAATATTCGCGAGCCTTTTGTTCTCTTATTTTATAGTGTTGTTTACTGTCATTAGCCAAGTCACTACATTTTTCCAATAGGATGTGTCAACTGTGATTAGATGTATGAGCGTTTACATATGTAGCTACCACTTACTTTGAATTAGAGCGCCCACATTAACAAATCATATGCATGATATGACGAATTGTGTGTGTCTGTATATGCGTGCTTCACGTGTGGGGAACTCTATCTTTAATTTATATGGAGGATTATTGACCCTTTTAAAGTTGTGTTTTAAAGTGGCTTTTCCTGTGAAGGCGAAGATACTTCAGTTGCCCCATATGAAATGTCAGTTATGATTAGATATATACACTCCTGGAAATTGAAATAAGAACACCGTGAATTCATTGTCCCAGGAAGGGGAAACTTTATTGACACATTCCTGGGGTCAGATACATCACATGATCACACTGACAGAACCACAGGCACATAGACACAGGCAACAGAGCATGCACAATGTCGCCACTAGTACAGTGTATATCCACCTTTCGCAGCAATGCAGGATGCTATTCTCCCATGGAGACGATCGTAGAGATGCTGGATGTAGTCCTGTGGAACGGCTTGCCATGCCATTTCCACCTGGCGCCTCAGTTGGACCAGCGTTCGTGCTGGACGTGCAGACCGCGTGAGACGACGCTTCATCCAGTCCCAAACATGCTCAATGGGGGACAGATCCGGAGATCTTGCTGGCCAGGGTAGTTGACTTACACCTTCTAGAGCACGTTGGGTGGCACGGGATACATGCGGACGTGCATTGTCCTGTTGGAACAGCAAGTTCCCTTGCCGGTCTAGGAATGGTAGAACGATGGGTTCGATGACGGTTTGGATGTACCGTGCACTATTCAGTGTCCCCTCGACGATCACCAGAGGTGTACGGCCAGTGTAGGAGATCGCTCCCCACACCATGATGCCAGGTGTTGGCCCTGTGTGCCTCGGTCGTATGCAGCCCTGATTGTGGCGCTCACCTGCACGGCGCCAAACACGCATACGACCATCATTGGCACCAAGGCAGAAGCGACTCTCATCGCTGAAGACGACACGTCTCCATTCGTCCCTCCATTCACGCCTGTCGCGACACCACTGGAGGCGGGCTGCACGATGTTGGGGCGTGAGCGGAAGACGGCCTAATGGTGTGCAGGACCGTAGCCCAGCTTCATGGAGACGGTTGCGAATGGTCCTCGCCGATAGACCAGGAGCAACAGTGTCCCTAATTTGCTGGGAAGTGGCGGTGCGGCCCCCTACGGCACTGCGTACGATCCTACGGTCTTGGCGTGCATCCGTGCGTCGCTGCGGTCCGGTCCCAGGTCGACGGGCACGTGCACCTTCCGCCGACCACTGGTGACAACATCGATGTACTGTGGAGACCTCACGCCCCACGTGTTGAGCAATTCGGCGGTACGTCCACCCGGCCTCCCGCATGCCTCTATACGCCCTCGCTCAAAGTCCGTCAACTGCACATACGGTTCACGTCCACGCTGTCGCGGCATGCTACCAGTGTTAAAGACTGCGATGGAGCTCCGTATGCCACGGCAAACTGGCTGACACTGACGGCGGCGGTGCACAAATACTGCGCAGCTAGCGCCAATCGACGGCCAACACCGCGGTTCCTGGTGTGTCCGCTGTGCCGTGCGTGTGATCGTTGCTTGTACAGCCCTCTCGCAGTGTCCGGAGCAAGTATGATGGGTCTGACACACCGGTGTCAATGTGTTCTTTTTTCCATTTCCAGGAGTGTATTAGATACATACTGCTCTCCGGCCATTGTTGTTTAGCAGACGTTGGAGCCGCTAATTCTTGTATGTATTGTATTGTATGTTAACTGGGGACCTAGAAACGACGGAGAGGCTCCGTCCCCGCCGCAGTCGCAGTGGTCCACGACGCCACGACGACTACGGCAGTCCACTTGACCCCTCCGCCGCCCCACACCGAACCCAGGGTTATTGTGCGGTTCGGCCCCCGGTGAACCCCCCCCCCCCCCCCCCCCCCCAGGGAACGTCTCACACCAGACGAGTGTAACCCCTATGTTTGCGTGTTAGAGTAATGGTGGTGTACGCGTATGTGGAGAACTTATTTGCGCAGCAATCAAAAACTGGCACTGAGCACTATGGGACTTAACATCTGAGGTCATCAGTCCCCTAGAACTTAGAACTACTTAAACCTACCTAACCTAAGGACATCATACACATCCATGCCCAAGGCAGGGTTCGAACCTGCAACCGTAGCAGTCGCGCAGTTCCAGACTGAAGCGGCTAGAACCGTCAGCCACACAGGCCGGCGCTCAGCAATCACTGACATAGTGTAACTGGGAGAGTTGGGGGGGGGGAGAATAAGGGGAACCAGCCAGCATTCGCTGAGGCAGATGGAAAACCGCCTAAAAACGATCCACAGACTGGCCGGGTCACCGGACCTCAACACAAGTCCGCCGGGCTCATTCGTGCCAGGGACCAATCGCTTTCCCACTCCAGAAAGCCGCACGTTAGACCACTCGGCTAACCGGGCCGACGCCGCCACTTCTTGCTCAGGGTGCTCATCGATTGGACTCACCACGCTGAGTGGACACCGTTCCGTCTCTCCCACCAAAAAAAAAAAAAAAAAAAAAATCCCGGTAGTACCGGGAATTGAACACAGGTCTTCCGCATCGCGGTCTTTCGCACTGACCCCTCTGGTATGGAGGCAGACGATCAGCAATTCATGACCAATAACTTACGGTAGTTCTCGCCTGCCCCTGGGGATGGTTTTCAAAGATCTGGTTTCGCAAAAAGTCTTAGCATTATACAGGGTGAGCATTAATAAAACTGATAAACTGCAGAGACTGCTTCGTGACTGGAAATGGATGATAAAAGATCCTATGAACATGTGTCTGGAACTGTACCTTTGTCATGGTAGACGGCGCCGGTGAATGAAAGTTACTCTGACCAGTGCTGTGCGTTCCCCGTGTGTTACAGGCTGTATGATTGTCGCGGCATACTGTAAGCAGCAGAACGGTCCCGTATTCACGTCGGTAACAAGCCATTATGGTGTTTGTGTGTGGCCAAGTAGAGGGAAACGATCGAGTGACAGCACAACTATACCAAAAAAAGTACCCTCACAGTCACCTTCCATGTCGTGCAACATCTCAAGCCCATTTTTGGGCACATTGTAAGTAGGCTGTTTAGGTTTTTTTATTGGTAACGCCGCCGCCACGTAGCGCTCTGTATGAAAATCACTGGCTGTGCTGTGTGCAGTCTGTGGCTCGTTTGCATTGTTGTCTGCCATTGTAGTGCTGGGCAGCTGGATGTTAGCAGCGCTTAGCGTTGTGCAGTTGGAGGTGAGCCGCCATCGGTGGTGGATGTGGGGAGAGAGATGGCGGAGTTTTAAATTTTGTAAGAATTGGTGTCACGAACTGATATATATATTACAACTATTAAGGTAAATACATTGTTTGTTCTCTATTAAAATCTTTCATTTGCCAACTGTGCCTCTCAGTAGTTAGTGACTTCCGTAGTTTGAATCTTTTAGTTAGCTGGCAGTAGTGGCGCTCGCTGTATTGCAATAGTTCGAGTAACGAAGATTTTTGTGAGGTAAGTGATTTTTGAAACATATAGGTTAATGTTAGTCAGGGCCATTCTCTTGTAGGGATTATTGAAAGTCAGATTGCGTTGCGCTAAAAATTATTGTGTGTCAGTTTAAGCACAGTCGTGTATAAATTTTTCTAAGGGGACGTTTCAACATGTACATGTACATGTAACACTTCAGCCTCCGTTGCAAATAGAAATCAATATTTACCCAGGTTTCAGCCAAAATAATTTGGCCTTCTTCAGAAGCCAGTGACACCAAACGTTTGCATGCCAAAAATATGACCAAGTCAAGTATAATACTGTAGCACCATACTAACCAGTCATAAATGTACATTACTTGGGATGAAGAGAAACAGCAGGCCCCACTGTGCGGACGAGGTCAGTAGCACGTGAGAGGTGCGCCGGAACTCTTTTGGGCGTTTGTGTGATCATGTGTTCTTTCAGACAGATGAAAGCACAAGGAGATGGCGGACTGCGCGTACATCAGCTTTAGAGGACCGGCTTCTATAGGATACTCAGATGAACCTTAGTACAAGCTCCAGGAAAGTGGCCCGCCAGCATGGAGTAAGCCAAATCCGATTACGTGTATCCTGCGCGACAACTGCTACTATCTCTGTCACCTGCAATAAGTGTAGGATTATCAGCAGCAGATTTCCCTCTACAGGAAATCCGCCAGGTTAGCTGAGAGCGCTAATGCGCTGCTTCCTGGACTCGGGTAGGCGCGCCGGCCCCGCATCGAATCGGCCCGGCGGCTTAACGACAGAGGCCAGTGTGCCGGCCAGCCTGGATGTGGTCTTTAGGCAGTTTTCCACATCCCAATAGGTGAATACTGGGCTAGTTCCAACGTCCCGCCTCAGTTACACGGCTCGCAGACATCAGACCACATTCGCACTGTACACTAATTCCGTCCGGGGCGGGGGGGGGGGGGGGGGGGGGCGTACGGTGTGGCGGCTGGAAGGGCATGTGGCCGCCCCTTCAATTAACTTTGCCAAATCCGATTAACCATGCCGAGCCTGTGTCATTGCAAGAAAAAGGCACAAGCAGACAGAAGAAAGACTTCCCTCTACAGGAAGGATTTTGTCGATGGTTTTTGCATCAGACCATTACAGTTATGGAATTTCTGTCATCAGCAATCCATGAGGCGACGTGTGAAGGCGTGCATTCAAGATTCTCAGGCCAAGGGTTGACAATGATTAAATTATGCTCTTCATAAAATTCCACCAGACAGCTTCCTTATTGGTTCCTTTGCTCTAGACAGTGTGAAAGGTTTGCAAGCCGTCTAGTTTGCCTCCTTCCATTTAGATACTAAATTTGTCAGTCTCTTGTCAGGACACTTCAGATTCATCATGCTGGAGGATGTATTATATAAACTGCAGTGGTTGTCGGTCGAGGTGTGTAGTTCTATTCTAAGAATGTGTGAGAACTGCACAGTTCGCACAGAACTCTGAAAGCGACATGAGACACCACACGGGATTCAGACACTTTGTTCCTGCTTATGCTCATCAAACTTCCCTGTCAATCAAGATAAGACGGGGTTCGAGATATTCGGCGCAGTTCGTCTCTGTAGAAGGGTGAGGGCGGTAGTCTCAAGAGCCTGCTGCCACCTAATAATTTATGGTGAGAAATCACATGTCTTGGAAAGCCTGGGCCTACTTGGTGACAAGAGTGGCGTCGCAGAGTTCCCGTCACGTTGGCCAGTCTTCTGGAAATTCAATATTGTATAAAGAACACTCTGATTCGCCCATTGACCACTGACACCAAACGTGAGTTTCTAGAACAATCTGGTGAGGAAGATGTGCTCTGACTGGTCCGCGTCTGGAGACATCCTGTGGTTGGAATTCATTAAACGTGGCAGTTATCACGCTATTGGAGGAAACCAGTGACATTTTTCCTTGATAGATTCTTGTACCCGGAACAGCGAGAATACCATAGTCGCGGGCAGGGACGTGTGAGGAAGGATTGGACGTGGAAGGTGAAAGGTTGCTGGTTTTAGAAGTCGAGGGCTCTTGAGTTCAGACTGTTGGTGGGACTTCACGGTGTCTGAGTCCTGACGAGCGAGATTCTGGTTTTTCACACGCGACCTCAGCAAACTGATGACAATATGCATGAGCACTGGCGATAGGTGGCCATTCATGTTCTCAGAGGGGACGTACAGTCGGCACCGTACCGTTAATCCCGGTACCAGTCGTAGTATCGTTTTCATGTATTATTCAATCAACCATTGGAGTCACTAATACATTTGGTGACTTGCATTCGTATTTGTGGTTGAATGTGCAGCTAGGATACCGTAGCGCTCTCCCAATTTCTTCTTATCTTTTGAATCACCTTTTTAACAAACATGTCACTAAGTCTTTTGCTATGTTGATGCTTTTAATATAGTGCAGTATCTTTTTAATTTTATTTCTGTTTCATTTGACGTAAGTTATAGTTTCCTTCAATGCATTATTATTATTATTATTATTATTATTATTATTATTATTATTATTATTATTA
This sequence comes from Schistocerca gregaria, assembly GCF_023897955.1. Lineage (NCBI taxonomy): Eukaryota > Metazoa > Arthropoda > Insecta > Orthoptera > Acrididae > Schistocerca > Schistocerca gregaria. The sequence goes on from NC_064926.1 coordinate 197,934,399, forward strand.
TTATTAGTCAACTGATTACAAACATTCAGTAGGATTTTATAGCATTTCCCCACCATAAGATTCCATGTTAGGGTCATTTTTGAGATAAAGATACCAGTGTGTAATTAAAATTTAACATCGGATCTTAAGGGTTGTGTGATGGGGGCTTGGCAGTTCCATCATTGCGGTACGAATTCACATCCACACACTGCAGGGGTTTGCAAACGTTCTGTTATTCCTTCTCTTCCTTTTCCTGCTATCGAATTCCAGTCCTCTATCACAATTAAAATTTCATCTCCCTATTTGATTAATTTCTTTTATCTTGTGAATCCTTTCCAACTCTTCATCTGCATATTTAGTAGGCATATAAAGGTGTGATATTGTAGTGAGAGTTAGTTTTGTCTCTATCCTGGCAACGGTAGTGCGTTTACTGTGTTGTACAAATTTTCGTTAATCATCACATATTTAATTGCAGGATCAGAATTTCTAAACGGTCTGCACTGGTATCATTTCGTGTTGCTGCGTATTCGGTAATTACAAAGCCATCGATCCATTCATTTAATTTCGGCGCTTTTAATTAATTTCACAAGAATGTGCTTTCAGTAATTCATCGCAGTCACAGTAGCACTTTGAAAATGTGGAATAGTGTGTGTGTGTGAGAGAGAGAGAGTAAGAGAGGGAGAGGGAGGGAGGGAGGGAGGGAGAGAGAGAGAGAGAGAGAGAGAGAGAGAGTGCGTGCATGCGTGTAACCTACCACCCCATACGCATTGTCATCCTCAAGGGGAGCCAGAGGCGGCACATTTCCACCTCCTGGGATGTGGAACACAAAATTTTTACTAACTGTAGAATTCTCATTTCTAGAAATCATTATTTGTGATTTTCTCATCTGCAATTTGAACTGTTCTGGCAATATGTTGCTGAGCGTGGTCGTAAATACTGCGGTTATGCAATCACTACACAATACAGATTTATTCAATCAAATGAAGCTACATGGTTTCAAGCCTCAAACATCTATCATCATATGCAGACTGAAGCGAGGAATTAAAAATGTTAGCATTACTAGCATTCGAACACGGGCCTCCTGGTAACTAGGCAGATGTGCTGGCTACTACACCACACTGGCACACTCGCTTTGGACAACTACACAGACTCCCTCCTCAATCCAAATTACCATTCGAGTCTCAGCCCAATTGGTATCCCAACTAAGCACGACAGGAAGTTTCATATCAGTGCACACTCCGCTGCAGAGTGAAAATCTCATTCTGGAAACATCCCACAGGCTGTGGCTAAGCCATGTCTCCGCAATATCCTTTCTTTCAGGAGTGCTTGTTTTGCAAGGTTCGCAGGAGAGCTTCAGTAAAGTTTGGAAGGTAGGAGACGAGGTACTGGCAAAAGTAAAGCTGTGAGGACGGGCCGTGAGTCGTGCTTGGGTAGCTCAGTTGGTAGAGCACTTGCCTGCGAAACGCAAAGGTCCCGAGTTCGAGTCTCGGTCGGGCACACAGTTTTAATCTGCCAGGAAGTTTCATATAAGCTCGACAGAATTGCTGAGGCTCTCCGACTGTACTGGAAGAGCGCCTAAGCGTTGAACAGCACAAGAGGTCCTATCTGAATCTCAGGCATAGGTGCTTTAACCAAATGAAACTACACTCCTGGAAATGGAAAAAAGAACACATTGACACCGGTGTGTCAGACCCACCATACTTGCTCCGGACACTGCGAGAGGGCTGTACAAGCAATGATCACACACACGGCATAACGGACACACCAGGAACCGCGGTGTTGGCCGTCCAATGGCGCTAGCTGCGCAGCATTTGTGCACCGCCGCCGTCAGTATCAGCCAGTTTGCTGTGGCATACGGAGCTCCATCGCAGTCTTTAACACTGGTAGTATGCCGCGACAGCGTGGATGTGAACCGTATGTGCAGTTGACGGACTTTGAGCGAGGGCGTATAGTGGGCATGCGGGAGGCCGGGTGGACGTACCGCCGAATTGCTCAACACGTGGGGCGTGAGGTCTCCACAGTACATCGATGTTGTCGCCAGTGGTCGGTGGAAAGTGCACGTGCCCGTCGACCTGGGACCGGACCGCAGCGACGCACGGATGCACGCCAAGACCGTAGGATCCTACGCAGTGCCGTAGTGGACCGCACCGCCACTTCCCAGCAAATTAGGGACACTGTTGCTCCTGGTCTATCGGCGAGGACCATTCGCAACCGTCTCCATGAAGCTGGGCTACGGTCCCGCACACCGTTAGGCCGTCTTCCGTTCGCCCCAACATCGTGCAGCCCGCCTCCAGTGGTGTCGCGACAGGCGTGAATGGAGGGACGAATGGAGACGTGTCGTCTTCAGCGATGAGAGTCGCTTCTGCCTTGGTGCCAATGATGGTCGTATGCGTGTTTGGCGCCGTGCAGGTGAGAGTCACAATCAGGACTGCATACGACCGAGGCACACAGGCCCAACACCCGGCATCATGGCGTGGGGAGCGATCTCCTACACTGGCCGTACACCTCTGGTGATCGTCGAGGGGACACTGAATAGTGCACGGTACATCCAAACCGTCATCGAACCCATCGTTCTACCATTCCTAGACCGGTAAGGGAACTTGCTGTTCCAACAGGACAATGCACGTCCGCATGTATCCCGTGCCACCCAACGTGCTCTAGAAGGTGTAAGTCAACTACCCTGGCCAGCAAGATCTCCGGATCTGTCCCCCATTGCGCATGTTTGGGACTGGATGAAGCGTCGTCTCACGCGGTCTGCACGTCCAGCACGAACGCTGGTCCAACTGAGGTGCCAGGTGGAAATGGCATGGCAAACCGTTCTACAGGACTACATCCAGCATCTCTACGATCGTCTCCATGGGAGAATAGCATCCTGCATTGCTGCGAAAGGTGGATATACACTGTACTAGTGGCGACATTGTGCATGCTCTGTTGCCTGTGTCTATGTGCCTGTGGTTCTGTCAGTGTGATCATGTGATGTATCTGACCCCAGGAATGTGTCAATAAAGTTTCCCCTTCCTGGGACAATGAATTCACGGTGTTCTTATTTCAATTTCCAGGAGTGTACATCGTTTCGGACCTTGCTACAAATTTTCATTCGTCGGTTCCAGTCTGTATGTATACAAATTTGTGTGATTGTTACGCAGTTTGCACGAAGTTGTGTCGTTTCCCTTCGCTCTTCTGTGGTCTGAGCAGCAGAACAGTGACAACGTCGCCTGTGCTCTTTCTATAACAATCTTTGCGGCGACGGCGGCGGCGGCGTAACACGTCGGGCAGGGTTTGCCCTGTACCACCTGAAGGGCCAGTGGACTTTGCCAATTTGCCTTCTCTCATGAGCTAGCGTGTTTTGAAATAATGGTTTAATCACATGTGTTATTTGTGTTTGAATGTGTGTTGTGTTGTGAAAGTATTATACTCTGAAGTTATTGCGTTTTTCGGGTGTTTGTAGTTGACGTGAAAGGGATCTGATGGTTCACATGGCTCTGAGCACTATGGGACTTAACTGCTATGGTCATCAGTCCCCTAGAACTTAGAACTACTTAAACCTAACTAACCTAAGGACATCACACAACATCCATGCCCGTGGCAGGATTCGAACCTGCGACCGCAGCAGTCGCGCGGTTCCAGACTGTAGCGCCTAGAATCGCTCGGCCACTCCGGCCGGCCAGGGATCTGATCCAAGAGAAAATATGGGATCATATGGAGAATTTTCAGATGATTTTTAGAAAGACTGATTTTTGTGTTGAATGAGTGTGGTGATGGTTGCCATGCTGGTATCATTGTGGATCGTGGCGTTTGTGAGGAACCAGGGCCCGTCTGTTATAATTCTGAGTGCCTTATTTTGTGGGACCTGAACTTTTTTTAAGATGGTAGTCTGCTGCCGTTCCCCAGTCGTCGTAGCCATAAAGTAGCGCTGGAAGGACCATCATCTTCCATATCTTTAGTTTAGTCCTGGTGGTTAGACCATTGCCTTCCAGCACTGCTGCATATAGGTTGTAAATGCCGCCTGAACCTCTATTACACGCCTCAGTGATGTGGCAGTTCCACAGCAATTTGGAATCCTTCCTTAGGCCTAACTTCCTTACACCCGATTGGGGGGGGGGGGGGTCCCTACCATCAACAGCTCAGTGATGTGGCAGTTTTGGAATCCTTCCTTAGGCCTAACTTCCTTACACCCGATTGGGGGGGGGGGGGGGGGTCCCTACCATCAACAGATATCTCACGGTTGGGAGGCCTCCTTCTGATAGTAAACATGATTGCATTACATTTCTCAGTATCTATTTTTATTTTACAACTATTACACTATTGTTTAATTAGATCTAGGAGATTCTGGAGGTATTGTGCTGTGTAATTTAGGTTCGGGTTGCTTGCATAGATGGCTGTGTCGTCCGCAGACAGTCCAGTGTGGTTGTTGGGACGCTTTCGAATGTCGTTTGTGTACAGACTGTAAAGGAATGGCCCCAAGACAGACTCTTGGGGGACGCCTGCTTCAATGACCTTAATATTCCTTTTAATACGGTCTAACATATCAAAGAATTCCCTATCCTCTAAAACGAAGCAAGGATCTTAACTATATGTACAGGGAAGTAGCATTGGTGGAGGTTGTAGATTAGGCCATCGTGCTAGACATGGTCTAATGGGTTTTCAACGGCTAGGAAGACCGCGCCTGTGTTATGCCCCTCAGGCCTGGCCTTACATAGCTGTTCGATCACACAGGTGGCTTGGAAAATGGTGCCATGTCCAGCTCGAAAACCAAATTGTTCAGGGAAGGTGATATTGTTTTCTGTGGGGAAGAATTTAAAAGCTGCTAGGACCAGGGGTAGTATTTCTGCTGGAATAGGGGACTTTTATTGGATTTAGGTAGCCTAATTACTTCAGCTATTTTCCAAGGAGGATGCGGAGTTGGAGTTATAGATCGAGGTAAGGTAGAGGAGTGCTGGGGGAGGTCAATTTTTGACTTGTAGGGTCTTTATATCTTCTGAACCCGGCGACTTGGAGTTACTGAGTCCCTTAATGATCGAACAGTTTGGCAGGCGACAGGCTCGAAGGACGTTGGTCACGCGCGTTTTAGGATACTGGAAACTTTCCTCTCTACTCGTTCCTCGTGCACCGTGAATTGGAGTTCCAGCGAGTTAGCCATGGGCTCCGTCTTCTCGGAGGGGTCATAGACAAGGCCGTTCTCTCCGTGCAGCGGCTGGATACTTGTGGGTTTTTTCCTTCGTGCTTGAGCTACCCTCCTGAATTTCTGGGGATTGTTTTCTGCTTCTCGTAGTGTGTCTGCCCATCGAGCGCTCCTGAACTCAGCCAGTACACTCCAAGTTCTTGGGTAAGACTGCCCATCGAGATTCCGAAGTCTACCTACCCCTTCCCTTGCTAGCCGGCCGCACGGGTGGATGGGAGAGTGGTGGGGGAAGCTGTCACAGAATGCTGGGGCCAAACTCCGGTCGCTCAGTGCTTCTGTCGTTCCTGTCGAGCGTGGCAGTCGTCCTCGGACGACGTTGTGACCAATTGCTTGAGCGTTGGGCTCCAGGCTTTACTGAGAATAATGGCACTGTCTGCGCTGAGCAGGGCGGTAGACTATTCGTGTTCCAACAGCCTCCTTTGGAATATAATTCCGAAATGGAAGGGACTGCAGGGGAGTGAAAGACTTCAAGAGTTTCTCCAACAGGAACTGACTGCACCCCATCACCAAATTCACTATAGGGTGAAAGAGAACAGTGAACTCGTCTTTTTGTACGACCTAGTCGAGTGCAAAGTGGAAGTGCTGTGGGACACCGTGCGGAAAGTCACCCACACTAATTTGTATCTCTATGTCTCCAGACATCGTTCTTCACAGCGTGAAGTTGTGCTGCTTGCACTGGTAGACAGGTTCTGTGCAATGACGTTCGAAGAAAGCCTACTACCGGAGTTCAACCACCTTAAGGACATACTGAAGAAGAATAGTTTCGGGGGAGACAAATCCAACGTGCTTTCAGGCAGAAGGTATAGGCCTTGCAGATAGAACACGACGAGGAGGCTAACATGCACACTGTACGCTGGCAAAGTATCGAAGGACATCGACAGAATAATGGCTCGACCTAATATTAAATGCTTGTTTTCCTATACTTACAAAAACAAAAAATGCACGCACTATTAGTCTAATACCCAATGCTGTATTTTAGTCGCGGTGAAAGAAGAACTGGGGTTCTGTAAACTAGGTGTCTACCATATTAGCCAGCCGTTGTAGCCGAGCGTTTCTAGGCGCTTTAGTCTGGAACCGCGCTGCTGCTACGGTCGCAGGTTCTAATCCTGCCTCAGGCTTGGATGTGTGTGATGTCCTTAGGTTAGTTAGGTTCAAGTAGTTCTAAGTCTAGGAGACTGATGACCTCAGATGTGAAGTCCCATAGTGCTCAGAGCCATTTGAACTATTTGTCTACCATATTCCACGCAAATGTGGTGAGGCATACGTCAGGCTGAATGTGCAGACATTCAAATGATGATGCCAGGAACACGGAGGCACTCCAAACTCAAACAACAGACCAAATCTGCAGTTCTGGATCACAGTGTATCTAAAAGGGACTCGGTGACATTGGGACGCAAGGCTTGTTTTCTAAAGGAGGTTGTTGAAATAATAACAGCCAACGTCGTGATCAGTGAAGACAATAGCTTCACTTCCAGTAAAGTATGGGACCTAGCGCTCATCCTACTGAAGTCACAACGTCGGCAGAGAGTAATTTCCGCGCCCAATGGCGGCAGCTGGTCGGTTATCTGTCGACCATTCCTCGCTCGGCATGCGTGCAAGTTAAATTGTTTCAAATGGCTCTGAGAACAATGGGACTTAACTTATGAAGTCATCAGTCCCCTAGAACTTAGAACTACTTAAACCTGACTAACCTAAGGACATCCCACAAATCGAGGCCCGAGGCAGGATTCGAACCTGCGACCGTAGCGTTAGCGCGGTTTCCAGACTGAAGCGCCTAGAACCGCTCGGCCACACCGGCCAGCTGGAAGCTAAACATTATAATGTTGATCCAGCTGAACCTTTCGGTGTGGTGTTATGTTTTACCTGTCCTGCTGGATTGGCCTCTTGTAATATGGGTATGATTTTCCTCAAGTTGCTGCGGAGGAAATTATTCTCGCAGCAGGTCAGGCCAACGTGTCGTCGGCCAGCAGTGTGGTTAGTGGCCCACTTCCGTGATTGCGCGATTGACGCGAGTTTTCGTAGAAAGCCCGTGGACTCAGCAGAATTCTGTCCCGCTAAAGCGGAAGTCCAGTGTCTTCGCGCAGCAGACGAGTTGAATACCGCCTCAGAAGGCGTAGAGCGCATTCCAGAGCTCTATTCTCGGTACACCCCCTGCAGCGCTGCGATATGAGTCAGCGGCCGTCCCCCCTAATCACGGCCACGAACGCTAGCAACTGCCTGACCGTGTTAGGTAGAGCGCTTTGCCGTGATGCGTCAGCAGCGACGACTGTAGGTTAAACATCGGATACAGGGCGCGTAGACGGCCCACTGCTCTGCTTCTGACGTGGCGCGTATCTACATCTACATTTATACTCCGCAAGCCACCCAACGGTGTGTGGTGGAGGGCACGTTACGTGCCACTGTCAATTACTTCCCTTTCCTGTTCCACTCGCGTATCGTTCGCGGGAAGAACGACTGCCGGAAAGCCTCCGTGCGCGCTCGAATCCCGAGCGCCTCTCTTGAAGGGTCTGCCACTTGAGTTTGCTATACATCTCCGTAACGCTATCACGCTTACCAAATAACCCTATGACGAAACGCGCCGCTCTTCTTTGGATCTTCTGTCAACCTGACCTGGTACGTCTCCCACACTGATGAGCAATACTCAAGTATAGGTCGAACGAGTGTTTTGTAAGCCACCTCCTTTGTTGATGGACCACATTTTCTAAGGACTCTCCCAATGAACCTCAACCTGGCACCCGCTTTACCTACAATTAATTTTATATGATCATTCCACTTCAAATCGTTCCGTACGCATATTCCCAGATATTTTACGGAAGTAACTGCTACCAGTGTTTGTTCCGCTGTCATATAATCATACAATAAAGGATCCTTCTTTCTATGTATTCGCAATACATTACATGTGTCTATGTTAAGGGTCAGTTGCCACTCCCTGCACCAAGTGCCTATCCGCTGCAGATCTTCCTGCATTTCGCTGTAATTTTTTAATGCTGCAACTTTTCTGTATACTACAGCATCATCCGCGAAAAGCCGCATGGAACTTCCGACACTGCCTACTAGGTAATTTATATGTATTGTGAAAAGCAATGGTCCCATAACACTCCCCTGTGATACGCCAGAGGTTAGTTTAACGTCTGTAGACGTCTCTCCATTGAGAACAACATGCTGTGTTCTGTTTGCTAAAACTCTTCAATCCAGCCACATATCCCCTAGGCTCTTACTTTGTTTATCAGGCGAGAGTGTGGAACTGTATCGAACGCCTTCCGGAAGTCAAGGAAAATGACATCTACCTGGGAGCCTGTATCTCAAATTTTCTGGGTCTCATGAACAAATAAAGCGAGTTGGGTCTCACACGATCGCTGTTTCCGAAAGTCATGTTGATTCCTACAGAGTAGATTCTGGGTTTCCAGAACTGACATGATACGCGAGCAAAAAACATGTTCTAAAATTCTACAACAGATCGATGTCAGAGATATAGGCCTATAGTTTTGTGCATGTGGGACCCAGGTGAGCCCTTGGTCGAGGATCACCCCGAGTACTTCGTGGTCTTCGTCCATGGGATGGAGTCTCCCATGATGTTTACCGGTGGCAGGTCTAGACTCAGCTTCCTTTGGGTGAAGACTACTGCCTAGCTCTTGGCCACATTGAATTGATACGATATTTCAGTGCCTGTACTATTCTGATTACTACCCAAAGTTCCTTTGGACAGACTTCCATATGCTGTCAATCATTTTCGTTGTCATCATTCCATTCTACAGCTGTGGTAGTCCTTATTCGCAATTACGAATTCATTTGATGTGTTCCATAACGACGCAGTGCTGTTCCCATGGAAATGAATGCATGTCCAAAGGAACTTTGCATCGTAATCAGAATAACACAGGCATTGGAATATCGTATTTATCTGCTGATTCCAGGCAAGCGACTTCAGGTACAACGTCCAAACTGCACGGAAATATTCATAATGGATGTACGAGTGAAGATCGTAGGCTCGTGGTTGACAGCATATAGGACTTATTGCAGTAGTGGTACAAGTCCATTTTTGTTCATTCTGAGATACAGAGTCCTAACGTTAAATTAGCGCTGAAATATATACAAAAAGGTACGGCCAAACGTTCAGGAAACATTCCTCACACACAAATAAAGAAAAGATGTTATGTGGACATGTGTCCAGAAACGCTTAATTTCCGTGTTAGAGCTCATTTCAGTTTCGTCAGTATGGACTGTACTTCCTCGATTCACCGCCAGTTGGCCCAATTGAAGGAAGGTAATGTTGACTTCGGTGCTTGTGTTGACATGCGACTCATTGCTCTACAGTACTAGCATCAAGCACATCAGTACGTAGCATCAACAGGTTAGTGTTAATCACGAACGTGATTTTGCAGTCAGTGCAATGTTTACAAATGCGGAGTTGGCAGATGCCCATTTGATGTATGGATTAGCACGGGGCAATAGCCGTGGCGCGGTACGTTTGTATCGAGACAGATTTCCAGAACGAAGGTGTCCCGACGGGAAGACGTCCGAAGCAATTGATCGGCGTCTTAGGGAGCACGGATCATTCCAGCCTATGACTCGCAACTGGGGAAGACCTATAACGACGGGGACACCTGCAACGGACGAGGCAATTCTTCGTGCAGTTGACGATAACCCTAATGTCAGCGTCAGAGAAGTTGCTGCTGTACAAGGTAACGTTGACCACGTCACTGTATGGAGAGTGCTACGGGAGACCAGTTGTTTCCGTACCATGTACAGCGTGTGCAGGCACTGTCAGTAGCTGTTTGGCCTCTACGGGCACACTTCTGCCAATGGTTTATCCAACAATGTGTCAATCCTCATTTCAGTACAAATGTTCTCTTTACGGATGAGACTTCATGCCAACGTGATCAAATAGTAAATTTTCACAATCAACATGTGTGGGCTGACGAGAATCCGAACGCAATTGTGGAATCATGTCATAAACACAGATTTTCTGTGAACGTTTTGGCAGGCATAGTTGGTGATGTCTTGATTGGGCCCCATGTTCTTCCACCTACGCTCAATGGAGCACGTTATATGATTTCATACGGGATACTCTACCTGTGCTGCTAGAACATGTGCCTTTACAAGTACGACACAGCATGTGCTTCATGCACGATGGAGCTTCTGCCCATTTCAGTCGAAGTGTTCGTACGCTTCTCAACAACAGATTCGGTCATCGCTGGATTGGTAGAGGCGCACCAATTCCATGGCCACCACGCTCTTTTGACCTCAACCCTCTTGACTTTCGTTTATGGGGGCATTTGAAAGCTCTGGTCTACGCAACCCTGCTACCAAATGTAGAGACTCTTCGTGCTCGTATTGTGGACGGCTGTGATACAATACGCCATTCTCCAGGGCTGCATCAGCGCATCAGCGATTCCATGCGACGGAGTGTGGATGCATGTATCCTCGAACGGAGGACATTTTGAACATTTCCTGTAACAAAGTGATTGAAGTCACCCTGGTACGTTCTGTTGCTGTGTGTTTCCATTCCATGATTAATGTGATTTGAAGAGAAGTATTAAAATGAGCTCTAACATGGAAAGTAAGCGTTTCCGGACTCATGCCCACGTAACATATTTTCTTTCTTTGTGTGTGAGGAATGTTTTCTGAAGGTTTGGCCTTACCTTTTTGTAACACCATATATATATTTCCGGTATCTCAACTGCAGATTTTTCAGCGCTCATTTAACTTTAGGACTCTGCATCTCAGAATGAATAAAAATGGACTTGTACCACTATTGAAATAAGCCCTTCATATGGAAGTTGGGCCTGGCCGTGAGTCGTGCACGGGTAGCCGAATGGTTGCTGGCACGGTAGCTCAGCGTGTTCGGTCAGAGGGTATAGCTACCTTCTGTAATAAAAAAAACTGAGTGAATGGATCAACGAACAACCTGAACGAATGTCATCCGCCACGAACAGATTCAACGAACAATATAGAACAAAATGAGATCAACAAAACAAAAGATGGTAAGGCGACAGCTCGCGATAAACGGGGAATCCGGATTCGTGTCCCTGTCTGGCATGTTTTCACTGTCATCATTCCATTCTATACCTGATGGTAGTCCTTACTCGCAATTGCGAATTCATTTGACATTGAATTGAAGTCGCCACTTCGTCGGCCATGCTTCTATTGCGTCGGTCCCGAATTGTAGGCGGCATCTCATTGTCTGGACGTTACTGCGGATGAACAGCGCTATAACGTCGGCCTAAAGAGCCAACTCTATGCGTGCCAACCTTGGTGCGTCGACAGTGAAGAGAGAGTACAGCAAGGGGCTGAGTACCAATCCCCGCGGTACCAAATGGTTCAAATGGCTCTGAGCACTATGGGACTTAACGTCTGAGGTCATCAGTCACCTAGACGTAGAATTACTTCAACCTAAGGACATCACACACATCCATGCCCGAGGCAGGATTCGAAACTGCAACCGTAGCGGTCGCGCGGTTCCAGACTGCAGCGCCTAGAAGCGCTCGGCCACAGAGGCCGGCGCCCCTGCGGTACCAGTGCAGTGGATGATCCGTCGTCTGCCCTCACATGGAAGGTCCTCTCAGCAAGGTAGGATCCAAGAAGAGCCACGAGTGACGTCGGTATCCCATGTATAAAGAGATTTTCTCTGCTTAATTGAGAACGTTTGGAGTATTATGCGCAGGACCCTCCAACTAGTTCGGAATTTTGATGATATAACGCGGCAATTGGACAGAATTCGGCACGATATCCCTCTAGGGGACATCCAACAACTCTACCAATCCATGTCAAGCCGAAGAACTGCTTGCGTAAGGGCCAGAGGTGACGTTACTGACTTTGTGAAGTTCGTTCTCTTGAATAGAAATAATTCAAAAGCCAAGATCGCTTAAATACTGTTTACTGGATAATCGGTTTCATCACACTAATGGTGCCATCATCGGATAAGAAAGTAGCTTAACATTTATAAACCATCTGGATATAACGATACATGAGGCCGACCAGCTGATAAAAAATCATTGTAACACGTTCTCTTGAATAAACCGTCCAATTTTTCTGAAACGGAAATCGTTTGTTTGCTCCGTCCCTTTCGAATAATTTCCATGTGGTGCGTCGTTTTTTGTTTTTCAGAATGTAGAACGACAACAACTGAGGAGATGTCTCTCTTGCTACCATATTTTTTGTCCGGCCCCGGTAGATGAATGGTCAGCGTGACGTATTGTCAATCATCTGGGCCCGGATTCGATTCCCGGCTGGGTCGGGGAATTTTCTCCGCCCAGCGACTGGTTGGTGTGCTGTCATCATAATCATCCTATCATCCTCATCGACTGCAGGTGGCGTCAGAGTGAAAGACCGGACCCCGGCGAACGGTCTGCCCGACGGGGGCCCCAGCCATAAGATTAAGTACACTACTGGCCATTAAAATTGCTACACCACAGACGCAAAATTTAAGCGATAGGAAGAAGATGCTGTGATATGCAAATGATTAGCTTTTCAGAGCATTCACACGAGGTTGGCGCCGGTGGCGACACCTACAATGTGCTGACATGAGGAAAGTTTCCAACCGATTTCTCATACACAAGCAGCAGTTGACCGGCATTTCCTGGTGAAACGTTGTTGTGTTACCTCGTGTAAGGATGAGAAATGCAAGCCTATCGTGATTGGGGTTTATCGTTTTGTTGCTCGCGTTGGTCGAGATCCAATGACTGTTAGCAGAATATGGAATCGGTGGGCTCAGGAGGGTAACACGGAACGCCGTGCTGGATCCCAACGGCATCGTATCACTAGCAGTCGAGGTGACAGGCATCTTATCCGCATGGCTGTAACGTATCGTGCAGACACGTCTGCATCCCTGAGTCAACAGATGGGGACGTTTGCAAGACAACAACCATCTGCACGAACAGTACGCCAACGATTGCCGCAACATGGATTATCATCTCGGAGACCGTGGTTGCGGTGACCCTTAACGCTGCATCACAGACAGGAGCGCCTGCGATGGTGTACTCAACGACCAACCTGGGTGCACGAATGGCAAAACGTCATTTTTCCGGATGAATCCAGGTTCTGTTTACAGCATCGTGATGGTCGCATCCGTGTTTGGCAACATCGCGGTGAACGCACGTTGAAAGCGTGTATTCGTCATCGCCATACTGGCGTATCACCCGGCATGATGGCATGGGGTGCCATCGGTTACACGTCTCTGTCACCTCTTGTTCGCATTTACGGCACTTTGAACAGTGGACGTTACATTTCAGATGTGTTACTACCCGTGGCTCTACCCTTCATTCGATCCCTGCGAAACTCTACATTTCAGCAGTGTAATGCACGACCGCATGTTGCAGGTCCTGTATGGGCCTTTCTGGATACAGAAAATGTTCGATTGCTGCCCTGGCCAGCACATTCTCCAGATCTCTCACCAACTGAAAACGTCTGGTCAATGGTGGCCGAACAACTGGCTTGTCACAAAACATCGGTCACAACTCTTGATGAACTGTGGTATCGTGTTGAAGCTGCATGGGCAACTATACCTGTACGCGCCATACAAGCTCTGTTTGACTCAATGCCCAGGCGTATCAAGGCCGTTATTACGGCCAGAGGTGGTTGTTTTGGGTAATGATTTCTCAGGATCTATACAGCCAAATTGCGTGAAAATGTAATCACACGTCAGTTCTACTATAATATATTTGTCCAATGAATACCGGTCTATCATCTGCATTTCTTCTTGGTGTAGGAATTTTAATGGCTAGTAGTGTAAGTAAAACCATGTTTTGTTTTTCGAAAGTGCGGTTGGTTCACACAGGTGGTGCTCACAAAGCACTTACTCTTGGCGCTACCTGCTATAGTATTGTAGGACCTCAAAGGCCAGGGAGTGGGTAATGAAGCGATGTGTGGGCGAGCGTTGTTATGGAGAACGTGTACGCCCTTGCTCAACATTCCTCTTCTCCGGTTCTGAAGTGCCCGTCTCAGTTTTTTGAGAGTCTCGCAGTACCTGTCAGCGTTAATTGTGGTCCCAGCGATTCAGTTCCGACGACGAGGTGAAAGAAGAGGTTTATAACTTTCTAAACAGTATGGCGGTGAGCTGGTATGACATGGGCGTACAAAACTGCCACAGTGTCTACAAAAATGCATCCACAGAAATGGTGATTATGTCGAAAAATAGCTAAATGTTCAAGCTGTAAAGTGATGTAAACCATTGTAGAAATAAACAGGTCTATATACATATAAAAATAAGAGACCTTACTTTTGGGATTACCCTCGTAGTATTACGGGTGTTGTCAGTCGTTGTGCCTATAGACAGCTATCTCTGTTCATCTTATTACAGTCTCGCGTAAGCAAGCGTACTCTATGCAACGGTATCGGCTACAGTGCTCAACAATCTGGTGCCTAAAGATCAGCGAAGGAAGGCTTTACTTATGTCTCAGGTACTTTGTTGTTGATCCAGCGCGAATGAAACTCTGATACAGGTTAAATAATCGAAAGTTTCAAGATTCTTCGGTGAACACTATACTGAACGTTCGACCCGTGTAGTTTTTGTATCAAATCTCAATGAACAAGTGTATTTCAATAATGCTTCATTTTTAACTAAACCTGCTTACAGTATCTAAGAAATAACAAATTTTGTTAGATCTCCGTAAAATAATTAGGGGATAGAAGTGATTTTACGGAAGGAGTAGGTGCTTTGCCAGTTATGCCAGGGGCGCAGTTTCACCTCGGTACGGCTCTGCTTCTCACTTTAGAAACACAGAAAATGCCCAAAATATTCTTCGCTTGCATATACACGCGCACATACTCGTCGGACCATAGACTTACACAGACTTCCGATTCCCCTGTATTGTTTCAGATGCTTTGGAGGATTCCGTAACAAATTATTAAAATGCCTCTAAGCACTATGGGACTTAACATCTGAGGTCATCAGTCCCCTAGACTTCGAACTACGTAAACCTAACTAACCTAAGGACAACACACACATCCATGCCAGAGGATGCCGTAACACTTCAATGAAATGTTTCTCTGCTAGGGTTGAATGTTGCATGAACAGGTTGGCTTCGGCGCTTCCACAGCTAATGATACAAAAGAGCGAAGTCGGTGGGACGTATACACCATAGAACTGGTTCTCCCCTCCTTATGGTCCCCTCATTGCAGTTGCTGGCCAACGAATCTTCAACAACTTGCTTCCTCTTATTTTCAGGGACTCGTATCGAATGTGCAACAACCACAACAACAAAAACCGTGAATAAAACCTTTGTAGAAGGATCTATAAGGCGTGCTGACCAGTAAGTTACAAAAGGTGACGTAGTCATATTACACGCATGTTCAGATTAAAAAAAAAAAAAAAAAAACAGAATACCTTGAGCGACTAGAGATAGGATGTCACATTCATAGCACACTACATTACTATGTTCTGCAGAAATGATTAACATTTCAACCATGTCGGCCGGCGGGTTAAAGGTCAATATCGATATCGCTGTGGAGCATCACCTAGCGATAAAAAGTGCCTGCAGCTCTCGTTGTTGCTCTAAACCGACAGTAATGGATCAGTGCGCAGACGTGCAGGACGCCTCGCAGATGTATGCGAGAACCGTACCGTCAAATCAGTGAGATTGAAAGACGGCGCATTATTGGCATGAGAGAATGTGATGCATCCATCTGGGAAATTTCTCCTCCTGTGGGACAAGTGTTTCGACAGTGCAACGGGTCTGTGCGAAATGATTCACGGAAGGTCTTAGAACACGACGAGATGGGTCAGGTCGGACCACCTAGACACCCCCCCACCCTCCCCTTCCGAGAAGACTGACACCTCATCCTAATGGCATTGCAGGAGAGATCAGCATCCCCCCGGCTCTGGCGCAACAGTGGAACAGTGTAACACATCGTACACTATGAGGGGTGACAGTCCGTCGATGCTTACTAAGGTACGGGTTATGTGCGCGTCGTTCACTTCTCTGGCTAACTTAGACGAATGTGCAGGAACATGCCAGACGGGAGTTGTTTATGGAACAACGTTACTGGCACATGAACGGCATCAGACAGTGTCTTCGGACGAATCCAGATTATGTTTGTTTCAAAGTGATGGCCGCATTTTGGCTCGCCGCAGATAGGGGGAACGGCATCACAGTAACTGCATGGCACAAGATATACAGACCTTACAGTGTGGGGTTCTATTGGGCACAACCACAAACCACACCTGGTACTGTCCATGGCACTGTGGCCAGTGTGATCTACGCCAATGATATCCTGCAACCCGTAGCCATATTCTTTCTGCACAATACCCCAGACGCCATTTTTCAGCAAAGACAATGCACGACCAGGTTTTGCTGTACAGACACAGTCCACAGAATCATAGAATATTGAAACGAAAAGTCAAAACAGCTGCCACCAAAGTTTTCAGCCACTCGCTAACAGCTAGTACACCCGGCCCGCCAACGCCCCCCCCCCCCCCTTCCTCCCACCAAAATAAAAGTCGGCGCTATCCCCCTCTCTCCTCTTCTCACTCACTCACACACACGGTAAAAACATCATAAATAGAAGTTAGTATCGAACATATACTTCGTTAGGTTCAAAAATGTTCAAATGTGTGTGAAATATTATGGGACTTAACTGCTAAGGTCATCAGTCCCTAACCCTGCACACTACTTAACCTAAATTATCCTATGGATAAACACACACACCCATGCCCGAGGGAGGACTCGAACCTCCGCCGGGACCAGCCGCACAGTCCATGACTGCAGCGCCCAAGACCGCTTGGCTAATCCCACGCGCCACTTCGTTAGGTTGGCAACAAATAGATAAACATACCAAAGAAGATGAAACACGTAAAGGAATCGCAATATTTACGCTGTGAAAAGCAGTGCACGACGAAATAGTTGTATCGAGTGACAAAAGAACAATAGTCCACCATAAGAAAGAGTGAGAAACATGGTGAACAGTGTGTGGAAGGTGAGAACACAAAGATGTGATTATATGGCAGTCATAAAAGTGGTAGTGCGGCTTCCAGGCCAGATGTGAGGAAACCCAGATCAGCAAATCGTAAGTAATCACTTTTTTTTTTTTTTTTTTACAAAAAATCGCGAAGGCAGCTGTTTGATAATCTATAACTAACAAAACTGTATCGTTATAAATCTCACTGATGATGCCTTAGAACAGGAGAAGGCGAAACGCGTATGAGATAAATAAAGTAACTAGCAGCAGGAAAAGGCTGTTTTATTTACAAAACAAATATTTATATGTTTGCTGCGGAGGATGGCCACACAAGCAAACTTGTTGACATGCTGTCTTGGTGTCGCACGATGTCAGCCTTTCGCCCTGGGCCGCCAGAACACCAGACTTGTCGCCAATCGAATTTGTGGGACATGATGAAACGACGGGTGCAGCTCTGTGACCCAATACGGACCGCCACAGATGCACTGTGGAACCAAGTGAGTGCAGTGTGGATGACTGTACCACAGAACGCCATTCGCACCTTATACGCGTCTATGCCATCACGCTTGGAGCAAGCACTCAGGGCCCGTGGCGTACCCTGTGCCTACTAGGCAACAGGACAAGAGCTGAACTGAGGTGACTGAAATGCTAAACATTCCTGCAGAACATACTAATATACATGCCCTGTGAATATGAATGTCTTACCTCTAATCGTTCAAGGTGTTCCGTTTCTTCAGAACAGGAGTGTAATATTATTAAAAAAAAATACTGACTAGTGATTCATGTGTACCTTTTAGGTATCACCAGTAACCCCACACATCCAATTCTTTAAAGAATCGAACTCCTAAGCAGTAAATAAGTAATAAATTAATATGACTTTTATCCATTGTGGATGTGGAACACTGCGACTGTGGTGTGAAAAGGTTTTCAGAAATTACTGCAACCAGTCACCTTTTATGTAGATGTATTTTATTTAACCATGACCGGTTTCGAGCTGCCTAGCAACTCATCATCAGATGGTATATACATTCAGTGCTTTTTTTGTACCCATTGTGTGGGTGGTTGAGTATCTGTGGCTAGACAGAAACGAGAACAAATAATCGCTACATGTGGTACAGTAACACGAAATATTTACAGCATAATTTATGTTTAACGTATAAGAGCAAATAATCACTACATGTGGTACAGTTACACGAAATATTTACAGTTTAATTTACGTTTTGAGGTGTTACTTACAGATAAATCTTTCTGCAGGTATATATATCTCTTTTAGGAGGTATTCTTGAAACCATTGTTGTTCTTGTTTTTCACAATTTAACATGTTAAAACTTTCTCTAGATGTATATTACTTTTATGAGGCACTGTTGGAAACATATATCTTGTTTTTCGTAATCATACTTGGCCACAGATACGAATACAGGATTTACACATTATAAACAAGCCAAAGATTGCAATATACATCTAGAGAAAGTTTTAACATGATAAATTGTCACTTTTCGCACCATACAGATATCTTATCTAAATCATTTTGCAAGTCGTTTTGATCATGTGACGGTAAATGACAGCATCATCTGCAAACAATCTAAGACGGCTACTCAGATTGTCTCCTACAACATTAATATAGATCAGGAACAAAATAGTGCCTATAACGCTTCCTTGGGGAACGCCGGATATTACTTCTGTTTTACTCGATGACTTTCCGTCTATTACTACGAACCTTTCTGACAGGAAATCACGAATCCAGTCGCACAACTGAGGCGATATTCCGTAGGCACGCAGTTTGGTTAGAAGACGCTTGTAAGGAACGGTGTCGAAAGCCTTCTGGAAATCTAAAAATATGGAATCAATTTGACATCTCCTGTCGATAGCACTTATTACTTCATGAGTATAAAGAGCTAATTGTGTTTCAGAAGAACGATATTTTCTGAAACCCTGCTGACTATGTGTCAATACATCGTTTTCTTCGAGATACTTCATAATGTTTAATGCATGAACAGCCAAGATGCAGTAAGCGATAACATTTATTTCTTACATTATTCTATGGGTTGTGTCAGCGAGATAATGTACGAAATTATGTATGAAGTTTGTTGGATAACGCTTAGAGCTCTCATTCTCAAATTCCTCCGTAGTGTATATGCACGGGTTCTAACTTTACTACCTGACTTATTGTGTTAAGCCTTTAACGTAAGATTATACCTCTTACCGAGCTTATAGATAAAACGGATGATGGATAGCAAGGAGCATTACATAAGTTGCACCTGTGCTCAACTCGGCGCAGTCTGAATATTTCTATGAAGAAACGAAGGCCATGGCTTTCAGAGGAAAAAGCCCCCTAAGAGCTAAAATAATAATAAATAACCAAATAACTGAACAAGCTACCTAGTATATGACATATCTGTTGACAACAACACAGACATAGATATTAAATTATAGATGTAGTTCCCAAATGATATGTAGCACCTTAATAAGAACATCAAAAAAACAAACCCAGATGGAGGCCCAGCTCAGTTTCTACAATGTAATGGCTGTTCCTACACTGCCTTATGAGAGTGAGTCATTGATAATGAGAGAGAGAGAGAGAGAGAGAGAGAGAGAGAGAGAGAGAGAGAGAGAGAGAGAGAGAGAGAGAGAGGAAGAGACAAAAGCCGCGTACAAACAGCAGAAATTAAATTTTTAAGGTCTGTGAAAGGATGTTCAAAACGAGATCGATTTGAAAAGGGAGAGATTAGAAAAGAGTTGCAAATATATAACATAAATGATAAAATACAACATTATAAAAAGTGGAAAGACCATCTAGAACAGGATTAGTCAACCTTTTTTTTTACCTACAGCCCTCTTGTCTATCTCTGATAGTAGTAAAATTTCCTAACCGCGCACTGGTTCCACAGTAACGGTTATATAACGTAGAGAAGCAACTTTATAAAATTTGTAAAGCTGAGTTACGACAAGATATAGCATATATTACTAATTACGCACCAAATACTTTTTGACAAAATGTTATAAAAATCTAACGAAAATGTTTTTAAAACTCCTACCGCCTACTTCCCACCATGAAAGTTGGAGCACCTATTAGTGGGCGGTAGAGACCAGGTTGGCTGCCACTGATCTGAAACGTATGAGTGAAGAAAGGCTGCCAAAAGCAGCTCGTAGAGACAAGCCAATCGGAACAAGAAGTGTGGGAAGAGCAAAGAAAACATGGGAACAAATTGTATGAGGACAGCAGAGGTTACCAAGACCTAATCCTTGCTGGTAAGAAGGAGAAGAGGAGGAGGAAGAAGAAGACTGCGTAGATTATGACAGCATTTTAAATTTTTAAATTCGATCAATAATTGTATGAAACACGAAATAAAAGTTTTGTTGGCCCTTGAAGCAGTTTGACAGGCAATCTGCAATTAGAAACGGAAGAATCGTTTTATCCCATTAGTATACTATTGGCCATTAAAATTGCTACACCACGAAGATGTCGTGCTATAGATGCGAAATTTAAATGACAGGAAGAAGATGCTGTGATATTTAAATGATTAGAGCATTCACACAAGGTTGGCGCCGGTGGCGACACCTACAACGTGCTGACATGAGGAAAGTTTCCAACCGATTTCTCATACACAAACAGCACTTGACCGGCGTTGCCTGGTGAAACATTGTTGTGATGCCTCGTGTAAGGAGGAGAAATACGTACCATCACGTTTCCGACTTTGATAAATGTCGAATTGTAGCCTATCGCAATTGCGGTTTAACGTATCGCGACATTGCTGCTCACATTGGTCGAGATCCAATGACTATTAGCAGAAAATGGAATCGGTGGGTTCAGGAGGGTAATAAGGAACGACGTGTAGGATATCAACGGCCTCGTATCACTAGCAGTTGAGATGACAGGCATCTTATCCGCATGGCTGTGACGGATCGTGCAGCCACGTCTCGATCCCTGAGTCAACAGATGGAGACGTTTGCAAGACAACAACCATGTGCACGAACAGTACGACGACGTTTGCCGCAACATGGATTATCAGCTCGGAGACCGTGGCTGCGGTTACCCTTGACGCTGCATCACAGACAGGAGTGCCTGCGATGGTGTAATCAACAACGAACCTGAGTGCACGAATGGCAAAACGTCATTTTTTCCGATGAATCCAGGCTCTGTTTACAGCATCATGACGGTCGCATCCGTGTATGGCGACATCGCGGTGAACGAACATTGGAAGCGTCTATTCGTCATCGACATACTGGCGTATCATCCGACGTGATGGTATGGGGTGCCATTGGTTACACATCTCGGTCGCATCTTGACGGCACTTTAAACAGTGGACGTTACATTTCAGATGTGTTGCGACCAGTGGCTCTGCCCTTCATTCGACCCCCTGCGAAACCTTACATTTCAGCAGGATAATGCACGACTGCATGTTGCAGGTCCTGTACGGGCCTTTCTGGATACAGAAAATGTTCGACTGCTGCCCTGGTCGGCACATTCTCCAGATATCTCATCAATTGAAAACGTGTGATCAATGGTGGCCGAGCAACTGTCTCGTCACAATACGCCAGTCACTACTCTTGATGAACTGTGGTATCGTGTTGAAGCTGCATGGGCAACTGTACCTGTACGCGCCATCCAATCTCTGTTTGACTCAATGCCCAGGCTATCAAGGCCGTTATTACGGCTAGAGGTGGTTGTTCTGGGTACTGATTTCCCAGGATCTATACACCCAAATTGTGTGAAAATGTAATCACATGTCAGTTGTAGTATAATATATTTGTCCAATGAATACCCGTTTATCATCTGCATTTCTTCTTGGTGTAGCAATTTTAAAAGCCAGTAGTGTAATATGGATGATAAACTAGCTACAGTGGATATTTGGTGAATAATACCAATCACATGGAACGTAATAAGATTCGTATATATCCTGTAAATTTTAACTGTTGTGGCATGACAGGCCTTCAAACTGACTCAACTAGCCCTTGGACAATATTCGGATTATGGTTGGAGTTAATTTCTGAGTACTTTGGTATGAGGAGTCCACGGTCTCCGGTGGGTCGTTACACACTACTTGCATTAAGTTTGACGTCTTATCCCCGTTCATCTTCGTATTGCGTTGCATTGGAAATATCTGCTCAACAGCACAAATGCCGATCGTATGCTCACCGTGTCTTATTTGCTTGCTGTTGAGAGCACTGATTAACAGCTACTATTTAGTTGATATGGCATTGTCAGGAGATCCTATGGATAGTCTGGCTGCCTGTAATCGCTGTTGTTCAATTAACACCACCCAGGACATGTAGGGTATTTTAAAGTTAAACCTACGGACCAGAGAAACGCTACCTCAAGAGTGCCTCCCGACAAGAAACATACATGACATATCAGACGGCAGCTTCGTAACCTGAAAAAGACGGCATCTCCCTCATTTGAGCATGCCTGTCCCTTCACAGTTTCAGACATTGGATCTGGACTGAAGGACCTCAAACATCTCAAGGCTCCTGGGTTCGATGGTATCCATCCACAATTCCTGATCCATGTGGGAGGAAAAACTAAGAAATAGTTGACAGAATTCTTCACTGACATCCTGCTGACTGGTCAACTTCCATTGGAGTTTAAAAAGGCGAAGATAATATCTGTCCTGAAACCTAGCAAACCCAGCAACATGGTGGAAAGCTGTCGCCCCATTGCCCTACTTAGCTGCTGCTACAAGCTTTTTGAAAGGTTAGTATATAACAGAATAAATAGCGCTATCCTAGAGAATGTTCCAGTTGATCAGGCAGGCCTCAGACCAGGGTGTAGCTGCTGCGACCAAATATTGTCTCTCACATCCTTCATAGGGTCAGGATACTAAATGAAGCAGAAACGTCTGTGGCGTTTGTTGATATAACTGCCACCTTCGACACTGTGTGCAGGGAAGGCCTTATCTACAAATTTCTCCGCATCGTACCCTGCAGAACAATGGTTCTACTGGTTAACAGCACGCTAAGGAAGTTCCAGGTAATCACTGGAAGCAACCTAAGTGAGTAGAGGAAGATAAACAACGGATTGCCCCAAGGATCAGTTCTCTCACCATTGTTGTCCAATCTATATCTATTGAGCTACCTACACTTCGTCCAGAAAATTCGGCAATGTCGATGACCTGGCTCTAGCTGTACAACACGAGGATATGAAGACACCAGAAGAGATTCTAACCAATGACCTGCCTATATTGGACAATTACTTCAAAATCTGGAGACTCCAATCCAGTGTGAGTGAAAGAGAAGTGTGTTGCTTCCATTTAAATAATCGGTTGGGGAACGTGAACCCGGAACTAAGTTTCAGAGGCAGAATTCTTTCTCATAATTGAAACCCAAAATATCGTGGTGTCATCCTGAGCCGTAAACTATGCTTCAAACAACACCTTCTTAATTTAGCTCAAAAGTTGGGGACTCGAAACAACACCTTCCATAAGTTATGCGGAACTACCAGGGGATCTTCGGCTCTGGGTTTGGAGTACTCAAGTGCTGAGTATTGGGCACCTGTTTGGATGAACAGTCATCATACAAGGCTTGTTGACAACCAGCTCAATACAACAAAGCGCAAAATATCCGGCGCAATCAGACCTACTCCATTTTATTGGCTTCCACTGTTAACCGGTATAATGTCTCCTGATCTACGCAGATTTACTGTCCTTATGAAGGAATTCCACAAGATCTCCAGGAGTTCTTACCTACCTGTGGATAGCGACCTGCCACTTTTAAATCATAAGAGACTGAAATCAGGCCATCAAACTCTGTGAGATGCTGCTGACATGGCTGCTACAGGTTTCAAACCCCTTGAAGAATGGAAAGGTCAGAGGGAAGCAGTGACAGATGTGCACCTGCATAACATCGTCTCAGGTGCTAAACTTCCAAGTGGATTCGATCTACCACGCAAGATCTGGACAACCCTCAACAGAATCCGTACCAGCCATGGCCAATGCAGGGATGATCTCTTTAAGTGAAAGAATCCAGCCTTTGCCTGCGGGGCTCTGTACCAGACTGTTCACCACATTGTCAGTGGCTGCAGGGTTGGAGCCTATCACCGTGCTGAAGAGGACTTCCTGCTAGCAACTCCAGATGCAGTCCGCTGGATCGAAGGACTGGACATTCAGTTGTAAAGCCAAACTTAAGTTTATTGTGTGTAAATAAGTACATATGTATATGTAATTAAATTGTATGATATGTCTGTATTAGCCATACGCCAAATAAACTAAATAAATAAAACCCCTACTTTACTCTTTACCGTCAAACTTGCATCCAGTACTGCTCGGTACTGTCTCGGGTGCGTCTTTCTAACAGTGGCGGTTGAACGTCGCAATATGGATAGGCTTACTAAAGAAGAAAACAAAGGAAGATTTGGTTAAACGTCTCGTCGAAATCGAGATCATTAGAGACGAAGAACAAGCTCGGATGTGTCAAGGATGGGGAACGAAATCGGTCGTGCACTTTCAAAGGAACCATCCCGGCATTTGCCTCTGCCGATATTGGGAAGTAAATAAGTACATATGTATATGTAATTTAGCCTATGACGTCACCTCAGTGGTCGATGTGGGAACAGCCCAGCACAGCGTCGTTCTACCAGTCTTCCATTGCAGTGAGCCAATACACGGGGTGCACCTCGCCCAACACTTTTTCAGTAAACCGAGCGAGGTGGCGCAGCGGTTAGCACACTATACTCGCATTCGGGAGGACGACGGTTCAATACCGTCTCCAGCCATCCCGATTTAGGTTTTCCGTGATTTCACTAAATCGTTTCAGGCAAATGCCGGGATGGTTCCTTTGAAAGGGCACGGCCGATTTCCTTCCCAATCCTCCCCTAACCCGAGCTTGCCCTCCGTCTCTAATGACCTCGTTGTCGACGGGACGTTAAACACTAGCCACCACCACAACCGATGGCATTGTAATTCTGTCAGAGTTCTCCTCTTGTTATGCCTCCGTATGTGGGGATTTGGTTCTGCGTCAGGTCTGCGTCTTTCAGCCATTCTCCTTGTTCGCTGTTCGTCTTAGTCCCTTCACTGCATGTGTTCCTGTTTTTAAGCGTTTGGGCGCTGATGACCACGCTGTTTAGCGCCCGTAAACCTCAACCGCACACACAATTCTGTCAGAGACAGCACAGGACCTGGAAGAGCAGCTCAACGGAATGGACAGTGTCTTGAAAGGAGGATATAAGATGAACATCAACAAAACCAAAACGTGGGTAATGGAATGTAGTCGAATTAAATCGGGTGATGCTAAGGGTATTAGATTAGGAAATGAGACGCTTAAAGTAGTAAATGAGTTTTTCTATTTGGGGGAGAAAAAACCTGATGATGTTCGAAGGAGAGAAAATATAAAATGTAGACTGGCAATGGCAAGGAAAGCGTTTCTGAAGAAGAGAAATTTGTTAACATCGAGTATAGAGTTAAGTGTCAGGAAGACACTTCTGAAAGTATTTGTATGGAGTGTAGACATGTATGGAAGTGCAACGTGGACGATAAATAGTTTGGACAAGAAGAGAGTAGAAGCTTTCGCAATGTGGTGCTACAGAAGGATGGTGAAGATTAGATGGGTAGATCACATAAGTAATGAGGAGGTATTGAATAGAAATGGGGAGAGGAGAAATTTGTGGCACAACTTCATTAGAATAAAGCATCGGTTGGTAGGACATGTTCTGAGGCATCGAGGGATCACCAATTTAGTATTGGAGGGCAGCGTGGAGGGTAAAAATCATAGAGGGAGACCAAGAGATGAATACACTAAACAGATTCAAAAGGATGTAGGTTGCAGTAGGTACTGGGAGATGAAGAAGCTTGCACAGGATAGAGTAACATGGAGAGCTGCAGCAAACCAGGCTCAGGACTGAAGACCACAACAACAACAACTAATCTATCGTCAAGCATAGTGTTGACTCTATTCAAAGTGGCAGTAACGCCAGATATAACGTATAGAATTGTGTCATTAGGAAAAATCTAATATCGGCGATATGAAATGAATAGAAAAAGTCAATATGATGTTTATGAAACGGACACTAGGAGTGGGAAAAACGAGGCAATCCTTTCATAAGAACTCATGAAGGAGAGGTACGTCATTGAGGACATCAGAGTACAACATGATCTACCTGCCACAGGACTATATCAAGAATAGATTAACATATGTACGACTGAAGAAGGAGACAGATCTAGAGTCCAGCAACACGCCACCCATTGCTGGATGATAGCTGGTCAAGAGAGTATGGGAAGCAGAGACTTGTAACAACAACCAACTGAAGAGAGTAAATGTCTGCTATGCGGACAAGGGTGTAAAAAATGTTACAGTGTAACACTATAGCAGACTACGGCGAAGACTAAAACTTGTATAAACTTGTTTATTGATGCTAATTCTCATTATTACTATTAATGCAATAAAGATACAAAGATAAATGGGGTAAAAATCAAATAAAATGGTATTACTCTGTAACGAGGCAATAGGGTCGACAGGTCCCTTGTACCAAAATACTCAGAAAATCTACCAGGACAATCTCCACCATTTTGTTGTTTGAGACGGAGTCACCTTGTATGAAACAATAATACCGTTCACAAAATCTTGCCAACGCTGCCCCCCCCCCCCCTCCTCCCTCCGGAAAAATTTCTGTGGTGAGACGAATGGTGCGCACGTGCTAATGAGTTCTGGCATGCCGCCAAATCAGGACACATCTACTGTCGCGTTGCAAGCCAAACCGGGGCTCATCCCCTAAGAGAAGGACCCCTCTATCGATCTGCAGTCCAGTGCACATGTTGCTGTGCCCACTGCAAACACTCACTCCCGTAACGTGCGCCGAGCGGTGAATGGAACTTTCTGCACTCTGCACCTGATATCTTTACTCCTTCGAGGGTATAACATTACGTAGCGTCAGTTATACAGTTTGTATCTCTAGACAGTCTCTGAAGAAGCTTTCTGGGTGTCAGATTTACGCCCATAAATCGTTGATATTGTCAATGAACTGAGGGATACGCATTTAATCTCCTCGATTCATATGTCTGAAGTCAGCTTACCTGCAATCTGCAACGGCCCTACAGTGTTCACTACGTTACATTGCATTCGGCCTATTCTACGGATCCTGTGGAGAGAGATCTTCGGGACGTGCAAAGAAATTGAAAATTATATTTAAATACAGTATAATTAAATTACTTAATATTGTCTATAATTATCGTATTACAGTACTATACTTTAGCGTGCAATCTCCTCAAATTATAAGAGTTTACATGAAGATATTCTTCTATGGAATAGAAGAAACTGCCTAACAGAAAATATTAGAGAACCCTGACACTGCCAGGGAGGAGACGGCAGTCTTAATGTAGTTTATTAAATAATTTTTTTCTTAACGTAAAAAACTTTTAATCCTAGACCCCAGCTTTCCTATTGCAGTTAAAGTACGATAAAAAAAGAATGGTTCAAATGGCTCTGAGCACTATGGGACTCAACTTCTGAGGTCATCAGTCCCCTAGAACTTAGAACTACTTAAACCTAACTAACCTAAAGACATCACACACATCCATGCCGAGGCAGGATTCGAACCTGCGACCGTAGCGGTCGCGCGATTCCAGACTGTAGCGCCTACAGCCGCTCGGCCACTTCGGCCGGCTATTGTACAATCAAGTAGGATATGAAAACACTATATAAAGGCTAACAAAAAATATAATGGGGAGGCAGTTCCAATAGTAACAGTCAAACATTTGAATAAACCGTTCAAGTGTAATACAGAATATTTTAATGTTTATAAAATAACATCCTGTTCAAAATGTGAGATAGTGGAAATATTATCTGAACATATATTCACCGCTTTTTTTTTTTTTTTGCATTTTGAGCGGTATGTTACGTTAGGAACACTAACACTTATTGTACTACACTGTTAAATGGTTTTTGCCGGCCGCTGTGGTCGTGCGGTTCTAGGCGCTACAGTCCGGAGCCGCGCTGCTGCTACGGTCGCAGGTTCGAATCCTGCCTCGCGCATGGGTGTGTGTGATATCCTTAGGTTAGTTAGGTTTAAGTAGTTCTAAGTTCTAGGGGACTGATGACCACAGCAGTTGAGTCCCATAGTGCTCAGAGCCATTTGAATCATTTTTTTTTTTTTTTTTGTTAAATGGTTTTGTCAAGTGTTCACTTTTGCTATTTGAACTGGCCCCTCATTATAAGGAGTCCGGCCAAGAAGTACAAAAACGTTTGTTTACATTTCTGTATATATTAAGATTTTAACTTTATTTTTCCGACATTGTATACAAGAACTCAAACATCTTATGGATATTCGTACAGTTCAATGTGGACATCGTTTGTAGCTCAACAGATATCGAAATGGTGCTCCATATGTTACCACATGTTCATAACCATGACAGGTGCCAAAGCCTCCACTGCGCCGTAGATCCGTTGTCTCGAATCTACCAGATCTCGAACCATTGGGCTGTAAACAATGTCCTTGACAAATTCCCATGCACTGGAATCCAGCGGAGTCATTTCGGACACCAAGGGGGCCACGCTCATTTTTCATGGAGAAATTTGGCAACATCCCCATGGCAGTGGTGACGGGAGGGGGGGGGGGGGGGAGCGGGGGCACCAATACACTGGGTAATGAAATCGGGAGGTATCTGCGGAACTGCATAGTTCGCCATGTCGAGACAATTGTGCCCTGTCACTCACCATGCGACTCAGTGCTCTTCAAGAAACAGTATCACATCTTGGAGTACTTTTATCAAGTGCGTGTTTACCTGTCATACAATGTCGAGTTGTTTCGTTATAAGGATTTGTTTATCTATGGCTCCAACCCAGACACCCTGTACAATTTTTATTTGTACAGTGTTCATACAGTGAAGAACCAAAGATACTGGTACACCAGCCTAATATCGTGAAGGGCCCCAGTGGGCACGCAGAAGTGCCACAACACGACGTGCCATGGACTCGACTAATGTCTGAAGTAGTGCTGGAGGGAACTGACACCATAAATGCTGCAGCGCTGTTTATAAATCTGTAAGAGTACGACGGGGTGGATATCTCTTCTGAACAGTACGTTGCAAGGCATCCCAGATACGCTCAATAATGTTCATGCCTGGGGAGTTTGGTGGTCAAAGGAAGTGTTTAAACCCAGAAGAGTGTTACTGGAGCCACTGTGTAGTAATTCTGGACGTGTGTGGTGCCGCATTGTCCTGCTGGAATTGTCCACGTTCGTCGGAATGCACAATGGAAAGGAATGGATGCAGGTGATCAGACAGGACGTGTCATCTGTCACAGTCATCTCCAATCGTATCAGACGTCCCATATCACTCAAAATTCACACGTCCCACACCATTGCAGAGCCTCCACCAGTTTGAACAGTCCCCTGCTGACATGCAGGGACCATGGATTCATGAGGTTGTCTCTTTACCCGAACACGTCCATCGCTCGATACAATCAGAAACGAGACTCGTCCGACCAGGCAACACGTTTCAAGTCATCAACAGCTGTTGACGGCCCCAGGCGAGGCTTAAGGCTTTGTGTCGTGCAGTCATCAAGGGTACACGAATGAGCCTTCCACTCTGAAAGCCCATATTGATGATGTTTCTGACACTTGTTGATGGCTCAGCATTGAAATCTGCAGCAATTTGCGGAAGCGTTGCACTTCTGCCACGTTGAACGATTCTCTTCAATTGTCGTTGGTCCCGTTCTTATAGGATCTTTTTCCGGCCTCAGCGATGTCGAAGATTTGATGCTTTACGGGATTCCTGATATTCACAGTACGTTCGTTAAATAGTCGTACGGGAAAATCCCCACTTTATCGCTACATCGTGCGCCTTCTATAACACCACGCAGAAAATCACTTAAATCTTCATAACCTACTATTGTAGCAGCAATAACCGATCTAACATCTGCGCCAGACACTTGTTGTCTTATATAGGTGTTGCCGACTGCAGCGCCGTATTCTGCCTGTTTACGTGTCTATGTATTTGAATACACATGCCTATACCAGTTTCTTTGGCGCTGCGGTGTATGTGCTACTAGATTGTACAAAATTTTCTTAGATCACTTTTCCTCCATTTGTTTACTGGTCTGCAGGTAGCTGTAGAGAGCAACAGAAACTAGTAATCGTACTTTAACTATAGCAATTTACATAAAAAAGTTATTTAATAAAATAATAGAAAAATATTTTATTCTTTATCTCCACTACGTTACCCACGATGACATTTAATATGCTTTGGCAGGCTGTTTAACACGTACATGCATACATATTTGATTCCTTTCTGTACTAATGCTGATCCACTTATTTATGATCCTAATGACACTACTTTTAAAAAAATAGAGAAATACGGGTAACCAGAAAGGGCATTGGCGAACATATCTACCTCTATATTCTACAAGCCACTTTACGGTGTGTGGCGAAAGGTCCTTTTGGGATCTCTGTCATTTCCCCCCTTTTCCTGTTCCAGTCGCGTATGGTTCGCGCAAATAATGATTGCTGCTAAGCCTCCATGTGGGCCTCGAATTTCTGTGATTTTGCTTTCACGATCTTTTCGCGACATACACGCAGGAGGAAACAATTTATTGGTTGACCTTTTTAGAACCGTACGCTCTCTGAACTTAGACGATAAACCAGACCATGAAGCACAACCCGTCTCTAGCAGTCTGCCGCTGGAGTTGCCTGAGCATCTGCGTGACGCTTTCGCGCTTACTCAATGAACCTGTAACGAAACGCGCTGCACTTCTCAGAATCTGCTCTGTTTCATCTGTCGGTCTTATCTGGTACGGGTCTCACACTGACGAGCGATATTCAAGTACTGATACAGTTCGTACGCTAAGAGCTACACCATTGCATCTGTCTGACAGCTGCCTTATCTGCGATTAGTTTCAGGAAGTCGTTCCACTTCAGATTGCTCCGTGTGCTTACTCCCGCAAGTCGAATGCATGTGAGTGCTTCCGGCGATAGTTCTGAAATCGTATAATCATGATATAAGCTGTCTGTCTCAGTAATTATTATGGCAATACATCTGTTTATGTCGAGAGTCAACTCAATTTGTCTAATGGTTTAAATGTCATGATATCTAAGTTAAAAGTGATTGCGAGAAAGAAAGACGAAGCCGTACACTTCCACGCCACAGCATTGCTTTCTCGCAGTCAGTTATAACTGAAAAGCTGTACAATATTGTTGAAAAATATATTTTCGATCTTTTTGTTGACAACGTTTCCCCTTTATATACTAAATATTAGTAAAATTGTCAAAAAATTTTCGATCTTTTTGTTAACAACGCTTCCTCTTTATATACTAAATATTACCGGTCAATAGATTTTCGATATTTTTCTTAACAACATTTCCCCTTTATATTAAATACATATTTATACATTACATATATTATAAAAATGTACAGCCAGTACCCATTCGAATCTACATTAGAGCATCGTGTCAAAATTTGAAATAAACTGGTCAAGAACTGTTCGAGATATTTACTAACAACGTTTCCTCTGTATTTATTACACCATACATGTTTAAGAAAATATATAGCTTCAGTCTGTCCAAAAGTTTATTGCAGTATAGCGTAAAAATTTGAAGTAAATTAGTCAAAAACGTTTTGAGCATTTTGCTAACAACGTTTCCTCATTATGAACTATAAATACATACATATACCAAATTTATTAAAGAAATAAGAAGCGTATGTCCATTCAAACATATATTAATCATGTTAACATTCGAATTAAAGCGATCAAGAACTTTTCGAGATTTTTGCTAACCAACGTTTCATCCTTTGTATAAACACATACAGGGTCTATGTCTGTCCGACTTTTCATTACAGCATCAATTTAAAAAATTCAAATAAATTCGTCAACAATTTTTTGAGATTTTTGCTATTAACGTTCCCCTTTATGTATTACATATATGTTTATATATTATATGTATTTAAAAATTATGTAGCTTACGTACATGTGAAAGTTTATTGGAATATAGTGTAAAGGTATAAAAAGTAATAACTTTCTGAGATTTTTAGGAACAATGTTTCTCCTTTATGTATTACATACATATTTAAATACCATACATATTGAAAAATGTAGACTATGACCGTCCAAACATATTAGAGTATTGTGTAATAATTTGAAGTAAATTAGTCAAGAACTCTTTGAGCTTTTTGCTAACAATATTTTCCCTTTACATATTAAAAACATTTAGCCTATGACTGTCTGAACGTTCACGAGAGCATTGTAAAAAAATTTGAAGTTAATTGGCCAAATACTTTTTGAGACTTTTTGAAACAGTGATAATCAACGACTTTTCTTTGTACAGTAAGTATAGATAACTAAACACATTGGAAAAATATGTAGCTTGTGCCCATCTAAAAAGTTTGTTAGAGTATCATGTGACAATGTGAAGTAAATTAGTGAAGGAATTTTCGAGATTTTTGGTAAGAACTTCAAACAAGCACTTGTCTTAATAAATAAGAGTATAGATGTATATACCATATACCTTAAAAGATATGTGAGCTATGTCTGCCTGAACGTTTATTAGAGTGTCACCTAAGAATCTGAACAAAATTGGTCAAGAACATTTCTAGATGTTTGTTAACAACGTTTCCTCTGTACAACACCTGTGGTAGCACACACTAAAGAGCAATACAAGTGCATACACTAGTTATATGAATTCTGACCAATAACGAGAAAGTTCACTACCACAGGCTGTGTCCAAAATAATCACAGCAATAAATTTTTTCAGTTTGGTATAGAACGACTGCTGCATACATGCCAGCATTTCAACGAAGATGTCCGAGCAGGCAGCAGTAAAACGTCGTTGCATATCATTGGGTGTAGTTTGTATGTCCTTGTAGATAGAGTCTTTCACCTTTCCCCACAAAAGGAAGTCTACGGGTATCAAATCCGGGGAACGGGCCGGCCGAGGTACAGGTCCTTTACGTCCAATCCAACGATTTGGAAAGAATTCGTGAAGACATGCTGTAATACTTTTTGCATTATGGGCTGCGCAGCCACCATGTTGTAACCACAGGTTCATCATAGTCTGTAGAGGAACGTCTTCTAGTATCAGTGGAAGATGGTCTCTTAAGACACTGCGACACTTGTGCGTGTTACGTGTTCCATTTATTACAAATGGGCCTATGGGCTGATGGTTCACTATAGCACACCACCGTTTACGCCCCATGGACGCTGAAGTTCCACCTGACGAAGCCAAGGGGGATTGTAAACAGACCAATAGTACATGTTTTTGTTGTTTAGGTGGCCATGATTAGTAAATGTGACTTCATCACTAAGCAAGATACATGATAAATCTGAAGTATCCTCAATGTTCAAGTAGAGAAATTAATACGATTCTCATAATCGTTTCCATGCAGCTTGTGATGGAGAGATATGTGATACGGATGGAAGCTATGTCGAAGGAGAATGCATAGGATACTTGCCTGACACATTCCGCTTCCTCGTGTGATTGCGCGGGATAGAACTTGAGGATCAACTGCAATAGCAGTCTGCCGTCACTTGTTTCCTTCATTTACGTTGTCTAGGTGTTACACAACCACTGTCACATAACTGGTTGAAGAGTGTAATAAATAAATACCTATTGGGATGTCTTGTCGCATACGCCATACAAGAACGAACTGCTCTTTTTCACACAATCTTCATACACTGTGAGCAAGTCGGTGTTTTCAGCATTGGTAAATCTCATCGTCCAGTTACGACTTGGCGCTTGAGTGATACACACTAACTGATTAGAAAATCGCAATGCACTCAAGGACCGCACAAGCGCCCTGTAAGCGAACACAAAAACATAGCATCTGGCACATTCAGGTTGAATGGCACAAACAAGCACTAGAATCCTACACGAACACCACTGACGCTCTAATTTACTTTAAATTTAGTTTGTTAACGTCAATAGGCATTGTTCCATTTACAAGGTGTATATTAGCCCATAATACACTTTCTATTATTAAATCTGTTTATTTGCTAACAGTACGAGCCCCTCACTACCAATCCATTCTGTGAAAACCTCACATCAATATCACTTTCCATTTCCGCAATATCTGGGGTGCAAGTTTAGGTGATTCACGTTTAATAAAGTATTATTTAGAAATTTAAAGTAAATCGGTCAGCAACATTTCGAGGTTTTTGTCAACTATGTGTCCCCTCATGTAGTATTTATTTATATACCATACATACTAAAGATATGTAGGCTATGTCTGTCTGAATGTTTATTATAGCATCGCGTAAAATTTTAAATACGTCGGACAAGAACTTTGCAGAATTTTATTAACATTGTTTCTCTATTATGCAGTTTATATTGTCTCTTTACATCTCATATACATACTAAGAGTGTCGTGGAAAAAGTTTTAACTAATTTCGTCAAGAACTTTTCGAGATTTTTGTTAACAGCCTCTTCAACTTATATAGTTGGTTGGTTGGTTAACTCGGTGGGGAGGGGATCAAGCAGCGAGGTCATTGATTCCATCGTATTAGGGAAGGATGGGAAAAGAAGTCGGCCGTGCCCTTTTGAAGGAACCTTTCCGGGATTTGCCTGAAGCGATTTAGGGCAATCACGGGAAACCTAAATTTTGATAGCGGACGCGGGTTTGATCCGTCTTTCTCCCTAATGCTAGTGTAGTGTAATAACCACTGCGTCATCTCGCTCCGTATTTATATATATGTACCTACTTACCATGTTTATTTAGAAACATGCATGGTATTTGTCTGTTCGATCGTTTATTGGAGTATCGTGAAAAATTTGGAGTAAATCAGTCGTCGTCTTTTCGAATTTTTTGGTAACAACGTTAAAGAACGACTTGTCTTCATATATAAGTATAGATATCACATACATATTTATATACCGTATATATAAACAACATGTAGCGTATGTCTGTCCGAAGGTTTGTAAGAGCAAGGTGTAAAAGTCTGAAGTAAGTACATCAAGAACTTCCCGAGATTTTTGCTAAAATTCTTTCCCTTTTAT
This sequence comes from Schistocerca gregaria, assembly GCF_023897955.1. Classification (NCBI taxonomy): domain Eukaryota; kingdom Metazoa; phylum Arthropoda; class Insecta; order Orthoptera; family Acrididae; genus Schistocerca; species Schistocerca gregaria. The sequence goes on from NC_064926.1 coordinate 197,969,360, forward strand.
ATAGTATATAGAATTTTATACACCTTACACATTAAAATATGTGTATGGCCTGGAGTAAATCGGTCAAAAAATTTTCAAGATTTTTGGTAACAATGTTGAGCTGCAACTTCCCTTTAAATAATAATACACTCGTAGATCCTGTAACGCTCCCTTGGGATATGCCCGTACTTTTACGTCTCAAGATTTCTCTCTATTGAGAACGACATATTGTGTTCTATTTTCTAGAAAACTATTTCCCTTTTGTATAGTGTACAAATATTTATATACCATATACATTAAAAATGTGTAGCCTATGCCCGTCCGAATGTTTGTTAGAGTATAATGTAAAAGAGTATGGTGTAAAAATTTGAAGTACGTAGATCAAGAACTTACCGAGATTTTTACTAATTTTTTCCATTTCATATAGTATATAGATATTTATATGGCATATACATTAAAATATGTGTAGCCTGTGCTCGTCCTAATGTTTATCACAATATAATGTAAAAATCTGAAGCAAATCGGTCTAGAAATTTTCGAGATTTTTGCAACAACGTTGAACTGCAACTCCCTTTATATAGTGGTGTACTAGATCCTGAAAAGTAATGGTTCTGTAACGCTCCTTTGGGGTATGTGCACGAACATTTACGTCTGAAGATTGCTCTGTATTGAGAATGACATCGTGTTCTGTTTGCTAGAAAATTGTTTCCTCTTTGTATAGTGTATAGATATTTATATACCATATACGTTAAAAAAAATATGATGGCTGTACCCATCCGAATGTTCATTAGACTATAATGTAAAAATTTGAAGTAAATCGGTCATTAAATTTTCGAGATTTTTGGTAACAACAACTTCCCTTTATATAATAGTATACTCGTAGATCTTGAAAAGTAATAATCCTGTAACACCGCCATTGCGGTGTGCTCGAACTTATACGTTCAAAGATTTCTCTTTATTAACAGTCACATACTGTGTTCTGTTGGCTAGAAACAATTTAGTCCAATCACACAGCTGGTCTGATATTCCATGTACTCGTATTTTGTTCATCAGGCGGCAAAGCGGAACTGTATTGAACGCCTTGCGGAAGTCAACGAACACATCAACCTGGGAGTCTACTGCTTTCTGGGTCTCGAGGACGAACAGACCGAGCTGGGTTTCACACGAACGTTGTTTTCGGAACCCATATTTATTCCTGCAGAGGAGTTTTTGGTTCTACGTAAATGTCATAATACGCGAACATAAAAGACGTCCCAAAATTCTACAACACACCGACTCTCGGAAACAGGCGCATAATTTCGGTTCGTCGATCCTTCTAAACAACCTGAATACCTCGCACTTGTTTCCAGTCACTAGGAACGCTTCGCTTCTCCAACTGCTGCCAGGAGGAGCAAATTATTTAGCGCGCTCTATGTAGTAGCGTATTCGTATCCTATCACGTCCCGTTAACTTACCTCTGTTGAGCGACTTCAGATGCTTTTCTGTCCCATGGTCGCTTAATTCGATATCCGTGTCGTTTTCACATTCATGAGACAACTTGGAGGAAGAACTACTGTGCGCTCTCCCTCTACGAAACAATTCTGGAAAAAGACGTTTAGTATACCGGCCTTTCCTGTGTCATCCTCTGTTTCAGCAACATTATGGTCGCAGAGTGTCTGGGGAGATGGTTTCAGTCCGCCTACTTATTTAACATAAGACCAAAAATTCTTAGAATTTTCTGTCAAGTCAGTAGAAAAAAATGGTTCAAACGGCTCTGAGCACTATGCGACTTAACTTTGGAGGTCATCAGTCGCCTAGAACTTAGAACTAATTAAACCTAACTAACCTAAGGACATCACACACATCCATGCCCGAGGCAGGGTTCGAACCTACGATCGTAGCGGTCGTTCGGCTCCAGATTGTAGTGCCTAGAACCGCACGGCCACTCCGGCCGGCTAAGTCAGTAGATAGAATTTTACTTTCAATTTCATTGAAAGCTTCACGCATAGCCCTCCTTAAGCTTTTTGTTTATTTGTGAGGCTTTGGCTACGATTAAATTTTCAGTGAAGCTTTCTTTGCTTTCGTACAGGCTTTCTAACATGACCGTCAAACCACGGTAGATCTCTCCCATCTCTCACAACTAAGATAGACACATACTGGTCCAGAGCACTTAATACAGTACTCCTCAACTTTGTCCTTCTGTGCCCGCTATCAGTGCTGGAGATGAAATTATTGTGTTTATCATTCAGATAATCTGAAATCTGTTCCTTGGCGCTCTCGCTAAGCAGAAATATCTTCCTAGCTTTCTTTATATTCCTGTTTACAGCCTTCTTCGATAATACTGTAACGACCTTACGATCACTGACTCCTTGTATTACGCTGACTGATTCGATAAGTTCTTTCAGTGACTAGGTAATGTTTGGATAAGGCATTTAGAACAATTTCTCGTGATCCCCTGTCCATACTACCCGTCTAAATAACTCGTCTGTTAGTCTATAGCTGGTAAGTTGAAATCTGCACCTAATACTTCGAGGGCATGCTGAAAAAAATGCATCCGGACTTTTTATGAAATACTCTTAAAGCTTTTTAAATAAAACAAACTTTGTTAACATTCTACATCTTTATTCTTCATGCCTACATATTTATTTCACAACACAGTCACCCTGACGACGAACATATTTTCTCCCTACAGACAGTTTGTTGATACTGTCACTGTAGAATGTTCGACTTTGTTGATCGAACGACAATCCCAACTCTGCTTACATCGCTTCATCACCATCACTGCCAGCCACAGGATCATCTCTATTATTAATAAAATAACTACAACTAGGTGATAAAGTTGCTTGCGGTGATTTTTTTCCTGTGATAGGTTGAAATATAGCGTCGATAGTGGATCATGGTCTGACTGTCTTGGAAGATGGTAAAAGTGTTTCATTATTCAATGTGTAAGGTGTCAGGCAAATCCAACAACTTCCATGAAAACCCTGACATGATAAGCAAATCCAGTAGTATGTCCCATAGCTCCGAATAAATCGTGACATTAAATTAACCAAAGTAATACGAGTAACGAGTGAGCAAATGGAATACCACAGACTAACACAAGAATGCCTAAATGCATGTCATACCTTCCCACCGTGAGACAGACGCAGTTCCGAGGGGAGAAACGAGAACAGAAGTCGAGACCAGATCCATGTTAAGCTGAAGGCCCTACGATAAGGGACGGACACCCACGTCGCCAGCTAATCGCTAGGACCAAACCCCAGCCGCAAGTTTTAGCATGAGACGTTTTCGCGTCTCTGTTACACTAGGACCACCCCCAGCCCATGTTAAAAGCTAGAGCACTCCAGAAGAACAGTATAGATCTTACGATAACACAAAAAGGGCCACACCACCCGCAAGTTTTAGCGTGAGACTTTTCCGCTTCTCTGTTACGTTGCAAACTTTAAAAACATTGCCCACCACGAAAAGTATAACGTTTTCCATTGGATAGACAGAATTTTTGTAGGCGGAGCTTAAGGTTAACATTGAGACCCTGATTGGTCAGAAGAAAACACAGCCAGATAGTTTTTTTAAAACCAACTTCGGTAAATTGTAGTAAGGAGAAGTTAGGAGGAGAGTTGCTTCCGAGAGGGCGAGCTGGACGGAGCTGCGCCGGCCGCCGCCCCCCTGACGAACACTGACTTAGTAATGAACGCAAGCGATGCCGCATAACAGCACATTTGCCACTTGAAGTAAAAATGTGAAACGCGATGATTTTTCTGTTATATAGTTATTGAGAACCCACATCAGCCACTGTAATTTACGACAAGTTAGATAAGTAATTAAAGATAACTGAGGGTCATTGTAGACCATTTTGATAGTTTTCTCTTTTGTGAAACTTGATTTAAACCTAGATTATAGATGTAATATGGCATAGGTCATCCTTCGATCCATTGTAGAACTTGGAAACCCATTCAGGGAATATTCGTTCACATTTTTGTTGAACACAGTTGGTTTTTACCATCCTGTATTAAAACATTTCCTTTTATCAATAGTGCAATTTATAAACAATGTTTTGTGAGTAGAATAAAATTTCCTATGGTAAACTTAACTGCTTTTTCGACGTTATTTTACCAGCTAACTAAAAATAGGAAAGCCTTGAACCCCTTCCACTAAATTTAGTTAGTATTAAGATTCTTTTACAGGGAGTGCAGTGGAGCTGACGCTGAAATCATTAAGTATTTGGTTATATCATCGCTAGTCTCACTGAACTCTTCTGAATTCTACATGTGATGTGTGGTCTGACGTCTCCTTACCAGCAACAGGTCCCAGGTTCAAACTAGTCAATTCCCTAAAAAAACGCGCTCAGAGCGTCGTTGCGCGAAAGTGGTAGGGAGACACGATATAGAACAAACAGACACCACACAGAATTTTAGAAATGATGTAATTCCAAAGACATCACTGAAGTGCACGTTGAAGGTGTGGCGGTGGGATTTGAAGTTGCATACCACCCTCTGGCATTGGAAGTTCAAGTTGCAGGCAATGGTCAACATAACTACTAACTACATTAAGTACCAACATTGGTGGTTTACGATGGCCAACGCCGATTGAGTGCTCAATTACACACTGACACTTCGTTAGTCGCCGTAACAGGGCCATCGATAGCCATAGAACCACGGTCAGAATCTGATTCCTCAAGGATGGTGAGAGGAAGCAGGTGGCTGTGCCAGTGCTGGGGAGTTGTGGTGCTAATGGTTTGTAAGCCAGCGACTGTGTCACGTAGCATTTCCATTTTGTCATAGAGATGCCTTCCTTGCCTTCTCTCGCATGGACGTCTTCAGAGTGACCACATGCATTTCCTCGTTGGCGGTAACTACCCTCGTGAGGGGAGGGCCATGTAGTTTCCACCGAAGAACCTTATTCTGCTGACACTGGAGGATCTGCATCCAGGAGGCACTAATTGTATCCCACACAGTGGTCTCAAAGGTGAGGGAAGGGTGGACAACCACATGGTACAGCTGAGCTTGATTTCAAGGTTCAGTTCCCAGCCGTTGAACATTGAGTACAACACCTTTATCAGCTTGGGTCGTTTTTGGGTGACGTATTGTGCATGTCGATGGAAGAGCAGTTTTTTGTCCATCTGGACACCTAGATATTTGGTATCAGGGGTCTATGTGGGACCTAGACACCTGCAATAGTGATGTTGTGGTAGAGGGTGGGATGCTTTTTTGTGAAATAGACTGCTGTAGTATCGGCGACAATGAGGGAAATCTTGTTTGAGCGACACCAGGTCACTGTCACGTCCACCTGCCTGTGGGAACAAGCAAATGAGCTGGTCCATGTCGTGGCTGGCTGTATAGAGCACTGTATCATTGGCGTATTGTGAAGGAGGCAGTGTGGGAGGATTTGCATATCATTAACGTAAATGTTAAAGGCAATGGGGGCCCGCATCTCGTGGTCGTGCGATAGCATTCTCGCTTCCCACGCCCGGGTTCCCGGGTTCGATTCCCGGCGGGGTCAGGGATTTTCTCTGCCTCGTGATGGCTGGGTGTTGTGTGATGTCCTTAGGTTAATTAGGTTTAAGTAGTTCTAAGTTCTAGGGGACTGATGACCTAAGATGTTAAGTACCATAGTGCTCAGAGCCATTTGAACCCATGTGAAAGGCAATGGGAGACAACACATAGCCTTGAGTAGTACCCATCGACATGTGATGTAAGCTGGAGTGGTGACCTTGCTGAGTAACAAAGAAGGTCATGTTGTGGAGGAAGTTATCCGCAATATTTACATAGATGTCGGGAATGGTCGTCTGAGTCAGCATTTTGTATAGAAGATTGTCCTGCCAAATCTTGTCATACGTGTTTTGCAGACCCAAGAAAACCGCAGCTGTCGACATGGTGGAGTTAAAGCCCTTGCTACATGTTCTGTAATCCTAATGACTTGGAGTTCAGCCAACAGATGGGAAGCAAATCCAAACCTTTCTTGATGGATTATCCCAGTCACCGCCAGAGGCTGTGAAGTGCAGTGGAGGATCAAAGATTCAAGTACTTTTGTCATGGTATTCAGAAGGCTAATGGGCTTGTTGTTTGTAGGAATGTAGGATCCTTTGGGGGCTTGGGGATGGCAGTCATTTTGGCCTGCTGCCACTATGGGGGAAAAACGCCAGTTGTGAGACAGCGGTTGAGGATCCTAGTAAATGAGACCAGTGGCTTGCGTCGGAGCCAACAGAGGTGTTCGTTTAAGATGCCATTCTAACATGGAGCTGACTGCCCAAGCTTCCGCTGAAGGATCCATTGGATTTGCGCTGGGTATGTAAGGTGAGAAGTAGTCACAGGGGCTTGTTGTCTGAAAGTAGCAATGGCTACCAGAATATTGTGTTCATCTTGGGGTTCATCAGGGGCAATTGATTCTAGGCCTCAAATGCATTGGCTTGAGTTTCTGCCATTCAGAGGACATCAAAAGTTAAGCCATCCACTGTGTGGATGGAATGGCTGGTCTTCACTGTGGAGTGCCACAAGACTCGGACAAAAGCCCATTCAGATTTATGTTGGAGAAGGAAGGCGAATATCTTGTCCTCCCACTGTTCAGTTTTCCAATCAGTGAGCTGGTGGCAGAATTCACGTTGGAGATGCTTCATGTGATGCTTATCCCAAGGATCATGAAACTGCTTCCACAGCCTGCAGTAGCAGTTCTTCTGGATTGTAGTTCACACAATAGACGAGACAAGTCATCTACTGGGGTTAAAGCCCTTGGGACAATGGAAATAGAGGCCTTCATCACCTTTTGGATTTTTGTGGTTAGGTAATCAACAGCACTGACCAGATTCGCAAGCAGTATCAGGCCGAGATGTTGTCGAATGGTATTATTGAGGATCCTGGAAAATTTGTCCTAATCCATGATGGTTAAGGTAGAACAGATGTCCACAGACAGAGTGACGTCAGTAAGGCGCAAGAGCATGGGGTCTTGGTCAGAGCCCAGTTCATGGAGTGTTTCCAGCTAAATCTCCACTGCAATGTTCTTGAAAATGGTCACATCCAGAACGTCTGGCAGGCAGTTGGAGCGGACTGGTATATGGGTAGGAGTGCATGGATCATAGACCAACAGCGCCAGAGGATCTTCTAGGCCAAGGAGGAGTCTGCCCTTGGGATTAGTAATGCGAGAATGCCAAGCCGATGCTTGGCATTGAGATCTGCCCCAACAATGAGTTTGTCAAATTATGTCAAAGTACGGAGGTCTGCTAAAACTAAGTGGTAGGTTTGGGTTCAAATACGCCACAGCAGAACTTATAGCACCAAGGCAGGTAAAAACAGTGACTGCCGTCGCCTCCATATGTTGAAGTGGTTGGAGAACCTCATGATTATGGATGAGTGTCTTATGCAGAAACACTGCCGCGCCACCACCTCGGCGATGGAGTTGCCCAGTGCATTAGCAAACCACGTTCCAGAGACGAAAATTGTCTGTGGGTTTCAGGTGAGTTTCTGAGACAAGTAAAATGCCCACAGGATGGTTGGTGAGGAAAGTTTTCAGTTCAGTATTCATTCCTTTAAGGCAATTATTATTAAAAATACAGACAACTAGATCCTGAGGGGGCTGGTGGTTGTGCAGTGGGCGATTAGCCATTATAACAAAATCTGGCTGAGCCCATCAAGAAGGGCGATGACCTTTGTGAGCCTATCCTCTGACCGAAGGAACTTTTGAGCTGTTTCATGAATGCCAGCCCTCATGTGGGGCCCCGTGAACAGAGATATGACCAGGAGGATCTCTTGCATGTAATCCCAGAAAGAAGCATCTGTCTCCACCACTGGAGGCTGCTTGACCCTGCGATGGGCAGAGATGAGGGTGGTGGCTGGTGGTGCCACAATGGAGAGCTGTGGCACTTCACCAGGTGGGCGCGGGCAGGAGGTGGCCAAAGACAGTCTTTCAATTTGGTGGGCTTTGGTATGTCTCACAGAAGACGGATTAGCAGGAGGAGACTGAGCTGCAGCAGCAAATGTAGTCAGTCCCAGAGCATGAGGGATGGGATGGTCGTCGGGTTTTCCCCTTAAGACAGGGAAATTGGTGCAGTCCTGTGATGGTGGGGGTGGCCGATTAGTCCTTGGTTTACTTCTTGTAGGGTGGGAAGACTTCATAGCCTTCTGGCTCCTTTCAGGAAGCCAGATGATGGGGATCGTGAGAAGTGCCCAAACAGCAGGCAAACATAGGTTTTTCTGAGGCCGGGAGTTTGCATTCCTCTGCTGGATGCGAGCCAGCACACTTGACTCACTCAAAAGGTAGTGAGCAGTAATTGCTGGTGTGTCGCAAACATTGATACCTACAGCTGATGGAGGGCCCGTTGCGGCTTTCATATGACCCAATATGCACATTGGTACACAGGAGATACCTGATTTGGAAATGTGTTCGATGTCCTCTCTCCTAATAAGGGAGTCTCAGAGTCTCTCTTGCTGTATTGGTGGACCAAAGGGTCCAGGAACTTGAGACGGAGTAATTCATCCCTGACGTCTGTCTCTGTAACTTTGCAGGGAAGGTCTAAAATGCCGAGTTTTCTTTTTCTGTCGTCAGAAGCCTGATGAGAGTACTAGTCCATAGAACTCGACTTCACAAAGTTGAGAACTTGGAGATAATCATCTATTGTGTCAAGCAGATACTTGGTGTGGTCTTTCTGGTAAACTGCCTGCAGTTGGCTTGCAATTAGGCGTTGCAGTTCAGTGTTCAGTTTAACGTAGTTCATGGGATTGTAAACAACGATAGGAAGGATCTTCTCTTTCTTCGGTGGTGGCGGTGGATTCTGAGAAGTGGGGTCGGGAGGGAGACTAAAGTCCTGGTTCATGGCACCAACAGATGCGCCTACTCCAGGTGTGATGGCATCCGAATCCGAATCACGACCGCTGCGACGGGCGCGAACGGACGACCGTTTAGATTTTCGACCACGGGGGAGGGAGGGGGTGGGGGTACCGACAGGGTCGGAATCCCCAGAAGACCCGTTGGGCTGATGAGATGGTGTAGACCAAACAGCACCTGACAGGGCAACCACGTGCCGATCGGTTGTATTAATGCTGTGGGCTGACATGGCTTGACTTTCACTCTATGAGAGGTGATGGCCGTGGGAATCGTCGGAGGACGAAAAGGAAGATCGATCCCTCACACTTGGAGATGGCTGTGTACAGGGTTCACGGGGATCGGTACCACTCTCAGTGGTTATGGGTGACTTGTGGCGTGAGGCGCGATGCGCTCGGTCCTTAGCACTTTGGGTGGTGTCAGTAGCAGTTCCGGCAGCTTGCCGGGACAGCCATCGAGTGGCCGGTGTCACATTGCCGAGCGGAGGGGCGGCGGAAGAGTCGCCTAGTCGCAGATACGTGTCCTTGGCCCTATTCGTGATTTGCCTCGGCCAATTTCATATAGTCATGGTAGTGGCAGGCAAAATACACTAATGCCTGTCGCCTGCATATACCCAGTACAATGGGACGCGTACGAAACAATAACGCTGCCTTAGAAGGCGAACGACAAATCAACGCCGACTCAGGCACTATACTAAAGAACGCTGAGCAACACTCGTAATCGTAACGAACAACGCGCCTGTACTCGCAAGTAAACACTGCCAGACGCTGTGATGTGTCTTCCTTAAGTTTTGGAAACAGATGTGCATCTGATGGGGTCAAGTCAGGACTGTATGTAGAATGGTCGATGACAGCGACACAACCTCGGATTGCAGATTTCGAGGCACTCGTGTGGTCTGGCATTGTCATCTGAAGGAGAGAGTGGTCCATGTGTGAACTAATTCTTCCAATTCGAGACTCGATACAGCTCGCTGTTTCTCTAGCACCGACGTAGTTAGATAAACACTGGCATGTTACGCACCATAATTCAAAGTCCTCTAGCGGCAGACGTCGCAACTAACATCAGCAAAGTGGAAAAGGCGACCGAGTAATTTGCATCACATTTAACACCACAACTGATAGTGACAACAGAATAAGAGAATCGGCGACATCCTCGTATAATGTGAGCAGGAAATTTACGCAAAATATTTTCCAAGCTTCGCCTCAAATGTTTGGGGGGGGGGGGGGTATAAGAGCACTGGATGACGGTGTTTGATTCGCCTTAAATACTTATCTTTATACAAATTACTTCGCATCCAGAATCTGTACCAACTTCGCGAGATATTATCGCATTTTTTACGCCTCCATCAACAACATTCAGCCTATCTTTTGCAATGTACATTCAAATCAGACTTTATAGTTTCATTTCTATTAACATCTGGTTTCTGACATTGTTACCTTTATAAGAGGCTAGTTCTGGGAATTTTCCCTAGACCTTCCTGCAGTTAACAAGTACTATATTAACGTTTTCTTGCTCCAAACTGCCATGACGCATGCTGCTCTATTTAACTGATACGGATAGTATTCTTCCCTGCCTAAAATCAGAACGTGTCTTACTGGCCTGTTGAATGGATTTCTGTCTTGTACAAAAACTCACATGTACACGCCACACTTGCTCCGCTACCCTAGTGCCGGCTTCCTGCACGTAGTGCACGCCTCCCCCACAGTTCTCCGAATGATGAGGTCGAGAATTCCGCATCCAATATCGTCGCAGAATCGTCTGAGCTTCTGGTTTAAGCCTTTCGCTCGACTCCAAACCAGAGGACCGTTATCGGTTCTGGTAACTACACTACGAAGCACCAGCTCCGCTTCTACCTCATGCAAAGCAGCCAGCTGCCTCTAGGAATCGAGGATGGCCTCTGAAACCAGGAGGAGAAATTCATACGTGCTGACATGAGCCACAATTTGCAACCAGGTGCACTCAGTGTGCTCAACCAGAGCCTCCTCCACATATCGGACTTGACTTTCCAGCAAGCAGAGGGAACTTTGTTGTGTCGTTGCAACTACGAGAAAACGCGTGTTTTTTTGTTTTTTTTTTTTTTCTCCAGACGCGTTTCTCTTTATTCAGGTAAAGCATCATCAGTGGTCTTTAATTATAGATATTTATAATTTGATTTGTTTTAAAGATCGAAAAGCAGTTCGCTAACAGTATGTTGGTAAGGGGACAACACCGGCATCGCCTCACATTGCGGGTTGCCTACTTCAGGGGCAAATATAAAGGGTGATTCAAAAAGAATACCACAACTTTAGGAATTTAAAACTCTGCAACGACAAAAGGCAGAGCTAAGCACTATCTGTCAGCGAATTAAAGGAGCTATAAAGTTTCATTTAGTTGTCCATTTGTTCGCTTGAGGCGCTGTTGACTAGGCGTCAGCGTCAGTTGATGCTAAGATGGCGACCGCTCAACAGTAAGCTTTTTGTGTTATTGAGTATGGCAGAAGTGAATCGACGACAGTTGTTCAGCGTGCATTTCGAACGAAGTATGGTGTTAAACCTCCTGATAGGTGGTGTATTAAACGTTGGTATAAACAGTTTACTCGCCTAAGGTGAACGTTTTCTGTGCCATTTCAGCCAATAAAGTTTTTGGTCCCTTTTTCTTCGAAGGTGCTACTGTAACTGGACTACAGTATCTGGAGATGTTAGAGAATTGGCTGTTCCCTCAGCTCGAACAAGAAGCACAACAATTCATATTTCAGCAGGATGGAGCGCCACCACATTGACACTTATCTGTCCGTAACTACCTGAACGTCAACTACCCGAGGCAATAGATCGGCCACCAGGCAGCCCGTGACAGAGCACTTCATCACTGGCCTCCAAGAAGCCCTGATCTTACCCCCTGCGATTTTTTCTTATGGGGGTATGTTAAGGATATGGTGTTTCGGTCACCTCTCCCAGCCACCATTGATGATTTGAAACGAGAAATAACAGCAGCTATTCAAACTGTTACGCCTGATATGCTACAGAGAGTGTGGAACGAGTTGCAGTATCGGGTTGATATTGCTTGAGTGTCTGGAGGGGGCCATATTGAACATCTCTGAACTTGTTTTTGAGTGAAAAAAACCTTTTTAAATACTCTTTGTAATGATGTATAACAGAAGGTTATATTATGTTTCTTTCAATAAATACACATTTTTAAAGTTGTGGTATTCTTTTTGAATCACCCTGTACATTCAGGCCCAAACCTGTTGTTCTCTTTTGATTGACAGGCCCTTAACCTATTGTTCTCCTAAAAGGATTATGACCCCCAGGAGACAATAACCCCCCCCCCTCCTCCTCCCCTGCCCCTCCCCCATCCCTCTGAGAACTACCCTCACTTATACATGCACAATTTTGGTATCAATTCGATTGGAAAATTAATTAAATCGATCAATTAATTAACCACTGCCCCTCTGGGAAACCCTTCAGCCCTCCTTCTCTCTTCCCCACCCGAAAATTGGTGGAAAATACTCAATTGATTGGTCTTCTGATGGGAAATCGATTACCATAGATCGAATATCGTTTAAACAATTTAGACAATGTGTGGAATATTGTTTACTTAAACTATTTATGGGATACAGGGTGGTGTATGGAATATAGTTTATTTACATATTTAAGGAATTTGATAGGAAATCAATTGCAGTCTATGGAATATTGTTTAACAATTTCTGGCAGATGTAAGAGTATTATCGCAGTTTACCTACACTCCTGGTAAGCTTCCTCTTGCATGCAGAAGTCATGGTCCGATGTTAGGCTATATTGCTCATGTGCGGGACAATATTGCGATTCACCCTGACGCCAAATGTCTAGAATGCCTCCTCTCTGCTCTGTTTAGCTGTGTATGTGTAGCGTCTCTCTACTCTCCTCCTGTTGAACATGTAATTTTATTGATTTTACACAGTATTCATTTCATGGTATTTGTCTCTAATTTTATATATTCTCAGTCTGTTTCCGTAATTTTACTAGATTTTCGCGTTTTCACACATTTCATGATATTTCCCTCAATGTTTACGTATCATAAATCAATTTTTCGTGGTTATACCAGATTTTCCTCGAAGTTTACCAATTTTATATAATTGTCCATATTTTTTCCACAGTTTTCTGTATGTATATGGTCATATTGCTGATATACCCATGTGCTGTCTAATTTTCTACGACAATATTTCCATATCTTCTACACCAACCTATTAAATACTCCTAAGATTTGCCCTCTCCCCAATAATCCACTTGCATGCATTTAGAATAGGACGAGCATAAAAATTATGGAAACAGTCACTTCGAACCTTCATTAAACTGAAGACTCACTTTAAGCCAAGGTGTGGCACAGATATGGACTACTTCACATACATATTCATTCATCTAGAGGAGGGTACTGAAACAGATTTTCCACCAATGGGTACATTTGATCATACATGAGTTGGAAGTCTTCTGATGACTGTTGTATGTAGAGGTTTGCTGTTAAAGATGTAGGTAGATCGTGCTCTAAATCACACACAGAAGTCACACACAGGACACGTACTTGTATTAGAGTTGATTGCAACTGATACACGCCGAGAGAACAATGGAAAAATGGTTAAATGCTTGATAAATGACAAGTAGCAACATCTCCCCCTCAACTGATCACTCTTATCTACTTTCTATCGTCGTTTAATGCAGATCTATGGCAGTTTAGAAGCAGATGGCTCTCTTTTCCAGGAAAGCATCAAAGACATACAGTAATGTTGTTGAAAAACTATACAGCAACTGTTTGTATTTGTTAGGTGACAGAACATGGTTTTGAGCAGTGGAGAGTAGATTAGATTAGGTTAGATTAGTACTTATTTCATAGATCATGAATACAACACTTTGTAATGATGTGGAACGTATCAAGTTAATAAAAGATACCTATAAAAGGTATTATATTACGTAAAATATTACATGACACTTAATATTTTTTTGTGAGTGGGGGATGGGGAAATTACCCACTTACTATATCCAAAAATTCAGCTAATGAGTAGAAGGAGTTGCAATTAAAAAATTATTTTAATTTCCTTTTAATGCTATGTGGCTATCTTTCAGACTTTTGATGCTATTAGGTAAGTGACCAAAGACTTTTGTGGCAGCATAATTTACCCCCTTATGAGCCAAAGTTAGATGTAACCTTGAGTAGTGAAGATCATTCTTTCTCCTGGTGTTGTAGCCATGTACACTGCTATTACTTTTGAATTCGTTCGGATAGTTAATAACAAATTTCATAAGTGAATATATATATATATATATATATATATATATATATATATATATATATATATATATATATATATATATATATTGTGAGGCTACAGTGAAGATCCTAAGCTCTTTAAACAAGTGTCTGCAGGATGATCTTGGATGATCTCCAACATTTATTCAGATTACACGCTTTTGTGCAATGAACTCTCTTTTACTCAATGATGAGTTACCCCAGAATATGATGCCACACGAAGCAGAGAATGAAAATAGGCGTGGTAAGCTAATTTACTGAGATGTGTGTCGCCAAAATTTGCAATGACCCTAATAGCATAAGTAGCTGAACCCAAACGTTTCAGCAGATCTTCAGTGTATTTTTTACAGTTCAACCCCTCACCAATGCATACACCTAGAAATTATGAATATTCTACCTTAGCTACCGATTTCTGATCGAAGTCTATGTTTATTAATGGTGTCACTCCATTTACTGTGTGGAACTGTATATACCATGTTTTGTCAAAGTTTAATGAGAGCCCATTTGCAGAAAACCACTTAATGATTTTCTGAAAAACATCGTTTACAATTTCATCAGTCTGTTGGGTGTGATAGCTATACTAGTATCATCAGCAAAAAGTACCAGCTTTGCATCTTCGTGAATATAGAATGGCAAGTCATTAACATATATTAAGAACAGCAGAGGACCGAAGACTGAACCTTTCAGCACCCCATTCTTGATTGTTCCTCAGTTTGAGAAATCACCAGCCTTTTGCATATTATGTGAACTGTTTGTTTCAACTTTCTGCACTCTTCCAGTGAGGTATTCATTTTGATGGTAATGCCATAATCCTGTACCCTTCGTTGCCCTGTCTCCCTTGTAATAATATTCCAAATTATTTTGATTTTGTTATCAGAGGTATTAATCACAGACATAATGTATATGAATCTGGACTTTTTAATAACCTTTCTATATGGAGCACAGTAGTTTTATTTTTATTCCTTTAGTAAGCCAAGGTTTTTTGCATGGTTTCTTATAATTAAATTTAACTACTTTCTTGGGGAAAAAGTTTTCGAATTCTCTTACAAGTGTATCATGAAATAAGTTATATTTTAAATTAGTATCGGGTTCCTTGTACACCTCATCACAGTCTAACTGCTGAAGATTTTCCCTGAGGTTTCTAATTGTTGAGTCATTAATTGAATGCACAACTTTGGAGGGTAGTTTTGAATTACTGAATGGAGCTATGTCATATACTGTAACTAGCAGAGCACCATGATCAGAAAGGCTATTCTCAACAGGACAATAATTTGTTTTTCAACTTATCTTGGTCCATAAATGTGTTATATATCAAAGTGCACATTGTAAATACTGATTGTTAGGGTTTATAACACCTAAATAATCCTGGCTCAAATAAGTGATCCATTCTGTAGACGTTGCAGTCATACCAGCTGGTAATACAACACTCTTTAGCTGAAGACACCTTATAAAAACTTATATGGCAGATGCTAATAGCTTTGGGGTCACAGGTGGGTTTGTGATCCGATATATATAATTTATTATTCCAAATTTGGTGGTCGTCCCTGTTAAACATTCTGTTACAACCGTCTTATCGCTGTCGACGAAAAATGACTGTTTCCTTGGTTCCCAGCACTTCCTTCTCAACTTTTCTCATATTCCTCTTACTGTCGCATACTCATTCCCATGTACAAGAATTTTCCTGCATGACACAGAAGCATGCAAGCACTCCCTAATTCACCCTCAATTTCTCCATATTTTGTAGCAATTTCCCATAAATTTATACGTATTTTTCGTCATTTTTCGTAATTTTATCGATTTTATGTCACTTCTGCCCATGCGATCATGGCATCACTTCTCGCTCCATATTCTAAAATTGCTTGTAAATGTAGTACAGTTGTCAATATCTAGCGCAAATGCACTATTTTTCTGGTCGGAGGGCATAGTATAGTACTGTACTCGAATGCATCCAGTCACCTCGAACCACGTATTCTATAGATGCAGTGCATTTGTTCTGCTCTTTGTATGTCTGTGTCTGTCAATGTGTTGCAGATGGCTCCCATGAAACACGTGCTTTGGTACTGAGTTGTCTGTCTTGTAAGCAATGTTTATGCCTTGTTTTTTGAGTATGTTACATATATTATGTGTGGATTTGTTGTGGTAGGTCACTGTATGCCATTTTTTGTAGTGGGGCAATACAAAAGCACATCCCAAAACTGAAATCAAAACCAGACAGATACCAACGATCTTGTATCTATCAGCTCAGTTGCCGACATTCGACACAAGATATAAATACCATGGCAGAGCATTTAAATTCGGCACAAACCATTCAACATTTGCACACAATCTAAAACAAAAATACCATAGACCAAGCAATATTGAAAAAGATATGAACGTCATAAGAATCAGTAAAGACAGACACCTCCTCCCTTTCCAAGAAAATTTCCACATACACAAAGCATTAACACAAAGCAGACAGTTGCTCAATGACCAAATAAATATTGGAAACCAGACACTGTATAGAATAACTGGAGAAATTACATGAAAATAAAACAGACTTTTCCATTCTCCACCCTCTCCTATACAGCCCCCTCTCCCCCTCCCCTCCCTCTAAATTTCATTTCACTTCTTGCGCCACACTTCCTCCTCCAACTCACATTCCATCACATTAGTATGCACTTATGTCCACTCATCATGGCTTCTCCCTACGTAAAAAAAAAAAGGATCACTAAGTCTCAAACAGTGTATAAACACACAGCAACATAATTAAATAGAATCACGCACATACAACTAAATAAAATAAAAAAATAACAAAACTGGAGTATAGGTCAAGGACAAACTAGTGGCAATGCCATGCTGACAACACTACAAAACACAAACCACAATACATACTTAAAATCACAACAGAGTCCCGCTAATCCGAAC
Organism: Schistocerca gregaria; assembly: GCF_023897955.1. Lineage (NCBI taxonomy): Eukaryota > Metazoa > Arthropoda > Insecta > Orthoptera > Acrididae > Schistocerca > Schistocerca gregaria. The sequence goes on from NC_064926.1 coordinate 197,986,289, forward strand.
CGCAGTAATCCAAACGTTCAGTTAATCCGAACATGAAAACTATTAATCTAAGTATGGGTAACTGTGCAGTAAACTGCTGTACATACACACTATTTTAATTTACACAGTATAGTAAACATGTATTAGAAAAATTGGCAAGAAAACATTAGGTTTAAACAATGCATAACAATGAAAAAAAGCTGTGAAATTTACTAAAATACAGTGGACATTTTATCCCTACTTTTTAGATGACTAAAACGCAGTCATTGTTTTTTTTGGCGTGATGAAGACAGTCTGTTATACGACACATAGCTGTGCCATCGTCTCATAAACATCAAATCTGCAGGTGTAGCAGCGGGCTGTTGATCCAAATAACGTGGCTCGAGGACAGGGGCTTCTGCTGCGTCACTGTGTCACCAGCTCTTCTTTGTCGCTTTCAGCCTCATTGTCACCTCCGCCACAGCAGTCCACTTCTTCCTGGTCTTGAGTCACAGCAGCAAGTAAATCAGCAAGGTTCTCCACACATGTCCTATCCGCTGCCATCCACTCATCTACGTCTCCTTCACTAGCTTCTTCACATCCAGGGATTGGCTGTATTATTTTTAGTAGATTTTCCTCTTAATTTTCAACTAGGTTGTCCTGAAATTCAAGAGATATCCACAGTTTTCTCCGCGTTTCTGTCAGAGTATTTCCTGAAATATTTTGCAATGCCTCAGCGGCCCAACAAACAACATCCTTCACATTGATATTTTTTTATTTTGTCTACTAAAGGAATGCTGTCATCTTGGATCAGCATTCTTAAAAATTGGTTTCTGTAAATCAGTTTTAATGTTGGCAGTACACCCTGGTCCATCGGCTGTAGAAGTGGTGTGATATTCGGCGGCAAAAACTTCCCCACAATTTCTCCATCACGTAATTCCTCAGTGCTGGCGTAAGATCGCGCGTTATCATCCAAAAGGTTTGCACGGGGAGACAAATGGCTTTTCTTAGAAAACTGTCGAACAGAGGGAACAAACTGGCTGTGAAACCATTCTTTGGACAGCTTTTTTTCTGGTTGCGATATTATACGGGCAGGAGCTTCATGTTGCAGTTTTTAAAAGCTCTGCAGATTTGCCAATCAGTATTAAAGGCAGCTTGTGATCACCAGCAGCGTTGCTGCACGCTAATAAGGTTGCATGATCTCTGCACATTTCAAAACCAGGACCATGGTCTTCTGCTTTTGATGCCAGGCTTTTTGTTGGCAATGCCCTAAAATTAAGGCCAGTCTCGTCAGCGTTATAAAATTGTTGAGGAAAATAGTTTCCCTCTATTATCATTTTTTTCAAACTCACCCAAGTATTCCTTCACTGCATCACGGTCAGAAGAAAGCTTCTATCCAGTAATTGTTAGCTGACGGTTTCCACGACGTTTTTTGAAACTGTCCAACCAACCTGTATTCGTACTAAAAGACTCATCACCATTAATTAACTTGTTTAGGTGAACAGCCTTCTCCTGATCCAGTGCTCCACTCAAAGGAGTTCCACTTTCTCTTTCCTGCTTAAACCAAAGGAATGAGCTTCATCCAGTTTATCGTACTGGGACTGTTTCAAAGTCTGCGGAATTTTGAGTGTTTTTCCCGACGACGCTGCACAGGTCTGTTCAACCTTCACTGGGTTCTTCTTCCAATCTCAAGTGGTTGCTTTACCACCACCCAGTTCCGTTGCTAGATTAGATACATTCTCACCATTGTCTATGCTCTTCAAAGCATTCATATTTTCTTTGAGAGTTAACGTTCTATGTTTCCGTTTACTCATGACCAAAATGCGTACACCATTACACCTGAACGAATACAATACAAGTGTTACACGAGCCAGCGATCGACAAGTAACATAACCAAGCGCTTTGCGAGCCAACTGGCAGTGCACTGTCCTCAGACACTACAAAGGTCTCAACAATGCACGACAATAAGGACAGGGAGTGAGAGTGAGCCATTGTTCTCACACTTGTTCCCATTTGCTACCACGGTATACCTATTTATCCGCTTGGCATACTTCATTCTAGAAACTCGTCACCATAATTCTGGCTACTCCGAACAAATCGGTAATCCGGACATGGTCCGGTCCCAATTAGCTCGGATTAGCGGGACTCTACTATTTAGAAATAAATAGAAAACAGTGATGTGCGAAAAAGTGTGCTGTGTACAAGTGAGAAATGCATAGTACTGTAGAGCAACTAAAAGTTAGACTACAAGTATCAGTGTGTAACGAAGAAAAACTGCAACGATGTGCTAGCAGACGGCACTCTCCGATGTAGGCGACAAACCATGCGGGAATCACCGTAAGTAAAAAGCAACATATTGCTAACGAACCACTGATGATGCTTTAGCTCAATAAAGCGAAATGCATCTGGTGAAAAAAAAAAAAAAACAAGGATTTTCTTGTAGTTGCAACGACAGAACGAAAATATCACCAGGCGCCGGAAAGCAGCAACGGACATGGCCACACAAATGAAAAATTTTGTGGCCTTCTTTCCTGGCTCACCAGCTATTTCCCTTTTGCCCCAAATTGTGACCTGCCTAATATTGGAACTCCGAATGACAAGCTGTCCCACTCTATGCCCTTGTTCAGATCTTTCATAAAGATCAGCCCCAGTCCCAAAAAATGAGGCATTCTGTTCTGGCTCAGGTGTACTTCATGTACTTCAGCTGTGAGCAACCAATACCCCAAACCATGTTTTTGAGTTGTAAAGAAATCGCCATGTGGCCAGACTCTCATACAGGTTATTAGGGGTATAGGAACAGATATTGTGATCATTGCTACCTTAATATGTACCCACTTTTTCTCTACCTCTAACAGGCTTCCCACAAACAAAAGATATAATTTACTACCTAATATTTACTGCACGGCCGTAACTGAGCAGGGAAGTGACAACGCTTGTCAGTTCAGTGTACTCATTTGCGTCCACGCGGACACCTTCCAAAACCTGACCTGCTGCCCAGGCTAAAATAAACTTTAATGGCTTGTTTGTGCCACATGTATTAACTAACCTACAAACATACTACTCGAAACAGCTACAATGATTGGTCTACAAATGAAGTAAATACTGATGTAATGTTGTTCAGTACAGTGTCCTGAGTCGTCAATAGAAATAGGTAATATGCATCAAATATAAATAGGTGCAAACCATTTAACGTATTTTTGTCCGCCCCGGTAGCTGAGTGGTTAGCCCAACGGACTGTCGTGCCAAAGGGCCCGGGTTCGATTCCCTGTTGGGTTGGAGAGTTTCTCCACTCAAGGACTGGGTGTTGTGTTGTCATCACCATCTCATCCCCATCGACACGCAAGTCGCCGAAGTGGCGTCAACTCAAAAGACTTGCACCAGGCGACCGGACTACCCGATGGGAGGCCCTAGCAACACTACATTTTATTTCGACGTATTTTTATTGATGAAACCTTAAGAGGCACTAAAATATTCTTGTGCTGGGAGCAGACGACATGCTATTGGTCAAAACATCTGTATAACTGAAAATATTAGTCATCTGAAGATGGGCATGATAGCCCGAAATCGGTTATGGGACTAAATTAAAACATTCAAAAAGTATTTGTGGCTGATTGCGTCATTCACCAACTGTCAATAACGGACGCTGGTTTGCCAAGATCCAACGTTGATAAAATAACAGAATTATCTTCACTTATACTCCAACACCCTGTATGTACAATATTGCGAAGAGTTATTAGAATATCAAATTTCTGAATAAGTCTGTACAGGATGGGTTAAATAAACCACTGTATACAATTCTTGAAACACACTTCAGTGTCCCGATCAGCTAAAACATTAGGACCACTGACCACTGCAAGACTGACTGTCTGCTGTCATTGCGTGCGTGTGATTGATATGAAAACCATATAAGCAGAATGATTCTTGTGACAATGTGGGTCGCCATTGGGGACATCTACTAACACAGGCGATTTTGACAAAAAGCGGATTGTTACGACCCAGCATCCAGGATGAAGCATCTCTAAAACTGTGAATCTAGTTTGTTGTTCGCGTGGTACAAGGGGCATTCTACAGGTAATGCAACTTTATTTTATGAAAGCAGGTTGGTTTTATTCTGGAATCCAATATGCCATATAATTCCCCACTCTTTTGCTACAAATCCTATTTTCCAACATAATCTCCGTTCAGAGCGACAGCCTTACACCGCCTTACTGGGAGTGCCTGTATGCTCATATGGTACCACTCTACTGGTCGACTCAGACCCAACATCTTGCTGCATCAACAACCTCCCCATCATCCACGTACTGCTTCCTATGTAATGCATCCTTCATTGAGCTAAACAGAAGTTGGAAGGTTCGAGATCAGGGCTGTAGGCTGGGTCAGGAAGAGCAGTCCAATAAAGTTTTGTGAAATAACCGCTCTTAAGATGCCCCCATAGCGACGCCATCCGTCTTTTCATAGAACTCATCGTTTAGTTTGAAATACGTGATAGTCAGGCAGTATTGAAATAGTTCTGCAAAATCGGGAGGAAAAGTGGGATTCAGCTGTTGCAATAGTTCACTGAGCAACGCATAGTGAATAAGAAGCTATATCAAAACTAACAGGTCCTCATGCTGGACCTATGCCGTTTCATTTACTGATATAATATGTGGAATTCTTGAAATACGAATCCGATCGCCCCACATATAGTCATAATAATGTTTTCAATAACTCGGCAATCAAGTGGGCGAACCAACAGCAGTCACTATTTTTAACACACTTGTTGTTGTTGTTGTTGTTGTGGTCTTCAGTCTTGAGACTGGTTTGATGCAGCTCTCCATGCTACGCTATCCTGTGCAAGCTTCTTCATCTCCCAGTACTTACTGCAACCCACATCCTTCTGAATCTATTTAGTGTATTCATCTCTTGGTCTCCCTCTATGATTTTTACCCTCCACGCTGCCCTCCAATGCTAAATTTGTGATTACTCGATGCTTCAGAACATGTCCTACTAACCGGTCCCTTCTTATTGTCAAGTTGTGCCACATACTCCCCAATTCTGCTGAATACTTCATCATTAGTTATGTGATCTACCCATCTAATTTCAGCATTCTTCTGTGGCACCACATTTCGAAAGCTTCTATTCTCTTCTTGTCCAAACTATTTATTGTCCATGTTTCACTTCCATACATGGCTACACTCCATACAAATACTTTCAGAAAAGCCATCCTGACACTTAAATCTATACTCGATGTTAACAAATTTCTCTTCTTCAGAAACGCTTTCCTTGCCATTGCCTGTCTACATTTTATATCTACTCTACTTCGACCATCATCAGTTATTTTGCTCCCCAAATAGCAAAACTCCTTTACTACTTTAAGTGCCTCATTTCCTAATCTAATTCCCTCAGCATCATCCGACTAAATCCGACTAGATTCCATTATCCTCGTTTTGCTTTTGTTGGTGTTCATCTTATATCTTCCTTTCATAACACTGTACATTACGTTCAACTGCTCCTCCAAGTCCTTTGCTGTCTCTGACAGAATTACAATGTCATCGGCGAACCTCAAAGTTTTTATTTCTTCTCCCTGGATTTTAATACCTACTCCAAATTTTTCTTTTGTTTCCTTTACTGCTTGCTCAATATGCAGATTGAATAACATCGGGGAGAGACTACAATCCTGTCTCACTCCCTTCCCAATCGCTGCTTCCCTATAAAGCCCCTCGACTCTTATAACTGCCATCTGGTTTCTGTACAAATTGTAAATAGCCTTTCGCTCCCTGTATTTTACCCCTGCCACCTTTAGAATTTGAAAGAGAGCATTCCAGTCAGCATTTTCAAAAGCTTTCTCTAAGTCCACAAAAGCTAGAAACGTAGGTTTGCCTTTCCTTAATCTTTCTTCTAAGATAAGTCGTAGGGTCAGTATTGCCTCACGTGTTCCAATATTTCTACGGAATCCAAACTGATCTTCTCCAAGGCCAGCTTCTACCAGTTTTTCCATTCGTCTGTAAAGAATTCGTGTTAGTACTTTGCTGCCGTGACTTATTAAACTGATAGTGCGGTAATTTTCACATCTGTCAACACCTGCTTTCTTTGGGATTGGAATTACTATATTTTTCTTGAAGTCTGAGGGTATTTCGCCTGTCTCATACATCTTGCTCACAAGATCGTAGAGTTTTGTCGGCACTGGCTCTCCCAAGGCCGTCAGTAGTTCTAATGGAATGTTGTCTACTCCCGGGGCCTTGTTTCGACTCAGGTCTTTCAGTGCTCTGTCAAACTCTTCACGGAGGATCGTATCTCCCATTTCATCTTCATCTACATCCTCTTCCATTTCCATAATATTGTCCTCAAGTACATCGCCCTTGTATAGACCTTCTATATACTCCTTCCACCTTTCTGCTTTCCCTTCTTTGCTTAGAACTGGGTTTCCATCTGAGCTCTTGATGTTCATACAAGTGGTTCTCTTATCTCCAAAGGTCTCTTTAATTTTCCTGTAGGCAGTATCTATCTTACCCCTAGTGAGATAAGCCTCTACATCCTTACATTTGTCCTCTAGCCATCCCTGTTTAGCCATTTTGCACTTCCTGTCGATCTCATTTCTGAGACGTTTGTATTCCTTTTTGCCTGCTTCATATACTGCATTTTTATATTTTCTCCTTTCATCAATTAAATTCAATATTTCTTCTGTTACCCAAGGATTTTTACGTACTTGATTCTCTGCTGCCTTTACTATTTCATTCTTCAAAGCTACCCATTCTTCCCCTACTGTCTTTCCCCCATTCCTCTCAATTGTTCCCTTATGCTCTCCCTAAACTCTATACAGCCTCTGGTTCTTTCAGTTTATCCAGGTCCCATCTTCTTAAATTCCCACCTTTTTGCAGTTTCTTCAGTTTTAATCTACAGTTCATAACCAATAGATTGTGGTCAGAGTCCACATCGGACCCTGGAAATGTCTTTTAATTTAAAACCTGGTTCCTAAATCTCTGTCTTATGATTATATAATCTGTCTGATACTTTCTAGTATCTCCAGGATTCTTCCATGTATACAACCTTCTTTCATGATTCTTGAACCAAGTGTTAGCTATGATTAAGTTATGCTCTGCGCAAAATTCTACCAGGCGGCTTCCTCTTTCATTTCTTATCCCCAATCCATATTCACCTACTATCTTTCCTTCTCTCCCTTTTCCTACTCTCGAATTCGTCTCCCTTCACTACCTGAATAATTTCTTTTTTCTCGTCACACATTTCTTCAATTTCTTCATCATCTGCAGAGCTAGTTGGCATATAAACTTGTACTGCTGTAGTAAGCGTGGCCTTCGTGTCTATCTTGGCCACAATAATGCGTTCACTATGCTGTTTGTAGTAGCTTACCCGCATTCCTTTTTTCCTATTCATTGTTAAACCTTCTCCTGCATTACCCCTATTTGATTTTGTGTTTATAACCTTGTAGTCACCTGACCAAAATACTTGTTCCTCCTGCTACCGAACTTCAATAATTCCCACTATATCAAACTTTAACCTATCCATTTCCCTTTTTAAATTTTCTAACCTACCTGCCCGATTAAGAGATCTGACATTCCACGCTCCGATCCGTAGAACGCCAGTTTTCTTCTTCCTGATAACGACGTCCTCTTGAGTAGTCCCCGCCCGGAGATCCGGATGGGGGACTATTTTACCTCCGGAATATTTTACCCAAGAGAACGCCGTTATCAGTTATCCATACAGTAAAGCTGCATGCCCTCGGGTAAAATTACGGCCGTAGTTTCCCCTTGCTTTCAGCCGTTCGCAGTACCAGCACAGCAATGTCGTTTTGGTTAATGTTGCAAGGCCAGGTCAGTCAATCATCCAGACTGCTGCCCCTGCGACTACTGAAAAGGCTGCTGCCCCTCTTCAGGAACGACACGTTTGTCTGGCCTCTCAACAGATACCCCTCCGTTGTGGTTGCACCTATGGTACGGCCGTTTGTATCGCTGAGGCACGCAAGCCCCCCCCCCCCCCCCCCCCACCACCACCACCACCAACTGCATGGTCCATGGTTCCTGGGGAAGGTTATCACACTTAAGAACTGAAATTTCATTACTATCTAGTAAATGAAGATCTAATGTTTTTTCACAGTTATGAATGATTTCGCGTACGTCGCTCTTAAGTAGCCGTTAGAGTGTCGCACGTGAAATCCTGAACTCGTTAAGTGGGCAGCGCCTCCCGAGCCGGACAATACGACCCTTAGCGTAACGCAAGGCTGGGAACGATGTCTTGCGGCGCTGTTTGTCGCCCAAGGGATCAGCCAGCCAAACATGAAAGGCACCGGACGCCGCCCATGTCAGCAGTGCAGTCCCTGCTTTTATGACTCCCTGGACGAGCCGGACACATCTACCGACAAACTGCTAATGCCGGCCCCTTTACCTTTCACTTCGGAGATACGTCCCTTACCACAGCATGATAGAAGCGTCTGTCTAGCATACTCGGCGATACGAATAAAGATATACATTACATAAGCTCTCTACAAAAATTCTCTGTGTGTGAGAAAGCTGAATACATCAATTTCAAAAACTTGTACGCTGATCAGCCAGAACATTGTGACATAGACGTATACCACCTTTGGCATGGATAATAGAATAACAGCGACGACGCATCGTGGCATGGAAGCAATGATGCCTTGGTAGGCCGCTGGAAGAAGTTGGCACCACATCTGTACACTCACATCACCTACTTCTCGTAAATTCCGAGAAGGAGGATGGGGGGGGGAGGGGGAGAAGATCAGCACCGACACCACATTCAATCGCATCCCAGATGTGTTCGATTGGGTTCAGATGTGGAGAGTTGGGGAGTCAGCATGTTAACTGAAACTCGCCACTATGTTCCTCGAACCACTCCATCACATTCCTGGCATTGCGACATGGCGCATTATCTTGTTGAAAACTGCCTTTGCTGTCGGGAAACATGATCGTCATGAAGATGTGTACTTGTACTGCAACCAGTGTACTATACTCCTTGGCCGTCTTGGTGCCTGCATGAGCCTTGTTGGACTCACGGATGCCCACGTGAATGTTACCCAGAGCACAATGGAGCCACTACCAGCTTGTCTCCGTCAGGTGTCAAGGAACTGTTCGTGTGGAAGATGACGAATTCACGCCTCCCATTGGCTTGATGAAGAAGGTATGGAGGTTCGTCAAGCCATATAATGCTCTGTCACTGAGACAGCGCCCAGTGACGTGGTCACAGGCTCATTTCAGCTGTAGTTGTCATGGTGTTAACATTGGCACATGCATAGGGCATCGGCTGTGGAGGCCCATCGTTGGGAGTGTTCAGTGCACTGTGTTTTCAAACACACTTGTACTCTGTCCAGCGTTAATGTCTGATGTCATTTCCGCCACAGTTCGCCGCCTGTCCTATGTCACTAGTCTGGTGATCCTACGACGCCCGACGTCTGTAATGAGGAGTAGCCGTCCATGATGTCCGTATGTGGTTCCATCGTGGTTTCGACACCTGTTGAATACATCACTATAGCACTCCTCGAGCCTCCAGTAAGTCGTACAGTTACTTAAATGTTCATTCCGAGCCTCTGGGCCATCACAATCTACCCTCGGTCAAACTCAGATAGATCGCTCGCCTTCCCCATACTATACAGGGACAGGATTTTCACTGATACTGCAAGTTCCGGGTGTGTGTCTAACTAGCAGTCGTTCCTCGCCACGTGACGCTGCTGTCACCTGGACGGGTTTGTATCGATAGCAGCTCTTTGGGCATAATGTTCTGGTCATAATGTTCTGGCTATAATTAAAACTCAGTGCCGAAACACATTATGAACGTAGAGTGATATGAAGTGCAATGTTTGACTTGAAATACACACATCAAAAAAAAGTTTTGCATCACCTCGGTTCCGAGAGTTCCGGAACCCGTCCAGAAAATTGGAATAGAGATCGACATAAACATCATTTTCCCCCTTTTTATTGCTCATGAAAACCACACCATTGCATGTTATATACCACGATACAGCGAGAACTTCAGAGGTGGTGGTCCAGGTTGCTGTAAACACCGGTACCTTTAATATCCAGTAGCAGGTCCTCTTGCATTGATGCATGCCTGTACTCGTCGTGGCATACTATCCACAAGTTCATCAAGGCACTAATGGTCCAGATTGTCCTACTCCTCAGCGGCGATTCTGCGTAGGTCCCTCAGATTGGTTGGTGGGTCACGTCGTCCATAAACAGCCCTTTTCAATCTATCCCAGGCATGTTTGATAGGGTTCTTGTCAGGAGAACAAGCTGGCCACTCCAGTCGAGTGATGTCGTTATCCTGACGGAAGTCATTCACAAGATGTGCACGATAGGAGTGCGAATTGTCGCCCATGAACACGAATGCCTCGCGGATATGCTACCGATATGGTTGCCCTATGGTCTGAGGATGGCATTCACGTATTGTACAGCCATTATGGCGCCTTCCATGACCACCAGGCATACGTCGGTCCCATATAGTGCCACCCTAAAACAGCTGGGAACCTCCACCTTGCTGGGTAGTGTGTCTAAGGCGTTCAGCATGACCGGGTTGCCTCCAAACACGTCTCTGACGATCGCCTGGTTGAAGTCATATGCGACACTCATCGGTGAATAGAATGTGAAGTCAATCCTGAGCGGTCCATTCGGCATGTTGTTGGGCCCATCTGTACCGCGCTGCATAATGATGTGGTTGCAAACATGGACCTCGCCATGGATGTCGAGAGTGAAGTTGTGCATCATGCAGCCTATTGAGTCATAACACGACGTCCTGTCGCTGCACGAAAAGCATTATTCAACATGGGGGCATTGCTGTCAGGCTTCTTCCGAGCCATAATCCGTAGGTAGCGGTTGTCCACTGCAGTAGTAGCCCTTGGGCGGCCTGAGCGAGGCATGTCATCGACAGTTCCTGTCTCTCTGTATCTCCTCCATGTCCGAACAACATCGCTTTGATTATCTCCGAGACGCCTGGACACTTCCCTTGTTGTGAGCCCTTCCTGGCACATAGTAACAATGCTGACGCGATCGAACCGCGGTATTGACCATCTAGTACTCCTCTACTCGGAAGACAATGACTGTTCGATATTACCAACACCATTCACTGAAAATTAATGTGCTTGCTAACACGACACCTGACAGTCCTGGCCAACGCTACTTGCTCAAGAACGCAAGGTATTATCTAACCTGAAATAAAAAGTGACGTATCTCTTGCTCAGCATGCTGTTTATGTGTCTGGAGTACTGACGTTCTTGAAAGCAAATGCCAATCAGGAGCTGCAGCAACCTAAAGACTAATATACAAGTCACTATCAATTTCTTTCTTTTTGCTTGTCAAAAACAATGTGTGATTTTGTGCGGCGTAAGGTGCTACAAAATATTCAAAACTTTACTATAAATCATGGAGATGGGTTTTACTTCAACGAAAATCGTTCTTGCAAAATTAAAATGTTGTTATTGACAAAAAGCCTGCACAACATAGGAAGATGCTAGCAGTTACAAAATTTTCTCATAACAAAGAAAACTACAAACATTTAAACGAAATGAGTTATTTGTGACGTAATGAAAAATGAAGAGCTCAAATTAACACTAATAATAAAAGTTATTAGTTATCTGAGGGACAAAGATTTCCTTCAATTAACAGTTCCGACAAAGAAGCTTCGTTAACTATAAAATTATTCCATCAATATAAAGAACGAGAAAATACTGTAAGTGAGATTTTATCTCCATAACAAAGTATTCCAGACAGTTTCTCGCTGATTCACAAACAACAGAGCTTTTCTCTGAAAACCTCAACTGTTCGCTACTATACCTCAAATTACAATGCCCCAGTCCTGCATAACTGAATGGCTAGCACGTGAATTGCAGAACACAAATCACAGAACACAAATTCAGAACAACCACCAGGAACACCTTCAACTGTTCCACCATCAGCCATCTTCTTTTACACCTTCAACTGTTCCACTGTCCGCCATGTTTGTTTTTACAATTAGTAAACAGTGAAACAGTGACAGTGACACCTCAATATATACAGATTGACAGTGATGAAGATGAGGAAAAAGAAAACGTAAGTGAAACATGATGTAAATAGACACACACACACAGAGAGAGAGAGAGAGAGAGAGAGAGAGAATTAATTAATTTCAGGCATAGAAATAACAATTTTCAAATTGTTATTTGGTTTAAACAATTTATCTACTTTAAGGTGTAAGTGGCTCCAGATGACAAACTGGGAAACAAAACAGTCACTGTAGAAACACAACACATCAGAAAAACTACACCATGTGGTAAAAAGGTATGAATTCATAATTTAATGTTTTTTCAAATATCTGTAATTAGGATTTAAAAACTAATACACTCCTGGAAATGGAAAAAAGAACACATTGACACCGGTGTGTCAGACCCACCATACTTGCTCCGGACACTGCGAGAGGGCTGTACAAGCAATGATCACACGCACGGCACAGCGGACACACCAGGAACCGCGGTGTTGGCCGTCGAATGGCGCTAGCTGCGCAGCATTTGTGCACCGCCTCCGTCAGTGTCAGCCAGTTTGCCGTGGCATACGGAGCTCCATCGCAGTCTTTAACACTGGTAGCATGCCGCGACAGCGTGGACGTGAACCGTATGTGCAGTTGACGGACTTTGAGCGAGGGCGTATAGTGGGCATGCGGAAGGCCGCGTGGACGTACCGCCGAATTGCTCAACACGTGGGGCGTGAGGTCTCCACAGTACATCGATGTTGTCGCCAGTGGTCGGCGGAAGGTGCACGTGCCCGTCGACCTGGGACCGGACCGCAGCGACGCACGGATGCACGCCAAGACCGTAGGATCCTACGCAGTGCCGTAGGGGACCGCACCCCCACTTCCCAGCAAATTAGGGACACTGTTGCTCCTGGGGTATCGGCGAGGATCATTCGCAACCGTCTCCATGAAGCTGGGCTACGGTCCCGCACACCGTTAGGCCGTCTTCCGCTCACACCCCAACATCGTGCAGCCCGCCTCCAGTGGTGTCGCGACAGGCGTGAATGGAGGGACGAATGGAGACGTGTCGTCTTCAGCGATGAGAGTCGCTTCTGCCTTGGTGCCAATGATGGTCGTATGCGTGTTTGGCGCCGTGCAGCTGAGCGCCACAATCAGGACTGCATACGACCGAGGCACACAGGGCCAACACCTGGCATCATGGTGTGGGGAGCGATCTCCTACACTGGCCGTACACCTCTGGTGATCGTCGAGGGGACACTGAATAGTGCACGGTACATCCAAACCGTCATCGAACCCATCGTTATACCATTCCTAGACCGGCGAGGGAACTTGCTGTTCCAACAGGACAATGCACGTCCGCATGTATCCCGTGCCACCCAACGTGCTCTAGAAGGTGTACGTCAGCTACCCTGGCCAGCAAGATCTCCGGATCTGTCACCCATTGAGCATGTTTGGGACTGGATGAAGCGTCGTCTCACGCGGTCTGCAAGTCCAGCACGAACGCTGGTCCAACTGAGGCGCCAGGTGGAAATGGCATGGCAAGCCGTTCCACAGGACTACATCCAGCATCTCTACGATCGTCTCCATGGAAGAATAGCAGCCTGCATTGCTGCGAAAGGTGGATATACACTGTAATAGTGCCGACATTGTGCATGCTCTGTTGCCTGTGTCTATGTGCCTGTGGTTCTGTCAGTGTGATCATATGACGTATCTGACCCCAGGAATGTGTTAATAAAGTTTCCCCTTCCTGGGACACTGAATTCACAGTGTTCTTATTTCAATTTCCAGGAGTGTAGTTACATGTATATAAAGAGTAAAGAACATTACTTATCTTCGACAGCCATAAAATAAAAGCCCACTGAAGATGCTGTAACTGCAGTGAAACAAGTTTGGGTTGAAAAACAAAACTGTGTTTTGCTAAAGGTGGACCCTATCCAAAACATATGTATTTTTAAAGCAAAGACGATAAAAAGAGCTTCAACCCTAAGATTACGGTCGTTCCATATTATATATTCATTTAATTGCCCTGGTGGGTCACTGCATTACTAAGATAACGATAGTGATTCTGTACTCATTATTTAATTTAAAAAGATGAAAAGAAGCGAGCCCAAATGATTAGCTAACTTTCAAAGTGTGGTGGAACCACGAGGAGGCGGCACTCCTTAACACAGACCGTAGAGGTCTGACACCAGCCCACTAGGATAGGTGTCGATATGTGGCCGATTTGAGAGACTTGCATGACCTGTGCGAAGACGTCTGGTGTCACGTAGCTCTAGAAACCGACCATGGACTTGTTGAATCCACGCGTCGCAGAAATGCTGCTGTATTGCATTACAAAGGTGGACCGACATGCTACTGAGCGTGTGGTCGTATTGTTTTGTTTCAACATTGTATTATCCTTATACAATTAGATCATTTCCCACTCCTCCGAATGCTCAGAATAAACTAGTTTCTTCATCACATTATAATCGCCCGACTCTTCTTTTTTTTGTAATAACCATAGAGTAAGAATTAGCACTTCAAATGTAGCTCAGCTAAGGCTTTTAATTCATTCTAGTGTGTGGGCTTCCCAGTGAAGGCTGTGAAGTACACTGATCAGCCAGAACATTATGAGCACTTTCCTAAAAGTCAGTATGTCCGACACTGGAACGGATAACAGCGGCGACGCGTCGTCTCATGAAAGCAATGAGTCCTTCATAAGTTGCTAGAGAGAGTTGGCACCATATCTGCACAAACAAGTGACCTACCTCCCGTAAATTCCGGATAGGGAGACGGTGAGCTAACACGCGATCTAGTGTGATATCCCTGATGTGTTCGATAAGGTCCAGATCTGGCGAGTTGGGAGGGACGGGGGAGAGGACCAGCACATCAATTGGAGCTCTCCACTGTGTTCCTTGAACCACTCCATCACACTCCTGGCCTTGTGACATGGCGCATTGTCTCGTTGAAAAATGTGACTTCCGTCGGAAAGCCTGATCGTCATGAAGCCTGATCGTGGTCTGCAACCAGTGTACGATACTCCTTGGCCCTCATGGTGCCTTCTACGAGCCCCACTGAAACCATGGATGTCCACGTTTATGTTTCCCAGAGCATAATGGAGACGATGGATACGCTACCTCCCATCGGCATAATGAAGAAGGTATCGAGATCCATCAGACCATGCAGCGCTCAGTACCAGTAGTCACGAGCCAATTTCAGTGGCACTAGCCGATAACGTGGTGTTATCATTGGCGCATGTATGGGTCGTCGGCTGCAGAGGCCGTTCCTTAGGAGTGTTCGGTGCACTGTGTGTTCAGACACACTTATACTCTGCTCAGCATTAAAGTCAGATGCTAGTTCCACCACGGTTCTCCGTATATCCTGTTTTACCAGTCCGACATCTGTAATGAGGGGTGGCCTCCCAAAGTCACGATGTTTCGAAGCGGTTTCAGCTTGGTTTCGCCACGTGTTGAACACACTCACCACAGCATTCGTCAAACACCCGGCAAGTAGTGTAGTTTCCGAAACGCTTGTGTTGTGCCTCCAGGCAATCACAATCTGCCCTCGGTCAAACTCAGATTGATCACGTGTCTTCCCCTTTCCACCCACGGACAACACACTCACTGACACTGCACGCACCGTGCGTGCATCTGACTAGCAGTCATTTCGCGCCAGGTGATGTTTCTGTCGCCAGGACGGGTTTATATCGATAGGAGGTCGGTGGTCATGATGTCCTGACTGGTCAGTGTATATATAGCCCGAATAACAAAACATTTTGTACCTATGGTTTGAGTTAATTATAGTTATAGAATTTGCTTTATTATAATTCCAGTCTTCGATTACAATATTTAAGTGCAACCAGGTTATTAATTTCAGTCGGTAATGACCACTTTCCGACCTGGAAAATATAAGCACATAGAGCTACTATAATGTACAAAATACTTTTTACAATACGAATGTAAAGCAGAAAACAAATATAAAACAACTGTACAACATTTCCACACCTGAGCAAAAACATGTTGCATTATACATATTACGCTATTACGTGTGGTGGCTGTTTCGACTTCGTCAAATTAGTAAAATTATGACATGTAAAAAGCACCATTGAAGCTTACAATCTGCACTTGAAGAGAAACTCAATAATACCGTCGTGCAGCGGCAAGAAACTTGCCTCCGTCAAAGTCGACTAGATGTCGCCGCTGCACGTCAATCTACGTGATTTCAAAGAAGTACATTCCATATGCTGTAGTGTCAAATGACATTATTTTTCCCCATTTTACTGATGTGCCTGTGTTTTATAGCAAACTCCTGTCTGGCGTGCGTCTTCGTGAGCGCATAGTCCACGTCTGATAACGTTCCCACTTGTGACCTACAATTCTTCTGTAATTGTGCCGATTGTGTAAAGGTACTACGTAATTTTCTGACGTACGTGTTTGTTTTAATAAAGCCGCCTTCCCCATTATATTTATTATGTGGCGTGTAAGCACAATCATTCCGTTTTATCATCTACATTTCCTTTTATTTAATATGAACTACGTTTTTATATACTTGAGTATAAGGAATGCATTTCTTTGAAACAACATAAATCGTTGGCGACACCTAGCGGTCTTGGATGGAAGCACGTTTCTTGCTGCTGCACGGCAGTAAAACTTGAGTTTCTTATCATGTGCAGTCTGTCAGCTTCATTAATGCTCTTTACATACCATAATTTTATTTCACTATCCTCATTCCAATATACAGCCGGTGTAGGTCCATATTCGCAATTGCGAATACATTTCCTGTATTTCTTGAGGGCTGTAGTCGCTGCAGTGCCTGTTTCTTCAGACAGACATGCATGCATGTCCGAAGGAAATTGCATCTTACTTCTTAATAACGCAGGAACTGCTCTCTCTTATTTATTCGTCAGCCGGCCGGAGTGGCCGAGCGGTTCTAGGCGCTACAGTCTGGAACCGCGCGACCGCTACGGTCGCAGGTTCAAATCCTCCTTCGGGCATGGATGTGTGTCATTTCCTTAGGTTAGGTTAGGTTTAAGTAGTTCTAAGTTCTAGGGGACTGATGACCTCATATGTTAAGTCCCATAGTGCTCAAAGCCATTTGAGCTATATTAATTCGTCAATACCAGACCCACGACTACCAATAAATACACTACTGGCCATTAAAATTACTACACCACGAAGGTGACGTGCTACAGACGCGAAATTTAACCGACAGGAAGAAGATGCTGTGATATGCAAATGATTAGCTTTTCAGACCTTTCACACAAGGTTGGCGCCGGTGGCGACACCTACAACGTGCTGACGTGAGGAAAGTTTCCAACCGATTTCTCATACACAAACAGCAGTTGACCGGCGTTGCCTGGTGAAATGTTGTTGTGATGCCTCGTGTAAGGAGGAGAAATGAGTACCATCACGTTTCCGACTTTGATAAAGGTCGGATTGTAGGCTATCGCGGTTGCCGTTTATCGTATCGCGACATTGCTGCTCGCGCTGGTCGAGTTCCAATGACTGTTAGCAAAATATGGAATCGGTGGGTTCAGGAGGGTAATACGGAACGCCGTGCTGGATCCCGACGGCCTCGTATCACTAGCAGTCGAGATGACTTATCCGCATGGCTGTAACGGGTCGTGCAGCCATGTGTCGATCCCTAAGCCAACAGATGGGGACGTTTGCAAGACAACAACGATCTGCACGAACAGTTCGACGACGTTTGTAGCAGCATGGACTGTCAGCTCGGAGACCATGGCTGCTGTTACCCTTGACGCTGCATCAAAGACAGAAGCGCCTGCGATGGTGTACTCAACGACGAACCTGGGTGCACGAATGGAAAAAAGTAATTTTTTTTTTATGGATCCAGGTTCTGTTTACAGCATCGTGATGGTCGCATCCGTGTTTGGCGACACTGCGGTGAACGCACATTGGAAGCGTGTATTCGTCGTCGCCATACTGGCGTATCACACGGGTGCCATTGGTTACACGTCTCGATCACCTCTTGTTCGCATTGACGGCCCTTTCAACAGTGGACGTTACATTTCAGATGTGTTACGACCCGTGGCTCTACCCTTCACTCGATCCCTGCGAAAATCTACATTTGAGCAGGACAATGCACGACCGCTTGTTGTAGATCCTGTACGGGCCTTTCTGGATACAGAAAATGTTCGACTGCTGCCCTGGCCAGCACATTCTCCAGTTCTCTCACCAATTGAAAACGTCAACGGTGGCCGAGCAACTGACTCGTCACAATACGCCAGTCACTACTCTTGATGAACTGTGGTATCTTGTTGAAGCTGCATGTGGGCAGCTGTACCTGTAAACGCCATCCAAGCTCTGCTTGACTCAATGTCCAGGCGTAGCAAGGCCGTTATTACGGTCAGAGATGGTTGTTCTGGGTACTGATTTCTCAGGATCTATGCACCCAAATTGCATGAAAATGTAATCACATGTCAGTTCTAGTATAATATATTTGTCCAATGAATATCCGTTTATCATCTGCATGTGTTCTTGGTGTAGCAATTTTAATGGCCAGTAGTGTATGTCCTCCTGGACGGGAATATACGTAACGTACGAGTGCAGGTTGTGACACATGGACGATGACATAAGGAAGTTTGGGTCGGACTGTTCGTGCACGGCTGTTGTTCGAAGCGGTTAAGGCGACCGCTTACGTTTAGCAGGAAAGCCGGGAAGCAAATCGCGGTATGACACAAATTTTCATTGTTGTCATTCCAATATATAGCTGATAGTGGCTCATATTCGCATTTGCGAATATGTTTCCTGTAATTTTGTTTCACGAAGCCAAAATAGCTAATGATTTTGACTGCACCATAAAATCTAATAGCGTGAATGTGTAATGCAACACTTTTTACTCAACTTTGGATAAGTTGTACCGTTGTTTTCCGCTTTACATTCGTGTAGTAAGGATTGTTTTGTATATACGCTACCTCTAAGTGCTTATCTTTTCTAGGCCTGAATATGGTCACTAAAAAAGAGAGACCAACGGTACCGACCAGCCGCCGTGTCATCCTCAGTACTTAGGCGTCACGAGATGCAGATACAGAGGGGCATATGGTCAGCACATCGCACTCCCGGCCGTTGTCAGTTGTCGTGATCGGAGCTGCTACTTCCCAGTCAAGTAGCTCCTCAATTGGCCACACAAGGGCTGAGTGCACCCCGCTTGCCGACAGCATTCGGCAGACCCGTACGGTGATCCAGTCAAATGCTAGCCAAGCCCGGCAGCGCTAAACTTCGCTGATCTGATAGGAGCCGGTGTTATCACTGCGGCAGGGCGGTTGGTAGCTGGTCATTACCGGCCGTAATTAATAACCTGTGAACTGTAAGAAAGCATGTAGGCCGGTAGCTGGAAACGTTTTGGTGAATATGTCACAAATGGTTCAAATGGCTCTGAGCACTATGGGACTTAACTTCTGAGGTCATCAGTCCCCTAGAACTTAGAACTACTTCAGCCTAACTTACCTAAGGACATCACACATATCCATGCCCGGGCAGGATTCGAACCTTCGACCGTAACGATCACGCGGTTCCAGACTGTAGCGCCTAGAACAGCTCCGCCAAAAGGATTCAATTTTTGCTCAGAATATCTTATGATATCACGACTGGGGACTTTGTTTCTCTTTCTAATCTTCCTTGCAATATTGTTCTCGCTGTTATTGATTTACGGGATGAAAATTATGTTGCGAATGTCGCAGTAGCTGAAACGGGACAACAGAGGTCGTGCAGTGGTTAGCACACTCACTCACAATCGGAAGAACAGTTCAAATCCCTGTTCTGCCATCCAAATTGATTTTCCCGTGCCCTATATCTCTTAAGGCAAATGTCGGGATAGTTCGCTTGATAGGGCACGGCCGATTTGCCTTCCACCCTAATACGAGCTTGTACCTCCTTCTCTAATGACGTCATTGTCGACGGGGCGCTAATCGCTTATCTTCCTTGCTTCTTCCTTCTTGAACGGGGTAGCAAAGGGTTTCATGTTTTTGAAAGTCCTCAAGGGCTGTGAAAGTTAACGAGATAAAAGCGTAAGGTCGCTCCTCGCGCGTTAGCGCAGTGTTACGGATTTCTTTTCTAATCTTCTAGTCTCCTCACAGAACGTTGCGTCGGCTGCAGGTGCAGCGTATTCTGCTTTAACAATTGTCCGTTCGTCAGCTGACTACAGAATTCGATAACCGAAACGAGCCCCACGTTGCTTGAGCTCACTGACCCTCGAATAACTGGGGCAGCACCGATATCTGGGATTCCAGGCGGTAACCGCGATATGACGCTGACGTTCTGAGCATGCGAGAATGATTTATCAGACGTAGGCAGGCGCCTCCACTCAGAATCTTCGCCGTCGACGCTGTCGTGTCACTTCCAGAACACTCGGGACGCCGTTGGTGACAAGTGCGAATCCAGGCATCGATTCTGCAGGACGGATCATAAATCGCCACTGCCCCGTCCCCTCAAATACAAGTTGCGCCATCTCCCCCTCTCCCCCCCCCCCCCTCCCACACGAAAGGCGTGTGTTCGTAATTTTTAAGTTGATTAAAAGCCGCGGTCTCTAGCCGCTAGATAGCTAAGAGAACGATAAAAGATAGCGAGGCCAGAGATGATTATTAATGAGCAATCCAGCGCGCACTAATTAATTAGTAGCTGTCTGTGATGAGATCTAAAAGCGACCAGATGCATATGTTAACTTGTGTAAAAAATATACGAACGCCAAGTATTATGTACATTGTGAATGTATTACGTAAAGGTTGTGTGTGAGATTATATTCGAGACAGTTTTAAAAAATTGTTTAAATATTTATTTATTAGTCCATGAAAGCAAATCGTTATAAATGTTTGGATGATCGAGAGGACCTTCAAGGACACTAGTAATATTGGGGGGAGGGGGGAACCACCAACGTGTCACCGCAGCGTTGAAGAGGTATACGATATCATTTGAAGAAGAACATAACATTTTTAAATATTATGTTAATGTATTCATAACGAAATCTTTTTGTTCAATTTTTTCTTCATTAGCTACGGTGACTTTTCAGATAGCCCGGACCCCTCCATTATGCGATGACATATTCCAGAATAACATTAGAAAATCATTTAGCCCTTTAAACAGTATTTCGCTTATTATTTCCAAATCCTAGTCCCATAATCTTTCAGTTGTGTAAGATTTTAGTAACAATAAAGTACATAAAACGTTTCTAATAACACAGTTATAATAATTTGGTTACATTAGTGCTCAGTACATTGCTTAGCAAAACTTCCAGGAGACAGCAATTCGGAGAAATAAATAATGATTTTGAAATGTATTCTCCGAAACATTTAAGAACTGTATTCTCATGCAACTGATTTAAACACGTAAATAGCAAGAAACGTGCAGAGCCTTGACTTCATGATGCAGAAGTGAGCAATCACCATCAATATTACGAAGTACACGGCTAACCCGGTTCATGGTCCACAGTGGCTGTTACACGTTGCCTAACAGCTTCCCAGGGGCAACAGAAATTTGATTTTCATCGTTTCATATAATTACCGACAGAATTTGAAAATTTAAAATGCTGTCGAATTCCACTCATAAAGAGGTATAGTCTAATGATAAAGGTTTAACACAGTGAAACAATTAGTGCAGTTTCCAGAATGAGATTTTCATTCTGCAGCGGAGTGTGCGCTGATATGAAACTTCCTGGCAGATTAATACTGTGTGCCGGACCGAGACTCGAACTCGGGACCTTTGCCTTTCGCGGGCAAGTGTTCTACTAACTGAGCTACCCAAGCACGACTCACAGCCTCTGCTCACGGCTTTACTTCTGCCAGTACCTCGTCTACTACCTTCCAAACTTTACAGAAGCTCTCCTGCGAACCTTGAAGAACTAGCACTCCTGAAAGAAAGGATATCCGGAGACGTGGCTTAGCCATAGCCTGGGGGATGTTTCCAGAATGAGGTTTTCACTCTGCAACGGAGTGTGCGCTGATTTGAAACTTCCTGGCACATTAAAACTGTGCACCGGACCGAGACTCGAACTCGGGACCTTTGCCTTTCGCGGGCAAGTGCTCTACCAACTCAGGAGAGCTTCTGTAAAGTTTGGAAAGTAGGAGACGAGGTACTGGCAGAAGTAAAGCTGGGAGGAAGGGGCGTGAGTCGTGCTTCGGTAACTCAGATGGTAGAGCACTTGCCCGCGAAAGGCAGAGGTCCCGAGTGCGAGTCTCGGTCTGGCACACAGTTTTAATCTGCCAGGAAGTTTCAAGTAGTGCAGTTAGAAACTGTGTATATGTCTTGAGACAGAGTAACTTCCGGCGCGCATACTACCGAGACCACAGTATATTCGCCGAGCATTTGAGAATGGGAGAACTTACAATGGAACATTCACAGGTGTAAACAAGCGGCAGAGACGAAACTTGGCGGGTATGTGTAGGGATCAAAGCAATGTAATATGTATTTTTTTCATTTTTAACCAATTTCACTTTTAAAGCCTAAAACACTCCCTGAAAGCTAATTTGGCGTATTAGGTTTAGAGGGAATATCTTGAAAATCGTGATATACGTGTTGATTCAGATTGCCTCTACTGATCCGTTTTATGCATCTCACGCTACGTCTGTATTAGGAACGGTATCCAGTCAGGCGATAGCTAGGTTGCCTATATAAGTTCCCTCTAGTTCCCTCTCAGAACTTTGGGCGACTGTTAGCAAACTGAGTCATACTTTAAAAAATAGAATTTAGGTCTTGCCATGAATTACACGGTGTGTTTGGACCAAATTACACGGTGTTTCCGTAAGACATAGGACGTAGAGGAAGTTCCACTGAACAATTTGAGGTGTGGAACTGGGGTCGGAGAATCCAGCTTGAAGAGATAATAACAATAAAATCTCATTATTGTGTGCTTTTTTATTTATATTAATTACAGCTAACTGCAAATTGCATTTGTACTGTATTTTACAAAATGTGCTGAAACGGACGGCCATCAACCTCAGTGCAAGCATGAAATCTGCGAACAAGATCCTAACGCACCCTGATAAACATCACTGGTGTATTTCGAATCACATCACAGGCGGCTAAAATTCTGGCAGTTAATTCCATCTCTGATACACTGTGACTTTAGATATCTCTCTCCTCCCGAGCAGGCCATGGAGGCCCATTGGTACCGACTGGCCGCCGTGTCATCCTCATCCATAGGCGTCACTGGATGCGGATATGGAGGTTGGTTGGTTGGTTTTAGGGAAGGAGACCAGACAGCGATGTCATCGGTGTCATTGGATTAGGGAAGCACGGGGATGGAAGTCGGCCGTGCCCTTTGAAAGGAACCATCCCGGCATTTGCCTCTGGATGTGGAGGGCCATGTGGTCAGTACACCGCTCTCCCGGCCGTATGTCAGTTTACGAGACCGGAGCCGCTACTTCTCAGTCAAGTAGCTCCTCAGTTTGACTCACAAGGGCTGAGTACACCCTGCTTGCCAACAGCGCTCGGCAGACCGGTGTTCACCCATTCAAGAGCTAGCCCAGCCCGATAGCGCTTAACTTCGGTGATCTGACGAGAACCGGTGTTATCACTACCGCAAGGCAGTTGGCGACTATAGGAAATAATCAGATCAGGTGACTTCGCAGGCCATAGAATTGGACTTCCCCTTTCAATCCAGTGATCAGGAAATACAGCATTGAGATAGTTGCGGACATCCACACTGAAGTAAGGTGGTGAACCGTCATGTTGCATCCACATCCTCTCACTAATAGCGACGGGTCTCCAGCATCTCAGGTAGAACTCTTTGCGCGAACCTCAAGTACAGGTGGCTATTTAACGGCCAGGTTGAAGATAAGTCCCAATAAGACTGTCGCCTAAATGCCGTACCAGATAAGCACAGCAAAACGTGCTTGATGGTGTGAGTCTACTACAGCGTGAGGGCGTTCCTCATCTAGGGGGACCAACTCTCCCGTATTTCCCGGGATCTCCCGTATTTAGAAACATTTTTTCATAATCTCTCGGGTCCCGTATTTTCAGGCTCAGTGGCCGTTTATCTCCCGTTTTTAACTTTATTTTTCTTATCACGTACCGGTATGTAAAAATATTTTTCAATCATTTAAATTTTGCACGCACTGTCAGGATTCGTTCGTAGACAGCAAAGACAACTGATTCTATATCGACCTTCAACCATAGATGTCGACATTATGTCTATCGAATATCTTTGGAATCATCGACCGACGCTTGTCGGTTAGATGTGACTTTGTTTCTGTGCCAGTGCTTACTGTGAATCGTCGTTAACTTGTTCAAGATTTTATTATGGGCAGCGAAGACGAAGCAAGAACGCCACCAAAAAAGAAATCAAAGTATATGTGTACATATATTACGAAGTGGGAAGCTTTGTATTCCTGGATTGCTTATAAAGCAAACTGCTCAATTTGCAAACTGGAGTTTAGCATCGCGCATGGCGGCAAGAACGATTGTTTACAATACATGAATACTTCAGGTACGGTAATAAATTATTAATATGTATATTATATAATCGCATGTATAATATCTTACGGTGCAGTGCGTAGTAATACCAAGAAGTAATGCTCACACTGAGAGAGTATTTTCTCTTATGCATAATAAGTGGACCTATGTAAGGAACAGAAGTAGCACAGACTTAATCAAATCCGAACTGCAAGTTGCCATGAATTTTCCTTATTTGTGTAGTGAATTCTTGCTAAAAATAATGTAAAACTACTAACTGAAGCAAAATCTGTTGCAAAATATGTATAAGTAAATGGGATGTGTAAATAAATAGCCTACTTTTACAAATATTTCTTTGATTTTTGGCGAAATTTTGCCATCCTATTAATCTCCCTTATTTTTTGTCAAGGATATAAGAATCTCCCCTATTTTCGTTTAGAGAAGTTGGTCACTCTATCCTCATCTTGCTGTCTGAAATATCATCACGATCAAATGAGACGCCGGCCGGGGTGACCGAGCGGTTCTAGGCGCTACAGTCTGGAACCGCGCGACCGCTACAGTCGCAGGTTCGAATCCTGCCTCGGGGATGGATGTGTGTGATGTCGTTAAGTTAGTTAGGTTTAAGTAGTTCTAAGTACTAGGGGACTGATGACCTTAGAAGTAAAGTCCCATAGTGCTCAGAGCCATTTGACCATTTTTCAAATGAGACCTCGTCAGTAAACAGCACGATTTGGAGGAAATCTAGTCGATCAACCCATTGTTGGAGCAACGATTAACACAATGCGACCCTTGGCGCAGTCAGTCACAAGCATTGCATGGACTCGTTGGGGTGATATGGATGTAATTGTAGTTCGTGGAGTACTCGCCACACGCTAGCATGTGCAGCGCCCATGTCATGTGCAACACGACGAGTACTTGTTGTGGAGTCCGGTGAAACACGTTCCGACATACTAACACCTCCTCTTCGAAATCGTCTGTACAAGTGGTCCACATGTTGCCATGTACCGTCGTTTCTTCTTTCCAATGAACCAGTCTCCCGATTCATCGATCGAGAGAAATAAACACTCGACGTGACAGATGATGCCTGTTAGAAATTCGTTCCCTATACAGACTTTCAGCAGCGAGAGCATTGCAACTTACGTCCCCATATACACGCTGCAAGTCAGTGAGTTCTGCGAAACTGTACCGGTAATGCTCCATCGTATTGTACTGAACATCTCTGAATAGCACTGAGTAATGAATGGTCTGTCGTTGATTCATAGCACGTTATGCAAATATAATACGACAGAGCTACCTTATGGACAAGTTAAGTAAACAAATCCTACATTATGACTTCTTAGTAATCAGGCTCGTCCTTGCAGGATTTGAAGAATGTACATGTAAATGAATAGCACAGTGCTTGTAAATTTGTACGCATGTTATCTGCGAATATACTGGAAAACAGTAATCCTAGACAAAGTGGCAGACAAGTTTACTCCCAAATCTTAAGCTAGCTTCTCTGACCCCAGGTTCCCTACCTCAAATTGTTCAGTGGAGCATTCTCTATGTCTTGTCGCATTTTTGCTCGCTCTTACGGAAACACCCTGTATACACATACATGTTACTTAATATTTCGTAAAAGATTCAGGGACTTTGCCTTATAAAGTGTGTTTCACCACAGAAAAAGACAATGTACTTCACATCTCAAGACCGAACTGGCTAATAACATTCTTTTGCGTTGTGAGGTTGCATAAAATAACATCGGTGGGGGCATTTGAATCACACTGTGTATTAATCTTTTCATTGGGTTATCTACCGGAAAATTGTTACTCCCACGATTCACATTTTGATGTCTCTCACTAATTCCGTTGTTTCCGCTTTTCCGCTGGTGAAACACATTTTGTGAGGCAACGTTTCTGAACAATTTACGAGAAGATTTAGTAGGTTAACTGAATAAGCTTAACCTGTATGACTTCACCGCTAATTACACAAGGAAAGATTGGAGACAGCTACGTTAAATATGGCAGAAGTAAGGTATATTTTGATCCAAAAATACCGAGTAACTCAAGGCCCATCTCACTTGTATTTTTTATTCTCTGAATCCATTCGGTAACAGTCTGCCGAAGCTCTGGGAAGGTACGTGTATCGATTTTGTGGCTGTCGCCTGTCTGGATACCGTTCCTGATACAGACGTAGTGCCGGTTGCATAAAACGGATTGGTAGTGCACCTGAAACACCCTGTAGGAAGAATGTGTTTCATATAACGGCTGAAATGTAATTAACTTTCTTGAAAGATGTACGATCAACTTTTGTAGTAATCTGGAATTTTGCGGAATATCACACCACCATTAATTAATCTTGAAAAATGGAAAATTTTGTTACAACATAGATTAAAGAAGCTTTTACGCCACATCCGGCAATAAATCTGGGTATGAAATACCATTTTTGGGAAATAAGGTGTAAATAATATGCTGTCGGAGTGTTTTCAACATATGTAACTAAAATTTCTAAATGTTCTCTGTTATTATAATTATCTGTTTTACTTATTTTAGTTATATTTTTAAGTTATTATTTTATGCTTTACATTCATGTTTTTTGGGTTGCTCTTTCACACACACACACACACACACACACACACACACACACACACACACACACACACACACATATATATATATATATATATATATATATATATATATTTTTTTTTTTTTTTTTTTTTTTTTGTACTGCCGAGCGGTCTGAGGCGCTGCAGTCATGGACTGTGCCGCTGGTCCCGGCGGAGGTTC
Source organism: Schistocerca gregaria (assembly GCF_023897955.1). Classification (NCBI taxonomy): domain Eukaryota; kingdom Metazoa; phylum Arthropoda; class Insecta; order Orthoptera; family Acrididae; genus Schistocerca; species Schistocerca gregaria. The sequence goes on from NC_064926.1 coordinate 198,013,347, forward strand.
GAGTCCTCCCTCGGACATGAGTGTCTGTGTCTGTCCTTAGGGTAATTTAGGTTAAGTAGTGTGTAAGCTTAGGGACTGATGGCCTTAGCAGTTAAGTCCCATAAGATTTCACACACATTTGAACATTTGAACATTTTTAACTAAAAAAGAAACAAGTAACCCGTTATTATGGTATTAATCTGTAAAAAACGCTGACAATATAACGTTTTTACACCATTTATACAAAATAAACGAAACTTCTTCATCTAACACACGCGACGGCAACACAATATAAAACCAATCTCTGCAGGATTTCAAATTGTGGCGGGTGATCTTTTAAATATCCTGATTTGTACAAGGCATATTTCGATACATTGGTAACCATGGCGAAGAAAATATATTATATACCAGTGACTACAGCTTGAGTATATTGTTTTTCAAGTGAGGATTGACATCGCAATCAATCAGAAGAACAAGAGCTGAAAAACTTCTCGCATAGTTCTTCCGAGATCGAAGGCTGTGGCTTGCTGTCCTGTCGAGCCTTTTGTCATCCCCACATGAACAAAGTCCTTGTCCTCAGGAACGACGCTCACAATTGTTTTAAAGGAAACTAATGGATGCGAGAATCTCTTTTTGAAGCCGAAAATGTCCTTGTGGGACCATTGACATATCGTCAACAAAAGACTGACCAGGTCGAAAGGTACTTGAAAGACGTTTTCTTTCCCACTGAGAGATAAAAATCTGTATTATTGTTAGAGTCCTCGGATGGTCAGTGTGAAAGAACCGTTTAGACCATCCTACCTGAGAACAAGGAACTTGCTTACCTGATGATCCGAAAGGGCTAAATGTTACAGATAACAATCGTGGGACACATGCGGCTTTTTATATTGCAAGAACTATGTGGGAGGATTTTCAGATATAGTTCTGTTGAACAATTATGATGTTCAATTGAGAAACAATATAATCACGCTGCAGTCATTAGTACCTAATTCTCTTCGCAAAGACTTACCAATGTATTGAAATATGCCTGATACAAATCAGGGTATTTAGAGGATCATACGTGACAGTTTGAACTCCTTCTGAATTTTGTTTTATACTGTGTTGTCCGTCGGGTATATTAGGCGAAGCAATTTCGTTAACTTCATGTGCACAGTGTAATAAACATTATGTATTTTAGCCTTTCTTCACGAATAATCATTATTGTAATGATTTTGTATCATAATCAACTGAAGGAGACTTGAATCCAGATCCTCCCAAATACGAGACAAGTGTCTTAAGACAGCGCCATATCGCTCGGACTGAATGGCCGTGTTTGTCATAAACACACTGGTATTCGTACATCTACACTGATCATCATAAAAAGAACTGCACCCAGAGAGACAAGGTGAATTGCGATCGTTGTTGACAGGCCCGTAGATGATATCACAAATGCGAAACATGCACACGTTCAGCTTTGAAGAATCAATGTTTATTGCGCTACACAGCCACAAAATGTACGCAATCGGGAGCTCACAGTTGTGAATACAAGCATCCAGACATGGTAAAATAGATTTCTACAGATCTGATAGTCCACACATGCCGCTTGCATCTGAGTACGCAGTACCGGCGGACTGGCGGGTGGAGGTGGAGTCCTGATGGCGTACTGTATGCTATCCCACACAGTCTTGATCGGACGATGCGGCTGGCCAAGGCTGAGTATCCACAGCTGAAAGGCATGTTCGGGAAGTGACACTGGTGTGAAGATAAGCGTTGTCCTGTTGGAATTGGGCATCGGCGTGGGCGTCCACGAAAGACAGTGCCACCAGTTGCAAGACTTCCTCCAGGTGTCCAAAAGCTGTCATGGAGCCTATTAGGAACACTAACAGTGAACGGGCACCATAAAATATCGCTCCCCAAATCAGCACATAGGACTCGTGGGATGTGTGAGGGGAGACCACAGTCTGCTCTTTGTAACACTTTTTAGTGCACCTCTAGGAACGGACGTGGTGGTCGTCACTAAAGATGACACAACGGACCTTGTCCATCACTGATGACATCAGGCGCGTAGGGCACAATTTGTGTGGGAGTGAGTGGCAGGTATCGTAAAGCTCGGTGTGCAGTGAGCCCTGTGGCTTGAGCCACCTATCAATGGTACTAACACTCACGGGATGTTGCACAGAAGACAGAAAATGGCGATGAATGGCCTCTATCATTGCCATTGGGCCTGTTCTTGCGTGGCAGACAATCCGTCAGACCTCCCTCCTTGTGCTGTGTGTTAGATGTCCAGATCCTACATGTTGTGCAATGCATGGCTTCCTCTTTCATTTCTGTATCAATGGGCAATGGTGACGGCCATACAATCGATGTGGCGTGCAATACGATGATAGGACCACCCAGCCTCCCACGGCCCCACGATGCGCCTCTTCTGGAACTCGTCTACCTGGTCAACCTGCTGCCAAACGTGTTGCCTGGTCATATGGCGCATGCAGATGATGCTTTAGTGATATACCCATTGTCATACTGGCCAGCACAGCCGTCTGGGGGCCGAGCGGTTCTAGGCGCTTCAGTCTGGAACCGCGCGACCGCTACGGTCGCAGGTATAATCCTGCCTCGGGCATGGTTGTGATGTCCTTAGGTTAGTTTGGTTTAAGTAGTTCTAAGTTCTAGGGGACTGATAACCTCAGAAGTTAAGCCCCATAGTGCTCAGAGCCATTTCAACCATTTGAACTGTCTGTGACGCTGTTATATCAACCACGGGACACCTGTTATATCAACCACGGGGCACACCGTAATGGTGCCACTCAATAAACATTGCGTGCACGGCTAACTGTTCAAAACTATTGGCATTACTGATGGTTTGCAACATACCAGCCCAATTTCCAGTGGATCGGTTGGGTCCTTAGGGGTGCAGCTCTTTTTGTGACGATCATTGTACAAACATTTTCCACGACCCACCAAACGATGCATGACGGTAGGTACCCTGTAGCACTATTATAGTCGCCGCCACCAAAATAGGCAGCTCAAGGTCATACCAGCTAAGTGACGTCTTCAGGCACGAAGCGCTGTGGCCAAACCGCTTCACGGCTTTGTTGCCACATACACTGTGAAGCAGTGAATGAGGTCAACCTCAGCTAAAGGTTCAGTAATTCCGTGCGATACCGTGCGTTTGCGCGTGGTTTGTCTTCCGTGGAAAGGTACACGTTGACTTGCGTTTTGTAGCGTACGTAATGCAGGTCCAAGGGCCTTCGATTTGAACTACATGGTCGGTGCGCATAAAGGGCCACAAGGCATTCGAAAACAAACTAAAATTGGCGAATCTACCGCACTGAAGTTTTTTCTTATCTGGCCAACAGTGAAGAAGCCAGGAATAAAATAATGTTTTGCTTAAATTCAGAAACTAACAGCAAAAACTTGTAGTATTTCCGAATCGATTGTATGCCTTAGTAACAGTGGAGTAACGTCGGCAAAATCTCTGGATGTCAGTATTTGTATTGCTTTTCCAAGAAAGGAAAATAAACGGGAACGGAAATCTAGGGATTTCGACAGTTTTAACAAAAAAATTGTGCGTAGAACTGCACTTGGTAGCTACTACAGATGAGAGTATCCGACGGCTAGAAAAAATTAATTAATCAGCCTCAGAGACCTCCTTTAGTTGTCTTCTCCGACCCTTGGTTTTCGATTGATAAAGCGTACTGATAGGCGAAATTTTTTAATTGAATGTAGAAATATCCCAGCAGCAACGGCGAAGTTCTTGCGTACAAGGTATTTATTGCGTGGTGAGGATAACAGGCTTGTAGTATACTTAAGTAAAACTTGGGTTTCGCAAAACCGTACCAACAAATCTACTTTTCTGAACTCCAATCGAAATATTACATCGAAAGTATATCGAGGTTTGGTTGATGAGTGAAGTGATGGTGGATCTGTAACAGCTGCAAATAAAAAAATTCTGGACGTAGGTAATAACCTCAGTCCAATTAGGGTGAGCTGTCGGAACAAAAACCCTGGTGGCGGCATACCACTACTCGCGCTCTGCGGTGCAATGTCTCTCGCAAATAAATTGCATTTATAGATGACACGAAAACAAGAATGATGTCGGCTTTGTCTCGTTATTTTTCGTAATTTTTGTCAGATGTATGGTCACAGCTCCCATTATATATTCTCCAACTAATGTTTTACTTTTGAAAATGACTACGTAGTTCAATAAAACCGATAATGTAACACGTTTTTTTAAAGAAAAATTTTATGTACTGTGGCTATAGCTTCGCTATTGTAGTGTCAAATAAACGTTTAACTTATATGATAGTCACAATCCTTTACGACAATATCGGAATATAGAATGAGGTCTCAGATGTTACCAAAATTAACTTCATAATTTTCTTAACAACTTTCTCGCTTTGTTTTTACGAGATAGATGAGAAAGCAAATTTATCAGTGACGATATTTTTTGCTGCACAGGCGAAATAGTTCCGCATTTCTTACACAATTTTATTTTCTATCTTGGAATATTTCTATGTTTTCACGATGATATATGTATCACATCCATTTATAAACTTTGAGACAGTTAATTTTTTTCAATTCAAATGTGCTAGAGCTTCTCTTTTTTTCTACATGTTGAACTAAAAAAAAATATTTTTCTTTGAAATTTCCTGTAATTTTAAGTGTTTGTTTTTAAATGACGTGTGGCAAGATTTTCATTTTGGAAAGTATTCTATATATTCTAGTCTAAAAATAGAGATGTCTAATATTTTTCTGAATTTCTACTCTTTGAAACTATCACTGACTGACAATGCTGTAAGAAGCTGAATTGAGCATGACGAGTGTACTTTGGTGGCAGCCGCTGTAATCATTCCTCTTCCTGTTGCATTCGCAGATGGAACGAAGAGAAAACGACTGTCTATATGTTTCCGCACGAGCGGTAATTTCTCTTATCTTATCTTTGCGGTCCTTAATGCAAAATGTACGTTGGAGGCAGTAGAGTAGTTCTGTAGCCAGTCGCAAATGCCGGTTCTCCAAACTTTCTCAGTAATGTCGTGCAAAAAGAACGTCGTTTTCCCTCCAAGGATTCCCATTTCAGTTCACGGAACACTTCTGTAATATTCGTGTGCTGCTAGAACTGAACGGTGTTGTTTAGAAAGAGGTCAGTTGGGGAACTGCAACCAACCTGTCTGCAGCCTAGACACACTGGACATATATCTGGAGTTACGGTGTGGGGTGCGATTTCGTATGACAGCAGGAGCACTCTCTGACTACAAATCTGTTCGTCAGTCTGGTGATTGGACTTGTCGCTCTGACATTCATGAACAGCGTTCCAGGGGATGTTTTCCTATAGGACTCCCTGCAGAGTGTCGACGTGTTGCCTTGACCTGCTTGATGACCAGGTGATGGGGCATCATCGGACTACAGTTCCAGCATCATCCACAACCAACATTAACGCTCCCTGGATTGGCCGACAAAGTGCAACAGGCACGGAACTTCATCCCACAAATTGACATTCAGCATCTGCACGACACAATGCATGCACGTTTGCTTTCTGGTGGTCACACCAGTTGTCAGTGTACCAGAATTTCAAATTTCCTATGGATTATCTCGCACTTACATTAACTGTAGTCCTGCAATGCTAATCGCTTCAGTATGCTATCTCGATAAATGTATTTCCCGTATTTCATTACTCTACGTCAGTTATTTTTTGATCATATAATGAAGGCTTTCACGGCTGGATGTTTCAGCTGCCGAGAATTCTTCCGGGTTGTATGGCTGTGGTCCACGGAAGTCTTCTATCCCTGACGTTTCATCCAAAGCTACGTTGGACATCTTCGGAGGTGCTCCTGGTTGTGCTGAGTCTTGCCGACGTCGAAGAACGGCCTAAATACCGTGGAAAGTGGGCGTGGTTTGGATTTCACGTGATAGCAGAGATAAACCATGTCAAGGATAAAATATAACTATCGATCATAGTACGTCAAAGATAAAAACTTCTCATCGATTTTGTAGCGCCACTGTCCAGACCACGCCCACTTTCCACGGTATTTAGGCCTTTCTTCGACGTCCGACTCGCCAGTCGGCAAGACTCAGCACAACCAGGAGCGCCTCCGAAGATGTTCAACGTAGCTTTGGAAGAAACGTCAGGGATAGAAGAGTGTCATGGAGCACGGCCATACAACGCAGAAGAATTCTCAGCAGTAATTTTTTAGTGTTACTATATTTTCCATCTGTGCAATTGCCAACATGCTGCTCTGAGATGAAAAGTTTGGCCCAGGGGAGGAATTTGTGGCCGGCCGCATCAAACCAGTCAGAAGACTGAACACTGAGAAATTTAATATGCACCGTTGCCATCTCTGACGGCAACATTGGTCCAACCCGTCTGGGCATCAAGTCGAACTGAACTAGGATTATGGATACGGGTATGTCACTTCAAGCTGCTTCAGCTCTGTGCCAGAGTTCAGCAGTCGAAATGGCTGGTGAGTGATTGTATGCCAATCTTTCGGCAACCTGTGATCATATGTTTCCTATGGGTGACAGGACTGGAGAATATCCTGGCCTGAGCAACAGTCGAGCACCCTCTGTATCGACGTGGGCTAGGGCAGCACGGATAACAGTGGCTCTGCTTTACCTAGGTGAAAGATGATGTCACAGACATGCCAAAGATACGGCACGGCCACTGGTCTTAACACATAGTATCTGTAACGCCGGCTGTCCAAATTACCAGCTATGTGAACCATATATGATCGTATCGTATACTCAACAGCCCCCCACGCCATCATGCCTGGTACTGTGGCTGTATGACGTTGACGGATAGAACCTGCAGCTTTCATCCTTCTCAGAACCTCCACACCTGGTTGTGGCCATCGTGATGTTGTACACAGGACTGGGGCTCGACTCAAAAGGCAGCGACGTACAACTCCTGTGGTCAGTGTTAGCATTGGGTGCACCAGTTCCAACGAGCAACTCTCCGCTACCCCCATCAAGGGAAACCACAACTGATGGTCAGTGTGCAGCCAGTCTGTGATGCTTCAGACGTCCCACTGATGTGACGATACTAATATTACTGAAAACAATCCCATTTCGTGATTCAACGTGGCCATATGATCCTGCATAGCCAGGCCAAATGACCTTGATCTCTATCCCCTCGGGCACTAGTCGCATTGGACCATACAGATGTTGCATGTCATAGAATGAGCTTCTCTTGAACCTCTCAATTCTAAATTCGGATGACAGATCAATATGAACAATAATACATGGTGTTTCAAAAAGAATACCCGTATTTTGATTGGATATATTTATTAAACTGTAAGACACAACTGTCGAACTTGGGATACATTTTTAGTAGCCTCTGATGTTTAGGTTACGTATTTTCATTATGTCCTCCACAAGCAACTCGGACATTATCAAATCGATACTGGAATTCCTCTCATACTCGGGTAAGCAACCATCGTGTCTGATGTCACTGCAGTGTGGATTCTTTGATTACCAACAGCATCTTCTAATGCAGACTCAATTGACGAATGAATATCTGTACCAACCCTGGGATTTGAACCCAGGTCTCCTGCTCACTAGGCAGACGAGTTAACCACTACGCCACCTCCCCACGTTGCTTTGAACGACTCATTCCTCAATCCAAAATCCCATTCACACCTCAGTCCACATATTATTCCCCCTAAACTTGAAAGGCGCATCTTCCTATTGAGTAGGGGACCCTGTTTGGAATCATGGCCGTGGTACAAATTTTCATTCGTCGTTTCAGTCTGCATTTATACATCATAGATGTCTGAGACCTGAAAAGTTCTCTGGAACCATTATGTTTCATTTGAACAAATCTCTTCTCTGAGTTTTCTGTCAGTCAGACATGATGCTGGTTAAAAATGTTCAGAATATTATCACAATGCACTCTGGCTATCAGGGCACTCTATCAGTTAGCATTAATGCAGTTTACACTCGAATAGGTATACACCGGTATGCAACCACCCCAAAGAAACATCAGTCATTTTTTTTGTATCCTCTGGTGGCAAAAAATGTGTGTTTCTGCAACAACGTATGTTCCTGAAAGTAGTAGAAGCGTTTTACTGTCTTGACAGCATTTCTATATCTGCGTACCAACTCTGCAATTTACAGTTAAATGCCTGGCGGAGGATTCTCCGAACCACTGACTATGTCTCTAACGTTTCACTCTCAAACAGCGCGTGGGGAAATAAACACTTAAATTCTTCTGTACGAGCTCCAATTTTTCTTATTTTATTATGATGACCATTCCTCCCTATGTAAGTTGGATAGAATAAAATATTTTCACTTTCAGAGGAGAAAGTTAGGGGTTGAAATTTCGTGAAAAGATCTGCCGCGACGGAAACGGCGTTGTTTTAATGACTGCCACCCCGACACGCTTGTAACATCCATGACGCTCTCTCCCCTATGCCACGATAACACAAAAGTAGCTGCCCTTCGCTGGAGTTTTTCAGTGTCCTTCGCCAGTCCTGTCTGGTAAGGATGCCATACCGCACAGCAATGCTTTAGCAAAAGGGCGAACAATCTCAATGCAGACAGTCCCTTCCGCAGGCCTGCTGCATCTTCTAAGTCTTCTACCAGTAAATCCCTGTCTTTGGTTTGCCTTCTCCACAACATTAGCTATGTGATCGTTCCAATTTAAATTTTCGTATTTGTATTTCCTAGGTACCTAGTTGAATTGACAGCCTTTAAAATTGTGTGATTTATTGCGTAACTGAAATTTAAAGGGCTTCTCGTCGTACTCATGTGGATAACTTCACGCTTTTCGTTATTTAGAGTCAATTGCCACATTTCGCATCGTACAGATACCTTGTCCAAATTATTTTGCAGTTTGTTTTGATCACCAGATGACTGTACTGGCGGCTGCAGTAGTAAAGAGAATATAAAATGTACATTGGCGATAGCAAGACAAGCTTTCCTGAATGCGATAAATAAACATCAAATACAATTTTAAGTATTAGGAAGTCTTTTCTGAAAGTATTAAATCAACTTCAGTATCATATGGAAACGGAATGTAACGATAAGCAGTAGAGAGAAGATGAGAATAGAAGCTTTTGAAATGTGGCCCTGCGGAAGAATGCTGAAGCTTTCATGGATATCATGCATAACGAATGGAGACGTCACTGATTCGAAATGATGACAAAAGAGCTTCGTGGCGCACATTGACTGAGAGGGATAGATTGATAGGCATCAAGGAATAGCTAATTATTTGGCAACTGAGGGAAGTGTATATGTGTATATATGCGGGTAAAAATTGTAGGGTGTGATTAAGACTTGAAAACAGTAAACAGATTCAAGCGGACATAAGCTGCAGTACTTATGCAAATATCAAGACTTCCACAGGATAGGCTAGAGTGGAGAACTGCAATAAAATAGTCTTCGGATTAATGATTACGGAGCAACACCACTGTATTAAATAAACTGTCAAATTCGCAGTCTTGATGCCGTTGTAATTTATTTGAATAGATAAATGCGACTACGAATTGTACTGTTTGTTCGGGAATCAATGACATCCGTCTCTTCCTAAGATTGAAACGACCTCATTACAACAGCTACCTTAACCTGAAACGTAAACTGTATCTTCGCAACTCTATTAGTCGTTTGTGGCCCTTTCCGTAGGTGAACGGACTGCGTCACTGGAAGATTCGTGTGTACTGACGTAAGCTGATAGTGAGTGTAGTGTTACGCTGTGAGACAACGTACGTGTTTTGTGTACAGTGACTGGGAATGAGCAATGAAATAACGTTGTAGCACTGGATTTTTACATTATTAAATAACCTCTTTGTAAAACAGAATTGTACACTGGGGATAAACCGAATGACATAGCACTGTTTTAAGCAGATTGGCCTTGTATTCGGGAGGGTGGAGGCTCCAGATTTCATCCGGCCATCTTGATTTTGGTTCCTACAATAAGGTTCCTACAATATGGACACGGCCGGCTACCTATCCCATCCTTGTCGAACTAGCTCTGCAAGTACGTAAATACGTGTATCTATGAATTACGTTATTTTATTTTATTTTATTTTATTTTATTTTTTTTTGCTCTTAAATTGTGATACCAAGGCATGTCCAATATCCTTGTAAAAGTGATCCATAGATGAGTAAAACCACTGCTACTCCTACTAATACCATCATTACTACCATTGCTAGTACCACTAAAGATCAGAAATGAGCGTTGTACACTGCTAACGAAGATATTTATTTGACTGGTGACTGAAAGGTGGTCCAGGGAGTCTCGTGGAGAGAACGGAGGAGCTAATTGGAGGAAAAGTAGCACGTCTGGTTCTGAAAGCCGACATTTAACAGTGTGCTAACGAAACTTAAACCTCCAGCACCGCAGGGCAGCGTACTCTTAGGCGGAAGATGAAATATTCGGATGACAGCACTGTTTTGTTTCGAAGGCCTGATCGGAGAGTTATGATACTTTTTTTTACGTTTATTAATCATGTGTGGAATACATTTTGCGATCTCATGATGAACCTTCCTTTGTATTACTGGGTTGGTTGGTTTGTTCGTTTGGAGGGTAAGGCGCCAAACTAAAGCGTCATCAGTCCATGTATTACTAGGGAAGTCAAAAAGCAAAGGACTTTTGCAGTTTCTCGCCGTAGGGCCGGTAACACTGCTAGTATCCAGGGCTGAAATATTGTCGTCTGCAACAATTCTATACAACGTGTCACTCTTATTCCCGCTTTAGTCGTTGTATTGTAGCAGACCGTGAAACGCGGAAGGTCCATTGTCGATCTGCACCAATGAGGAAATAAGGCCAGTGATTCGCTTTTTCTTTGCGGAGGGTGTTAAACCTGCGGAAGTTATTCATAGCATACAAGCACAGTGTCGTGACAGCTATTTATCGTGAAACAAGATCTACGAATGGATAGAGAGCTTCAAACAGGGGACAACTTCCTTATGTGACGAGGAAAGGTCGGGCAGGCCATCGATGTCAACGATTGAGGACAATTTGGAAGTCGTAGTGATGGAAAACAAACGAATCACACTGGACGAAATTGCCGACACTTAACATATAACTCATGGTTCAGCGTATTCCATCTTACACGACAGTCTAAATTAACGGAAAGTGTGTGCAACGTGGACACCGCAAGAACTCTCAGCGCAGCGTAAGGCGCCACGGACGGCCAGCTCTCGTAATCATTTGGTCCGTGACCATCGCGAGGGAGGTGGATTTTTACGGCAAGTCGTTACTGTAGACGTAACATGGATGCATCATCACTAACCGAGAAGGAACGCTGCTAGCATGATTTGGAAACACCCATCATCACCAGAAGTTAAGAAATTTAAACGTCAACCATCAGCTGGTAAGATTATGCTCACACTATTCTGGGCCAGCCGTAGTGGTCTCGCGGTTCTAGGCGCGCAGTCCGGAACCGTGCGACTGCTACGGTCACAGGTTCGAATCCTGCCTCGGGCATGGATGTGTGTGACGTCCTTAGGTTAGATAGGTTTAAGTAGTTCTAAGTTCTAGGGGACTGATGACCACAGCAGCTGAGTCCCATGGTGCTCAGAGCCATTTGAACATTTTGACCCACTATTCTGGGACATGGAAGGTGTGGCAGCCGTTCATTTCACCCAAAGGGGCGAAACTGTGAACAGTGAGAACTATTGTGATCTATTGCGAGCTGAAGTGAAACCTGCAATCAGATACAAACGTCGCTGAAAACTCCGAAATGGTGTCATCCTGCAGAGAGATAATGCTCGACCACATTCTGCCAAACGGGCGGACGAAACAGTAAAGGAGTTGGGATACGAATTGCTGGAACAGCCGTCATGCATTCCAGACCTGGCTCCAAGCGATTTCCATATGTTTGGACCACTGAAGGAAGCCCTCAGGAGAGGAAGATTTGCAACCGATACAGAACTCACTGATGCGATGCAAAACTAGTTACAGGCGCAACCAAAAAATTTTTTCCCACGGAATCGAAAAGCTTTTGAAACGTTAGATAAAGTGCTTTTAAGCGGTGGCAGATTATGTAGATAAATAATGTATGTTTCACTTTTCTATCATTAGAATAAATATTCCTTTTCTCAAAAGTCCCTTTACTTCTTGACTTTCCCTCTTACAATTGTTATGTTCAACAAAACCTGCGAACTCTTTGTCAAAATGTACGTATGAATCGATCGAGTTTATGTGTAGGATACATCCAGTTGTGTATATAATGTATAGGATACATCCAGTTGTGTATATAATGTAGTGTTAATGTGGAAAACTGCTTGTGAAAACAAAAAGAATGAGAAACCCTTCCGTAGCCATCATTGTTGTATGGGCAGGTTGTGTTGGTAACAAGCGTTTTATGGATCAGCACAAAAGTCATCATTAAAATAGTGAACGCCAGAGCTTATTTGCAATGTCAATATTCATTTATAATACTTATTTATTTTTCAGGCTACTCTGTGCTTCCTACTTTTAAATGTGCACATTAAGAGCAAAAAAAGTGGAAAAAGAAATTTTTTACTGTATGAAACCAACAACGAGCGATAGTTTCGGCACACAAAAAGAGATCACAAGCTGTGAAATTTCTGTTACACTAACATTGTGATATGAACATGCAAGACCGTTATCGTATAATAACTCAGTAACTGACGAAAATCGGTTAGGAATGGGAAAACTGCGCAATATTCATAACTCGTCTGTTTATTTGTAACTGTGTAACCATTTCATGACAAGTATATCTGGCTGCCACACGGAGTCACTAATACACTTACTAATTCAGTGCATCATAGAGAAACGTTTTTCAGTACGTTTATTGATAATTATTGTTGTTATTATTATTACGCTTGTGTCAAGACATAACATATTCACACAGTTAAACATCACTTTATATGATATTTTCAAAACTTCGCTACATCTAGGGCATTCTCCGAGGCCTGATACACGTCATCTTAGTTACTTAATACAGGGTGAACATAAAGTCCGGAAACACTTCCAAATATTTATTGCACAAGAACCAAACATTGTACAGATACCATACATATGTCAATTTGAAGAGATCACCCCATTGACGTCTGCTGGGTCAATCATGGTTCGCACATCGAATGTTTGTACAAAAACTTTCAGAGTTTCTCTTCTAAATGCAATATGTATGACATCTATACAATGTTTTGTTCTTGTGCAATAAATATTTGAAATTGTTCCCGGACTTTAAGTACACCATGTATTCTGCAGAGCATCTGAAAGATGCGTTTATCGAAATGAAGTGCAACAAGGTCGTTTGCAGGATGTGTATTCATAATTAGTGTTAACATTGTTGTTGTTGTAGTTGTGGTCTCCAGTCCAGAGACTGCTTTGATGCAGCTCTCCATTCTACTCTATCCTGTGCAAGCCTCTTCATTTCTGAGCAACTACTGGAACCTACATCCTTCTGAATCTGCTTACTGTATTCATCTCTTGGTCTCCCTCTATGATTTTTATCTTCCACGCTTCCCTCCAGTACTAAGTTGGTGATCTCTTGATGCCAGAACGTGTCCTACCGACCGATCCCTTCTTCTAGTCAAGTTGTGCCACAAATTCCTCTTCTCCAAATTCTATGCAGTACCTCGTCATTGCCGGCCGCGGTGGTCTAGCGGTTCAGGCTCTCAGTCCGGAACCGCGCGACTGCTACGGTCGCAGCTTCGAATCCTGCCTCGGGCATGGATGTGTGTGATGTCCTTAGGTTAGTTAGGTTTAAGTAGTTCTAAGTTCTAGGGGACTGATGACCACAGATGTTAAGTCCCATAGTGCTCAGAGCCATTTTTGAACCTCCTCATTAGTTATATGATCTACCCATCTAATCTTCAGCATTTCTCTCTAGCACCACGTTTCGAAAGCTTCTATTCTCTTCTTCTGTAATCTATTTATCGTTCTTGTTTCACTGCCATACATAGCTTCACTTCATACAAATACTTTCAGGAAAGACTCCGTAACACGTAAATCTGTACTCGATATTAACAAATTTCTCTTCTTCAGAAACGATTTTCTTTACCGTTCGTAGTCTACGTTTTATATCCTCCCTACTTCGACCAACATCAAAATTTGCTTCCAAAATAGCGAAACTCATTTACTACTTTAAGTGTCTCATTTCCTAATCTAATCACCTCGGCGTCACCTGATTTAATTTGAATACATTTCATTACCCTCATTTGCTTTTGTTGACGTTCATCTTACATCCTCCTTTCAAGATACTGTCCATTCCGTTCAACAGCTCTTCCAAGTCCTTTGCTGTCTCTGACAGAATTACAATGTCATCATCAAAACTCAAAGTCAGGTTACCTTCCATTCAGAAATCTGTTGCACTCAGCGACTGTTAAATTGACTTGTACACTACTGGTCATTAAAATTGCTACACCACGAAGATGAGCTACAGACGCGAAATTTAACCGATAGGAAGAACATGCTGTGATATGTAAATGATTAGCTTTTCATAGTATTCACACAAGGTTGGCGCCGGTGGCGACACCTACAACGTCCTGACATGAGGAACGTTTCCAACCGATTTCTCCTACAGAAACAGCGGTTGACCGGCGTTGCCTGGTGAAACGTTGCTGTGATGAATCGTGTAAGGAGGAGAAATACGTACCATCACGTTTCCGACTTTCATAAAGGTCGGATTGTAACCTATCGCCATTGCGGTTTATCGTATCGTGACATTGCTGCTCGCGTTGGTCGAGATCCAATGACTGCTAGCGGAATATAGAATCGGTGGGTTCAGGAGGATAATACAGAACGCCGTGCTGGATCCCAACGGCCTCGTATCACTAGCAGTCGAGATGACAGGCATCTTATGCACATGACTGTAACTGATCGTGCAACCATGTCTCAATGCCTGAGTCAACAGATGGGGACGTTTGCAAGACAACAACCATCTGCACGAACATTTCGACGACGTTTGCAGCAGCATGGACTGCGGTTCTCCTTGACGGTGCATCACAGACAGGAGCGCCTGCGATGGTGTACTCAACGACGAACCTGGGTGCACGAATGGCAAAACGTCACTTTTTGGTATGAATCGAGGTTCTGTTTACAGCATCGTGATGGTCGCATCCGTTTTTGGCGACATTGCGGTGAACGCACATTGGAAGCGTGTATTCGTCATCGCCATACTGGCGTGTCACCCTGCGTGATGGTATGGGGCGCCATTGGTTACACGTTTCGGTCACCTCTTGTTCGCATTGACGGTACTTTGAACAGTGGACGTTACAGTCAGATGTGTTACGACCCGTGGCTCTACGTTTCATTCGATTCCTGCGAAACCCTACATTTCAGCAGGATAATGGACGACCTCATGTTGCATGTCCTGCACGGGACTTTCTGGATACAGAAAATGTTCGACTGCTGCCCTGGTCAGCTCATTCTCCAGATCTCTCACCAGCTGAAAACGTCTGGTCAATGGTGCCCGAGCAACTGGCTCGTCACAATACGCCAGTCACTACTCTCGATGAACTGTGGTATCGCGTTGAGGCTGCATGGGCAGATGCACCTGTACACGCCATCCAAGCTCTGTTTGACTCAATGGCCAGGCGTATCATTTCGTTATTACGGCCAAAGGTAGTTGTTCTGGGTACCGATATCTCAGGATCTATGCACCCAAATTGCGTGGAAGTGTCAGTTCTAGTATAATATATTTTTCCAATGAATACCCGTTTATCATCTGCATTTCTTCTTGGTGTAGCAATTTTAATGGCCAATAGTGTAAATTATAGATTGCAGCGATCAGTCGTCCTTTTGAAATTTTATTGTACAGATCTATATTTCGGCTAGAAGCTAGCCATTCTCAATTCACTATTATTTTCGCTCAATGCATGTAATTCCCTGTTAGTCGGGCTTCATCACAGTTCATTGAACTGAACTGTGGATGAAGCCCGACCTGAGTCCAAACAGGACTGTTGTACTCTGCAGCGGCCTACCCCATTGTCGATCGGCCAGTTTTCAAATGAAATTGTTCCTAATGAGTACTTTCAGCCTGGTGCTCTTGCGATGCTTCTTATATGTAAGACATCTGTCGAGCATCATTCCTAGATATTTTATTGTCACGTTGTTCCATTCAAGCCTTGACGAGACCACCTTTGATTTTCAACTGGCTTCCCTGTTTCTCAAATGGAAAGCACCTACTGGCCTTAGATGGATTTGATTTAAACTGGTTTGCACTGTACTGTTTTGACAGTCTTTTAAGTACAGTAGTGAGGGTGTTTACTAGGGATTCAAAGTGTGTGCGGCAAGAGCGTCTCAACCTGGTACTGATGGTCACAGGTTGGCCATTTGCACATACAGGGTGTCCCAAACAGAATCATCCGATTTGGCACGGCGATATTTCTGAAGCTAATAAACATACACAATGATTTTTTTTGGGGGGGGGGAGGGATCGAAAACTCAAAAAGATTTTTTTCTTCATACCTTTTCATAGGTGTTCAATGTGCCCACCTTGAGATGCACGGCATATGTCAATACTGTATTCAAATTGTTCCCACGCTGCAGCGAGCATGTCTTGAGTTGCAGCTTCCACAGCTGCTGTTATGCGACGTCTCAGTTCATTCATTGCTGCTGGTAAAGGAGGCAAACAAACAGAATCTTTTATAAACCCCCACAGGAAATAATAACATACAGTCTGGTCGAGTGACCTTGGAGTCCAGTAAAGTAAGGCTGAATCATTTGGCCCAGTGTGGTCGATCCATCGTTCAGTAATCCTTTGATTTAAAAATTCCCGCACTTCCAGAAGCCAGTGTGGCGGTGTCCCATACTGTTGGTAAATGAAGCCGTTTGAATCAGCCTCCGACTGTGGAAAAAGAAAGTTCTCAAGCATATCGAGATATGTGCTGTCTGTAGCAGTGTTCTCATCAAAGAAAAATGGACCATACACCTCTTCCTTGAAACTGCAAAAAACACATTAAATTTTGAAGGGTTCCTCTCATGTTGTACAACTTCATGTGGTTGTTCTGTGCCCCATATTCTCATATTATAACGGGGAACCTTTCCATTTAAGTGGAATGTTGCCTTGTCATTAAAGACTAAACGTGGAAAACAATTGTCATCCTCCATCTTGCCAGAACTCCACACGTTGTTGTTTGCACCTTCACAAAGAGCTTACAGTAGTTGAACTTTAATGGTTTCATGTGTAAACGACGATGCAACACACGCCACCTGGACATCGGGGACATGTTGAGCTGTCGAGCCCCATGACGAACGGATTACTGTGCACTCCTTGTGAAACTATGGAGGATGCGTTAGACGTCTGGTCAGACACTGGGGGACGGCCCGGCGATTTGCCTTTACACAGACAACCCGTTTCTCGGAGTTGTTCATACTATCGTCTAATGCTCTCTGCTGTAGGAGGATCCACACCATACCTAATACGAAAGTCACGCTGAACAGTTATTACTGACCCGCATTGCGCAAAACGTAGAGCACAAACCCTTTCTGTTTGTCTGACAACATTTGTACGAGAACTGGAGTGGGCTCACACTGCTGATACCTAGCAGGAGCCATGTAAAACTCGAGAGTTTGCTCTTTCCAACAGTACGTTGTTTACGCACATATCTCAAATAACATAATAGTTATGATTTTTTTAATCGGATGATTCTTTTTGTTACACCCTGTGTATTGAAAAGCGTTGGGCTAATACACTTCCTTAAGGGAGGCCGTTGTTCCCTCCACCGCCTGAGTAGTTCTTGAAAGTGAATGTTGAACCTACGATTCTCCAGAGGAATAGCGATGAATCTGGTTAGACTAATGTCGTTGGTTTGGATGTGAAGTTAAGTCAACAGCAGCCGACGGTTGGCGGTGTCGTATGTTACTGACAAACCGACAAATCACACTCTAACCATCTTGCCAGCTTCGAAACCATATTCTGTGAATTTCATGGGATTCAGAAGTTCTCCAATACAACTTCTACCTGCAGAAAATTGAGTTTGCTGAAGTATAAGTAATTCCAGGTGAGAAGACGATTTAAGATCAATCTTTCTAGCAGTTTGTAGAGGTGACACGATAGTCAGCTGGTCCTCTTTGCCAGTTTTAACCAGAGTAACTACTCTTCCTCCATATATTTGGAATTTGCTTTGTAATCATATAGCTGTTGAAGAGCTGCAGGGTGCATTTCTTTTTTTTGTCATCGAAGGCAGTTGATTTTCCATTTTTTACTCTATTTGATAGCCTTCTCTAATTCAACCTTGCTGTTGGAAGACCATTGCTCTCCTCTTGTTCGTATCTATAAAGTTTGAGCATTTTGTATTTTTGGATGGCCTTTCCGTTTAGCATCGACTGCATTCCCAGAATGAAATTTTCACTCTGCAGTGGAATTTGCGCTGATATGAAAACCAAAATTGTGTGTCGGACCAAGTTTCGAACTCAGGACCGTTGCCTTTCACGGGCAACTGCTCTACCAAGTCTTCCTACTGGCGGAAAGTACAGCTCTGAGGACGGACCTTAAGTCGTGCTTAGGTAGCTCAGTTAGTAGAGCACTTGACCATGAAAGGCAAACGTCCCGAGTTCGAATCTCGGTCTAGCACCCAGTCAGGAAGTTCCATGTCATCACAGACTCCACTGCAGAGTAAAAATATCATTCTGGAACCATCCCCCAGGCTGTGGCTAAGCCATGTCTCTACAGTATCTTTTCTCCCAGGAGTGCCACTTTTAAAAGCGCCAATGGACTGTTTCTAGCTTCTGCAGCTGCCTAGCTAAAAGGATTTTTATCAAATAAACTGCGGTATTCTCTACGTGGAACAGCTTGACCTGACGTGAGTGGAACACGTTTATCACTAAACAGTGTTTTGTGCAGATACAAGCAATAATTCTTCTTTCGCCGTCGACATTATTACCCCAAACAACGACATTACGACTGCTGTTGGCCCTTCAGTGATCGCACTGTATACAGAAACGTAAGTGTTCTCATTATTGAAATTGGTGTGCTGTATCTCAACTTAAAAAAGAAACCATCGAAGTCTGAAAAAAGTTGAATGTGTCATGTAGTGCTCACAGTAATTTTTATTAAAAATTATCAAAAAAGTAAAAATATTTATTATTAATGAAAACATGCGTAACACTGGTGAAATATTCTATAATACTTATTATTTATTTCACAAACCGATTTTTGGCTATTACGCCATCATCAGGTACAAAGATAAATATGTGGTGTAGTGAAATTTCGTTGAATTAAATATTTTATATTAGAGCATCTACATAATATCTCCATTTTGAGAGATGAAAATATCAATGTTAGATTAAGGAAAAAAAACGAGAGGAATTATTTCAATGCAAATACAATGGAAGATAATATAACTAAGGTAAAGTATGTGGCACATTCATGAACTATATACACTCCTGGAAATGGAAAAAAGAACACATTGACACCGGTGTGTCAGACCCACCATACTTGCTCCAGACACTGCGAGAGGGCTGTACAAGCAATGATCACACGCACGGCACAGCGGACACACCAGGAACCGCGGTGTTGGCCGTCGAATGGCGCTAGCTGTGCAGCATTTGTGCACCGCCGCCGTCAGTGTCAGCCAGTTTCCCGTGGCATACGGAGCCCCATCGCAGTCTTTAACACTGGTAGCATGCCGCGACAGCGTGGAAGTGAACCGTATGTGCAGTTGACGGACTTTGAGCGAGGGCGTATAGTGGGCATGCGGGAGGCCGGGTGGACGTACCGCCGAATTGCTCAACACGTGGGGCGTGAGGTCTCCACAGTACATCGATGTTGTCGCCAGTGGTCGGCGGAAGGTGCACGTGCCCGTCGACCTGGGACCGGACCGCACGCCAAGACCGTAGGATCCTACGCAGTGCCGTAGGGGACCGCACCGCCACTTCCCAGCAAATTAGGGACACTGTTGCTCCTGGGGTATCGGCGAGGACCATTCGCAACCGTCTCCATGAAGCTGGGCTACGGTCCCGCACACCGTTAGGCCGTCTTCCGCTCACGCCCCAACATCGTGCAGCCCGCCTCCAGTGGTGTCGCGACAGGCGTGAATGGAGGGACGAATGGAGACGTGTCGTCTTCAGCGATGAGAGTCGCTTCTGCCCTGGTGCCAATGATGTTCGTATGCGTGTTTGGCGCCGTGCAGGTGAGCGCCACAATCAGGACTGCATACGACCGAGGCACACAGGGCCAACACCCGGCATCATGGTGTGGGGAGCGATCTCCTACACTGGCCGTACACCTGTGGTGATCGTCGAGGGGACACTGAATAGCGCACGGTACATCCAAACCGTCATCGAACCCATCGTTCTACCATTCCTAGACCGGCAAGGGAACTTGCTGTTCCTACAGGACAATGCACGTCTGCATGTATCCCGTGCCACCCAACGTGCTCTAGAAGGTGTAAGTCAACTACCCTTGCCAGCAAGATCTCCGGATCTGTCCCCCCATTGAGCATGTTTGGGACTGGATAAAGCGTCGTCTCACGCGGTCTGCACGTCCAGCACGAACGCTGGTCCAACTGAGGCGCCAGGTGGAAATGGCATGGCAAGCCGTTCCACAGGACTACATCCAGCATCTCTACGATCATCTCCATGGGAGAATAGCAGCCTGCATTGCTGCAAAAGGTGGATATACACTGTACTAGTGCCGACATTGTGCATGCTCTGTTGCCTGTGTCTATGTGCCTGTGGTTCTGTCAGTGTCATCATGTGATGTATCTGACCCCAGGAAGTGGTCAATAAAGTTTCCCCTTCCTGGGACAATGAATTCACGGTGTTCTTATTTCAATTTCCAGGAGTGTATAAATTACAACAGTTGTTCATAGTAGAAAATAAATGTAACAGTAAAATTTGGTGACGTGTTTCAAGAGTGTAGCTTAACAAAATTAGCTTGTCTTTAATAGGTCCTACATTACAAACAGATAAGATATACTGGTGAGATTAAGCAGGTAAGTGAATTAGCTATATTGCACAAAGTAATTTTTTAAAACGATAAGAGAAATTACAGTAAATGAAATTAAGGAAAAATGGGCCATGTGAGTAACAGGGGTAATTTATAATATGGCCTAGATGGGACTATGAGTAGTATCTGCTGTTAGAAGCAGTGAGTAAGGGAACTGTGTCTGGTCATACAGTACTAAGTTTTGGCAGACGGATGTATGTTTATTAATTTCCATTGTTTCAAGCAAGTTCATTTTCCTTACTTTATGGATGTGATGTAATACGTCATGTTGCACCTTGTAACTGTGACCTTCTTTAAGTAGGTGGTCTGAAAAAGTAGAGTCCCATTTCCTAAGTTTCCGACTTCTGTGGTGTTCCTTCATGCGGGCGTATATTGCCCACCCAGACTGACGTCTTTGGAATTTGCCGCAGTTATACGTAATTTTCTATATTTCCCCTTTTCCAGAGCTGGCGTGCTGTTTTGTCACTGAGCAAAAATTGTCCAACAGTGCTGTGCACATGAAACGACGTTTTTAAGTTACTGGGTTTTAGCTTTTTGGCTACATTCAGTCAGACTTCTGCTAAGTACGAACTTGTGCGCCATTTATTGGTTTTTGAGGCTGTGGGTCGAGGACAAGGTAAAAAATTGAGTACATACGTTGTTTCTGCTTTTTCTGCATTATAGAGTCCGCTAAGGTAGGCGGAAGCCATTGTTTGATGCTATTTGTCTGACTGCATTTAATTCCCTCTGGAAGTTGTTTTCACAAGTGGGAATGGATATTAGGCGATGTGTCACTGCATGAAAGGCAGCATGTTTATGGATTCTGAGTGTGGAAAATTAGAAGGTGTTACAATATCTGTTTTGGTAGGTTTCCTATAAATATGAATACGGTCACTGACGTTTGGGTTAGATGTAAATAATTTATGCAGTTACCCAGAAACTCCATTGTGAAATGTATACTGTTGTATTTAGAATTTAGCTACTGTTTCAATGGCAGACCCTGTCGTCTTGAAACAGCATCACCATTGCGGAACGAACATTGTACCACGGGATGGATCTGATCTGTCAGAATGGTTACGCAGTCCTCGGCAGTGTAGGGGCGCCGACTCCCGGGCTGGAAATACCAATCGTTTCCACAGAATGGAGGCTGATGAAGCTGTGTGGCATCTCCAGACACAATAAAACAAGACTAAATATTACTTCTTTCATTCCCCAGAATACATGTTGTCGCTGTGTGTTGCACAGTGACTGATGGCTTCGTAAGCTGGAGTGGAATCAGCTGAGTAATGTTGGGGAGCTCGTGAATGAGTCGTTCAAATGAACGCTTCACTCCAGTGAAGTGTGAACTAACCACTCGATTTCAATGAACTGGTACTTCAAACTCTTCACAGATAGCACACTCCGCAGTTTTTTCTAGTTCACTCACTCTCTTCCCTTCTCCCTCCACCACTACATCGGCGCTACGTCACCCATCCTCCCTTGACTTCAGTCCTCCCTCAATTGCCTGTCGACGAATAGCGCGGTGTTTGTGGAAAACGATAAGTTTGCGAGGGGTTGTGGTGGTGAGGGGCGAGGAGAAAGCAGCGTCAGTTGCTTCCTGCAGTGCTGACATCATTACCCGTGACTATTTCTGTAGTTAAACTTCGCGTCTACGCGTAGCCTACCGTTGGCAGCGCTTGCAGACAAATGAATATTAAAGATACAAATGAAGAAGCTGGCTGTGTGAGCACGCACAGCCAACATGAAAATAAAAAGGTTTGTTAATAACACTGAAAGATGGATTTTACCTGAAATCGTACCAGTGACTACATGTGACAGTTTACGTTTTGAATCTGGAGGGTTATTAGTCTCAACAAGAATAAAATCTACAGGAAAACTTCTGAATAATTACTTAAAGTAGGTATATGGACTTTATGACAGTGGTAAACATACTGATTCTATTTTGGATTAAATTTTAAAAGGAACATAAAATTGGACTGCAATTTCGTTGGTAGCCCTCGTTTTCAGTCCATGAATACAACAAATAATGTTTCATTTGGCGGATAAAGACTTTTTTGGGCGCTTCATGAGAAAATGTCGAGCAAGATTAAATGTAATACCTTCTTTATATGTGACAGGCTTCTCTGTTTATATTTCCTTTGTCCCTTTCGACCATGCTCTATTTAGTCGCTGTAAGAGCGTGAAACGTTGCGTGCACGTTACTGCATAGTTCGGTCATCTGTTGGTAAAATTATGAAGTATTACGAAGCTTTATTATACGAGCGAGGCGAAGCGAGCGTAGCCGCGGTTGAGCGGCGAACTGGGCAACTTCGCCAGGCTTCCGTACTTCATGAATGAACTAATTCATATGAACGCTTCAAGGCAAAGAGTGAAATGAATGAAGTAGTTCCCGGGAATGAACGAGTTCGACCCGTCTCTACAGCTGAGTCCAGAAGCAGACTCAGGGCTGCGCACAGTGCGATGACTCATAGTGGGGTGGGTTGCCCGCCCGTTGGCACTTCCTGTCGGCTGGTCTGCTACGCTCAGAACGTTACCACATGCGTTGACTTACACGCCGTCCTCGGAGTACTCTATCCCCCTCAGGTCACTGCGCGTGTGGTCCGATCAGATGGACTGTGATGTCGTGTTGAATGCTGGTCCTGGCCCACCAGTTCGATAGGCCATCCGATCCGAATGATGCCGAAGTTTCAGAGCAGATGCTGCCCTGAACTAGAACAGTGTTAGTACATGAGTTTGATAAACGTAGTCGTAACACTGTCACAATTCATACCAGACTATTTTTTAACAGACTTTCACCTTAATACATGCTGTCAGTATAATAGCTGTGCTTCTCAATCACCTTCCCGTACAAAGATGGAAGGCATCGTAGATTGTCAGCATGTCCATCTCTGTCGATCTCTCGCATGTGGCATTGATGATGTCATCTCTTATGTGTAGTGCATGCCACGAAGAGTTTCCTTTATTTTGGTGAATAGGTCATAATCGCACAGACTCATATTGGGCGTATACAGTGGATGTTCCAGTATCTTGGAGCCCCACATATGCAGGAGCTCCTGCATGGGGTTCGTCAAGTGGCATTGTGGCTCAAACGGCTCTGAGCACTATGGGACTTAACATCTTAGGTCATCAGTCCCCTAGAACTTAGAACTACTTAAACCTAACTAACCTAAGGACATCACACAACACCCAGCTATCACGAGGCAGAGAAAATCCCTGACCCCGCCGGGAATCGAACCCGGGAACCCGGGCGTGGGAAGCGAGAACGCTACCGCACGACCACGAGATGCGGGCAAGTGGCATTGTGCATTGTCACGAAAAATGATGGTGTGCTGTCCATAGTTATCCACATACAACAGGGAGGCCAGAAACTCAATTGTCGTGTTGTCCATGGGGGGGGGGGGGGGGGTCCTGAATGGGGTCAATCTTGAATGACATCCCTGACATCCTTAAACATTTTTACCTATGTCATCATTGTACGATATGGCGATGGTGCATCACCACACACTTTGTGCAGTCCCTGAATGCACGGTAGTGTGCTTCGGCCACGTGCCACTTCGATGCTCATGTTTCCTAAACATACTGTTAGAGCGATTGAAATCGCCTTCCGCACTTTCAGACAGTACACACTGCAACTGACTCAAACAGGCGTTGCCACTCACTGCACTTCTTCAACTGACCTGCTATCACCTACAGACAGTGCGTATGTCACTGGATAAATATCCTTCACGTTACGGCAGTGTTTCCATTACTTTTTATCCAACACTAGTAGACTAACCATCAATGGTAGCTTGAGTACTGGATTCTGGTTGATAGTCATCTGTGGCTAGAGATAAGTGGTCATCACATTGGGCAACAAGAATATGACTAACACTGGAACAATCTTACACAAGATGTTACAACATAATAATCAGATAATCGAGTGTGAACGACAAAAACACCAGTGATCCTCCTGATCGACTGAGTCTAGGCAGGCGGGATGAAGTATTCAGGGCGTTGAGAAGGGACTTTGCTGAAACTTCCTGGCAGATTAAAACTGTGTGCCGGACCGAGACTCGAACTCGGGACCTTTGCTTTCGCGGGCAAAGGCAAAGGAAAAGGTCCCGAGTTCGAGTCTGTATCGGGCACATAGTTTTAATCTGCTAAGAAGTTTCATATCAGCGAACACCCTGCTGCAGGCTGAAAATCTCATTCAGGGACTTTGCTGTACGACGTCTTTGAAATGAGCGAATCTGTCTTGCTCATTACGAGTCGCCAGCGACCTTCAGTTTTTCTGAATTGGCTTAATCAATTGGTTTTAGCATCATAACTGCTTCGAGAAACTCCTGATAGACGTTGTTCGTCCTACCTACGTTTGATGTAATGTCTGACAGATAGCAGTAATAGCTTCAGAAATAAATTGAAATAACATCTCCTTGGCAACTCCTTCTGTACCATAGATGAATTCTTGGAAAGGAATAAATAAAGGTATAGGTGTAATACACACATCAAAAAAAGGTTTGCCATCACCCATGTTTCCAGAACTCCTGAAGATAGACGTTGATTGTGGATATTGTATCACAGACATAGAGTCCCTTTGACTGTTCAGAGATGTCACTAAACCCGCCGAAGATGTAAACAACCATACATGAGCAGCGCCTATTAGACGGAGGGAGTCTGACAGCCGATCATTTCCAGTCATCCCACCAGGAAGGAGGTACACGGCTCGTCTGTAGTTCAACCATGCCTAGACGATCAGTACCGCGCTTCAATCGCTTCCGAATTGTTATTTTGTGCCAGGGCTCTCAACAAGGGAAGTGTCCAGGCGTGTCAGAGTGAACCAAAGCAATGTTGTTCGAACATGCAGGAGATAAAGAGAGACAGGAAATGTCGATGACATGCCTTGCTCAGGCCTCCCAAGGGCTACTGCTGCAGTGGATGACCGCTACCTATGGATTATTGCTCGGAGGAAGCCTGACAGCAACGCCACCATGTTGAATAATGCTTTTCGTCCAGCTACAGGACCTCATGTTACGGCTCAAACTGTACGCAGTAGGCTGTATGATGGACAACTTCACTCCCGACATCCATGGCGAGGTCCATCTTTCCAACCATGACACCATGCAGCGCGGTACAGATGGGCACAACTGCACGCCAAATGGACCGCTTAGGATTGGCATCACGTTCTCTTCACCGATGAATGTCGCATATGCGTTCAACCCGACTATCGTCGGAGACGAACACCTTAGACACACTGTCCAGCGAGTTCAGCAAGGTGGAAGTTCCCTGCAGTTTTGGGATGGAATTATGCAGTGCCGACGTACGTCGCTGGGGGTCATGGATGGCGCCGTAACGTCTGTACGATGCGTGAATGCCATCCTTCGACGGATAGTGCAACCATATCGGCAGCATATTGGCGAGGCATTCGTGTTCATGGACGAATATTCGCGCCCCCATTGTGCACATCTTGTGAATGACTTCCTTCAGGATAACATCACTCGACTAGAGTGTCCAGCATGTTCTACAGACATGAACTCTATCGAACATTCCTGGGATAGACTGAAAGGGGTTGTTTACGGACGACGTGACCCACCAACCACTCTGAGTGATACACGCTGAATCGCAGCTGAGGAGCGGGACAATCTGTACCAACAGTGCCTAGATGAACATGTGGATAGTATTCCACGACAAATACTGGCATGCATCAATGCAAGAGGATGCGCTGCTAGGTATTAGAGGTACCGGTGTGTACAGCAATCTGGACCATCACCTCTGAAGGTCTCGCTGTATGGTGGTAGAACATGCAATGTGTGGTTTTCATGAGCAATAAAAAGGGCAGAAATGATGTTTATGTTGATCTCTATTCCAATTTTCTGTACAGGTTCCGGTACTCTCAGAACTGAGATGATGCAAAACTTTTTTTATGTATGTATAAGCATTTTGTGCCATTTAAGGGAACGGGGTAAGAAATAAAAATTTTAAGCTTTTGTTTATTCGTGTGTGAATTTCTTATGCACTTGATACGTTCCATATCATAACGGCCACCGTAAGATTGAGCCAGGGAACACGTAACTAACTAACTCTTACATAATGTTACGAGAATAGCGGAGGTAGGTTCGTCTGCACTTGGTTCTTTTCCACCGAGCTCAGTTGCACTTACACACGGAATTATTGATGTCACACTCCAGGCGACTGACTATCCGTGTCGAAATGTTTACGACTAGCGGCTGCCTTGTGTTGGTACTTCCGTGTGCTTGAGGAATGCCGGGCTGTAGGGACTGTTCTCCCTCTCATTCCATTGCTATCTTGATGCGCAATAGCAGTAATGCGACCTTGCAGAGTAGGCACGGGGCTGCCAAAATCGTCACCGAACTCCCGCCATGATTCGCTCTTGGGACGTAAAGCATGCCGAACGTGAACTTGCCAAGAAGGCGGAAAAAGTGTGAAACAAGATTTATTTGACAAAATGACTTTCTTTCATTGCTCCAAAGCCCATGTTTTGTGTCTTCGGCACCACGTCTTCGTGTTGGAGTGTGTGACGAGTGGTTCCGGAATTGCAAGTCGTCCTGCAATTCTCTGATTCCAGAACTCCCTTCATGTTATTTTATTGCTGGCAGGGTTCGCCAGCGCGAATTCAATTCTGTAGTGACTTTTGCAGCTGACATTCTCTTATTTTTCGTCACAGGTCTCTTTAGAGCCTCTCTAAGCACGCATTCCTCGAGGTGTTTCATATTTTTGTCCCAAACCCTGTACATTACTAACGCCTGAAAGCTCACTTGGGCCAGGCGGTGTGGCCGAGCGGTTCTAGGTGCTTCAGTATGGAACCGCGCTACCGCTACGGTCGCAGGTTCGAATCCTGCCTCGGGAATGGATGTGTGTGATGTCCTTAGGTTAGTTAGGTTTAAGTAGTTCTAAGTTCTAGGGGACTGATGACCTCAGATAGTCCTGGCGGAGGTTCGAGTCCTCCCTCGGGCATGGGTGTGTGTGTGTTTGTCCTTAGGATAATTTAGGTTAAGTAGTGTGTAATTAGGGACTGATGACCTTAGCAGTTAAGTCCCATTTCACACACATTTTTTGACCTCAGATATTAAGTCCCATAGTGCTCAGAGCCATTTGAACCATTTTAGCACGTTTGGTCACCCATTCCCTGTTTCATTTGTCAATGCAATTGCTTTCAATGGGTTACAAAAGTTTTAGTACCAGTATTTCATGCATTTTTTGACGAAATTTTAAATACTGTCGTACCCCGTGCATTAGGAATTAAAGATTAAAGGCAAATAGATCGAAACTCTGCATCCGTCTTGTGGCAGAGTAACTCAACGCTCGCAAATTACCCGGACTATGTTCATCCAGCATTTGAGAGTGAGAGCACTCAGCGACTTCCAACAAATTTTACACGCCAATGCAAACCTTTCCGAAACTTTTTCTCGCTGATACCCCTCCCCCCTCCAGCAAAATAACGAAAGAAAATAGCTATAGTTTATCGCTGGCTACATTTCCGCTATTTTCATTTAGTAAAACTTCAGCATCAACTTCTTCACTACTCATTCAATTTGCAACAAATTCTGCAGCCACTATTCACATACGAGGGTGGTCCCATAAGTACCCAGCCTGACTGAGAGATGGCAGTTCTTGAAAAACATCTCTGGATTAGAAAGTATACGATCTATGAAACATATGTTTCAAGTTTGATGACGCCACATTGTTTAGTATTTGTTTGGTAGCCATAAACAGTGGACGTTGTGAGTGTTCTTGTGAAAATGGAGGAAACTGGTCATCGTTATGCGATGCAATATTGTTTTTTTTTTTTTTTAAAGCATTAGCACAACCAACATTAGAGCTGAGCTAGATTCTACTTTGGGAGTGTCTGTTCCTTCGTTGAAAACAATAAAATACTGGGTAGCTGAGTTTAAACGAGGCCGTACGAGCTGCTAAGACGAGCATGGCAATGGTCGACCAAATGAGGTGACGACTCCAGAAATGATAAAGAAAATCCACAAAGCCGTGCAGGACGATCGTCGACTGAAAGTGCGCGAGCTAGCAGACACAGTAGGCATTTCAAAACGTGCGGTACGTCGTATATTATCTGAAAACTATGTGCAAGGTTTATGCCGCGTTTGCTCACACTCGTGCAAAAAGTGTCGTAAAGATGTGTGAACTGAGTGTTTAGCGAAGTTTCGCAGCAACAAAACTGATATTTTGTACCGTTTCATAACCATGGATGAAACAATGATCCACCACTTCACTCCCGAGACAAAATCAGAATCAAAACAATGGACACAAATTGGACAACCGGCTCCAAAGAAGGCGAAGACCGTTTCATTTGTAGGCATGGTCATGGCGTCAGTTTTTTGGGATGCGCGCGGGATAATTTTCATTGATTACCTTGAAAAAGTAAAAAATATCAGCGATGAGTATTATACGAACTTACTGCAAAGTTTGAACGAAGAAATCAAGAAGAAACGGCCGTATTTCGCCAAGAAGACAGTGTTGTTTTTTCAAGACAATAAATCAACTCACAAGTCCGTTATTGCAATGGCCAAAATTTATGAATTAAATTTTGAATTGCTACCTCATGCACCCTATTCGCCAGATTTAGCCTCCTCGGATTACACTCATGCTCATAAATTAAGGATAATTGCAGAATGTGGTGCCACACAACGTGGCACTACACAAAACCGGCGCTAATAGCATAGGCACATAGGGAACATACACGGCACAGATCTGTAAGTCCACGGCATTGGTGATAAGTTGAGAAAACAGTCCCGAAACACATGTGCTACAAAAAATGGTTCAAATGGCTCTGAGCACTATGGGCCATAACATCTGTGGTCATCAGTCCCCTAGAACTTCGAACTACTTAACTCTAACTAACCTAAGGACATCACACACATCCATGCCCGAGGCACGATTCGAACCTGCGACCGTAGAAGTCGCGCGGTTCCAGACTGAGCGCCTAGAACCGCTAGACCACCGCAGCCGGCACACACATGTGCTACAAAACACCACTGTTTCCTGCACATGTACCCCGACAGCAATATGGGATGTGATAACCATGCACACGTACACAGGCCACACAACGGGTTGGTATACTCTGGATCAGGTAGCCGAGCAGCTGCTGGGGTATAGCCTCCCATTCTTGCGCCAGTGCCTGTCGGAGCTCCTGAAGTGTCCTAGGGGTTTGAAGACGTGCAGCGATACGTCGACCGAGAGCATCCCAGACATGCTCGAGGGGGTTTAGGTCTGAAGAACAGGCAGGCCACTCCATTCGCCTGATATCTTCTGTGTCAAGGTACTCCTCCACGATGGCAGCTCGGTGGGGCCGTGCGTTGCCATCCATCACGAGGAACGTGGGACCTACTGCACCCCTGAAAAGGCGGACATACTGGTGCAAAAAGACATCCCGATACACCTGACCTGTTACAGTTTCTCTGTAAAAGACATGCAGCGGTACGTGCACCAATCACAATCCCACCCCACACCATCAAACCACGACCTCCATACAGGTCCCATTCAAGGACATTAAGGGGTTGGTATCTGGCTCCTGGTTCACACCAGAATAAAACCCGGCGAGAAGCACTGTTCGCACTACACCAGGACTCGTCCGTGAACATAACCTGGGACCACTGTTCCAATGACCATGTACAGTGTTCTTGACACCAGGCTTTACCGGCTCTCCTGTGACCAGCGGTCAGTGGAATGCACGTTGCAGGTCTCCGGGCGAATAACCCATGTCTGTTCAGTCATCTGTAGACTGTGTGTCTGGAGACAACTGTTCCAGTGGCTGTGATAAGGTCACGAGCAAGGCTACCTGCAGTATTCCGTGGCCGTCTGCGGGTACTGATTGTGAGATATCGGTCTTCTTGTGGTGTTGTACACTGCGGACGTCCCGTACTGTAGCGCCTGGACACGTTTCCTGTCTGCTGGAATCGTTGCCATAATCTTGAGATTATGAACCATGTACCTTGCCGTTGGTGGGGAGGTTTGCGTGCCTCAACGATACAGATAGCCGTACCGTAGGTGCAACCACAACGGAGGGGTATCTGTTGAGAGGCCTGACAAACGTGTGGTTCCTGAAGAGGGGCAGCAGCCTTTTCAGTAATTACAGGGGCAACAGTCTGGATGATTGACTGATCTGGCCTTGTAACATTAACCAAAACGGCCTTGCTGTTGTGGTACTGCGAACGGCTGAAAGCAAGGGGAAACTACAGCCGTAATTTTTCCCGAGGGCATGCAGCTTTACTGTATGGTTAAATGATGATGGCGTCCTCTTGGGTAAAATATTCCGGAGGTGAAATAGTCCCCCATTCGGATCTCCGGGCGGGGACTATTCAAGAGGGCGTCGTTATCAGGAGAAAGAAAACTGGCATTCTACAGATCGGAGCGTGGAATGTCAGATCCCTTAATCGGGCAGGTAGGTTAGATAATTTAAAAAGGCAAATGGATAGGTTAAAGTTAGATATAGTGGGAATTAGTGAAGTTCGGTGGCAGCAGGGACAAGACTTATGGTCAGGTGAATAGAGGGTTATAAATACAAAATCAAATAGGGGTAATGCAGGAGTAGGTTTAATAATGAATAAAAAATAGGAGTGGGGGTAAGCTACTACAAACAGCATAGTGAACGTATTATAGTGGCCAAGATAGACACAAAGCCCATGCCTACTACAGTAGTACAAGTTTATATGCCAACTAACTCTGCATATGACGAAGAAATTGAACAAATGTATGATGAGATAAAAGAAATTATTCAGGTAGTGAAGGGAGACGAAAATTTAATAGTCACGGGTGATTGGAATTCGACAGTAGGAAAAGGGAGAGAAGGAAGCAAAGTAGGTGAATATGGATTGGGGGGAGGAAATGAAAGAGGAAGCCGTTTGGTAGAATTTTGCACAGAGCATAACTTAATCATAGCTAACACTTGGTTCAAGAATCATAAAAGAAGGTTGTATACATGGAAGAATCCTGGAGATACTAAAAGGTATCAGATAGATTATATAATGGTAAGACAGAGAATTAGGAACCAGGTTTTAAATTGTAGGACATTTCCAGAGGCAGATGTGGACTCTGACCACAATCGATTGGTTATGAACTGTAGATTAAAACTGAAGAAATTGCAAAAAGGTGGGAATTTAAGGAGAGGGGACCTGGATAAACTGAAAGAAACAGAGGTTGTACAGAGTTTAGGGAGAGCATAAGGGAGCAATTGACCAGGAATGGAGGAAAGAAATACAGTAGAAGAAGAATGGGTAACTCTGAGGGATGAAGTAATGAAGGCAGCAGAGGATCAAGTAGGTAATAAGACGAGGGCTAGTAGTAATCCTTGGGTAACAGAAGAAATATTGAAGGCAGCAGAGGATCAAGTAGGTAAAAAGACGAGGGCTAGTAGAAATCCTTGGGTAACAGAAGAAATATTGAATTTAATTGATGAAAGGAGAAAATAGTATAAAAATGCAGTAAATGAAGCAGGCAAAAGAGATTACAAACGTCTCAAAAATGAGATCGACAGGAAGTGCAAAATGGCTTAGCAGGCATGACTAGAGGTCAAATGTAAGCATGTGGAGGCTTATCTCACTAGCGGTAAGATAGATACTGCCTACAGGAAAATTAAAGAGACCTTTGGAGAAAAGAGAGCCACTTGTATGAATATCAAGAGCTCGGATGGAAACCCAGTTCTAAGCAAAGAGGGGAAAGCAGAAGGCTGGGAGGAGTATATAGAGGGTCTATACAAGGGCGATGTACTTGCGGACATTATTATGGAAATGGAAGAGGATGTAGATGAAGATGAAATGGGAGATACGATACTGCGTGAAGAGTTTGACAGAGCACTGAAAGACCTGAGTCGAAACAAGGCCCCGGCAGTAGACAACATTCCATTAGAACTACTGACGGCCTTGGGAGAGCCAGTCCTGACAAAACTCTTCCATCTGGTGAGCAAGATGTACGAGACAGGTGAAACACCCTCAGACTTCAAGAAGAATATAATAATTCCAATCTCAAAGAAAGCAGGTGTTGACAGATGTGAAAATTATCGAACTATCAGCTGCAAAATACTAACACGAATTATTTACAGGCGAATGGAAAAACTGTAATAGCCGACCTCGGGGAAGATCAGTTTGGATTGCGTAGAAATGTTGGAACACATGAGGCAATACTGACCTTAAGACTTATCTTAGAAGAAAGATTAAGGAAAGGCAAACCTACGTTTCTAGCATTTTTAGACTTAGAGGAAGCTTTTGACAATGTTGACTGGAATATTCTCTTTCAAATTTTGAAGGTGGCAGGGGTAAAATACAGGGAGCGAAAGGCTATTTGCAATTTGTACAGAAACCAGATGGCAGTTATAAGAGCCGAGGGGCATGAAAGGGAAGCAGGGATTCGGAAGGGAGTGAGACAGGGTTGTAGTCTCTCCCCGATGTTATTCAATCTGTATATTGAGCAAGCAGTAAAGGAAACAAAAGAAAAATTTGGAGTAGATATTAAAATCCAGGAAGAAGAAATAAAACCTTTGAGGTTCGCCGATGACATTGTAATTCTGTCAGAGACAGCAAAGGACTTGGAAGAACAGTTGAATGGAATGTACAGTGTCTTGAAAGGAGGATATAAGATGAACATCAACAAAAGCAAAACAAGGATAATGGAATGTAGTCGAATTAAGTCGGGTGATGCTAAAGGAATTAGATTAGGAAATGAGACGGTTAAAGTAGTAAAGGAGTTTTGCTATTTGGGGAGCAAAATAACTGATGATGGTCGAAGTAGAGAGGATATAAAATGTAGACTGGCAATGGCAAGGAAAGCGTTTCTGAAGAAGAAAAATTTGTTTACATGGTGTATAGATTTAAGTGTCAGAAAGTCGTTTCTGAAAGTATTTGTATGGAGTGTAGCCATGTATGGAAGTGAAACGTGGACAGTAAATAGTTTAGACAAGAAGAGAATAGAAGCTTTCGAAATGTGGTGCTACAGAAGAATGTTGAAGATTAGGTGGGTAGATCACGTAACTAATGAGGAGGTATTGAATAGGATTGGGGAGAAGAGAAGTTTGTGGCACAACTTGACTAGAACAAGGGATCGGCTTGTAGGACATGTCCTGAGGCATCAAGAGATCACAAATTTAGCATTGGAGGCAAGTGTGGAGGGTAAAAATCGTAGAGTGAGACCAAGAGATCAATACACTAAGCCGATTCAGAAGGATGTAGGTTGCAGTAGGTACTGGGAGATGAAGGAGCTTGCACAGGATAGATTAGCATGGAGAGCTGCATCAAACCAGTCTCAGGACTGAAGACCACAACAACAACAACAATCTTGAGATGTTGTGGCATACGGAGGGCCCGTCCTACGACTTGCTATGTTTGACCAGCCTCCAGTCGCCCTAGTATTCTATCCCCCATAACGTCATCATTATGCGTTCTTTGAGCCATTTTCAACACCCAATCGCCATTAACAAGTCTGAAAACGTCTGCACACTTACTCGCTGCACCGTACTCTGACATGCACCAACACACCTCTGCGTATGTGAACTGTTGCCAGAGCCACCGTGTGACGTCCGCAGGTCAAATGCACCGCATGGTCATACCCCGAGGTGATTTAAACACACAAATCGCCCACCAGAGCGTTGTTTCACCATGTATCAGCATTATCCTTAATTTTTGAGCATGAGTGTATCTTCTGTCCCCAAACTTGAAAAAATGGCTCGGTGGTCAAAGATTTTCAACAGATGAAGACGTGTTGCCGGCAGTTAATGGTTATTATAAAAAGGATATCGAACTTATTAAACATCGCTGGGAAAAGTATATAGCGCTGAAAGGAGATTATGTTAAAAATAAACTCATTTTTTTCCAAACTTTTTGTTTTCTTTGTTTGGTCGGGTACTTATGGGACCACCCTCGTATTCTACACAATGTACCTGCAAAATAATAGCACTGTACAGCATACACTGAGGTTACAATAGTTGTGAGATACCTCCTAATATCATGTCCGACCTCGTTTTCCCCGGCATAGTGCAGAAACTCGACGTGGCATGGTCTCAACAAGTCACTGGAAGTCTCTTGCTGAAATATTGAGCCATGCTGTCTTTACAGCCGTCATTAATAGCGAAATAGTTCCAGTAAGGGTTTTTGATCACGAACTGACCTCTCGATTATGCCCCATAGATGTTGGATGGGATTCACGTCGGGCGACGTGGGTGGCCAAATCATTCGCTCGAATTGTGAGAACGTTCTGACATGGCGCATTGTCATCCATAAAAATTTCATCGTTGTTTGGGAATATGATGTCCACGAATGGCTGCAAATGATATCCAAGTGGCCCAACATAACTACTTCCAGTCAATGATCCGTTCAATTGGACCAGAGGACGCAGTCCATTCCATGTAAACACAGCCCACACCATTGTGGGGCCGCCACCAGCTTGCACAGTGCCCTGATGATAACTTGGGTCCATGGCTTCGTGTGGTCTGCGCCACGCTCGAGCCCTACCAGCTGAAATCGGGACTCATGTGACCAGGCCAGCGTTTCCCAGTCGTCTAGGACCCAGATATGGTCACGAGTCTATGACAGGCGCTGCAGGCGATATGATGATCTTAGCAAAGGCACTAGGTCGGTCGTCTGCTGCCATAGACCATAAACGCCAAATTTCGCAGCACTGTCCTAACGGATACATTCGTCGTATATCCCACGTTGATTTCTGCCGTTATTTCACGTAGTGTTGCTTGTCTGTTAGCACTGACAACTTTATGCAAATACTGCTGCTCTCAATCTTTAAGTGAACGCCTGTCCGTGGTCAGAGGTAATGCATGGAATTTGGTACTCTCGGCTCAGTGTTGACACTGCGGATCTCGGAGTATTGAATTCCCTAACGATTTCCGAAATGGAATGTCTCATGCGTCTAGCTCCAACTACCACTCCTCGTCGGAAAATTTATCACATGAATCTCATCAGTACAAATGACAGCTCCCACAATGAACTGCCCTTTTATATACTATGTAATCAAAAGTATGTGGACACCCCCAAAACATACTTTTTCATATTAGGTGCACTGTGCTGCCACCTACTGCCAGGTACTCCATATCAGCGACATCAGTAGTCAATAGACATCGTGAGAGAGCAGAATATGGCGCTCTGCGGATGGACTTCGAACGTGGTCAGGTGATTGACTGTCACTTGTGCCATACATCTGCACGTGAGATTTTCACATTCCGAAACATACCTAGGTCCACTGTTTCCAATATGATAGTGAAGTGGAAACGTGAAGGGACACGTACAGCACAAAAGCGTACTGGCCGACCTCGTCTGTTGACTGACAGAGACCGCCGACAGTTGAAGAGGGTCGTAATGTGTAATAGGCAGACATCTATCCAGACCATCACACAGGAATACCAAGCTGCATCACGATCCACTGCCGGTGCTACGAGGCTGGAGATGTGAAAACTTGGATTTCATGGTCGAGCGACTGCTCATAAACCACACATCACGTTGTAAAATGCGAAAGGACGCCTGGCTTGATGTAAGGAGCGTAAACATTGCACGATTGAACAGTAGAAAAACGTTGTATGCAGTGACGAATCACGTTACACAATGTGGCGATCTGATGGCAGGGTGTGGCTAAGGCGAATGCCCGGTGAACGTCATCTGCCATTGTGTGTATGTAGTGCCAACAGTAAAATCCGGAGGCGGTGGTGTGATGATGTGGTCGTATTTTTTGGAGGGGGCTTGCACCCCTTGTTGTTTTACGTGGCACTATCACAGCACAGGCCTACATTGACGTTTTAAGAACCTCCTTGCTTCCCACTGTTGAAAAGCAATTCAGGGGTGGCGATTGCGTCTTTCAAGACGATCGAGCACCTGTTCATAATGCACGGCCTGTGGCCGAGTGGTTACACGACAATAACGTGCCTGTAAGGACTGACCTGCATAGAGTACTGACCTGAATCCTAAAAAATGCTTTTGGGATGCTTTGTAACTCTGACTTCGTGCCAGGCCTCACCGACCGACATCGATACCTCTCTCCTCAGTGCAGCACTCCGTGAAGAACGGGCTGCCATTCCCCAAGAGACCTTCCAGCACCTCATTGAACGCATGCCTGCGAGAGTGGAAGCTGTAATCAAGGCTAAGGGTGGGTCAACACTATATTGAATTCCAGCATTACCGATGGAGGGCGCCACGAACTTGTAAGCCATTTTCAGCCAGGTGTCCGGATACTTTTGATCACATGGTGTACCTTGTTACGCGATACTTCCGCGGTCCCTAAATATGCATATCCATGACTTTTGTCATTTCAGTGTATAACTAAAGAAATATGACGTCATAAACATTGAGATGTGTGAAAAATTATCTTTTCTTAAAATTATTCCACAAAGGTCTCACACAAACTTTAGTTATCAGTTTTTTGGGTTATCAGTTTTGATTTCGTTTTTTTCTTTAGGGTGTGAATAATCTGAAACTAATAAACCCAACATAACTTGAGCTTTGCGTATTCAACCATAAAGGTCTTGTAACGTCAAATATTTAACGTATTAAGTCATTTATAAAATAACCAAAGATTTGAAGCTGTTTTAACCACTGAAGTTCCATTCTTTGCTAGTAGCTTATGATGTAGCCTCCTGGCAGCTCGCTTCCTACACTGCAGTGCTGTTAACAATCCCGATGTTAAGCCAGTCGTTATTCTGGTTTCTGGGACAAGCGTAAACCTGTCTTTATGACAGGAAGGAGTAAGTGATAACATTTCTCGGTATACGGTCACACACACTCTCAGACACACAGCGTAGCGGCGGTGTAGCTCGATCAAGTAACTTTTGTCGTACCCAGTCTTCTCACTACCAAAATGTTTCGCAGCCTTTTCCACATCAGGTACCAATCTCTGCAGTTTTAAAAGTAGTGCATGAGAGCTTTCCTCAGAGAAGGACAACATGTAATGTGGCTGCTGTAAGACTGAACTATTTCCATGAATAATATCGTTAACTGACAATTTGATGAAGCTGCCTTAAGTTTTACTTGTCTGATTAAATGACGTAGCATGAAATACTGTGGGATATAGTCATCACGTAAAATGTCATTGTAATACTTACTAGCTTTAATTCTTGTAATAAAACTAAAACGCTATAGAAAATGTTATTCTTTTATTTACGTGTGGTTTGACACTGCATCTCAGTGGTGATCTTCCTTACATAAAATATCTGGTGACGTGGATGATAAGAGAAATAAGACAAATCACAATTAAAATCAAAGTACAACGTCACGAAAAAAAGCAGGCTCGACTTTAAACAGTAATGAGACAATTAACGATGGAGTTTCAACATGTTCGATAATTCAATTGTCAGATAAAGCACAAAACAATTCAGACAAAAAGCTCCGTGATGGCTGAAAGGAAAAAAATTATAAAGATTGGTATCGGCAGAATTATTAATTTGCAAATAAAAAATTTCGTAACATTTAAATATTTCCGCTACCGTGATAGCGTATTTATTACTTAAAAATATACGTTTACAATGGAGCAAGGACGCGTTCGTCTGATTTGCAGCTGATAGGTTCAAGGCAACGGAGCAAGATGAGTGCGCTAAAGAGCGTAAGATTTTTTATTAGTTTGTATTAAAAATTTGAAAAATTGCATACACATAAATGTTCCGCGCAAGGCGTCGCAGAATACAATCCCTTATTTCAGAGATATAACAAAGCGAACAATTATTCATAGAAGTGTTAAATGTCCAAGAGTAAACTAAATTCGAGCGCATAAATTTCCTATCTCGCATCCAACCTCACTTCGGCGCTGACTGGCATTAGTCACATACAGCTTAATGGTTGATTTGGTTCCAAGATAGTTACTATTCATGATGTTTAATATAAAGAGGACATATTTAATTCTGGAGATATCGAAACAATCTGAACGATGAGAAGCTGTCTGTTGGCTTCTGTCTCGGGTTCTTGAGCTGACATTTTTTTGGTAATTATTTCTGACGTTTAGACAGAGGAGCTATACAAATTAACAAACATGATGATAGCTTCAATAAGACAGGAGAAAGCCTCAAGGTGAACGGTCCCTGCATTCCCGAGATGCAATGAACGCCGTTACAGAAAGTAAGGGGAGAACCACTCCGAGAATGCCAATGTATAATCCCTTGGATGTTGGCGCGCCAGGTGCAATATGTGATCAAAAGTATCCGGACACCTGGCTGAAAATAGCTTATAAGTTCGTGGCGCCTTCCACCGGTAATGCTGGAATTCAGTGTGTTGTTGTCCCACCCTTAGCCTTGCTGACAGCTTCTACTTGTAAGTAGGCTGTTTAGGTTTTTATGTTGGTAACGCCACGTAGCACTCTGTATGAAAATCACTGACTGTGCTGTGTGCAGTCTGTGGCTGGTTTGCATTGTTGGAATATTCTAGTGTTGGGCAGTTGGATGTGAACAGCGCGTAGCGCTGCGCAGTTGGAGGTGAGCCGCTAGCAGTAGTGGATGTGGAGAGAGAGATGGCAGAATTTTAAGAGCGGGCGATCTGGACGTGTGTCCGCCAGATAGAGTAAATTTGTAAAACTGGATATCATGAACTGATATTTAAGGTTGTTTGTTCTCTATCAAAATCTTTCATTTGCTAACTATGCCTATCAGTAGTTAGTGCCTTCAGTAGTTAGAATCTTCTATTTAGCTGGCAATATTGGTGATCGCTGTATTGCAGTAGTTCGAGTATGGAGATTTTTGTGAGATAAGTGATTAATGAAAGGTATAGGTTATTGTTAGTCAAGACCATGCATTTGTAGGGATTTTTGAAAGTC
The DNA here is from genome assembly GCF_023897955.1 of Schistocerca gregaria. Lineage (NCBI taxonomy): Eukaryota > Metazoa > Arthropoda > Insecta > Orthoptera > Acrididae > Schistocerca > Schistocerca gregaria. The sequence continues at coordinate 198,052,874 of NC_064926.1, forward strand.
AGATTGCGTTGCGCTAAAAATATTGTGTGTCAGTTCAGTGTTGATCAGAATAGGTAAGGTCCAAATGTCTGAGTACGTTCAGTTCTGCTCAGCTGTTCGAAAATCAAATAATGTAAGAGGTTTATCAGCACAGTCATTCATAAATTTTTCTAAGGGGACGTTTCACACTCTCGCAGGCATACGTTCAATCAGGTGCTGGAAGGTTTCTTGGGGCATGGCAGCCCATTCTTCACGGAGTGCTGCACTGAGGAGAGGTATTGATGTCGGTCGGTGATACCTGGCTCGAAGTCAACGTTACAAAACATCCCAAAGGTGTTCTTTAGGATTCAGATGAGGACTCTGTGCAGGCCAGACCATGACAGGCACGTTATTGTCGGGTAACCACTCCACCATAGGCCGTGCATTACGAACAGGTGCTCGATCGTGTTGAAAGATGCAATCGCCATCCCTGAATTGCTCTTCAACAGTGGGAAGCAAGAAGGTGCTTAGAACATCAATGTAGGCCTCTGCTGTGATAGTTCCACGCAAAACAACAAGGGGTGCAGGCCCCCTCCATGAAAAACACGACCACGCCATAACACCTCCGCCTCCGAATTTTACTATTGGTACTATACAAGCTGGCAGATGACGTTCACCAGGCATTCACTAAACCCACGCCCTGCCATCGGGTCGCCACATTGTGTACCGTAATTCGTCACTCCACACAAAGTTTTTCCATGCTTCAATCGTCCAATGTTTACGCTCCTTACATCAAGCGAGACGTCCTTCGGCATTTACCGGCGTGATGTGTGGCTCATGAGCAGCTGCTCGACCATGAAATCGAAGTTTTCCTCACCTCCCGCCTAACTGTCTTAGTACTTGCAGTGGATCCTGGTGCAGTTTGGAATTCCTGTGTAATGGTCAGGATAGATGTCTGCCTATTACACATTACAACCCTCTTCAACTGTCGGCGGTCTCTGTCAGTCAACAGACGAGGTTGGCCTGTACGCTGTTGTGCTGTACGTGTCCCTTCACGTTTCCACTTCACTATCACATCGTAAACAGTGGACCTAGGCCTGTTTAGGAGTGTGGAAATCTCGCGTGCAGACGTATGACACAAGTGACACCCAATCACCTGACCACGTTCGAAGTCCGTGAGTTCCGCGGAGCACACCACTCTGCTCTCTCACGATGTCTAATGACTACTGATGTCGCTGAAATGGAGTACGTGACAGTAGGTGGCAGCACAATGCACCTAATATGAAAAACGTAAGTTTTTGGGGGTGTCCGGATACTTTTGATCACATAGTGTACACACAATCTGCGGAGGCGAGCTCTACTCCAGTCCACCTACTACCTGCAATGGAGGGTGACAATGCCAGCCCCTCGTTCTGGCGAAACTTCAGAAATATCATCGAAAAAGCATCGGCGTAAGAACCCGAGACAGAAGCAGACAGACAATTTGTCAACAATTGGCTACAAAAAGCATAAGAATTTTGTAGTGTAAACGCTGTCATACGCAGTCCAGGCCCAATAATGTGACCACATCCTATATTCCACGTCAACGCGCAATAACCATTCACAGAATGCATGTGGCAGCATTAGCAGTTGAGCCTGCCGGGAGGACGACGAGAAACGGTGTAATCGTTATCGTAATGCGGAAACGGAGCGATTAATCTGACATCCAAAATAGCATGATCATTGGTTTTGAGGACAAGGGTGGAAGCATTTCCGAAACGGCTAAATTTATAAACTGTTTGCGTGCCGCCATGGTGAAAGCACACTGTGCATGGCAATATGGCACTATCCAAAACTGGCGCCGAGGAAACTGTGATACACCATGTAATATATTGACTATTCCTTACTACTGCAGTGTTATCTTGAAGCTGTGAGAAAGGAGGATAGGCGTTCCAAGGCGCGGAAGCAGAGACGATGCTGAGGGCAGACGAAACTAGGAGAGATATTGTTACATGAAGGAAACAGTAAGGGGAGAGCCTTGCGAAAATGCAGACGCCCCCAGACGCGGTCCTAGGGCATTAGTTACTCTTCAAAGAATTAACATTTAACTTCATTTGTCGTCTAGACGCTGTAGTAAGTTGTCACCGTAAAACTTTGTAACCAACAGGCGTAAAAAGCCAGCTTGATACCAGCCCTGAGAACAACAACGTCAGTAGATTCTGCCATACATTCCCAGAGTGACGGACAGAATCGGCCGTATATTGCGCAAAGGTGGCGTAAAGACGATTTTCAAACCGACAAGGAAGATCAAAGAGTGTCTTAGATGGGCGAAGGAGAAAAGAGACCCACTTGTAATATCGGAAATATACCGTATACCACGCACATGCGGAAAAGTTTATGTCGGAATGACTGGACGATCCATTAACACCAGGATCAAAGAGCATAAGCGACATTGCAGGTTGGGGCAGGTGGAGAAATCGGCCGTGGCAGAGCATGCACTGAATGAGACCGACCACGTAATAAAATTCGCCGACACGGAAGTTCTGGCTGTAGAGAAGCACTATCACACGCGCTTGTTCGGAGAAGCTGTAGAAATACAAAAACACGCGAACAGTTTTTAACAAGAAAGAGGAAAGCCTTAAGGTAAACGGATCCTGGCTTCCCGTACTGCAGCGAACGACCGTCGCAGGTAGCAAGAGGAGAACCGCACCGGAAATTACCGCGGAGAAGCCCTCGGACGTTGGCGCACCAGGTACATGTAGTCTGTGGCCGCGAGCTCGGCTCCAGTTCACTACCGGCAATGAAGGGTGAAGCTTTGACAATGCCAGCCACTCGTGCTGGCGAAACGTCAGAAAAATCATTAGATGAACGTCGGCCGAAGAACCCGAGACAGAAGCCAATAGGCAGTTTGTTAGATTCACAAGGGTTAGAAAGAGAGCGAAAACGCCAAAAACTGTTGACCTATCAGTCCCTACTCCGGGGAGCCCGAGGGGCGGGGCTAAATGACGTATAACAATAATGTTGCAAGCCTTATTTGGCAGAGCAGTTTTCAGCTGAACAATGTTGATGCCAAATACGGACTTAGTGCAACTGGATTAACATCCCCGCCTTGGGAACAGCAGAGGAGACCTAACTAAACCGAGATTGGCAGGCGCCTGTAAGAGACCTGCGGGATTGGCTCGGGGGGCTTTAATTGGGAAAAACAGTGCCCCCACGCGACGCTTTAAAGCCCCTAGATTCCTTATTTTGGCAGAGTTATCAGACGATCTGTGCGCTGAATCCGCGTCCGTCGATTCCAGCTTCGGTCCAGCTCCGTGTAAGTCTGCTCTCTCTCTGACTCTTGGAGTGCCTCAGTGAACAGTGTCACTTTCAGCATGTTTTGTTTTGCAACTAAGTTGTTGCCTTAAGATGCTGCTAGTGTTTGGTACTGTGTTTAGCATCCACTCCTGGGACTTCTGCACTGGCATCTGTTGTAACAGTGTTTTCATGCTTTTTCTAACCCTAGAACTAGCCTCCAGTGTATTAATTAGTCCTGTCTGGAATAAACAACTATTTCAAAACGCTGTTTGTCGAAGAGTCTCCACAATGAGTTCCCTATCGAGTCTTGCCACCTGCAATTCTAATAAATGCCTGTTCCAGTGTTGGCTCAGATAGAAGAAAACAATAAAATGCCTTCACTGTGAATTGTCCTTCTGCCTTTTGCTCTGTACCGCTCGGGAGCGCAGACTGACCAGCAACCCCTTTTCCCTCTCCCACCTATGTCAGGACACGACAACCATGGGCCATTAAGGACAGGGTTTGCGACGGCTGTCGAGATGTGTACGGGCGAATAGACGTGCAACTGTTGAGCAAGTCACCACCCAGATGAACCATGGGGTTACCAACCGTGTCTCCTGTGTATGGGCCTTCACAGCAGGCGCCCGTTTGAGGCACCCATACTGACTCCTGTTAATCGGCGACGAAGGCTGGAATTTGCGCATCAGTACCGTAACTGGACGTGCGCTGTGTGGCGACAGGTGGCCTTTTCGGATGCATCACCTTTTATGTTTCATCGGACCAATGGCTGTTGGCGTGTACGGCCTTGCAACACTACTGAGATGCTTTCAGGACAGAGGGGCGAGCGCTATTGTGTGCATAATGCTTTCGTGGCATTTTCTGGGTGATTTCGTCATTTTCGAAGTCACAATATATCAACACAACTACGCATCTGTCATTAGGACCATGTCAACATCTACAAGCAGTTTGTTTTTCGTTGGCACAATGGCATCTACCAGTAGGACAATGCAAGATGAATTTATTGTATTCCTCTGGCCTCTAAACTCCCCCAATTTAAAACAAATCGAGAGTCTGTGGGGCCACCTGGACTGGGCTGTTTGTGCTATGGATCCTCAGCCGAGAAACCTAGTACAGCTGACCATTGCACTGGAGTTGCCATGGCTTCACGTCCCTATCTGTACCTTCCAGACCATTACTGACTCTCTTCCTGCACGTCTGTAATGCAGAAGGTTGTTATTCTGGCTTTTGACAGGTGGTCACATTCATGTTATTGGACCGTGTACTCACTCCACACCTGTCATTGACAGAAATTTTTCCAAGTAGTTCTGCTATGATTTAATGTAGTTGATTTACCATTTAGTGGTTAAAACTACGCTGCCACGACGTGCTTAGTTTTCCCCAGAAAAGGCACACACTAACTGATCAAGATCGAGACGTTCTGGTCTAATCGTTGTGTACAATAAACGCATTGATTTCCCCTGCGGTATTTGCCACCATTTCGCCACCCCCACTGTACTGTTACCCTAGTAAATAAAATGGCGGCCCGTCCCGTTAACCGAGCGGTCTAACGCACGGCTTTCCGGAGTAGGAAGGAGTGCCTGGTCCCTGGCCCGAATCCACCCGGCGAACTTGTGTCGAGGTCCGGTGAGACGGCCAGTCCGTGGATGGTTTTTAGGCGGTTTTCCATCTGCCTCGGCGAATGCGGGCTGGTTCCCCTTTTTCCGCCTCAGCTATACTTTGTCGGCGATTGCTGTGCAAACAAGTTCTCCACGTACAGATACACCACCATTGCTCTACCACGCAAACATAGGACTTACAGTCATCTAGTGTGAGAGTTTCCCTGGGGGATCCACCGGGGGCCGAACCGCACAATAACCCTGGGTTCGGTGTGGGGCGGTGGAGGGGTGAAGTGGACTGCGGTAGTCGTCATGGGGTTGTGGAACACTGCGGCTGCGTCGGGCATCGAGCCTCTCCGTCGTATCTAGGCCCCCTGTTAACATACAACATACAAAGAAAATGGTGAATGCGTTGAAGAGCTACAGTGTTGCAAGGGTTAAATTTTTCTGTGTATTGATGAGCAAGAACTTCGTGACCACTGCACACTGCAGTATTGAATGATCTGTCTGAATTCTGGTTTGATGCACGTATCCACGTTAGTCGGTGAAGAGCAAGCATCTACATCTACATACATACTCCGCAATCCATCATACGGTGCGTGGCCGAGGGTACCTCGTACCACAACTAGCATCTTCTCTCCCTGTTCCACTCCCAAACAGAACTAGGGCAAAATGACTGCCTATATGCTTCTATACGAGCCCTAATCTCTCTTATTTTATCTTTGTGGTCTTTCCACGAAATGTAAGTTGGCGGCAGTAAAATTGTGCTGCTGGCAACCTCAAATGCTGGTTCTCTAAATTTCCTCAGTAGGTATTCACGAAAAGAACGCCTCCTTTCCTCTAGAGACTCCCACCCGAGTTCCTGAAGCATTGCCGTCACACTCGCGTGATGATCAAACCTACTAGTAACAAATCTAGCAGCCCGCCTCTGAATTGCTTCTATGTCCTCCCTCAATACGACCTGATAGGGATATACTCGTTATTGCAGTATTATTACGCTGTGCAGTCACATTAATGTGGCGACCTGTCAGAAGTCTAAACAAACACTTTTGCAGCTCGATGTGCGCAGGAAGAGAGCCAGTGACGTTCTGGAAGGTACCGACGGGAATATGAATCCATGCAGACTCCAGCGCCGTGGCCAGCTGATCTAGGCGTACACTGAGAGCTGTCTGAGACGTTGCATTGTCTTACTGGAAGACACCGCCGTGCCGAGGAAAAACAAACTGCATACAGGGGTGTGCAAGGTCCACAAGGATAGACGAGTACAGTAGAGCGTCGATTATGCGAGGTAGTTGGGGGACATGGGTGTTCGGAAAACTGGTTTGTTCGAATAATCGAACTGTACATGTTTATTTGCCAAAAAGAATTACTGTACAGTAAATTTATTCATAAAAACAGGCATCTCTTTTAGTATTACAAAGTAACATACAAAGGCAACTTCAGTAGGAATATATAGTATGTGGCACAGTTCATTAAACAAAAATATATACATATTACATACGCATTTTGCATGAACAATACAAACAGTATACAAAATTAACGTTTAAAAACATCCTTTATTTTGGTCTGTCTAAGCAAGCCTACACGCTTACGAGCAGCTAAGTCACGTACTTTTTTCATTACAGATATCTGAAACTGGTCACTTTCATCTTGGGCTTCAAACCATCGCAAGGCAGTATCTAAACAAGTGAACGCCTCAGAAGTTGGTATACTTTCATCTTCACTTTCTGGAGCACTGATTGATGAGATGCTGGCGGCGTCATCTTTGTCAGTGACGACGTTTACAATCTCGCTGTCCTGCACGATTTGGTGTTCTGGATCTGCATCATCGATATTCGTCCATTGAAGAACGTCTTCTTCATCACATTCGTGGCAATCTATTTCTTTTAGCATACCGAGAATTTCGGACATATCATTCTGTTCGTCATTTTCAATCATACCTTGTGAATTTTCTTCTGTGTCCAAACATTTATTCCAGGCTCTCTTCAAATTCTCTTCCTTTACACTATTCCATGCTGCGCTCATCATGTAGGACGCGTGTTTCAAGTCAATATTATTATGATTTCGTAAGAGACTTTCTTCTCCATCCTGTTCTCTTTCTAAGAATAACTAACGCAACAATTCTTTCCTGTAACATCGTTTGAAAGTCTCAATAACGACTTGATCCATGGGCTGTAATAGGAAGGTTACGTTAGGTGGAAGAAATATTACATTTATGAACTCGTCTTTTTCGTTTAAAATATCACGTGACGGATGAGTTGGTGCATTGTCAAGGAGAAGTAGTGTTTTCTCCCTCTTCCCATTCTTTAGCTGATGAGCTTTTACAGAGGGTACGAAAACGTCCAGAAACCACTTCATAAAAATCGTACTATCCATCCAGGCACTCGTTTGTGAGGTGTACACAATAGGCAATGCTGACATACTAACGTGGTTGAAACAACGCGGTTTTTTACTTTTACCAATGACGAACATAGGCAGTCGGTGACTTGCAGTAGCATTAGCACAAGCCAAAGCTGTAATACGGTCCAGGACCAGGTGCTGCTAATTCATGGCGTGAAACAACAGTTTTTCTCGGTAAAGCTTTCCAGTTAAGTCCAGATTCGTCAGCATTGTAAACGTTTTCGAGAGCATCATCTTCTTCCCTTAATACGTCCCTTAGTTTGACTTTGAAATAATCAGTTGCTGAAGAATCAGCCGACAGTTTTTCTCCTTGTATTGTAAGCTCACAAATGCCGTGTCTTGACTTGTAGCGTTTTAACCAGCCCGTGCTCGCTTTAAAGTTCGAAGGCCCTCCAAGTTTTTCGTTGAACTGCATTGCCTTCTCACACAGAATGGGGCCTGAGATAGGTTCTCTTTCCGATCTATTTTGTGTAAACCACTTGTAAACAGCATCAGCTAGATCTGTGTTGAAACTTCCTAGCAGATTAAGACTGTGTGCCCGACCGAGACTCGAACTCGGGACCTTTGCCTTTCGTGAGCAAGTGCTCTACCAACTGAGCTACCGAAGCACGACTCACGCCCGGTACTCACAGCTGTACTTCTGCCAGGACGTTTCATATCAGCGCACACTCCGTTGCAGAGTGAAAATCTCATTCTGGAAACATCCCCTAGGCTGTGTCTACGCCATGTCTCCGCAGTATCCTTTCTTTCAGGAGTGCTAGTTCTGCAAGGTTCGCAGGAGAGCTTCTGTAAAGTTTGGAAGGTAGGAGACGAGGTACTGGCAGAAGTAAAGCTGTGAGTACCAGGCGTGAGTCGTGCTTCGGTAGCTCAGTTGTTAGAGCACTTGCCCGCGAAAGGCAAAGGTCCCGAGTTCGAGTCTCGGTCAGAAGTTGGCCTTTGGCTGTGCTGCGGTGAAGACGCGCTGTTTGTGTTCCTACCGCTGAGTGAGCGCTTGTGTTGTTTACATCGTACTCGGCCGTTTCGCTCGTACCGTACTCAGCATATACACTCCTGGAAATGGAAAAAAGAACACATTGACACCGGTGTGTCAGACCCACCATACTTGCTCCGGACACTGCGAGAGGGCTGTACAAGCAATGATCACACGCACGGCACAGCGGACACACCAGGAACCGCGGTGTTGGCCGTCGAATGGCGCTAGCTGCGCAGCATTTGTGCACCGCCGCCGTCAGTGTCAGCCAGTTTGCCGTGGCATACGGAGCTCCATCGCAGTCTTTAACACTGGTAGCATGCCGCGACAGCGTGGACGTGAACCGTATGGGCAGTTGACGGACTTTGAGCGAGGGCGTATAGTGGCATGCGGGAGGCCGGGTGGACGTACCGCCGAATTGCTCAACATGTGGGGCGTGAGGTCTCCACAGTACATCGATGTTGTCGCCAGTAGTCGGTGGAAGGTGCACGTGCCCGTCGACCTGGGACCGGACCGCAGTGACGCACGGATGCACGCCAAGACCGTAGGATCCTACGCAGTGCAGTAGGGGACCGCACCGCCACTTCCCAGCAAATTAGGGACACTGTTGTTCCTGGGGTATCGGCGAGGACCATTCGCAACCGTCTCCATGAAGCTGGGCTACGGTCCCGCACACCGTTAGGCCGTCTTCCGCTGACGCCCCAACATCGTGCAGCCCGCCTCCAGTGGTGTCGCGACAGACGTGAATGGAGGGACGAATGGAGACGTGTCGTCTTCAGCGATGAGAGTCGCTTCTGCCTTGGTGCCAATGATCGTCGTATGCGTGTTTGGCGACGTGCAGGTGAGCGCCACAATCAGGACTGCATACGACCGAGGCACACAGGGCCAACACCCGGCATCATGGTGTGGGGAGCGATCTCCTACACTGGCCGTACACCTCTGGTGATCGTCGAGGGGACACTGAATAGTGCACGGTACATCCAAACCGTCATCTAACCCATCGTTCTACCATTCCTAGACCGGCAAGGGAACTTGCTGTTCCAACAGGACAATGCACGTCCTCATGTATCCCGTGCCACCCAACGTGCTCTAGAAGGTGTAAGTCAACTACCCTGGCCAGCAAGATCTCCGGATCTGTCCCCCATTGAGCATGTTTGGGACTGGATGAAGCGTCGTCTCACGCGGTCTGCACGTCCAGCACGAACGCTGGTCCAACTGAGGCGCCAGGTGGAAATGGCATGGCAAGCCTTTCCACAGGACTACATCCAGCATCTCTACGATCGTCTCCATGGGAGAATAGCAGCCTGCATTGCTGCGAAAGGTGGATATACACTGTACTAGTGCCGACATTGTACATGCTCTGTTGCCTGCGTCTATGTGCCTGTGGTTTTGTCAGTGTGATCATGTGATGTATCTGACCCCAGGAATGTGTCATTAAAGTTTCCCCTTCCTGGGACAATGAATTCACGGTGTTCTTATTTCAATTTCCAGGAGTGTAGATCACTATGGCGCACCAATACAGAAAATCTAAGCTCAAATTTACGTTCCGCAACGAATTTGCACGGCCCAAAGCACTCGAAGTCGAACGATTTCTACGAGAAGTTAAAATCCCGGCGACTGACATTCTCGGCATTCACTTGTCCATTGTGAGTAGCATTTCATATGTCAAGATCATCAACGACGCAACATGTGAACGGATCCTTCGGGACACGAAACAGGGCCTCCGTTTCTGCCATGCTGATGGCAATGTGGGGACTGTGCACGTCGATTATTCTAACATGGGACTTCGCACGATCAGAATTTTCGAACTTCCTTTCGAACTACCGGCGGAGGACGTCGTGACAGCGCTGCGCCCCTACGGCACGGTCCATGATCACATTGTGGAAAAATGGACGAAATTTCAGACATATCCTGTTCTGAACGGAGTCCGCCAGGTCCGAATAGAACTTAAAAGACATGTACCTTCATATCTGAATATCGGTGGCTGCCGTACCATCGTCATCTACGATGGGCAACCGAAGACCTGCTCTGGTTGTGGAAAGGAGGGACACCTCAGATCAGAATGCATCCAACGTCGAATCACTTGAAACGTCCCCTTAGAAAAATTTATACACGACTGTGCTTAAACTGACACACAATATCTTTAGCGCAACGCAATCTGACTTCCAAAAATCCCTACGAAAGAATGGCCCTGACTAGCATTAATCTATACCTTTCACAAATCACTTACCTCAGAAAAAATCTTCGTTACTCGAACTACTGCAATACAGCGAGCACCACTACTGCCAGCTAAATAAAAGATTCTAACTACGGAAGGCACTAACTACTGATAGGTATAGTTAGCAAATGAAAGATTTTAATAGAGAACAAACAGTGTATTTACCTTAATAGTCAAAAAATATATGATAGTTCATGACATCCAGTCTTACAAATTACAAAACTCCGCCATCTCTCTCCCCACGTCCACCACTGCTGGCGGCTCACCTCCAACTGCGCAACGCTACGCGCTGTTAGCATCCAGCTGCCGCTGCCCGACACTACAATGGCAGACAACAATGCAAACCAGCCACAGACTGCACACGGCACAGCCAGTGATTTTTATACGGAGCGCTATGTGGCGTTACCAATAAGAAAACCTAAACAGCCTACTTACATAGCCCCCATGCTCCCCACAAAAAAATTTACAAATTGTTTTGGGCAGTGGCCAATACAGGTTTGAAAAATTTTTTCATAATTACAATAACAAAGAAATGAAATGCACACACTTATCGATACAATGTTGGTCAAAAGCTAAAATTTTCTCACAGTCCATAAAGACAGAGCTGATCATTCATCAAAGTAAAATTGCAGTGTTTTTCTCAAAGTCTGAGCAGTAAAAGAAAATGCACACGGAAGTAGTGGATTTCCATGCAGTCTTGAGGAAGTGTTGTCCTTCCAACAGAAAGGCAGTGCTGACTCTTGACAAGCAGACAGGTAATGGGCCACAGCAGAGTCAGTCGACGTTGAAAACTATCGGTAGGTAGGTCATCACAGAGCAGACCCACTGTAGTCCTGGTAGAGATTACAGTATTGGTGGGCCACCAGAGGTGCAGACCCATTGCAGTCCTTGTAGAAATAATGGTATTGGTGGGTCATCAAAGGTGCAGACCCACTGTAGTCCTTGGAGAGATGGCCAGCAGCCATCTGTTTGACTGTGCAGGCGCACAATCACCATTGAAGAGTCTTGGAGATAATATAGCAAGGCCATAACCACTACTTGTGCACTCACAAAAATTGTTTTTGAAATGTCCTTAGAACCAGCAATGCTGTTATGCAGTCCCTTACTGAATTATGAACACACGTGCAAACACTATCAGTCCCTACTTCTCACATATTGTCCATATACAATGACCAACAGAAACGTGTGCAGTGGAATGTAATTTACAAGTTACTTAATTTGATGAACTGGTGTCAATTACAATTTTATAACATGAAAATACAATAACAAAGGTACAAAATACATCTTTAAAGAACATAACAATACAGAGAACATTTGCAGTAGTACAGGCTTTACAAAAGAATCGAAATAGCAAATACATCAGTGTTACAAAAATTACGACATAAGTACATACATAAAAGATCAGAATAACTTTTGAAACATCAACTTCACACATGAGCAATAGAACAAAACAGAATAAATAATGTGTAAACATCTTTACAAAGTAAATAACATGTTATTAATGCAAATTATATTTGAGGATAACAGTATTCCTCATCATAGTGAATGTAGCTTAGTATTAGAAAAATTCTGCAACATAAGTCTTATCAGATAAACATATAAAGACAGGAAGAACATAAATACACAAGGGTACACAAACACATAGTGGGATAACACAAGGAAAGGGCAGGGTTTGTTTTACTGCAGTATTTTGCAAACAAAACTTTCTTTACTTCTCGGAGATCTCCCTTCGTTCTTCATTATTTCCAAAAAGTCCTATCTATACCTGCTTTCTGTACTTTTCTTATATAACCTCTCAGTGCATTTCTTCAAATCCATCGCAACTCATTCTCTTATATAGGCTACCCCCTCATAAGCTAACTTAAATCTACTGAGCTCAGATGCTTAACTAAGGGACGAGGCAATGCAGCGGCACAAAACAATTTACACAAACAACAATGATAAAAAAATGGAAATTGGCAAAAAAGGCAGCAATATCACAACTAATATAAGGCAATGCGCAGCAAACAAGAAAAATAAATCAGTAATAAAATTGGCTTATCCTAGTAATACAAAGTGACATTCAGTAGCACTATGAATGGCAAACAGCCGCAGCAAATGCTATAACTTATACCTAAACATGAAAAAGCTACAAGCAGAAAAAAATAGTACACTAAAGACAACAATGCAGATAAGGGAAAGATATAATCACATCTTAATGGCTATGTAATTAAAGTGGTGCACCACAACTTATTCTATGAAATAAAATAAATTACCAAGTACTTGAAAAGAAAATTATGTATGCAGTTCCTGTTACTAGTTCCTTCTTATTGTTCTTTCCTTTCCAAGTGCTCCTTTTTTTTTTTTTTTTTTGAAGAATGTGGATCATTAAATTATTATTTAACAGATCTTAATAGTCAAAAAATATATGATAGTTCATGACATCCAGTCTTACAAATTACAAAACTCCGCCATCTCTCTCCCCACGTCCACCACTGCTGGCGGCTCACCTCCAACTGCGCAACGCTACGCGCTGTTAGCATCCAGCTGCCGCTGCCCGACACTACAATGGCAGACAACAATGCAAACCAGCCACAGACTGCACACGGCACAGCCAGTGATTTTTATACGGAGCGCTATGTGGCGTTACCAATAAGAAAACCTAAACAGCCTACTTACACACTCAACTGCCGCCGGCTGACGCGGACCTGCCATCGCAGCCGACGCTGCTTCCCGTGACCTATGCAGCAGCCCTCACGACAGCTACCACTTCACCACGACAGCCGACATCCACTGTTGGATCGCGGCTCCATCCTCCAATACAGGGCGATGATGACACACCCGTTCCACAAGCTACGGATTCAACTCCGATGCCGCCGCCCCCGTCGACGGATAACAACATACATGACGATATCATGGCCGCAGACTCGCTTATTGTGCCTACGGCTGCCTTTGTGCCGGAACGTCGTGAATCTTTGCCATCGTCTGACACAAAAGGACACACCAGGAAGCAACGCTCTCCGAAGCGACGGAAGCGGAGGCGTAGAGCAACTTCCGAACAGGATGCGACACAGTCTCCAGAGGACGGCGACTCCACCTTCAATGACGACGCTACCACAGAGGCAGCCGCCATTTGCTGCACTGTGGCACCACCGAACGGAACTGAGGACAAACCACATATATCTACAGTGGCAAAATCGGATGCCGATATGCAGGACAGATGCTGCCCACCACCTTCTGGAGTGCAAGCACCCATGCCGTGTCCTGAGGAAGCTAGGGAAGCCGATCTTGCTTTGAATTCCCCGACGTGGGCGGATGACCACGACGACGATCGAAACATGCAAGTTACGCCAACAGAGCCCACGCCATTGACGCCGGGTCTCTAGAAAGGACTGCAGGTGAGGTTTGGGGGTCGTGGAGGTGTCAATACAGTCAGAAGCGTCATAGGTAATTCCAGTCTTAATGGATAACTTCACACCTGCGGTCCCGCAATAAGCCTATCGTATCGCCACGCTTAACATCAACACGATACGAACGGCAGTGAAGATCCAGTTGCTGCGTGAGATGCATCGTTCTTCGGATGTTGACATTGCCCTGTTGCAAGAAGTGTATATAACGGCCCTCCCCGTTTTCTACGGTTATGTGACATATATGTCACCGGCGGACCGGAATGGCAGCGGTGCGGCAATACTAGTGCGCGACGGAATTGTCATCGAAGAAGTGACTTACCTTCCGTCAGGAAGGGGGCTGGCGATCACAGCACTGGGCACGCGCATCATTAACATTTACGCTCCATCAGGAACTGACCAACGCCGCGAACGATTGCTGTTCTACTCGGAGGATATCGCCCCCCTCTTTATCAGCCGCTTCGATCAATATATCTTCGGAGGCGACTTTAACTGTGTGCTCCACCCCAAAGACCAAGTCCCACACTTCTCGACTTGTCAAGAACTTCGGCTCCTGGTTCGAGATCTGCTTCTCACCGACACGTGGGAGACAGTGCACGGTGACCGTCCCGGGCCGACAAACCTTACTAGTCACTCAGCCAGTCGCCTAGACCGCATTTATGTCTCACGAGCTCTAGCGCCGGGAGTATTGGACGCCGAACGTTGGCCGCTTGCCTTCTCCGATCATAGCGCTTTCATATGCACACTCACTCTACAACAGCAGCGGATATGGCGCAGCCGAGGACCCTGGAAGCTGAATGTAGCACATCTTCAAGCCCCGGAATGCCGTCAGATTATCGCCAACACATGGCTGGATTGCGAACGTCGTGTTCCCCAATACCCTTCGGCTCCAGCATGGTGGGTGGACTGTGCGAAACCAGCGTTTCGGCGTGTGCTAACACAATTCGGAAAAGATATCGCAGCTTGGAATCGTCACACATTGGACTTTTATTACACGATGCTTCGCGAACACGACAGCCAACCGCCATCTCCAAACCGACAAATAGAAAGCCGCCGAATTAAAGGTAAAATATTGTCTCTTACGAGGAAACGTTTGGAGGGGGTCGTAGTGCGATCGCGACGTCAAGACCGAGCGGAAGGAGAAACCCCGACCATGCATCACATCGTGCTCGACAGCCGCCGACGCCGACAGCAGCTGATCACAGACCTCGTATTGGCAGGTGGTAGGGTCGTAATGACTCAGGCGGCGGTTACAGAGGCCTTTGCAGATCACTATCGACGGTTCTACGGCGAGGTGAATACAGAGGAAGCGGACGATCACGACATACTGCAGCACGTGCCGCACACCCTCGACAATGCAGCAGCGGCGACGCTGTTAGGTGGAATTACACGGGACGACATCGAGGACGCGCTTAACAAGGGAGCACTCAACGAATCTCCCGCGGCCAGACGGACTGCCGTTCGAGTTTTATCGGACTTTCCGCGATCTAATGATGCCCCGATGGATCATCATGTACCAAGAACTGATGACCCCTGGGTCCCACGTGCCACCTGCATTCGTGGAAGGTCTCCTTATACCGATACACAAGCTTCCAGAGGTCGGACTCCAGGCCAATTACAATGCTCAACTCGGACTATAAACTCTTCGCCCGTCTACTCTCCAGCCGCATGAAGAAGGTTCTGCCCCTACTCCTCTCCATGGAGCAAACGACACAGGGCGGAGTGACCAACATGCAAACGGCAACCAGCGATGCAGGGATTTAATAGCTATCGCCACATCCTGTCGCATTCGAGCTGCTCTGATCTCCATTGATTTCGACCACGCCTTCGACAGAGTTCACCATAAGTTCCTCCTGTCCGTTATGGCCCGCATGGGCTTCCCGCCTGACTTCCTCGACATCTTTCAGCGCCTTTTCCGTGGAGCTGCATCCCGTGTACTGGTGAATGGACGGATTGCGGGTCCCTTTCCGATCCGACGCTCAGACCGCCAAGGATGCCCACTCTCCATGATCCTTTACGCGATCGCAATCGAACCACTTGTCGGAGGGTTGAAAAACAGGCTCTCGGGCATGTCATTGAGGGATCACACCTTTCACTGCAGGATATATGCCGATGACCTTCTATTACTTGTCCGATCTGGTGACGAGGTACGCTCGGTGATACAATGCATGAATCGCTGTGGATTGGCAGCGGGCAGCCTCATGAATGTGGCCAAATCGGCAGCGATGCCCATTGTGAGAGGTCTACAGGAGGGCGCTTTAGCTCCATTCCCACTCGTTAACAATATCCGGTTCTTGGGCATAACATTTACACAGGATGTGCGCCGCACGGCTGCCATGAACTATGCACGATTACTACAGGTTTCAATACGCACAGAAGTTCGCCGGATGGACCACCTACAGCGTGTGGAATACCTCAACCTTCACGTGGCGACTAAGATGGTCCACATGGCCCAGGTCCTACCGATATCGACAGCGATGGCACACAGACTGCAAGCAGCGTTTGGATATTACCTTACCGCCGGACACCTATTTAAAGTCCGCTACGAAACACTCACCCTCCCTCCTTGTGATGGCGGACTGGGACTTATAAATGTACGAGCGAGAGCTACAGCGTTATACTTGTGCACAATGATGAAACTGTGGACCCACAAAGGTGCTTCCCTTACGGGACATCTGTTAGAGGAATTGCTGCCGGTGTCTATTCTGCCACCTGTCACGGTTGTGCACATTACACCCTCACTCTCGCACCTCTCGGCATTTATTCTTGAGTATAGTTATGTCCACCCAGACCTTCCCAACACTCGCACTCCCAAGGCGAGAGACGTTTACAGACTGCTGCTAAGGTCCATCCCTCGCAATGTGATTGAGAGGAAGAGCCCTACGACCCTGTGGCCCGCAGTGTGGAGAGCGGTCCAGAAGCCGTTCCTCCACACGCGGGTACGAGCCGCGTGGTACCAGGTGGTGAACGGGAAGTTTGTAACACGACAAAGGCTGCACGCTATTGGGATGACGGATTCCCCCCTTTGTCCACGTTGCCACCTCGTGGATACTGACGAACACCGTTTAACATGTGGATCGGCGTTAGAGGTATGGCTGCTAGTGCAGAAGATCCTCGCCTGCTACCTACGAATCGCGCCTCGCACAATTGAGCCACGGCTCCTCCTTTGTCCAGAGGATACTTATTTCCCACCTGCGAAGACTCACGCTCTCACATGGTTTAAAGGCATGTCCATATACTACCTCTTTCGATATGATGAGAAGATGGTGCTTGATTACTGGCAATTTCTCCAGGACAGTCATAACACACTTGAGTGTACACCCCGATACCGACAACTATTTGCGAACTATTTGCGCAGTGTCTTCGATGACCCCTCTCACAGTTGGGGAGTACCGGGCAGAGGATGACCGCCTTCATGGGGCTCCGCACGCTGCAAAATGTTGTACCAATTGGGAACATGGAATCTGTACGCAGATGGACCATGCACATGGAATGGCGTGCGGGATTTGCTTACATTTTTCTTTCTTTATTATCTATCATCACACTATTGGTTTCACATTCTATTTCATAGTTTAGAAGAAACTCTTTTTCTGTTGTCGCTACGGATGTACATTCAATTTTGTTTGTCGTAACTGAACGACGCCTTTTTCCATATAAATAAAAAAATTTAAAAAAATAAAAATAAAATCAAAGAGCAACAACAAAAACGTTGGCACAGAAAATACTTCACAATTAAAAAAAAAAGATGGGTAGAGCGTCTGCCATGTAAGCAGATCAAAAAATAAAAAATAAATTTAAAAAAGTCTTCCCTCGAGTAAAAATTTTACTTTCTTTATTTTCGCAAAGTTATAAAAAAAAGTTGTTAGAGCACTTGCCTGCGAAAGGCAAAGATCCCGAGTTCGAGTCTCGGTCGGGCACACAGTTTTAATCTGCCAGGAAGTTTTATATCAGCGCACACTCCGCTGCAGAGTGAAAATCTCATTCTAGATCTGTGTTAGTGGCTAGCTTCATAGTTTTACGGCTTCTTGATCCACCAGTAGAATCAAGCATAGCTATAAAATTTGCTATGCTCGTCTTTTGCTTTTTTTATATCCGTAACTGTCGACTTCCCCACTTTGTACTCATTGGATAAAGTGGTTGCAGATTCACCTTCTTCTAACATTTTAATAATCTCGTACTTGTCCCTCATAGAAAGGACAACACGTTTACGTTTAAGCATTTTGTACCGTCAAGTTCACTTCTTCACGCAGCAGCATACAAGTGGTCGTAACAGAGAACACAAGGTGACTGCACCGTGAGAAGCTCTTCTTGGGGCGCGCCATCCTTCAAGCTGCGCGGAGCGGCACGCCTCAACTCTAAGCTGGCGCAGCTCTTGCTTTGATACTGCCGCTACTTCTGCTGCCAGTGCCAAGCCGACAGAAGTGTGCTGATTGTTGAAACACACCGACTGGCGGCTTGGCCCGTCAAAAGAGCCTTGAGAAGGCCCCATTAGAAGCGGTGGCCCAGTGCGGCGACTACTGTAGGAAACTTGGTTTGGGAGTGAGGGGGATGATGGACGGTAGGGTGGGAGAGTAAGAGGTGCGAGCGAGTACACAGTTCGGTTAAGCGGTCGTTCGGTTGACCGACGTTCGGATAATCGACGTTCTACTGTACTTGTGTTGATCCATTGGGCCTTCGAGATTACCCAGAAAATACCATGAAAACATTCTCCGCACCATAATGCTCCTTCCTGGTTTGTGTGTTTGATTTCAGACATTTACCGCTCCCTTACACGCCGAAGGCCACCTGTATAATGGAGCACAAAACGTGATTCATCTGAAGAGGCTACGTGTCGCCACTCAATGGACGTCCAGTTGCGGTATTCGCGTTCAGATTCCAGCATTCGTCACCGATGAACAGTAAGCATGGGTACACGAACAAGCGTCTGGTGTGGAGCCCCTTATGCAGCAACATTCGCTGAACGCTCATTGAGGAAACACTTTTGGTAGCCACGTGGTTCATCTGGGCGGTCAGTTGCTGAACAGCTGCACGCCTATTCTCTTGCACACATCTCCGCAGCCGTCTTTCACCCCTTTCAGTATGGCCCGTGGAGCACCACAGTTACCTCGGCTGCAGTTTTGGAAGCACCATTTTGTCGTCCACAGTAAACATTAACCACGTCGGGACGGGAACAGTTTTGGAAATGCTTCCAACCTTGGCCCGAAAGCCAACGGCAATGACGGTCAGATAAATCGCTCCGTTTCCGCATGTCGTTAACGAGTGCATTGTTTTCCGCGTCCGTTCCAACGCGCTTTATACACACTCCACAGCTAGTGCTGCTCTTGCCGTCTGTTGACGTCGAATACTGACAGTGGTCGCATTGATGTGACTCGATCGTAAGAAAAGGCGAGCGCGCTTCAGTACTAAAGTAATAGCAGTGTTAAAAACTCTTTATAAACGGAAGAGCCAGAACTTCATAACCATTGACTACTGCGAGTTTGAATGCTTAATCCGAAGATTAGTTTGATGCTGTTCTCCACTTCAGTCTGTCACGTGCAAGCAGAGGTTGTGAGGTAAGTGATTCATGAAAGGTATAGGTTACTGTTAGTCAGGGCTATTCTTTTGTAGGGATTTTTGAAAGTCAGATTGCGTTGTGCAAAAAATATTGTGTGTCAGTTGAAGCACAGTCGTTTATAGTTTCTCTAAGGGGACGTTTCAAGGTAAATCCAGGAAGAGTGAGGTGGAGAGGGGGCGCAACGGAGGGAGTTATGGGGCTGCTACAGTCCCTCCCCACATCCCCCTCTCCCCAGAAGTACGCCTGTTCCTTCTCAATCTCAAAAAAATAAGTTTCTTTACAACGTAGCCTTCACACCTAGGTCTCGGCAGTTGTAGTTGTTGTCACAATAAATTAAGAAAACATCCTCGTTGTGCAGGGAGGAGACCCCCCAAGAGGGATCGTTGGCGATAAAATTTTATTAAATAATTTTTCCATTCATAATGTACGGCCGTAGCCGGTTTGGGCATACTGTGGTGGAAGGTGCTGGCCAGACGACCGTGGTCGGCACATTCCTGCCACGTGCTCCTCGGTCAGGCTCTAGTCCCACGAGTTGGTTGCGCTGACGAGGGTACGCTACTGGCAAGTCGCGTTGGCGGAATCAAGCCTCCAATCAGAGACTAGTCGTGTGATCACGTGGGGACGCTGCCGGGAGCGGAGAGAGGGGCTCGGAAACAGCTCCGCGATCTCTTAGCTTCAGACCTCGGCCCCGGGTAGTCGCTCCTCTAGCCTCTGCCTCTCTCCTCAAACCTCCTGATGAACAGACGGCAACCCCTCTTCGGGCTGCTCAGCCCTACGTAGGCACCCATGTACCATCGTTACAGGAATAAACAGGGTCCATTCCAGCTTGATTACTTTTAATTATCTCAACGCCCACCGCTCCTGACCTCTATCCTGACGAACATCGTTTAGTCTAGAGAATCTGGAGACGGCTACTTCAACTTACATCCATCTGAACCTGCCACTATGCTCAAATCTTAGTCTCTCTTGCAATTTGTTCTCTGGTCCCACTCTCACCTACACTTTTCTCCATTATCAGGTTAACTATTCCTTGATGCTTCAGGATGTATCCTATCAGCCTGTCACTTCTTTTAATCAAGTTTCCGATAAAGCTCTTGTCTCTTCAAACCGATTCAGTGCCTCCTGATAAGCTAACTGACGTACCCTTCTTATTTTCAGCCTGCCTTTGTAGTACCGCATTAACACGTCTGTCTTCTTTTATTGTCTTTCTTGCCTGTACCTTTGATCGACCACGTTTCACTCCCATACCAGACTACAATCTAAACAAATACTTTCAAAAAATACTTCCTGACGCTTTAATTCATTTTGATGTTAACATATTCGTCTTAAACGAAGGTTTTTCTTATTATTTCCACTCTGCATTTTACATCCTCTTAGTTTCTATCATCTCACCGCTACTTTTGGTGTACCATTGCATGACCTAATTCCCTCCGTATTGCCTGGTTTAATTCGACTACATTCCATTACTCTTGTTTTATTTCTGTCGATATTAATCATGTACATGATGTATTCCGTTCACCTGATTTTCCTAGTCTTTCTTCGTTTTCGAAATAATTAAAATGTTATCAGCAAATATTAAAGTTATTATATTTTCTCTCTGAACTTTAATTCCCTTTTCAGTTTTCTCCTTAGTTTCTCTACTGCTGTTGAATGTACGAACTAAGTAACGTGAGGATAGCCTACAGTTTCACCTCGCTCCCTGGGATATTGATATTGTTTTAATAGTTTAACAGTTTGGACTAATGAAGGATGGAGACGATTAGAGAAAGAGGAAACATAGCGAACAGCAGGTGTTGTACAAATCGATGGACGTTGTGGCTGTGATTGGTCAGAGAAGACCGAAGTGGTGAGCACGTAATGCGGCGAGAAGGCCAGATTAGCAGGCAGGTGGTGGGAGAAGACATCGGAGGCAACAAACCGAGGGGAAGACCACGGCTGGGATGGACTTACAGGATCAAAGAGGATACGTGTGAGATGGGACAAGCTGGAGAAGATCACATGGACGGAGGAGGCTGATTGTCGAGGCCAAAGACCGACTGCCGTTTGTGTGGCCAACCTAGCATGTACTTATAAGGAAGTACCAACTTCTCATAAATGTACGAGTCACCTGCGAAAAGCCTGGTATTACAACTAATACTACCGGTGTCCGATTGTCTGACCATAATGTCATCAGTATATAACGAATGAATAATCTGTAGCAGTAGCATACAAAACTTGGGGTTTGAAGATTAATTTTAAAAAAAGCAGAATACTTGACGAATGATTCAGATGAGCTATACATTGAAGGAAATAATATCAAAAAGATAAAAACTTTCTATTATTTGGGATCCATTTTAGAAATCGAGGGAAAATCAGAGTCAGAAATTAATAAAAGAATTAGTAGCGGACGCAGGGTCATTGGGATGCTTAACTCAGTCTTATGGAGCAGGAATGTAATGAACTAAAAAATTAATATACAAATTCATATTAGAGAGTGTGGTTCTGTATGGCACGGAGACCTGGACAATTAACATGAAGCACATTAAAAAATTACAAGCTCTAGAGATGTACTTCTGGAGAAGATCGGCAAGAATCTCCAGGAAAGAAAAGATAAGGAACACCGAAATAATAAGGAGAATGGAAATAAAAGAAAAAATATATGGCGTAATGGATAAGAAGAAATTACAGTGGTACGGGAATGTACGACGAATGAAAGAAGCCAGAATACCAAAATTGATACGGGAGTGGGAACCGGAGGGGAGAAGAAGAAGAGGACGACCTATGACCTCCTGGCTCCAAAATGTACAGCACACAACGAAGAGAATGGGCGCAGAGGAAGACGACACACAAGATCGAAACACCTGGGGGAATATTTAGAAAATATAGTTTAAGGACGTTTATTGTTTGTATTGTAATTTACAAGTAAATTATTATGTTGGAGATAAGCCTCCTTTTTTGATACCACTAGATCATTGCCAAGAAATCGGTACCATGAAGAATTGTGAACCGATACGGGTCGCATTACTGGCATCGCAGACTCGTTTTTATTTTTAGTAAGGAATCGTGATAATTTCGCTTTTAACAAATGTTCAAATGTTTGTGAAATCTTATGGGAATTAACTGCTAAGGTCATAAGTCCCTAAGCTTACACACTACTTAACCTAAATTATCCTAAGGACAAACACACACTCATGCCCGAGGGAGGACTCGAACCTCCGCCGGGACCAGCCGCACAGTCCATGACTGCAGCGCTAGACTGCTCGGCTAAACCCGCGCGGCCGCTTTTAACATCTGAAGCAATTGTGAGATATGTGTGAGAGCAATATATTCTACGTTACAAGTTACAATTAAAGTATAGGGAAATTCAAAATTAATATAGCCATTACAAGCGGCTGTAACTCGTATTTAATGCGTAGTGATAGAACGAGAAGATATACAGAGAATGAGAAACAAAGCAAAAATATTTTACACGTTTTATAGTATTCTATATGACTGCCCTTGGTCACACAGGCAACATCTGAACATCAACCCGTTACACTCTATACTTTCATAAGCTACGTGGAGCCACCGACACAACAAACGCGCGTTTTGAGTTCTGGAATTGTTTTCGGCAAATGAGGCAATACACAAGGGTTTTCGTAAAGTCACATAAACATAAATCCATGTATGTCAGGTCAGTTTCGGAGATCTAGGTGGTGAAGAACAGAACACAGCGCCGCCACGTCCAGAACGACCGAAACGACAATTTGAAAGATGTAGATTTCAAAATGCGCAAATATGCATTCCCCAGTGAGGGGGTGCTCCAGCAAAATTTTGACTTTGGTTTACGTTCTTTGTAACTGTTGTCGCTGTGTCGCTATGCATTAACCAATTATAGCCGAATGGTAATTGGTTTATTCATTTTGAATTGGCCTGTACTGTTCGGAAACAACAAGCGACCTTGTTCGTTTCTTAGTGACGCTATGACCGCTAAAGTGCGCGTCATTTATGACGGCGGCTGAGTTTAGGTTCGTTCTGCGCATCTGACGTCACAAAACACAGTCAGCCATGAACAGAGAACGATGTTGCCAGAACTCGACTGCAGTGCAGAGCACAGCGAGTGACTTCAGTTTTAGAAACGTACAGTCATAAATAAAAGCAGTGTCTTGATAGCATACTTTCTTTTATAGAAAGTTTGGAAAAAGCATTCTTTATACCAATTGCTTCATATTCTATTAATTAATTAAACCAAACAAGCAATAAGCCTCCTAATTCAGGCGATAGCAAGGAAAGGTGTTTGTATCATTCTCACTAACCGCTTTTTCGCAATAAAGAACAGTGAAAATTGTTTATTTCCTATTGTACTTCGACGAAACGTGAGTAATTCATAATCAAACCAACAGTGTTTGTTCTTTTTTGCGTGATATTTTAAAGTCCTCTGGGAGATATATTGAACGACAAGCTGTGTTAGAGTAATGGTTAAAGTGTATGGATGCCAAGTGAAAGATTTTGAGTTCAATCCTTGATCGGTGCTTAATACTTTCGTTATTTAAAAACAATATCTAAGTGTAATTCTTCATACTTTCCCGGCGATCTGTTGACATCTTGGATATTCAGGAATCCAGCCGGATGTTCGCGTCGTTCTCGCACGATATTTCAGGTAGCACCTGAAGAAGACAGCGAGGCACGCTGTTGAAATATCGTGCGAGAACGACGCGAACATCCGGCTGGATTCCCGAATATCCAAGATGTCAATATCTAAGTGTCTTACTTCATGAATTTTATTCGTTTGAATGCAATTTTTTGAAATTCCTGGTGGCAACTAAAATCGACCGTACGGAAAGTATACGCTATGGACTTTTACTTCTGCAAACTCTTCAAACTTTCGTGCAATGGTTTACTACATCTAATGCTGCACAATAATTGCATTGAACATCGAAACAAAAACAAAATTAAGTCATTTATGGGGGGAAGGTATCAGTCAAGAAGACGTGTAAAAACCAAATTTTTGTGAAATTGAATGATAAAGTGTGTCAAAGCAGTCGAAACTCCATGTGTGTGCACAGGCGAGCAGTGCAATGATGACAAAATCGCGCACATCGCGGAATGCGGGGAGCACGTCTCTGTAGCAGCGAAAGGGTTAATGCGGCCGTGATGGCTTTACTTCATAAACTGCGCGCTCCCCCCTAAACGTAAGTTTGCGAACTATACTACGGCGCTGCTGCTCTTGGCGCGTACAACTGGCAACGCAGTAATACCCCGCGTCTGGGCGGGCATGCGCGGACCGCAAAGACAAAAGAATTGAACTATAGTTGTGCACGAAGATGGGGCCGGGCATACAAGTGAATGAGCACTACAGGTGCACTGCTGCAACGAAAACGAGGATCTGCCGACGTGCATGAGCGTCTAGATGCAGAGACAGCGTATCGCGCAGATAACGGCGCGCAACTGGATAGGGACTTCCCCGACCTTCCAACATATCGCTGTCAACCGTCAAGCTGTTGCAACAGCAGCTGACTTATCTGTCTGTACTTTCATTTATTCACTGGCGGAGTAACCGGCGTTGCTCCGGTATGTAGGTGTTTCTACTAGTCCAGCTCCTCCTTCCCCTCCCCCTGTCCATCTCCTCTGCCGCACTCCCCATGTCCACCTTCTACACCCCCCACTCTGTCCATCTCCTCCTGCCCCTCTCTTCGCCCATCTGCTACTCCCCCAGCTCTCTGCTTATCTCCTCCTTTCCCTCTCTCTGTCAATCTCCTTCCTCTTTCCTTTCTAAGCCCAACTCCTCTTCCCCGCTCCCCCTGTTCATTTCTTCTTCATCCCTTTCTCTGTCAATCTCCTCCTTCCCCTCTCTCTGTCCATTTCCTGCTTCCCTCACATCATCTGAAATATTCGTTGCACAATGGTATAATTCTGTAGGTACATTCAGCAGCATACACTAATCAGCCAGAGCTTAATGACCACCTACATACATCTACATCTACATCCATACTCCGCAAGCCACCTGACGGTGTGTAGCGGAGGGTACCTTGAGTACCTCTATCGGTTCTCCCTTCTATTCCAGTCTCGTATTGTTCGTGGAAAGAAGGACTGTTGGTATGCCTCTGTGTGGGCTCTAATCTCTCTAATTTTATCCTCATGGTCTCTTCGCGAGATATACGTAGGTGAAGGTATGTTCTCGAAACTTCAACAAAAGCCCGTACCGAGCTATTGAGCGTCTCTCCTGCAGGGTCTTCCACTGGAGTTTATCTATCATCTCCGTAACGCTTTCGAGATTACTAAATGATCCTGTAACAAAGCGCGCTGCTCTCCGTTGGATCTTCTCTATCTCTTCTATCAACCCTATCTCGTACAGACCCCACACTGCTGAGCAGTATTCAAGCAGTGGGCGAACAAGCGTACTGTAACCTACTTCCTTTGTTTTCGGATTGCATTTCGTTAGGATTCTTCCAATGAATCTCAGTCTGGCATCTGCTTTACCGACAATCAACTTTATATGATCATTCCATTTTAAATCACTCCTAATGCGTATTCCCAGATAATTTATGCAATTAACTGCATCCAGTTGCTGACCTGCTATATTGTAGCTAAATGATATGGGATGTTTTTTTCTATGTAATGGCAGCACATTACACTTGTCTACATTGAAATTCAATTGCCATTCCCTGCACCATGCGTCAATTCGCCGCAGATCTTCGTGCATTTCAGTACAATTTTCCATTGTTAAAACCTCTCGATATACCACAGCATCATCCGCAAAAAGCCTCAGTGAACTTCCGATGTCATCCACAAGGTCATTTATGTATATTGTGAATAGCAACGGTCCTATGACACTCCCCTGCGGCACACCTGAAATCACTCTTACTTCGGAAGACTTCTTTCCATTGAGAATGACATGCTGCGTTCTGTTATCTAGGAACTCCTCAATCCAATCACACAATTGGTCTGATAGTTCATATGCTCTTACTTTGTTCATTAAACGACTGTGGGGAACTATATCGAACGCCTTGCGGAAGTCAAGAAACACGGCATCTACCTGGCAACCCGTGTCTATGGCCCTCTGAGTCTCGTGAACGAATAGTGCGAGCTGGGTTTCACACGATCGTCTTTTTCGAAACCCATGGTGATTCCTAATAGCCTCCATGTCCATCTTTGGCACGGATAACAGCGGCGAGGCCTCAGCAGGTCGCTGGAAGGAGTTGGCACCACATCTGCACACACATGTCACCTAATGACCGTAAATTCCGGGGAGGGGGCGATGAGCTCTGACTCCACGTTCACTCACATCCCAGATGTGTTCGATTGGGTTCAGATCTGGAGAGCTAGGAGAGCTAGGAAGCCAGTACGCCGGCCGCGGTGGTCTTGCGGTTCTAGGTGCTCAGTCTGGAGCCGCGCGACTGCTACGGTCACAGGTTCGAATCCTCCCTCGGGCATGGATGTGTGTGTTGTCCTTAGGTTAGTTAGGTTTAAGTAGTTTTAAGTTCTAGGGGACCGATGAGCACAGATGTTAAGTCCCATAGTGCTCAGAGCCATTTGAACCATTTGAACCATTTGAAGCCAGTACATCAATTGGAACTCGCCACTGCGTTTCTCGAACCTCTCCATCACACTCCTGACCTTGTGACATGGCGGATTATCTTCTTGATAAATGCCACTGCTGTTGGGAAATATGATAGTCATGAAGCGGTGTACGCGGTCTGCAACCAATGTACAATACTCCTTGACTATCATGGTGCCTTGCACTAGCTCCACTCGACCCGTGGATGGTCACGTGAATGTTCCCGCCAGCTTGTCTCCGTTCTGCAGTACAGATGCCGAGGGACTGTTCCCCTTGAAGACGATGGATTTGCGCCCTCTCATTGGCATAACAGCCGTAGTGTCCACCTTTGGCACAGATAACAGCGGCGACGAGTCGTGGCATGGAAGCAATGTGGCCTTGGTAGGTCGCTGGAGACCATGCAACGCTCTGCCATTGCGTGAACGTCCAGTGCCGAAATCCTGTGCCCATTTCAGTCGTTGCTGCCGGTGTCGTGTTGTTAACATAAGAACGTCCGTACTGTATCTTCAGACACACTTGTACCCTGCCCAAGATTATAGTCATGTTTAGCTCCGCCACAGTTCGTCGCCTGTCCTATTTTACCAGTCTGCCCACTGTATGAGGTCCGACATCTGTAATGACAGTTGGCCGCCCTACCCCACGTCGTCCGGACGTGGTTTCACTTTGTGTTGAAGACACTCACCGCAGCACTCCTCGGACACCCAAAAAGTCGTGCAGTTTCCGAAATGCTCGTGCCGAGCCTCCGGACCATCAGAATCTGCTCTCGGTCAAATTCAAATGGATCACGCGCCTTCCCCATTCTACACACGGACAGCGCAGTCACTGATACCACATGCACAGCGCTTGTGTCTAACTAGTAGTTATCGCTCGCCAGGTGACGCTGCTATGGGCTGGACGGATTTATATGAACAGTAGCTCGGTAGTCACAATGTCCTAGCTGACCAGTGTATGTGAATACTGTCTGCTAAATGTGTTGCGAATAAAGTTAGTAGCAAAGAAGCAACAAATCTAAACGTCATGACGTCATGCCTGATGCGAATGTTTTACTACAGGAAGCCGTGAACAGCGAAAATGTCATTATTTTGTGTGGGTTGTCAGCGAGAAGCGTTTTTCGAAGTTTAAAATTATATGCCAAGTTTGTTGCAAATCTCTAAGTGTTCTCGTTCTCAAATACTGGATGTAAAAATTAGCGTATTCGCACGTCGAGGCCTACACTTCTTTTTCATCCTCATCCCCGCCCCTCTGATAGGAAGGTGGCTATAAACCCCATAAAAATCCGTAATTTTGGAGATTAGCGTGTTTAGACAGAAAGACAAAATTTCAATGAAACTTTAAATCACGTTATGTTTCTTTCATGATCTGATTTTGATGAGCTGAAGCCAGTACGGTACTCCATACTATGCTCAAACCCCACGAAAATTCGTCTAGTGGTTTTGGAGATTAGCGTGTTCAAAGACAAACAGGCGGTCTCGACAGTTTTACGAATTTGTTAGTAATGTAGATTTGTCAAGACTTCTTGTTTCGTGGCCTGTCTGAGCTTCATGGCTAAAAAACGACGTATGACATAATTCTGTATCACAAACTTCATAGCCGGCCGCTGTGGTCGTGCGGTTCTCGGCGCTACAGTCTGTAACCGTGCGACCGCTACGGTCGCAGGTTCCAATCCTGCCGCGGGCATGGATGTGTGTTATGTCCTTAGGTTAGTTAGGTTTAAGTAGTTCTAAGTTCTATGCGACTGATGACCTCAGAAGTTAAGTCGCATAGTTCTCAGAACCATTTGAACAAACTCTATCATCGTCTCCATCAGCTGTGCGGTTGGTCCCGGCGGAAGTTAGAGTCCTCCCACGGGCATGGGTGTGTGTTTGTCCTTAGGCTAATTTAGGTAAGTAGTGTGTAAGCTTAGGGACTGATGACCTTAGCAGTTAAGTCCCCTAAGATTTCACGCACATTGAACATTTTTGAATGTCTCCATCAGAAATTGTGGCTTCTCAGCCATTCCGTCGCTTTACAATTTGTCCCGCCAACTGCTTCTAAAATGAAATGAGAAGGGCCAACTAGGAAAAGGGTTGCACTATCATACGTACAGTCTTATATGGAAATAGAATACAATTTTTTTCAAAAACTGTCAGGCGTTTTTAAAGATTGAATATGGAATTATTTGTGTAGATTAGGTATTATTATATGCATGTATTATTATGTTGCAGAAATCTTATGAGGCGGAAGGAATGCCACTGCAGTATTTTTGCAAATTTTTCAGCAAATGCTCTGATTACGAGAACACACTTTAAACAAAATCAGTCGCTGGCCTCACAGGAAAAGCAAAAGGATCCGGGAAGTTGGACGAATAAAGATGATTCACCCAAACTAATCAAACAATGCCTTATTGTTAAAAAGGAAATATAACGCTGTTCATATGCTCATCTATAGCTCTATTCTGACAATTTTCTGCGAGTTGTTCACTTTGCTGAGGAGAGGTGCCCGCAGTGGATATGTTTAGGAAAGTACGCGGACAGTTAAAGTCATTTCAAGGCGGTTATGTGGTCCAAAGTGACACGTGATTCCTGCACATTTAGCCAGAAAATACAGGTATGTCCCTCTAACTTACGAGAGCTTGGTATTATGTAATTAAAGATAATGCGCTATATCGATGTGTGAGTAATGCCTAATACCGGATTTAGTTGAGGAAGGAAATGGAATTGTTGTTTACGGTAAATGTAACGGTCTTTGAATATACCTGGCATGTGAGAATAGGAGAAGTCGACCGTAAACAGATAAGCAAATGTAAAATTATAAAAATTTTAAAAACTTGCTATAAAACTTATTAAAATCTTCAAAATTTTCTATATATTGTCTCAGTCGCGTTTAACATATCATTTTTTTATTTTACAAACTGATGACCAGTTTCAGTAGCTGCACTACTATTTGTAGATCACATGCAATTTTCTAAATGCACTCGCAGTGTGCAAGACCGTTGCATCATTCATAACATTCGTATTTTGAATTTCCTGGTAAACTGTGCTATGTACTGCGACGCCATCTGTGACAGCAATGTAAACAAAAATCTTATATAGCATTGTAAACAATTGCTGTCACAGATAGAGTGGACGTACATAGCTCATATTACCTGACGATTTAAATTAGAATATTATGGATGATGCAACGGTCTTGTACGCTGCGAACTCATTTATAGTACTCATCCGAAGATGGAAGTTTAGCTACCGAAACTTCAGTTGGGGAAAAACACTGTGGAATTCGAGCGCAGAATCTGTTTGTAAAAATGGATGCAACAAATAAAGGTATTGCACCAATGAAAAGAAAAGGAATACCTTGTCTTAGTGCACTTACCTTGCAGCTCCGCACTTAGCGAGGTGGCGCGGTGGTTAGCACACTGGACTCGCACTCGGGAGGACGACGGTTCAATCCCGCGTCCGGCCATCCTGATTTAGGTTTTCCGTGATTTCCTTAAGTCGATCCAGGAAAATGCCGGGATGGTTCCTTTGAAAGAGCACGGCTGAACTCCCCTTATCCGATGACACCGATGACCTCGCTGTTTGATCTCTTCCCCCAAACAACCCAACTCCCACGAGAGAAAAATGTTCTTTTTCGTAAAATACACGGACGAAAAAAAATCTCTCCGCCAAAATATAATTAATGTAAAGGAACGAAATTTCGATAACACATTTATCTAGGTAATGTATTAAACTAACATTACAAGATCAAACGTTAACGTAATCGCGGCATAACTCATTGCAAATGTATTGCTGGTGCATTAATAACCGGTAGACCGTCAGAATGTTAAAAGAAAGTATGAAACGAGCATACATTGCGCTTTACGGGTAACGAATGTCAACTTGTGGGATGATGTTCCACGCTTGTTGCACTTGGTCGGTCAATACAAGAACGGTTAATGCTGTTTGTGGAAGACGCTGGAGCCGTCTTCTGATAATGTCCCATATGCGCTCAATTGGAGACATACATTGAACAAACCAAGGCAACATGTCGATACGCCGAAGAGCATTTTGGGTTACAACATTGTGGGCGAGCGTTATCCTGTTGGAAAACACCCCTAGAATTCTGTTCATGAATAGCAACACAACAGGTCGAATCAGCAGACTGACTTACAGATTTACCGCAGGGGGAGGGGGGGGAGGGGATAAAAACGAGAGTGTTCCTGCTGTCATACGAAATCGCATCCCAGAGCATAATTCCAGTTGTGGGTCAAGTGTATCTAGCGCTCAGACACTTTGGTTGCAGTCTATCAGTGGACCTCCTTCTAAGACACGGGCATCACTGGCATCGGGGTAGAACCACCTTTGGTCACTCCAAAAGAAAAGCACACTATTTTTGTAAAAATACAGTTTTCATGCTGCATGTGTGAAAGTTTTACAGTGTGCAGATACATCCTTCCCGCTTGTTTTCAAACTTAGTTCAACCTGATCCCGGAAGTCGCGCCGTCACAGCATGTCTTCAAGATGGCTGCTACACTTGACGTTTGTCAGAAGCAACGTGCTGTCATAGAATTCCTGTGCTGTGAAAATGAGACAGTGGGAAACATCCTAAAGAGGTCGAAAAAGGTGTATGTAGATGCTGCTGTCGATCGCAGTACAGTTAGTCGGTGGGCAAGCAGGTTACGTGAAGAAGCGGGCACGGCAATATTGAGGATTGTCGTCGCAGCGGCAGGCCTCGTACTGCACACACTCCAGACAATGTGCAGAGAGTTAACGAATTGGTGACTGCTGACAGACGCATCACAGTGAACGAATTGTCACGCTACGTTGGGATAGGGGAAGGAGGTGTTTGCAGAATATTGAAAGTGTTGGCGTTAAAAAAGGTTTGTGCCAGGTGGGTTCCCAGGATGTTGACAGTGGCTCACAAACAAACAAGAAAAACGGTATGCAGCGAACTTTTGAAACAGTACGAGAATAGTGGAGAGGAATTTCTAGGAAGAATTGTGACAAGTGATGAAACAAGGCTCCATCATTTTTCACCAGAGACGAAGAGGCAATCAATGGAGTGGCATCATGCAGATTCTCCCAAGGAAAAAATTCAAAATCACACCTTCTGCTGGAAAAGTTATGGCTACGGTGTTTTTCGATGCCGAAGGACTCTTGCTTGTGGACATCATGCCAAGTGGAACCACCATAAATTCTGATGCATATGTGACGACACTGGAGAAACTTCAAGCTCAACTGAGTCGTGTTCGACCACATCGGCAAAAGCAGGATGTTTTGCTGTTGCACGGCCACATGTCAGTCAAAGAACCATGGAAGCGATCACAAAACTCAGATAGACAACACTGAAACACGCGCCTTACAGTCCTGATCTGGCTCCATGTGACTATCAGCTCTTTGAGAAACTGAAAGACTCTCTCTTCGTGGAAGAAGATTTGAAGATGATGACTCCCTTGTGCACGTTGCCAAACAGTGGCTCCAACAGATTGGTCCTGAATTTTACCGTGCGGGTATACAGGCGCTGGTTCCAAGATGGCGTAAGGCAGTTGAGAGAGATGGAAATTATGTGGAGAAGTGAAAATATTGTTCCTAAAGGATGTATCTACACACTGTAAAACTTTCAAACATGTAGAATAAAAGATGGATTTATAAAAAAAAAAATAGTGTGCATATCTTATGGAATGACCCTCGCACTTCTACACTGTCCTCCAATGAGCTCTCTTGAAACCGCTGATGCTGCAAATGGCGGTGGTTTGATGTCAAGGGATTGCACGTCAGAGGGCGTCTGTTCGGAGTGTCCTTGAAGTAACCGATTTGTAACAGTTCGTTGTGCCACTGTGGTGCAACTACTGCTCGTATTCCTGCTGTAGATGCAGTACGATGCCCCACAGGCATACGCCGAACACGATGGTCTTCCCTGTCGATGATGCCACGTGATCGTCCGGAGCCCGGTCTTCCTGCGACTGTATATTCTCTTGAACACTGCTGCCGGCAACCGTGTACAGTGGCTACATTCCTGATAAGTCTTTCTGCGATACCGCAGAAGGAATGTCCAGTTTCTCGTAGCCACATTACACGGCTTCGCTCATACTTAGTGAGGTGTTGGTAATGGCTTCTTTGTCGCTTGCAAGGCATTCTTGACTAACATAAATCCACCAAGTCCAATCTCAAAGGTAACTTCTAGCGCCACTTTCATTCGACTGCCGCTAAAATAATAATTTTCATATCTACACCTCACCTATCAACTTTCAATTACGCAGCACAACTCCTTCCCGGTGTTTCAGTTTTTTTTTTTATTTCAGTGTACTTTAACCAAAGAGGCCTACTAATACGAACGTTTGTGAAAGAAAGTAGATTTACATATTCATTTCTTACCTATATTTTAAAGCAAAATGAATGGAAGGTGAAGATTTCTATTTTTATCATTACACGTGACGAAAAGGAAAGGAACTAGAACCAGTGATGTATTTTATAGCCTCTGCTGTTGGTATATTTCATTAATTTAAAAATAAAAGCAAGTTTTGCCTATAGTAGCGAAAGCTTCGCATTTCTCAGATCATATGTGTATACGTTTCACGATGACTATTAAAAGGCGTATATGCAAGCTCTGATATTTAATTTATGTGAAGCTTCTGTGCGTAGAAATTAAACTAATTCGTGAAAGAGCAATCCATCTATGCATCACAGTACATATTGAGTCATGACTTAAGTTATTCTCATGTTTGCCGTTCGATTAACGTGCTGACAGTATATACAATGTTTTAATCCTTTAAGAACAATTTGTTTACAGCAGTGCTTAGTAGGCCTAAGTCACTTTAGCATAACTTCCAAGTAATTGTGATGCAAAAAAATACAGCCTTTTAAAAGGATTCGTTCAAAAAATAGGGAATCAACGTACTATACAGTTGAGTTGGGTTGTTTTGGGGAAGGAGACCAGACAGCAAGGACATCGGTCTCATCTGGTTAGGGAAGGACGGGGACGGAAGTCGGCGGTGCCCTTTCAAAGGAACCATCCCGGCATTTGCCTGGAGCGATTTAGGGAAATGACGGAAAACCTAAATCAGGATGGCCGGACGCGGGATTGAACCGTCGTCCTCCCGAATGCGAGTCCAGTGAGCTAGCCACTGCGCCACCTCGCTCGGTATACAGTTGATTTAAGAGCGATAACAGCAACGAACTTTCACATATTTGACAACATCAAAGTTAACACAATAACAGAGTGGTTATCATAAAACTTTTGCTACTCGAGAGAGCCCCCATGAAAAAAGGAATGATCCTAAAACGATGAAACTTCGTGGAAACATTTGTAAGGACATGCGGAAGAGAATTAACGCGTAAACCGTTGAAAGAAACACATTTGAATTTCCACATAAGAGGATAAAATTTATTAACTGTGTGTCATGTTAACGTTCCAGGTTACAAACGTTGCTCAATGTAACGACCATCTGCATCCACACATCCACAACTGCGTAGATCCACACTAGATGTACCAATTCAGAATTGCTCAAAGCACTTTTTCGCTCAGTGAACCCTGGGATGTTCAGATATCGCGGCACGGCTCGTGCACTGGTTAACATCGCACTTTGAGTCCACAATTCTCAGCCATGGCACCAATAACTTCTTCGACAATTTGTGGCGCAACTGGTCGTCGGCCTCTCCCATGAGCAATTCCCAAGTCGCCAGTTATTTCGAACTTCCGAATCGTGTTCTTCAACCCCGTTGCGGAAAGGCAACGTCTCCGTATCCCTTCGGTGCGTTGGTACTCGCAAAGAGCAACAGCACTGCATGCTGCTGTTACAGTAAAACAGCTTTACGAGTGAAGCCCTGCTCACCTTGTACGGACCCACATTACTGTCGGCAACTGTTATGCACACCGATGCTTGTGTTTCAACCCGTGTTGCCTTATCAGCATTGCCACCTAACAACAATTCATGCTGCTAACATTACTAACAACACAAATCCTGCAGTTCGCAGTCTGGACATAATTTGTATCACGTTGGGTACCCATATGGTAAACAGTTTTTCATCTACACCAGCTCATAGGCGATACACAAGGTCCAGCCATATTAATGTGACCATGTG
Source organism: Schistocerca gregaria (assembly GCF_023897955.1). NCBI lineage: Eukaryota > Metazoa > Arthropoda > Insecta > Orthoptera > Acrididae > Schistocerca > Schistocerca gregaria. The sequence continues at coordinate 198,087,780 of NC_064926.1, forward strand.
GCAAAAGCCTGAATAACGATCTCTTGCAGTACGGACGTGCAGGAAGAGAGTGAGGGTCTGGAAGGTACCAGTACTGGGAGGAATATGGAGACATGCTGACACCACTGCCGTGGCTAGCTGCTGTAGGTTTCTCGGTTGAGGATCGATGCTGCGAACAGCCCGATCGGGATAGTCTCACAGATTCTCGACTGGGTATAAATCTGTGGAGTTTGGCGGCCAGGGAAGTTCAGTGAACTTATCCTTGTTGTCTTCCAACCACGTGCGTACACTGTGATCTGTGTGGCACATTGCATAGTTCTGCTGGTATATACCAACATGCCGAGAAAAGCAGACAGAATGAAGGGATGGATGTTGCTCCTAGGATAGATGCATATATATGTTGATCCATTGTGCCCTCTATGACGACGATATCACCCAGGGAATGCCACAAAAATATTCCTTGGGCCATAATGCTCCCTCCTCCAGCTTGGAACCATCCAAAGATTGTTGTAGCGTGTTTTCTTTGAGACATTTCACACCATACACGACAGCAGCTATCTGTCTGGGAGCATAAAACGTGATTCATCTGAGAAGGCCACCCTGTCGCCACTTAGTGGATGTCCAGTTTCAGTACTGTCGTTCAAATTCCAGCCGTCAGCAGTCAGCACCGGTGCATGAAACAGGTGCTTGGTGTGGAGGTCTATATGGAGCAATGTTCGCTGGACGATTATTGAAAAGACACTGTTGCTAGCCCCTCGGTTCATCTGAGCAGTCAGTTGCTCAACAGTTGCGCTACTAATCTCCCATACATATCTCTGTAGCCATTGTCCATCCCTAATATCTATGGCCTGTCATGCACTGCAGTTGACCTGGCGCCGGTTTTGGATTGCGCCATTTTGTCATACATGCTCACATTAACCACGGCAGCACATGAACTTAGGTGCTTTGGAAATGCTTCCCCTTTGAACAGAAAGCCAATAATCATACGCTTTTGCACATCAGATAAATCGGACCATTTTCACATAACGACAATGACTGCACTGTTTTCTTCTGCATCTACCGCCCCCCCCCCCCCCCCAACTCGTTTTGTATACCCTCCATTACACATTGACTGACATCTAACAGACGATGGTCACACTAATGTGACTGGAACGACTAACACATATGTGACTGGTTATGATCTGTCTTCTTATCACAGTTGCGCAAGGGCTCTCAGTGTTTTAGGAATTCAGCGTTGAATCTATAGCCTGCAAGGTAGGAAGACACCATCTCACACATTAAGAGTTCAGAAGAGTGCAGCATTACGGACAGTGATGTAATCAGAAAATGATCTCAATGTCGGTTTCATTACACACCTTGTAAAGGAAACATTATCGCTAACACTGGACTCGCATTCAGGAGGATGGCGGTTCAATCCCATATCTGTCCATCCTGATTTAAGTTTTCCGTGTTTTCCCTAAATCGCTCCAGGCAAATGCCGGGATGGTTCCTTTGAAAGGGCTCGGCCGATTTCGTTCCCCCTCCTTCCCTAATCGGATAAGACCGCCAGCCGCGGTGGCCGTGCGTTTCGAGGCGCTGCAGTCCGGAACCGCGGGACTGCTACGGTCGCAGGTTCGAATCCTGCCTCGGGCACGGATGTGTATGATGTCCTTAGGTTAGTTAGGTTTAAGTAGTTCTAAGTTCTAAGGGACTGATGACCTAAGATGTTAAGTCCCATAGTGCTCAGAGCCATTTGAACCTTTTTTTTTTCGATAAGACCGATGACCACTCTGTCCTCACACAACCCAACCCAACCCGTTATCACTAACAGAAATTATAGTAAGGGTTCAGGCGTAACTATATGTTTGCAAAAAAAGAAAATCTTAGATTCTCGTTATTAAGGTTTATTTTTACTCTAATTCTGACTTGATGACATAGCAATGTTAGCAAAATTACGTACATGATGGTAAAATATTCATTCTGAGTATTCACAACTGTGAAGGGATATTCCTAACTATTATAAGGTTCTTTAATGGTAAGATAGTTGCTGACCATGTCTGTGGGTCGATAAAAATACAAACAAATTAAATACAATTGGGGCCAGATATATTAATTACGCTAAAATGCATAACGAAAATACTCAAGATTGAATGGGGGTCGGTAAAGAGCAATCAAAACGAAGTACACAATTAAAACAACTCATAACTGTAGAGTTGCTGATCAATCCTTTTCGTCAGATCGGACATCTCGCGTTTCTGTTTCAGTTAGGCCCAACAGTTGTGAATATGTTTAACTACAGGTCACGGTTGAATGTACGAAAATTAGGAGAGACAGAGACGACCGCAGTTCTGAGTGTCAACTGAGTATCACTGGCTGGCGCGGTGTGCGCGTGTGTGATTACCTTGCGTTGGCGGCGGCTGTTGGCGCGATCTGTGAATCTGAGAATCTATTCTAAATCTCTCTCGACTGTTGTACACCAGACTGATACATCTCCTACGTCTTTGGTGAAGCCGAGATTCTTAGTCATTCCCTAGCTAAGTTAATTGGCATGGTACACGCTATTTGGCTGGAATAGAGCGTACATCGTTGTCCTCAAATCGCCTGCAAGTGTTAACTGTCAGTGCTCGGTGCGATTCTCCGTACTAGGAGGTTTGGCAGTTTAACTCCTTACTTGTTCAACACTCAACGATGTCTGCAAGACAAGAGCCAACTACTCTGTCCGCTATTTGCCTGTATCAAAGCCGGTGGCCACGCGTTTTCTTTCTAGCCAATCAGATGTTTCATACTTTTTTATAACTCCACCCACTACAGTTTTTGTAGCCTATCACAGGCGCTGTTTCTGTAATAGGGCAGGGTTTAACTTTTGCTGCGTAATACGAAGTTAAACAGCTTTATCCTTCGCGCGAGTTTTTAACACAGCTGGCTACAACTGGTCACCTATATTTTGAGTTGGGTTTCTCCAGGCATTTTATGTCCAGAGGTTTTATCGGCATCTCCCGACGTGTTCCTGTAGAAAGGCTTTCCGAAGAGTCATCGTTAAAATCAGGGACCCCAAGGGATGGGTTTTACTGATGGCCTACGCAGTGGCAGGGGGGGGGGGGGGGGGGGAGGTCTCATTGTGTCCATGAGATGCCCCACGTAAAAGGTGTCAGCCTACATGGGACGGGCCCTTCCGTCGCAAAATTCTATTTCCCTCAGACCTGCGACTTATAGCTCGGGTCGGGAAATTACTTGCCTGCAGTTACTAGAGTGGGTGTTGTTGTTGTTGTGGTCTTCAGTCCTGAGACTGGTTTGATGCAGCTCTACATGCTACTCTATCCTGTTCAAGCTTCTTCATCTCCCAGTACTTACTGCAACCTACATCCTTCTGAATCTACTTAGTGTATGCATCTCTTGGTCTCCTTCTACGGTTTTTACCCTTCATGCTGCCGTCCAATACTAAATTGGTGATCCCTTGATGCCTCAGAACATGTCCTACCAACCGATCCCTTCTTCTTGTCAAGTTGTGTCACAAACTTCTCTACTCCCCAATCCGATTCAAAACTTCCTCATTAGTTATGTGATCTACTCATCTAATCTTCAGCATTCTTCTGTAGCACCACATTTCGAAATCTTCTATTACCTTCTTGTCCAAACTATTTACCGTCTCTGTTTCACTTCCATACATGGATACACTCCATACAAATACTTTCAGAAACGACTTCCTGACACTTAAATCTATACTCGATGTTAACAAATTTCTCTTCTTCAGAAACGCTTTCCTTGCCATTGCCATTCTACATTTTATATCCGCTCTGCTTCGACCATCATCTGTTATTTTGCTCCCCAAATAGCAAAACTCTTTTACTACTTTAAGTGTTTCATTTCCTAATCTAATTCCCTCAGAATCACCCGACTTAATTCGACTACATTCAATTATCCTTGTTTTGCTTTTGTTGGTGTTCATCTTATATCCATCTTTCAAGACACTGTCCACTCCATTCAACTGCTCTTCCAAGTCCTTTGTGTGAGTGTTAGTAGTTTATATTTATGAAATACTTGCTTATTTATTACATCAGCATTTTAATAACATTCATTCAATTTCACGTAACTGTGTCATGTGACATATCGAGTTAACCGGAAATGTTTTGGGTATTCGATGTTATTTGTCTGACACCTTACAAAAGACTGTGGACACAGGTCTGAAGACTATGCCTGTGATGGCTGTGCTGGCCGAGTGGTTCTCGGCGCTTCAGTCCGGAACTGTGCGACTGCTACGGTCGCAGGTTCGAATCCTGCCTCAGGCATGGATGTGTGTGATGTCCTTAGGTTAGTTAGGTTTAAGTAGTTCCAACTTCTAGGGAACTGATGACCTCAGATGTTAAGTCCCATGTTGCTCAGAGCCGTTAGACTATGGCTGGGCTTGTGTACAAATGAGGAAATGTTTATTTGAGTCAATTCTGTCTGTTTGAGTAGTGAATCTTTGTTTTATTTTATCTTAGTTGGTGGGAGAAATGGGGACGGTTGATTTACCATCCTGTCTTCGATTACTCAACTTCCTGTAGATTCCCAGTTCCACCTGTGGACTCTCAAGCCGTGTTGGATTTGTTGTTGGTAGCAAGATATGTCAGCAGCGTACCTTTGCTGGCTGGAATGTTCCTGGTCAGGGTGGAAACACACCCACGTGGGCAGGCCCTCTAGCAAGTAACTGTGAAGTATCATACGTTAAACGCAGCTTGTAGTTTCTAGAATCTCTTGTCAGTTTCGAGACTCTTTATTTTCGCTCTGATTAATTCTTTGAAAGTTGTGTGTGAAATTTGGAAACTGATATCCAGAAATCATAAGTGCTTTAGTAAAATGTTTTTATGTGTGGAGGTTATGAACCTTGTGACACACTCCCCCCAGTCTTGAATCTGCTTCTGGCTAGCTCGTCCTATCAGATATACGAGGGGCGTTTGAAAAGTCCGTGTAAAAATAAAAACTACTTATGTGTTTGGGGTAATCATTTTTTATTTTTCGACGTAGTCTCCTTTTAGACTTATACACTTCGTCCAACGCTGTTCTAAGTTGTTGACACCTTCCGAATAATAGGAATTACCAAGTGTGTAAAATAGCTATTACTTGCTGCAATCACCTCATCGTTCGAATAAAATCTTTGTCCTGCCAGCCAATTCTTCAAATTGGGGAACAAATAGTAGTCCGAGGGAGCTAAGACTGGAGAACAGGGGGGATGTGAAAAGAGTTGGAATCATATTTCCATTTATTTTGTGACCACAACTGCTGAGGTGTGTTGGTGCATTGTCGTGATGGAAAAGGACTTTTTTGCGGTCCAATCGCCAGCGTTTTTCTTGCAGCTCGGTTTTCAAACGGTCCAATAACGATGTATAATATGCACCTGTAATAGTTTTACCCTTTTCCAGATAGTCGATTAGGATTATCCATTGCGAACCCCAAAAGGCAGTCGCCATAACCTTTCTGGCCGAAGGAATGGTCTTCGCCTTTTATGCTGCAGATTCTCCATTGCTAAACCATTACCTAGATTGTTTGGTCTCAGGAGTGTAGTAATGTATCCATGTTCCATCCACAGTGACGGAAGTCCTGCGGATTCTTCCTGAACAGCTGCAAACCATCCTTGCAACACTTCACACGATTTCGTTTTAGGTCAAGCGTAAGCAGTCATGGAACCCATCTTGTGGATAGCTTTCTCATGTCCAAATGTTTATGCAAAGTATTATGTACCCGTTGATTCGAGATACCCACAGCACTAGCAATCTCACACACCTTAACTCTTCTGTCATCCATCACCATATCATGGATTTTATCAATGGTTTCTGGAGTCGTAACCTCCGCAGGGCCTCCAGAACGTTCAGCATCACTTATGTCTATATGACCACTCGGAAAATTTTGAAACCACTTATAGGCTGCTCTAATCGAAGGTGCAGTGTCACCATAATGTTTGTGAAGCTTCTCTTTAGTCTCCTGAGGCGTTTTGCCTTTCATAAAGTAATGTTTAATCACTACACCAAATTCTTTTTCATCCGTTTTTTGACAACCACTCGACTTCCTTGATTCACACAAATGCCAAACACAAATAAATCTACCAATATGGCTGAAATTTGGAGTGCGTTCTTTCCAAACATGCTACTAACTAAACATGACCTCGATACGCGCCAGTGGTGCCATCTCTCGAACTTTGCACGGACTTTTCAAATACCCCTCGTACACTATCTGCACAAAAGTATTTGGGCACCTTTATGTAATTCGGAACTAGTCACTAGATGTCACAAGAGGTGGACCCGCCAGTATAAAAGCAGTGAGCATTGTGTTTGTCAGTAGACAAGCAGTAACAGCAGAATGGTTCGGTCAGAAGATCTCAGCAACTTCAAACACGGAGTAGTCGTTGGATGTCACCTGAGTAATATATATATATATATATATATATATATATATATATATATATATACACTCCTGGAAATTGAAATAAGAACACCGTGAATTCATTGTCCCAGGAAGGGGAAACTTTATAGACACATTCCTGGGGTCAGATACATCACATGATCACAATGACAGAACCACAGGCACATAGACACAGGCAACAGAGCATGCACAATGTCGGCACTAGTACAGTGTATATCCACCTTTCGCAGCAATGCAGGCTGCTATTCTCCCATGGAGACGATCGTAGAGATGCTGGGTGTAGTCCTGTGGAACGGCTTGCCATGCCATTTCCACCTGGCGCCTCAGTTGGACCAGCGTTCGTGCTGGAAGTGCAGACCTCATGAGACGACGCTTCATCCAGTCCCAAACATGCTCAATGGGGGACAGATCCAGAGATCTTGCTGGCCAGGGTAGTTGACTTACACCTTCTAGAGCACGTTGGGTGGCACGGGATACATGCGGACGTGCATTGTCCTGTTGGAACAGCAACTTCCCTTGCCGGTCTAGGAATGGTAGAACGATGGGTTCGATGACGGTTTGGATGTACCGTGCACTATTCAGTGTCCCCTCGACGATCACCAGAGGTGTACGGCCAGTGTAGGAGATCGCTCCCCACACCATGATGCCGGGTGTTGGCCCTGTGTGCCTCGGTCATATGCAGTCCTGATTGTGGCGCTCACCTGCACGGCGCCAAACACGCATACGACCATCATTGGCACCAAGGCAGAAGCGACTCTCATCGCTGAAGACGACACGTCTCCATTCGTCCCTACATTCACGCCTGTCGCGACACCACTGGAGGCGGGCTGCACGATGTTGGGGCGTCAGCGGAAGACGGCCTAACGGTGTGCGGGACCGTATCCCAGCTTCATGGAGACAGTTGCGAATGGTCCTCGCCGATACCCCAGGAGCAACAGTGTCCCTAATTTGCTGGGAAGTGGCGGTGCGGTCCCCTACTGCACTGCATAGGATCCTACGGTCTTGGCGTGCATCCGTGCGTCGCTGCGGTCCGGTCCCAGGTCGACGGGCACGTGCACCTTCCGCCGACCACTGGCGACAACATCGATGTACTGTGGAGACCTCACGCCCCACGTGTTGAGCAATTCGGCGGTACGTCCACGCGGCCTTCCGCATGACCACTATACGCCCTCGCTCAAAGTCCGTCAACTGCACATACGGTTCACGTCCACGCTGTCGCGGCATGCTACCAGTGTTAAAGACTGCGATGGAGCTCCGTATGCCACGGCAAAATGGCTGACACTGACGGCGGCGGTGCACAAATGCTGCGCAGCTAGCGCCATTCGACGGCCAACACCGCGGTTCCTGGTGTGTCCGCTGTGCCGTGCGTGTGATCATTGCTTGTACAGCCCTCTCGCAGTATCCGGAGCAAGTATGGTGGGTCTGACACACCGGTGTCAATGTGTTCTTTTTTCCATTTCCAGGAGTGTATATATGACCTTGTGGATAACATGGGACGTTCACAGAGGCTTTTTGCGGATGATGCTGTAGTATATCGAGAGGTTGTAACAATGGAAAATTGTACTGAAATGCAGGAGGATCTGCAACGAACTGACGCATGGTGCAGAGAATGGCAATTGAATCTCAATACAGACAGATGTAATGTGTTGCTAATACATAGAAAGGAAGATCCTTTATCGTTTAGCTACAATACAGCAGGTTAGCAACCGGAAGCAGTTAATTCCATAAATTATATTGGAGTACGCATTGGGAGTGATTTAAAATGGAATGACCATATAAAATTAATCGTCGGTAAAGCAGGTGCCAGACTGAGATTCATTGGAAGAATCCTGAGGAAATGCAGTCCGAAAACAAAGGAAGTAGGTTACAGTACACTTGTTCGCCCACTGCTTGAATACTGCTCACCTGTATGGGATCCGTGCCAGATAGGGTTGATAGAAGAAATAGAGAAGATCCAATGGAGAGCAGCGCGCATCGTTACAAGATCATTCAGTAATCGCAAAAGCGTTACGGAGATGACAGATAAACTCCAGTGGAAGACTCTGCAAGAGTGACGCTCAGTAGCTCGGTACGGACGTTTCTTGAAGTTTCAAGAATATACCTTCACCAAGGAGTCAAGCAGTATATTGCTCCCTCCTATGTATATCTCGCGAAGAGACCATGAGGATAAAATCAGAGAGATTAGAGCCCACATAGAGGCCTACCGATAATCTTTCTTTCCACGAACAATACGAGACTGGAATAGAAGGGAGAACCGATAGAGGTACTCAGGGTATCCTCCCCCTCACACCGTCAGGTGGCTTGCGGAGTATGGATGTAGATGTAGGTGTAGATGTGTACTGCGTAGAGGAACAGTTCGAAGATGATAATTGTTTCTGTCAGCATGAGAATGCTCCCTCTCATAAGACAGTATCTATGACGCAATGAATTCTGCACAGTAACATTCCTGAAATGGACTGACCTACCCAGAGACTCTACCTGAACCCAATGGAACACTTTACATGACCGCGGCACCGTGATGTGCGAAGACGATGGGAAAGGGATGGTAAGTAGAAATTGGAAGAATACCGTTAGGTTCTCTTCTCCAAGATTTTGGGTACGGGATGATACGAGGGTCACTCCAAAAGAAATGCACACATTAAAAAAAAAACCGTCTTTTATTCTACATTCTTTAGGAACAACATTTTCATTTCTCCACATAATTTCCATCTCTCTCAACTGCCTTACACCATCTTGGAACCAGCGTCTGTATACTCACACGGTAAAATTCTCGACCAATCTGTTGGAGCCACTATTTGGCAGCGTGCTCAAGGGAGTCATCATCTTCAAACCTTGTTCCACGAAGAGAGTCTTTCAGTTTCCCAAAGAGATTATAGTCAAATTGAGCCAAGTAAGGACTGTAAGGCTGGTGTTCCAGTGTCGTCCATCCAAGTTTCGTGATCTCTTCCATGGTTTTTTGACTGACATGTGGCCGTGCAACAGCAAAACATCCAGCTTTTGCCGATGCGGTCGAACACGACTCAGTCGAGCTTGAAGTTTCTTCATTGTCGTCACATATGCATCAGAATTTTGGTTCCACTGGTATGCTGTCCTCAAGCAAAAGTCCTTCGGAATCGAAAAACACTGTAGAAATAAATTTTCCAGCAGAAGGTGTGGCTTTGAATTTTTTTCTTGGGTGAATTGGCATGGTGCCACTCAATTGATTGGTGAAAAATGATGGAGCCATGTTTCATCACTTGTCACAATTCTTCCAAGAAATTCATCTCCACCATTCTCGTACTGTTCCAAAAGTTCACTGCATGCCGTTTTTTCTTGTTCCTTTGTGAGTCACTGTCAACATCCTGGTAACCCACCTGGCACAAACTTTTTTTAACGCCAACACTTTCAGTGTTCTACAAACACTTCCTTCCCCTATCCCAACGTAGCGTGACAATTCGATCACTGTGATGCGTCTGTCAGCAGTCACCAATTCGTTAACTCTCTGCACATTGTCTGGAGTGTGTGCAGTACGAGGCCTGCCGCTCTGAGGACAATCCTCAATATTTCCGCGCCCGCTTTCATCACGTAACCTGCTTGCCCACCGACTAACTGTACTGCGATCGACAGCAGCATCTCCAAACACCTTCTTCAGCCTCTTGTGGATGTTTCCCAATTTCTCGTTCTCAAAGCGCAGGAATTCTATGACAGCATGTTGCTTCTGACGAACGCTAAGTGTAGCAGCCATCTTGAAGACATGCTGTGACGGCATCACTCACGGGAACAGGTTGAAGTAATTTTGAAAACAAGCGCGAAGGATGTATCTACAACTGCAAAACTTTCACACATGCAGGATGAAAACTTTATTTTTACAAAAATAGTGTGTATTTCTTTTGGAGTGACCCATGTAAGTAGCAACTGAAAGAATAGCGTTACGTTCACTTCGCCAACGAGCACATGCCTCCAGGTCCGTGGTGTATGAAGATTCTGGGCAAAGTATGAGGAGTCTATACTGGGACAATATCGTCAGATTCTCGTTGCCAACGAGTACAAGCTCCCAGTTTGTTGTGCAGAGATGTACAAGGGATGAGGAATAGAAACTGGACAATAGCATCAGGTCTCTTCGCCAATAAGTGCAGGATTTCTCTGATGCCTGATGACCATCGTGGAAGAGTATGGAGTAGGCTAGGTGCTAATGCACGTTTCAAGCATCTAGTCCTGCGGCTTCATCAACGTTGTAGTCAGTGATGTTTTGGACGATAACATGCGAATGTCTCCCGTAACTACCAAGGGTCATTTGACGACTGCGCAGTGTCGGTTTGGTATCCTCCAAACTACTGTACAAGACGATAGTCAACATTTTGCAATAGATTCGTGTTTCAAGATGATGCTCGAGCACACTTTGTCCACCTCGTCAACACCTACCTCCAGGAGTCAGGAATCAATAAGGTGGAGTAGCCTGCAACATATGCTTCCATGAAACCGACTGCTTATGGTATCAGATAAAACTAGCAACATGTAGTTGGAGGAACTCCACACATACACTTAATCCCCTCCTCATTGAAGAGTGCGAAGGAGATCCAAGCATGTTACAGTGCATGGGTTGCTTCAACGTCACTTTGAATGTTACCCAGCAGTAGATTTTTATTTCACATATATGCAGAGATGTGTAGCTTTTATCCATTCTTTGGATTTTGTATTTCTTTCACAGAGTCATTTTAAAATTCCATAAGGGTTACTCTGTCAACCTCTGCTTCTTTTGAATGGATGTTGAAAGATGTTTGCAGATATGCAGATGGTGCAAAATTATGTTAAAGAATTCAAATATGGTTCAACATTTATTTGTCCACAATATTTAGGTTCATAAGTACACTCATGGGAAAGGATCCTAAAATCTACATCTCCATGTACATAAAGGTGGTGCGACAATAAAGTAAGGTGACTGATTTTCTTTGCAAGATGTGGCAACCCTGCAGGCTTGCGTAGGCACAATATCTTTGACCTTGGTCTATAAGCTGCTTCTACTCCAAGCAGCACATCGATGCAACTGCTCAGTCGTGAGTTGTGCTGTAATAAGTTATGTGTTTGTGTCTCTCGTCATGAAAATGGAACTGCATAATGTTGTGCAACGGTATGCCATTTCTTTTTGCGTTAAATTGGGTGAAAACGTGACGACAACTTACAGTAAGCTTCAGAAGGCTTTTGTAGAGGAGGTTATGTCAAGAGCTCAAGTGTTTCGTTTAGTGAAGGCAGAACGAATGTTGAAGATGAAGACCGCAGTGGACGACCATCAACCTCACAGACGGATGACAACTTGGCCAGGGTGCATGAACTCATACAATCTGATCGAAGATTATCCGTGAAAATGATTGCAAAAGAACTGAACATCAATCGAGAAACAGTTCATCTAATAATAAAAGAAGATCTTGGTATGAGAAAGATTTGTACAAAAATCACGATAATGGACCATGCCATACTGCACTGCCAGTACAGCAATTTTTAATCTCAAAACAAGTTTCAGTATTACCACAGCCACCTTATTCACCAGATATCGCTCCGTGTGATTTTTTTTTTCTATCCCCAAGAGTCAAAACGGCGGTCATGTGACACCATTTTCAAACAACACAAGATGTCCAAAAAGCTGTGACGTGGACCTTGGAGGATATTACAGAAGATAAGTTCCAGAAATGTTACCATCAATGGCACAAGCGCTGGAAAAAGTGTGTGCACTCAGAAGGGAACTAATTTGAAGGAGACAACACTAAACTTGACTAAAACGGTAAGCAACATTTTTTTCACATCAGTCTTATTACTTTATTGTCGCACCTCGTACATCTATAGTCCAATAGCCACATTATAGTATGTGACGGATGGTTCTTTGCGTACCACCGTATTGTCCCCTATTCCCTGTTTAGTCAAGAATGGTGCACGGGAGGACCATTTCTTGGTAATCCTCTGTGTGGACACGAATCTTACTGTTTTACGTTCATGATCTTTTCCCAAGACGCATTTAAAGGGAAGCAATGTACACTGAGGTAACCAAAGTCATGGGATACCCCCTAATATCGTGCCGAACCTTCTTTTCCCCGGCATAGTGCAGTAACTCGACGTAGCATGGACTCAACAGGTCACTGGAAACCCCTGAAAAAATGCTGAGTCCTGCTGCCTCTACAGCCGTCCGTAATTGCGGAAGTGTTGCTGGTTCAGGACGTTGTGCAGAAACTGACTTCTCGATTATGTCCCAAAAATGTTGGATAGGATTCATGTCGGGCGATCTGGATGGCCAAATCATTCGCTCGAATCGTCCAGAATGTTCTTCAAACGAATCGCGAACAGGTGTGACTCAGAGACATGGCGCATTGTTCTCTGGGAACATATAGTCCAGGAATGGTTACAAATTATCTCCAACTGCCTGAACGTAACCATTACCGGTCAATGATCGGTTCAATCTGACCAGAAAACCCAGTGCACTCTACGTAAACACAGCCAAAACATTTTGGAACCACCACCAACTAGCACATTGCCTGGTTGATAACTTGGGTCCATGGCTTCGTGGGGTCTCCAGCATGCTCGATCCCTACTTTCAGCTCTTACCAACTGAAATCAGAAATCATCTGTCCAAGCCACGGTTTTCCAATCGTCTGGGGTTCAAGCGATATGGTCACGAGCTCAGGGGACGCACTGCAGGTGATGTCGTGCTCTTAGCAAAGGACCTCGCATCAGTCATCTGCTGCCGTGGCCCATTAACGCCACATTTCGACACCTCTGGCCTAAAGGATACGTTCACTGTGCGTCCCACATTGACTTCTGCGGTTATTTCATACATCGTTGCTTGTCTGTCATCACTGATAACTCTGCATAAATGCTGCTGCTGTCGGTCGGTAAGTGAAGGTCGTCGGCCACTGTGTTGTACGTGGTGAGAGGTAATTCCTTAAATTTGGTATTTTTGGCACAATTTTGACACTGTGGATCTCAGAATATTGAATTCGCCATTGGTTTCAGAAATGAAGCATCCCACATGTCTAGCTACAACTATTATTCCGCGTTCCATGTCTGTTAATTCACGTCGAGCGGCCATAATGTTGTTGGAAACCTCTTGGTATGAATCACATGAGTTCAAATGACAGCCCTGTCAATGCACTGCCATTTTATACCTTATGTACACGATATCTGTGTATGTGTCTATCGCTATCCTATGACTTTGTCACCCCAGCGTAATTGTTGGCTCTTTTGGAGCGTATGTTCTCAAAATTTTAATATTGAACAACGTGTCCCAAAAGTCTCTCTCGTACTGTGTGCCACTAAAGTTGAACAACGACCTCTAAGACGCTTTCGAACTTGCCAGGCGAACCCGAGAAAAAAATGAGCGCCTCTTCTTTTACTCTGTACTGTCTTTGTCAATCCGACCTGGTACCAGAATGAGGAACAATACCCAGGTATCGGTTGCATGCGAGTTTTGTAATGTACCTCCTCCGTGGGTGGACTAAACGTCCCGAGAATTCTTACAATGAATCTGTTTGGCATCTGCCTTCGTTTTTAAAACAAATAACATTTGAAGATATTTAAGGAATGCGACTGTTTCCAGTGTTTGTTCAGCAATCTATGCGAAACAACACAGACAGTTTAGAAACATGCACCTCACATGCAATAGTCATCCAAAGCCTTGTAGCACCTGACACGCTCGTTCCTGACCGTTAGTTCTGCGCTGCTGGATGAGCTAGCTCTTCCATCGCTCGTAGTGTCTAGTGGGTGGTGCCACGCATGCACACCACCAGAGGATGTTAAATTGAGATGACTCACTGCCCGCCACTCTCATTAGCTGCTGCGTCTTTCTAGCAGCCGCTGTCAGAGCCTCGCCCAGAAATATTGCATTGTAGACGTATCAGCTTTAGTACGGAAAGCTGCAGCGAGGACAATACATCGGAAGTAGCAAGAGGCTACTAAACATCTAACAATCAGTGTATTATAGAAGTGCATCAGCATTCAACTATTTGCAACAATGAAGAACTTCACTCTCTTTGTACATTACTGGTCATTAAAATTTCTACACCAAGAAGAAATGCAGATGATAAACGGGTATTCATTGGACAAATATATTATACTAGAACTAACATGTGATTACTTTTTCACGCAATTTTGGTGCATAGATCCTGAGAAATCAGTACCCAGAACAACCACCTCTGGCCGTAATAACAGCCTTGATACGCCTGGGCACTGAGTCAAACAGAGCTAAGATGGCGCGTACAGGTACAGCTGCCCATGCAGCTTCGACACGATACCACAGTTCATCACGAGTAGTGACTGGCGTATTGTGACGAGCCAGTTGCTCTGCCACCATTGACCGGACGTTTTCAGGTGGTGAGAGATCTGGAGAATGTGCTGGCCAGGGCAACAGTCGAACATTTTCTGTATGCAGAAAGGCCCGTACAGGACCTGCAACATGCGGTTGTGCATTATCCTACTGAAATGTAGGGTTTCGCAGTGATCGAATGAAGGGTATAGCCACTGGTCGTAACACATCTGAAATATAACGTCCACTGTTCAAAGTGGCGTCAATGTGAACAAGAGGTGACCGAGACGTGAAACCAATGGCACCCCATACCATCCCGCCGGGTGATTCGCCAGTATGGCGATGACTAATAAACGCTTCCAATGTGCGTTCACCGCGATGTCGCCAAACACGCATGCGACCATCATGATGCTGTAAACAGAGCCTGGATTCATCCGAAAAAATGAAGTTTTACCATTCGTGCACCCAGGTTCGTCGTTGAGTACACCATCGCAGGCGCTCCTGTCTGTGATGCAGCGTCAAGGGTAACCGCAGCCATGGTCTCCGAGCTGATAGTCCATGCTGCTGCAAACGTCGTCGAACTGTTCGTACAGATGCCTTGCAAACGTCCCCATCTGTTGACTCAGGGATCGAGACGTGGCTGCACGATCCGTTACAGCCGTGCCAATAAGATGCCTGTCATCCCGACTGCTAGTGATACGAGGCCGTTGGGATCCATCACAGCGTTCAGTATTACTCTCCTGAACCCAACGATTCCATATTCTGCTAACAGCCATTAGATCTCGACCAACGCGAGCGGCAATGTCGCGATACGATAAACCGCAATCGCGATAGACTACAATCCGACCTTTATCAAAGTCGGAAACGTAATGGTACTCGTTTCCCCTCCTTACATGAGGCATCACAACAACGTTTCACCAGGCAACGCCGGTCAACTGCTATTTGTCTATAAGAAATCGGTTGGAAACTTTCCTCATGTCAGCACGTTGTAGGTGTCACCAACGGTGTCAACCTGGTGTGAATGCTGTGGAAAGCTAATCATTTTCATATCACAGCATCTTCTTCCTGTCGGATAAATTACGCGTCTGTAACACGTTATCTTCGTGGTGTAGCAATTTTAATGGCCAGTAGTGTATATAACTCTGCAACATTAAATAACCTCCAGCACTTCGAAATTATGTATACACCAATTATTAAGTGCACGAAGTGTAAATAATCTTATTCATGTGTTATCTTTTCGTAAATGTGTGATTGCCTTCAGTAGCCATCTCAACTACCGATACATCGAATTCCACATCACGTATAACCAATTTATGACCCTCTGCCGACTATATAATTATGACCCTCCAGGTTTGGGACACCATATTTGTATCAAATATCCCATCTAAGACCTAGCGAGGTGGCACGATGATAAGGCAAAGGATCGTCATTAGGAACGATGGTGGTTCACACCATTCCAGCCACCCAGATTTCAATGGTTTTCGTAAATCAATTTCGGTAAATGCTGGGAAGGTTGCTTTCAAATGTTGAAGACCTGTTTCATTTCTTATTCTTTCCCGGTATGAGTTTGTGCTCCATGTCTAATGATCCTCTCGTCAACAGGACACTAAACCCCTAACTTCATTAATTACCTCTTTCCCTAGATGTGTAAGAATTGTATTTTGTTTGGTTTGACAGCAATCTAGTTCAGACAATGCATGTTTGGTTCCAATACGCCTGTCTGCTTACGCTACATTAAATTCATATCTCACTACCATTTTTTGAAATGGTACTACCAAATTTTTTGAGCTACAGTAGCTTATCTTTTTGAGAAATATTCAGCGATACATCTCATTCGTATATCTAACAAGCAATGACAGAGCGAAAGTTCTTTGAATATGTGATTTTGTGCGCTGTTCTTAGACCCATTTCAATGGTGCATCGCCTGAAAGTTGACTTCGCACTCGTTTCCACCAAGAGAAGTGTAAACAATACGTATTGTTTGCTTTTGTAGCGCTAGTCGGAGGTACTGTTATGTATAGCTTTTCCCTAAAACGTAAAACAATATTTTTCATAACGTTCTATGGTTATCCCCAAGGTCAATAGACCGACTGTTTAACCCTACATAATAACAATGGATAATATTCAGTATTATCAATGACTTCCCAGCTAACTTACCTCTTTTCTTGCCTTCCCGTTATTACGGTGAGAACCTGTCTTTTCTGGAGCTATGGAGAGCTAGCTCGCTACATAAATTCGTTCAGCGCTGAAAATTGCTTGAGAGCAGGTAAAGAACCCACAATTTACTTCGTTCCAACTCCCCACAGCAGACGACTGAAGGGTGGCTATCTGCCATAGTCTTGTTCAAGATGCTGGTAGCAATGCTTTTTGGAACGATAAAAACCTAAGCTAGGTGCAGCTTTCAGTAACGGTAAAGCGTGAGAACCAGCGTTTTTGCCGGTATCGACGCCGCAGAAGAACGTTCGTTGAAAATATTAGTACCAGGCTTTCTGTTTGGCTCATAATGTACATTTCTGTAGACCATGCATTTCTCTTGTAGCCTACATATAAGTCTTTCGTTTCGTCAGCTTCAGAATGTTGTCATGGAGTGGGAGAGGTTTTCCGCCATCCTTCGCAAGCCACAGCACCGTTGGATAAATGTAACAAAATCAACAGGGGCATGAGTTTGTTTAACTTGTTTACAAAATTATTGCTGGGAAAACTCAAAAGGTCTGCTGCAATTGTTCAGTGAGATTCCTACACTGGCAGAAACAGCCAAGTTTCGGGGGGTTTAGACAGAGGACGCTTGCTGCACGGAGATGGAGGAGTAAAGAATTTCTGCCCGACGAATGCCGGGATGAGACTTACTGTTATACACAAGGATGTCTCCACTTTTGTACTAAGTACAGAGGGTGAGTTGGACTAAGGATTCGCAGCCGTGACTGCTGCTGCCTTCCGCATTCATGCTCCGTGAGAGTGATAAGAATGAACCGGCAGTGCAATCAGAAAGGTGAAGGGGATGCGATGTTAGTTAACTTTCATCAGGGGCTAATTGCATAGTTTTAACGTCTGCAGCTAGCTAGTTGTTTCCATAATGCCCTATGGAGGTTCTGCAGGTGTTCATACTATTTCTTCCACGTTCTTTCTTTAAATCACTAACCATTCTTGCAGTCAGTGGGATATCTGCGATTTATTCTCGAGATTACGCTTATGATTTTTCATAGATTTAGCTTTAAAAATGCTTTCGTCATGAAATATTTTCATAAAACATTTTATCCTCTACTTCAAGCCCTTAGGGCTGGAATTTAGAAAAATCTCTTCTTAAACGAAACCTACAGTATAAGATTACCACTTTCTGATTTGCAAATTTTAAGTTTCTATCCTTAGTGGTTTTGGCTGGACGATGATTAATCAGTGAGTCAGTCACTCGGGACATTGCCTCCATAGAGATGAATGTTTATGTAAATTTGTAACAGCCTAACTTCCTTTTATTTCGCAGTTGTTTGGATAACTTTTAGTGTGACATAGTTCATGCAGTTTTCAGCGGTGTAAATTTAAATTGAGGAATAAAGATAGTAAAATGAATGGAAGATAATATTAAAAATACATTGTTCAGAATTACATGACTTTACATCTTGACAGAAACTGGAATTGGAAATAACATATTATGATCTACTCGCGTTCAGTAAATATTTACGGTATCTGATCACCTATTTTGGAAATGTTCGTGTTGTGTTTACTCCCATTCATTTGTGCGGCCTCAAAATATATTTTCCACTATTATACACTTCGACAAAACATACTCTTTGCACAAATATATAGCATAAGGATGGGATATGATATTTATACTCAACCAGCGTCATTTAGACACTCATTTAAGCAACATGTAAGCTGTCAGCTATATCTCAGTGCGTTTACTGCTTTCTACAGGTGTCCGCGCACGGTAGCTGTGTGGTCAGCGCGACAGGATGTCAATCCTAAGGAGCCGGGAAAAAGACGGCCCAGCAGCACAGGCGCTACCGCGAGAACTTCAGAAACTTGCTGCAGATTCCACTGCAGGCAGCAATCGCCAGAGTCCTCCCCAGCCTGTGACCCACAGCACCGCCACCACAAGAAGAAAGTGTGCAGTGATAGAGAATAAGTGCAACAAAAACGACAAAGTGTTTTCTCCTCTCGCCTCAAATAGTGAAGTGTTTCTTGTTAGTGAAATCAGTGCTGCAAAGTGCTTCTCACTAAACATCTGTCATGCTCACAGCCAAATCAGAGTCAAAAGTATGCCCAATAGTACTAACAGTGTTTTTCATTATTTGTACTATATTGTCTAAGATACAAGCATTACTTAGTGAAAAGTGCCAAATACTCATAAATTTTTTTTTGGATGGTTTCCTTTACTATGGGTTTTATAAAAAGTGTTACATTGTTTACTCACACTTTCCCCTCTTATATACTGCTGGCCATTAAAATTCTTACGCCACGAAGATAACGTGCTGCAGACGCGAAATTTAACCGACAGGAAGAAGATGCTGTGATATGCAAATGATTAGCTTTTCAGAGCATTCACACAAGGTTGGCGCCGGTGGCGACACCTACAACGTGCTGATATGAGGAAAGTTTCCAACCGATTTTTCATTCACAATCAGAAGTTAACCGGCGTTGCCTGGTGAAATGTTGTTGTGATGCCTCGTGTAAGGAGGAGAAATGAGAACCATCACGTTTTCGACTTTGATAGAGGTCGGATTGTAGGCTATCGCGGTTGCGGTTTATCGTATCGCGACATTGCTCCTCGCGTCGGTCGAGATCCAATGACTGTTAGCAGAATATAGAATGGGTGGGTTCAGGAGGGTAATACGGAACGACGTGCTGGATCCCAAAGGTCTCGTATCACTAGCAGTCGCATGGCTGCAGCGGATCGTGCAGCCATGTGTCGATCCCTGAGTCAACAGATGGGGTCGTTTGCAAGCTATCAGCTCGAAGACCATGGCTGCGGTTACCGTTGACGCTGCATCACAGACAGGAGCGCCTGCGATGGTGTACTCAACTCGAACCTGGGTACACGAATGGCACAACGTAATTTTTTCGAAAGGATCCAGGTTCTGTTTACAGCATCATGATAGTCGCATCCATGTTTGGCGACATCGCGGTGGACGGACGTTGGAAGCGTGTATTCGTCATCGCCATACTGGCATATCACCCGGCGTGATGGAATGGTCACCTGTTGTTCGTACTGACGGCACTTTGAACAGTGGACGTTACATTTCTGATGTGTTACGACCCGTGGCTCTACCCTTCATTCGATCACTGCGAAACCCTATATTTCAGCAGGATAATGCACGACCGCATGTTGTAGGTCCTGTACGGGCCTTTCAGGATACAGAAAATGTTCGGCTGCCCTGGCCATCACATTCTCCAGATCTCTCACCAACTGAAAGCGTCTGGTGTATGGTGACCGAGCAACTGGCTCGTCACAATACCCCAGTCACTACTCTTGATGAACTGCGGTTGTTGTTGTTGTTGTTGTGGTCTTCAGTCCTGAGACTGGTTTGATGCAGCTCTCCATGCTACTCTATCCTGTGCAAGCCTCTTCATCTCTCAGTACCCACTGCAACCTACATCCCTCTGAATCTGCGTAGTGTAGTTATCTCTTGATCTCCCTCTACGATTTTTACCCTCCACGCTGCCCTCCTCTTACATTTTTTTGTCCCAATCCATATTCACCTACTTTGCTTCCTTCTCTCCCTTTTCCTACTGTCGAATTCCAATCACCCGTGACTATTAAATTTTCGTCTCCCTTCACTACCTGAATAATTTCTTTTATCTCATCATACATTTGTTCAATTTCTTCGTCATCTGCACAGCTAGTTGGCATATAAACTTGTACTACTGTAGTAGGCATGGGCTTCGTGTCTATCTCGGCCACAATAATACGTTCACTATGCTGTTTGTAATAGCTTACCCCCACTCCTATTTTCCTATTCATTATTAAACCTACTCCTGCATTGCCCCTATTTGATTTTGTATTTATGATCCTGTATTCACCCGACCAAAAGTCTTGTTCCTCCTGCCACCAAACTTCACTAACTCCCACTATATCTAACTTTAACCTATCCATTTCCCTTTTTAAATTTTCTAACCTACCTGCCCGATTAAGGGATCTGACATTCAACGCTCCGATCCGTAGAATGCCAGTTTTCTTTCTCCTGATAACGACACCCTCTTGAGTAGTCCCCGCCCGGAGATCCGAATGGGGGACTATTTTACCTCCGGAAAATTTGACCCAAGAGGACGCCATCATCATTTAATCATACAGTAAAGCTGCATGCACTCGGGAAAAATTACGGCCGTAGTTTCCCCTTGCTTTCAGCCGTTCGCAGTACCAGCACAGCAAGGTCGTTTTGGTTATTGTTACAAGGCCAGATCAATCAATCATCCAGATTGTTGCGCCTGCAACTACTGAAAAGGCTGCTGCCCCTCTTCAGGAACCACACGTTTGTCTGGCCTCTCAACAGATACCCCTCCGTTGTGGTTGAACCTACGGTACCGCTATCTGTATCGCTGAGGCACGCAAGCCTCCCCACCAACGGCAAGGTCCATGGTACATGGGGGAAGGCGGTATCGTGTTGAATCTGCGTGGGCAGCTGTACCTGTACACGCCATCCAAGCTCTGTTTGACTCAATGCCCAGGTGTATCAAGTTCGTTATTACGGCCAGAGGTGGTTGTTCTGGGTACTGATTTCTCAGGATCTATGCACCCAAATTGCTTGAAAATGTAATCACATGTCAGTTCTAGTATAATGTATTTGTCCAAGGAATACCCGTTTATCTTCTGCATTTCTTCTTGGCGTAGCAATTTTAATGGCCAGTAGCGTATAATATGACAATATTTTTCTTGCTTCTTCTATTTATGTATAATTTGTAGTATATGTAAAAAAAACTTTCTTCCACTTCTGTTCCAACTGTCGTGCTGATGTTTTCCCCTCATACTGTCCCAGCTACAGAGCAAACTAGAGGGAGAGATCAAAGCAGCATGCACAATGTGCCTGTGGCACCATTAGTGCATGCCATATACAAATTTGAATTTAAATCAGTGTGTCGATATAAATTATTATGCCTGCCGTGCAATGTTTTTACCAAAAAATATACAAACCGCCATCGAAAAGGGTTCCAGTAACAACAATAAGAGAAAAACGAAAAAGATAAGAATATACAAACGAAAAGCTATAAAACGACAGTAACGTTAACCAGCTGTAGGAATACATTAGGTTAATAGAAAAAATGTATTTAAAAATGTATCGTTGTTAATAATTTTAAAAAATATATATGGTTACAAAAAAAAATTTCGATTACCGGCTGGGCCGGAGATTTTCTCCGCTCAGGGTCTGGGTGTTGTGTTGTCCATATCGTAATCATTTCATCCCCATCGACACGCAAGTCGCCGAAGTGGCGTCAAATCGAAAGACTTGCACCCGGCGAACGGTCTACCCGACGGGAGGCCCTTGCCACACGACATTTACATTTTTTTTACACAGCTTGCTGTTTACAATTGCAATTGAAAAACGCCAGCAGTGTTAGTAAACTTAACATAGTACAAATACCGCCCACTACGAATGACTTAACCAAGCCCTGGTACAGAAACGGACACAAAATTAAGCCATAATAATATTATACCATATTCAACGAACACTGGAGATATGAATAAGGAAATAAAACAGTACTGAAATTATTTTTGCTTGGCAGCTCGTTTTCCTTAATCTACATCTACATCTACATCTACATCCATACTCCGCAAACCACCTGACGGTGTGTGGCGGAGGGTACCCTGAGTACCTCTATCGGTTCTCCCTTCTATTCCAGTCTCGTATTGTACGTGGAAAGAAGGATTGTCGGTATGCTTCTGTGTGGGCTCTAATCTCTCTGATTTTATCCTCATGGTCTCTTCGCGAGATATACGTAGGAGGGAGCAATATACTGCTTGACTCTTCGGTGAAGGTATGTTCTCGAAACTTTAACAAAAGCCCGTACCGAGCTACTGAGCGTCTCTCCTGCAGAGTCTTCCACTGGAGTTTATCTATCATCTCCGTAACGCTTTCGCAATTACTAAATGATCCTGTAACGAAGCGCGCTGCTCTCCGTTGGATCTTCTCTATCTCTTCTATCAACTCTACCTGGTGCGGATCCCACACTGCTGAGCAGTATTCAAGCATTGGGCGAACAAGCGTACTGTAACCTACTTCCTTTGTTGTCGGATTGCATTTCCTTAGGATTCTTCCAATGAATCTCAGTCTGGCATCTGCTTTACCGACGATCAACTTTATATGATCATTCCATTTTAAATCACTCCTAATGAGTACTCCCAGATAATTTATGGAATTAACTACTTCCAGTTGCTGACCTGCTATTTTGTAGCTAAATGATAAGGGACCTATCTTTCTATGTATTCGCATCACATTACACTTGTCTACATTGAGATTCAATTGCCATTCCGTGCACCATGCGTCAATTCGCTGCAGATCCTCCTGCATTTCAGTACAATTTTCCATTGTTGCAACCTCTCGATACACCACAGCATCATCTGCAAAAAGCCTCAGTGAACTTCCGATGTCATCCACCAGGTCATTTATGTATATTGTGAATAGCAACGGTCCTATGACACTCCCCTGCGGCACACCTGAAATCACTCTTACTTCGGAAGACTTCTCTCCATTGAGAATGACATGCTGCGTTCTGTTATCTAGGAACTCCTCAATCCAATCACACAATTGATCTGATAGTCCGTATGCTCTTACTTTGTTCATTAAACGACTGTGGGGAACTGTGTCAAACGCGGAAGTCAAGAAACACGGCATCTACCTGTGAACCCGTGTCTAAGGCCCTCTGAGTCTCGTGGACGAATAGCGCGAGCTGGGTTTCACACGACCGTCTTTTTCGAAACCCATGCTGATTCCTACAGAGTAGATTTCTAGTCTCCAGAAAAGACATTATACTCGAACATAATACGTATTAATCAATCATGCATGTGGGCGCCGCATAAAGATAAGTACAAATCACTGATAATAATGATCAGATAGCAATGAAATAACGAATCTAATTTGTAACATTGCTCCTATTCATTATAAATTATAGATTCAAAGTGTCACGCTTAAAATATTAGGTTGATGCATCAATTCGTAGCGTTTTTGTTTTGTTTGTTGGCATCCCCATTGTTATGGGTTTATTTATCGATTGTAATTCTTTGTTGTAGTTGACAGTTGCCATTCAAGTGTATATATTCTCGTTTTGTTATTTGGTGATAGAGAGTGGAGCTGTAAAAGCTTGCAAATGGAGTGCCAGGTAGAGAAATCGGAACGTTTCCGACATATTCCTCTGTGTGCGATCATTAGACGGTTTGACAACAGCGGAAGGACCCACAGACATTTGTGCCGTTTATGGGGATGATGTCATTCGACTGAGCACGGCAGGAAAATGATTTTCCCGATTTGAAAAGGATCGTTTTGACATTACAGAGTCTCCACTTCAGGAAGACCTTCTGGGCTTGGTGAAGGTCGTTTAAACACATTAATCCACAATGATCTACGCCACTTTACTCGAGAACTGGCAAATGTGATGCGCTGTGATCATTCTACCATCGTGAAACATTTGCATGTATTGTGGAAGGTTCAAAAATCGGGTGTATGGGTACCGCAAGCTCTGAGGCAAAATCACAAAAATCAGTGGAGCCATATGCGCATCATTGCTTTCTTGTCATCAATCCGCTCGCGAACAACACCGCCCATTTCTATCCTGTATCGTTACTGGTGACTTATTGCTTTATGCTAAGAAAAAGAAGGAATGGTTGAGCCCAAAAAAAGCAGCAACTCCCCACACAAAGACATGTTCACTCCGTCTTCAGGCCACAAGTGGCCCATCGGGACCAACCGACCGCCGTCTCATCCTCAGTGGAGGATGCGTATAGGAGGAGCGTGTGGTCAGCACACCGCTCTCCCTGTGATTATGATGGTATTCTTGACCGAAGCCGTTACTGTTCGGTCGAGTAGCTCCTCAATTAGCATCACGAGGCTGAGTGCACCCCGAAAAATGGCAACAGTGCATGGCGGCCTGGATGGTCATCCATCCAAGTACCGACCACGCCCGACATTCCTTTACTTCGGTGATCTCACGGGAACCGGTGTATCCACTGCGGCAAGGCCGTTGCCACAAAGACGTGTGCGCATCCACAAAAGATAGCGGAACAGTGAAATTATGGTCTACTACGAATTGCTTCCCGAGGTGTACAATCATCACTGCTGACATATATTGTCAGCAACTGAGACCTCTTGTAGATATAATCCAAGAACAGCGACCAGGAAAACTGCATGAAGTGGTTCTACTCTACGATAACGCCGTTCGCATTCTGCTAGACTGACAAAAAACACTTTACAGCAGTTGTGTTGGGAAGTCATATGACAACCTCCTTATGCATTTGATTTTTGCCCTCAAATTATCTTATTTTCCGCTCTCTATAAAATGGTTCAAATGGTTCTAAGCACTATGGGACTTCACATCTGAGGTCATCAGTCCCCTAGACTTAGAACTACTTAAACCTAACTAACCTAAGGACATCACATAAATCCATGCCCGGGGCAGGATTCAAACCTGCGACAGTAGCAGCGCTTAGAACCATTCGGCCGCTCTCCATCGAACAACCTTCAAGGAACTTCCTTTCCGTATGAAAATGCGATTCGAACATGGCTTGACGGGTTATTCGCCTGAAAACCCCGTGATTTCTACACCCAGCGTTGGCAGACTGTTGTAAATAATGAAGGAGACTATACTACTGATGACTAAAGTCCCTGTCTTGTGTATCTGTTCTGTTCATTAAACTTATGAAAAAATGCTACGAACGTCACTGGGAAGTGGGCCAGAGCCTACAACGCTGAGTCCATCATTTGTAGCAGAGTTGAAATCTGGCAAATGAAACCCTTCAGCGATTTGGATGTGGCTGTTTTAAAGTGCTCTGTCATTCCCAAACGGCTACATTCAACAGATGAATTTTCAGTCTTGAAGAAGAAGTTGGGAGTTGTACGGGTTTTGCCCTTCACAGGTTCTGTATTTGAAAGCATGGAGTGGCATAACGCAGTGCCCTGGCAAGTGGAGGATTTTTTTTGGCATTATTCAGTGAAAAGTATGCTATTAATGGCTAGATCGTATTCGAAAACTCTCGTTCCAGGAAACGGTGGTAGCCTTCAGACCGTCACAAAATAATCGAGATACATTCCCTTCCTGTTGTTCTTTCTTTCTTTGTGGGGAAGATATTTTAGGGCCATAGTACAAAAAGATATCATAGTCTACATCTACATCCATACTCCACAAGCCACCTGACGGTATGTGGCGGAGGGTACTTTGAGTACCTCTGTCAGTTCTCCCTTCTATTCCAGTCTCGTATTGTTCGTGGAAAGATAGATTGTCGGTGTGCCTCTGTGTAGGCTCTAATCTCTCTGATTTTATCCTCACGGTCTCTTCGCGAGATATATGTAGGAGGGAGCAATATACTGCTTGACTCCTCGTTGAGGGTATGTATAGATACTTCAACAAAAGCCCGTACGAGCTAATGCGCGTCTCTCCCGCGGAGTCTTCCACTGGAGTTTATCTATCGTCTCCGTAACCACACTGGTGAGCAATATTCAAGCAGTGGGCGAACAAGTGTACTGTAACTATTTCCTTTGTTTTCGGATTGCATTTCCTTAGGATTCTTCCAATGAATCTCAGTCTGGCATCTGCTTTACCGATGATCATTCCACTTTAAATCACTCTTAATGCCTACTCCCAGATAATCTATAGAATTAACTGCTTCCAGTTGCTGACCTACTATATTGTAGCTAAACGATAAAGGATCTTTCTTTCTATGTATTCGCAGCACATTATACATTGAGATTCAGTTGCCATTCCCTGCACCATGCGTCAAGTCGTTGCAGATCCTCCTGCATTTCAGTACAATTTTCCATTGTTACAACCCCTCGATGTACTACAGCATCATCCGCAAAAAGCCTCAGTGAACTTCCGATGTTATCCACAAGGTCATTGATGTATATCGTGAATAGCAACGGTCCTACGACACTCCCCTGCGGCACACCTGAAATCACTCTTACTTCGGAAGACTTCTCTCCATTGAGAATGACATGCTGCGTTCTGTTATCTAGGAACTCATCAATTCAATCACACAATTTGTCTGATAGTCCATATGTCCTTACTTTGTTCATTAAACCACTGTGGGAACTGTATCGAACGTCTTGTGGATGTCAAGAAACACGACATCTACCTGGGAACCCGTGTCTATGGCCCTCTCAGTCTCGTGGACGAATAGCGCGAGCTGGGTTTCACACGATCGTCTTTCTCGAAACTCATGCTGATTCCTACAGGGTAGATTTCTAGTCTCCAGAAAATTCATTATACTCGAACATAATACGTGTTCCAAAATTCTACAACTGATCGACGTTAGAGATATAGGTGTATAGTTCTGCACATCTGTTCGACGTCCCTTCTTGAAACGGGGATGACCAGTTCATTTAGCAAGAAATTGATAAACAGTGACGTGAGTCAAATATACCCATTCCCCTGTTCAGGGTCATAGTTAACATATGGTTGGAGAACACGAGACCACTGATTGTTGATTTTTGAGCTGTTTTTGATATTTCATTTGACACTCATTTGATATTTCATTTGATATTACATTTCAATGTTCGTCTTCAGTTAATTGCTAACCGTCTGAAAATGTATCAAGACATTTGAAAACGCGACTCCTTGTAATAAACTCTCTCTAGAGTGGGGCCCTTCTTTTTATGCCAGGTAATGCTTATATCTGGGGGTTGGCTGTAGAAGGCCCTACATCCGGCAGAGACCTCTTCAAAAAATTTGGTATTTTGGCAACTGGTTCGCAGTAAATATTTGTTTTTGTCGTTACCATCATTTTGTTCAAAAAATAAGGGAAGGTGGGAGTACAATGTGCAGATATAACCTGTACAAAGCGTTCATGTGTACGGAAGTGTTGGCCTACAGGAAAAGAGCCAGATACATAGGTACACAGCTATTGAGTAACCTGCCATAAAGTGTAAATGTCTTGCAGGAAATGTGGTGAAATTTAAGAGTAAATTTAAGAATTTTCTGATAGGCAACTCCTTTTTCATTGATGAGTCTCTTCGCATAAACTCTTAAAATTAAAAATTTTTAATTCCTTTATAGCTAACCTTATTACTACGATATGTTAGTATCTCACATTGTTAAATCGTTTTATTGTGCTGCACTTATATAAAATGTAAATATTTGAATACTTTTATTATGAATCCATTTCAGAAGACAAACCTTTGTAGCAGATTTATCTGTTCGAAGAGATCACCTAGATCGAATTATTGGCAACTGAAACTCTGCGAGAAGATTAGCGCCAATTTTGTTGTCTTTGAAAATGGAAGGAAAATAGGACATAATTAAAACTAATCATTGAATTCCACCTCAAGTAGACGGCCGAATGCATCTGCCAAAAGTAAGAGAACTAGAAGTTATAATATTTATATCAGTCTTTCATTGCAAGAGTTCTTTGAATGTTATTGAACTGTTCCAAGAATCTAGATCGTTGAATCTTCATTGTCATTATATCAGACTTCGTCATGGCGGTGGCTCGCCCTCCATACGAACGAGTTAAGTGTCTACACGATGTGAAACAGATTGATCACAAGATGATCATTACTGATTATCAAATATCATAAAAAACATGCGATAAAACTGAGATATAATCAACAACTTTCAAGAATCTGGTTCGCTGTTTCCTCATTGGGGTTGTATCACACTTCATCCTTAAGAGAACTGCTTGAAGCTAACAGCTGTAATTTTCCTTCACGGACATAAGAAGGGTTTCACGTTTCTATGCCAAATCATCGCTATGGTATCGTAGTTGTGTTGGTGCTTCGTCTCCACTGGTTTTCGTACTGCTTCGCTAATGAGGGTTTAGTACTGCGTAATGGGTTGTGTCTGGTGGTGAAAAGTGAAAAATGAAGCAGTCAGGCTAGTCTATACAGGGTGGTCCATTGATGGTGAGCGGGCCAAATATCTCACGAAATAAGCGTCAAACGGAAAAACTACAAAGAACGAAACTTGTCTAACTTGAAGGGGGAAACCAGACAGCGCTATGGTTGGCCCGCTAGATGGCGCTGCCATAGGTCAAACGGATATCAACTGCATTTTTTTAAATAGGATCCCCTTTTTTATTATACACTTCTGGAAATGGAAAAAAGAACACATTGACACCGGTGTGTCAGACCCACCATACTTGCTCCGCACACTGCGAGAGGGCTGTACAAGCAATGATCACACGCACGGCACAGCGGACACACCAGGAACCGCGGTGTTGGCCGTCGAATGGCGCTAGCTGCGCAGCATTTGTGCACCGCCGCCGTCAGTGTCAGCCAGTTTGCCGTGGCATTCGGAGCTCCATCGCAGTCTTTAACACTGGTAGCATGCCGCGACAGAGTGGACGTGAACCGTATGTGCAGTTGACGGACTTTGAGCGAGGGCGTATAGTGGGCATGTGGGAGGCCGGGTGGACGTACCGCCGAATTGCTCAACACGTGGGGCGTGAGGTCTCCACAGTACATCGATGTTGTCGCCAGTGGTCGGCGGAAGGTGCACGTGCCCGTCGACCTGGGACCGGACCGCAGCGACCCACGGATGCACGCCAAGACCGTAGGATCCTATGCAGTGCCGTATGGCACCGCACCGCCACTTCCCAGCAAATTAGGGACACTGTTGCTCCTGGGCTATCGGCGAGGACCATTCGCAACCGTCTCCATGAAGCTGGGCTACGGTCCCGCACACCGTTAGGCCGTCTTCCGCTGACGCCCCAACATCGTGCAGCCCGCCTCCAGTGGTGTCGCGACAGGCGTGAATAGAGGGACGAATGGAGACGTGTCGTCTTCAGCGATGAGAGTCGCTTCTGCCTTGGTGCCAATGATGGTCGTATGCGTGTTTGGCGCCGTGTAGGTGAGTGCCACAATCAGGACTGCATACGACCGAGGCACGCAGGGCCAACACCCGGCATCATGGTGTGGGGAGCGATCTCCTACACTGGCCGTACACCTCTGGTGACCGTCGAGGGGACACTGAATCGTGCACGGTACATCCAAACCGTCATCGAACCCATCGTTCTACCATTCCTAGACCGGCAAGGGAACTTGCTGTTCCAACCGGACAATGCACGTCC
This sequence comes from Schistocerca gregaria, assembly GCF_023897955.1. Classification (NCBI taxonomy): domain Eukaryota; kingdom Metazoa; phylum Arthropoda; class Insecta; order Orthoptera; family Acrididae; genus Schistocerca; species Schistocerca gregaria. The sequence continues at coordinate 198,117,602 of NC_064926.1, forward strand.
GCATGTATCTCGTGCCACCCAACGTGCTCTAGAAGGTGTAAGTCAACTACCCTGGCCAGCAAGATCTCCGGATCTGTCCCCCATTGAGCATGTTTGGGACTGAATGAAGCGTCGTCTCACGCGGTCTGCACGTCCAGCACGAACGCTGGTCCAACTGAGGCGCCAGGTGGAAATGGCATGGCAAGCCGTTCCACAGGACTACACCCAGCATCTCTACGATCGTCTCCATAGGAGAATAGCAGCCTGCATTGCTGCGAAAGGTGGATATACACTGTACTAGTGCCGACATTGTGCATGCTCTGTTGCCTGTGTCTATGTGCCTGTGGTTCTGTCAGTGTGATCATGTGATGTATCTGACCCCAGGAATGTGTCAATAAAGTTTCCCCTTCCTGGGACAATGAATTCACGATGTTCTTATTTCAATTTCCAGGAGTGTATATTTGTGTAGTACGTAAAAAATATGAATGTTTTAGTTGGACCACATTTTTCGCTTTGTGATAGGTGGCGCTGCAACAGTCGCAATCGTATAAGTACGTGGTATCACGTAACATTCCTCCAGTGCGGACGGTATTTGCTTCGTGATACATTATCCGTGTTAAAACGGACCGTTTACCAATTGCGGAAAAGGTCGATATCGTGTTGATGTATGGCTATTGTGATCAAAATGGCCAATGGGAGTGTGCTATGTATGCCGCTCAGTATCCTAGACGACATCATCCAAGTGTCCGGACCGTTCGCCGGATAGTTACGTTATTTAAGGAAACAGGAAGTGTTCAGCCACATCTGAAACGTCAACTACGACCTGCAACAAATGATGACGCCCAAATAGGTGTTTTAGCTGCTGTCGCGGCTTATCTGCACATCATTAGCAGACAAATTGCGCTAGAATCGGGAATCTCAAAAACGTCGGTGTTGAGAATGCTACATCAACATCGATTGCACTCGTACCATATTTCTATGCACCAGGAATTGCATGGCGACGACTATGAACGTTGTGTACAGTTCTGCCACTGGGCACAAGAGAAATTACGGGACGATGACAGATTTTTTGCACGCGTTCTATTTAGCGACGAAGCGTCATTCACCAACAGCGGTAACATAAACCGGCATAACATGCACTATTGGGCAACGGAAAACCCACGATGGCTGCGACAAGTGGAACATCAGCGACCTTGGCGGGTTAATGTATGGTGCGGCATTATGGGAGCAAGGATAATTGGCCCATATTTTATCGATGGCAATCTAAATGGTGCAATGTATGCTGATTTCCTACGCAATGTTCTACCGATGTTACTACAAGATGTTTCACTGCATGAGAGAATGGCGATGTACTTCCAACATGATGGATGTCCGGCACATAGCTCGCGTGCGGTTGAAGCGGTGTTGAATAGTATATTTCATGACAAGTGTATTGGTCGTCGAAGCAACATACCGTGGCCCGCACGTTCACCGGATCTGACGTCCCCGGATTCCTTTCTGTGGAGAAAGTTGAATGATATTTGCTACCGTGATCCACCGACAATGACTGACAACATGCGTCAGCGCATTGTCAATGCATGTGCGAACATTACGGAAGGCGAACTACTCGCTGTTGAGAGGAATGTCGTTACACGTATTGCCAAATGCATTGAGGTTGACGGACATCATTTTGAGCGTTTATTGCATTAATGTGGTATTTATAGGTAATCACGCTGTAACAGCATGTGTTCTTAGAAATGGTAAGTTCACAAAGGTACATGTATCAGTCACATTGTAACAAGCGAAATAAAATGTTTAAACGTACCTAAGTTCTGTATTTTAATTTTAAAAAAACTACCTGTTACCAACTGTTTGTCTAAAATTATAAACTATATGTTTGTGACTATTAGAGAGTCATCTATCACAAAGCGAAAAAAGTGGTCTAACTAAAACATTCATATTTCTTTACATACTATGCGAATATGTAGTAAAAAAATGGGGGTTCCTGTTTAAAAAAACGCAGTTGATATCCGTTTTACCTGTGACAGTGCCATCTAGCGAGCCAACCGTAGCGCCATCTGGTTTCCCCCTTCAAGCTAGACAAGTTTCGTTCCTTGTAGTCTTTTCATTTGACGTTTATTTGCTGAGATACCACACCTGTAAATCCCTTTTCCGTCCTATCCTCTGCTATGCTCATCCCGTCTGGATCTCCTCCCGTCCTACCTTTTACAAATCCCTTCAAATCCTTGAACACCGTGCACTCCGCCTCGCCTATCGCATCCGTCTCCCCTCCCCCACGCGGATCCTCTATGACCTTATTCCGTTCCCACACCTCCTTCTCTTCCTCGAATGGATACGGATCCTCTACACCTCCCGCAAACTTGATCCCCCTCACCCGCTTGTCTCTCCCATCCTCTCCACCCCCGTCCGCTGTCGCGCGTGCATTCCCACGTCTCATCTGCTCTCAATCTCTTCACTCTCCATACCCTCGCCCAATGTGGCTTCCATCAACTGCCCCTCCCTGTTGATGCCCTCATCCCCTCCATCTACCCCTCATACCAACTTTGATCCTCCTCTACTGAGCCCTGTGTTTTTCCCAAGGGCACCTCTCCCTTCTCTCCCTCCTCCCTTCCTCCTTCGCTCCTCCCCCTGGGCTTCCCCTACCCCCTACCTTCTTTCATCCCCCTCTCATGTCCTCTGCCACTGGTATCTACACACTCCCCTCTCTCTCCTCCCCATCCCCTTTTTCCCCTTTTGGCAGGTCCCCGGACCCACACAGGTATAGTGAACTTTCGCGCGCCGGAGATCATCGCCAAGTATTTGTTGTGCTGTCGTGTTCGTGCTCAGGTGTTCCAGTGTTTATTCGTTTGTGCTCCAACGTTTGCGTGTGCCATCTGTCATCTCTGTGCATGTCCACGTGTCTGAACATTTTTATTTTGGACTCTGTGCGGGTGAATGGCTCGTGTGTTTTAATTTTGTATGTCTACGTTTGTATATCCACCCTGTATGTTCTGCAATTGTCTTCTTTTGTATCATTAGTTTTATCTGTGGCCGAAGAGCGGCGTAATATGTCGCTGCTCGCCTACCTGTATCAGGTGTGAAATTAACAATAAAGAAAAAAACAAGAAACTTCCACTTTGCTGACGCAAGATGTAACCATCTGCCTCTAGTGGGCTCTGAATTGTAGCGTGTGATATGGCGGCGTGTAATACAGTATATCAGTGTCGATGCGTGAGAAACAGCATGCTGTAATCGATTTTCGAATTCGAAGAGTTCGTCCACACATGGAGCACATTCTCCTTCAGCATGACAATTCTGGATCACACACGAGTGCTGCGGCTTCTGCAACAGCCTGCACCTTGGTTTCACTGTCACCGACGATCCTCCATACAGTTGCGACTTGGCCCATACGATTCTCATCTGTTTCCAAAACTTAAAGTACGCCTTCGAGGACTTCACTTTCATACTGATGATACGGCGCAGCCAGAGGTGAGGTTGTGGCTCCGTCAACAAACATTCTACAGTGACGGCATCAGCAAACTGGTCTCTCGTTGGGAGAAATGTATTCGTCGCTAGGTTGGCTATACTGAGAATTAAATACGAGGGTCACTCCAATAGAAATGCACGCTATTTTTATAAAAATACAGTTTTTATTCTGCATGTGTGAAAGTTTTACAGAGTGTAGATACATCCTTCCTGCTTGTTTTCAAAATCAGTTCAACCTGTTCCCATGAGTAGCGCCGTCACAGCATGTCTTCAAGATAGCTGCTACACTTGACGTTCGTCAGAAGCAACGTGCTGTCATAGAATTCCTGTGCTGTGAAAACGAGACAGCGGGAAACATCCACAAGAGGTTGAAAAAGGTGTCTGGAGATGCTGCTGTAAACCGCAGTACAGTTAGTCGGTGGGCAAGCAGGTTACGTGATGAAAGCAGGCACGGCAATATTGAGGATTGTCCTCGCACCGGCAGGCCTCGTCTTGCACACACTCCGGACAATGTGCAGAGAGTTAACGAATTGGTGACTGCTGACAGACGCATCACAGTGATCGAATTGTCACGCTACGTAAAGATAGGGGAAGGAAATGTTTGCAGAATACTGAAAGTGTTGGCGTAAAAAAGGTTTGTGCCAGGTGCGTACCTAGGATGTTGACAGTGGCTCACAAAGAAACAAGAAAAACGGTATGCAGCGAACTTTTGGAACAGTACGAGAATGGTGGAGATGAATTTCTTGGAAGAATTGTGACAGGTTATGAAACATGGGTCCATCATTTTTCACCAGAGACGAAGAGGCAATCAGTGGAGTGGCATCATGCAAATTCACCCAAGGAAAAAAAAATCAAAACCACACCTTCAGCTGGAAAAGTTATGGCTATGGTGTTTTTCGATTCCGAAAGACTCTTGCTTGTGGACATCATGCCAAGTGGAACCACCGTAAATTCTGTTGCATATGTGACGACACTGAAGAAACTTCAAGCTCGACTAAGTCGTGTTCGACCACATCGGCAAAAGCAGGATGTTTGCTGTTGCACGACAATTCACGGCAACATGTCACTCAAAAAACCATGGAAGCGATCACAAAACTCGGATGAGCAACACTGAAACACCTGCCTTACAGTCCTGACTTGGTTCAATGTGACTAACATCTCTTTGGGAAACTTAAAGACTCTCTTCATTGAACAAGGTTTGAAGATGATGACTCCCTTGTGCACGCTGCCAAACAGTGGCTCCAACAGTTTGGTCCAGAATTTTACCGTGCGGGTATACAGGCGCTGGTTCCAAGATGGCATAAGGCAGTTGAGAAGGATGGAAATTTTGTGGAGAAATGAAAATATTGTTCCTAAAGGATATATCTACCCACAGTAAAACTTTCAAACGTGTAGAATAAAAGATGGATTTAAAAAAAAAAATAGTGTTTTGGAGTGGCCCTCGTATGTAGACGCGAGAAATAAAGACGTAGAATGTTAATATCGTTTGTTTTATTTAAAAAGTTTAAGATTTCTCACAAAAAAAATTCGGAGGCAATACTTTTCAGCATGCCCTTGTACAACGAAGCAGCGACTTTGACAATACTTGGTCGAGATACCATTTCTCTGCGAGCACTGTCCTGCAGACGAAACGTCACTGAGTCACAACTGCAATCAGCCACGCCAATCATGACACGAGGGGGGAACATGTGGCGAGAAATGACAAGAAATGGCAGCATACCAGAGATTATTCCAGAGCACCGATTCAATCCGACTAGATTGCGGTGTATTCAGCGAAATAACGATATTTATTGGCAATCACGCCATGCACACTTATACATCTAAAGCAACGTTTACCGAATAAATTTGTCTGTTATATAGATAGATATCCAGCGATCACGGGCCCTGCAGACCACGCGCTGCTTCCCTGTTACGAACCGCAAAATTTGAGCGCACGATTTCATTAACTTTTTAAGCTATTGCGAAACACACGCTCCACCTTGCGGCGTGAAGAAGTATTCAGCTTCATCTGTTCATGACGACTTGATACAAAGGATGATATAACGTGACGCAATTCTGCCGGAAACGTGACAGAAATGCAAATTTCGTAATATTTGGGATCTAGCACTGAGGACTCAGCATCAAGCAAGTGAATATAATGTTGGTTATTTCACAAGAGGGACAACTTAAGTTCGTTCTCTACTGGGTATTGTGAAAGTAATTATGCAAACTTCGGTAGAGTGTTTCTGGGCAGAGGGGGAAAACTGTTTTTGGAAATATCTGGAAAATTACAAATCAGATTAAAAAAAGGTTATAAAAATGTTATTCGGCTCGAAGGGGGACATCCAATTACACCAAATTTGACCCCCTGCCCCAACCCTAGTGAGCGGGAAGGGGATCAACTTTGAAATCTTAAATAGGAACGCCCGTTTTTTACTGTGAATTCGGATTTTCCGCGAAAAAATACCTACATTTTTTATTTCACATTTTTTCGTGGTTGATAGCACTGTAATCGCCAAAAATCAAAATGGGTTACAAATCGTTGTAAATTACAATATCTCAAGTAATATACATCAGATTGGAATACCGGGAGGTTAGAAAAGGCAGTTATTCTAAAAATTCTATTGAGAAACCAGCTTCTTACAGCAAAAACGTGATTCTCTGGAACATGATAGATCTCTTTGTTCACATTATTGGTAATTTCTTCCAGAGATTATGTTTAACTTGTCTTAATCAATGGAGATTCTCCACTGACATGTATTGTAATGCATATATGTCGATTCAGTGGATCACGGTTCATAAAAATAGATTCAGTAGAGGAAAGTGTGAAATAAAATCATCGTAGGTTGCTAGTTATTTTCGGATCCAGTTGCAAAATTTCAAGGGGTTTTGAAAGACGTCCCTATATAGTTCTTTATGCAACGAGTTGAGATCTGGATGGAATTTGTGTTCATGCAGCATGTGCAGAACACTTCTTTGCGAAATCCCTGAACCTTGTGCAACATGCTGAGAACTAATATTTTTTGGGCATACAAATCTGGTTTCTTTTAGAATAACTGCCATTCTACTCCCCTGAGAGCGTTATTTGATGTGAATTTATTGAGATATTATGATTTTTCAACTGTTTTAACTCGGCCCTATTCCTGTCGATTACAACGCCATCTGTGACGCAGCAAAAACATGTTAAATACAAGCGTTACGTATATATTCTAGGAGAATCCGCATCCGCCATAAAATTGGGTGTTCCAATGTAAGATTTCAGAATTGACTCTCTCCCTGAGGTGGGGCATGGGGTCAAGTTTGGAGTCACTGTATTTACCTCTTCGAGAGGAATACAACCTTTTTCTTAATCCGGTTGGTGGTTTTGCAGATATTTCCAAAAACAGTTTTAAATGCTTCACCCTGACATATATATGGCCCGGTTCGAGAGATCAGTCCTTGATATGCTATTTTCATACGTTTTTGACGTTCATCATTTAAAAGAATGTGTTTGAAATGCGTTCCATACACATACTTACAAGCTTTGCAACAATGCTGTATTCACTGCGTAAATTATACAAGTATTCCAGTGTGACATAAATTTAGTTAAACGCATGAGTAACCTGATCTCGTAGGTCAACCACAGTGGTCACTGCAGTATCATAATTCAAACAGTTGTATTCTCATACATGAAACTCCAGCGAACAGTCACGTCATACGGACGGCGATTGTATAATACTAAAGGTCGGGCAACCGCAGCCGAAGCTGCACATTGGGAATAATAACTTCCGCACTGGCTGTTAAAATATTTGTATTAAAAAGTCACGACCAGTTCCACATCAGAGGAGATGCATCTACAGGTGATACGTTTCTTTACTTTTTGCAGTATCAAACCAATCCTAGACAACCGCTTCTGGCGCACTAATAAAAGCGTAACATTTACTGATCACAGATAACCGCTTTTAGCACGCTATTGCTTTAACTTTGACGATGAATGGCGGGAATTGGCTCGTAGCATTTACTTTGCCACATCATGATTTTTTTTTTTTAATAAAGGAATTTAACACCTGCAGATGCAACTCTGCTGATGAGAACCCGGTCGTGATCTTTTAATAAAAGTATTTTAACAGCCCATGTTGGAAGATTTTGTTCACCATAGACGGCGAATGTTTCATAGAAACAAAACGGACTAATATCGAGTGTGCTCCAAGAAAGGATGTTGTTGTTGTTGTGGTCTTCAGTCCAGACACTGGTTTGATGGAGCTCTCCATACTACTCTATCCTGTGCAAGCTTCTTCATCTCCCAGTACCTACTGCATCCTACATCCTTCTGAATCTGCTTAGTGTATTCATCTCTTGGTCTCCCTCTACGATTTTTACCCTCCACGCTGCCCTCCAGTGCCTCAGAACATGTCCTACCAACCGATCCCTTCTTCTAGTCAAGTTGTGCCACAAACTTCTCTCCTCCCCAATCCTATTCAGTACCTCGTCATTAGTTATGTGATCTACCCATCTAGTCTTCATCATTCTTCGATAGCACCATCCATTTCGAAAGCTTCTATTCTCTTCTTGTCCAAACTATTTACCGTCCACGTTTCACTTCTATACATGGCCACATTCCACAAGAAAACTATTTATCGTCCACGTTTCACATCTATACAGGGCCACACTCCACACAAATACTTTCAGGAACGACTTCCTGACACTTAAATCTATACTCGATGTTAACAAATTTCTCTTCTTCAGAAACGCTTTCCTTGCCATTGCCAGTCTACATTTTATATCCGCTCTACTTCGACCATCATCAGTTATTTTGCTCCCCAAATAGCAAAACTCATTTACTACTTTAAGCGTCTCATTTCCTAATTTAATACCCTCAGCATCACCTGATTTAATTCGACTTCATTCCATTATCCTCGTTTTGCTTCAAGAAAGGATAAGAGCCCTCAATTGTAAACGATGTATGATACAGGATAAGTGGCTCTCTTAAATTGTTCACCGGGAATGCTAGTAACTACAGGAAAGTATCGTTGTACGACTGTAGCATAACAACTTGCATAAAATCTTCACTTGTGTATCAAATGATACCTCTCTTTTCAATGTGAATACATAAAAGATAATGGCTATAACAAAGAGGAAAGAAACCTATAGTATTCGATTACAAGATTAGTGGAAAAATTTGGAGCACCCCATGTCGTTTAAATATTTAATATTAACGTTAAGAAAGTGTATGAAATGGGACCAACATGTAAAATATGAATAGAACAGCAAGTGGAGAAATATGTAATATTAAAGTTTTACACTGCTTCAAGTTAAGAAATGGAACGACAGACGTTAAATCACCGTAATGCGCTCTGAAGTCATAAAATGAATACAGTGAATCCATTGCTATTTCTTATTTTCATTAACGACCTGTCACTTCTTTTTGACACACAGAGTTAATTTGCCCTTTTTGCAGATCATACCACAGTGCTCACTGACAAATTGTCAGACAATAGCCTTGAACAAATAGCGTAAAGTTTTGACTGAAATCTTACGCTGGCTTTCTTGAAATGATTTGTCAGTCAATGTGGATAAAACCCAGTATATAATGTTCCATTCACCACAAAGGAACCTTGAAGAAATTAACGTAAGTGTAGAGATGAATCAATAAAGGAAGTTGATTATACAAAATTCTTGGGTGTTTATATAGACAGCAAATGTAACTGAACAACCCAAGATATCCATCTTAGCTCAGAAACATTTGCATTATGGGTTATCGCCTCAGTGGCTGAATCAGCCACCATTAAGGCTTCCTGATTTGGCCATTTTCATTCCTTAATGTCGTATACAATTATATTCTGGGGGAAGCAACCATTTGCAAAAAAAAAAAAAAAAAAAAAGAATCACTTCCGAAAGAGCCATTATGATAATGAGTAATGTCCACCATAAGCATTCCTGCAGGTACCTGTTTCGAAGTATGTTGTGCGCTACCACCACCTCACACCGTATTTTTATTCTTATTGAGTTTTTCTGTGATAACTTTTCTCTGTACAAAGACAACAGCAAGTATCACAACAACATAAGAACCAAAAACAGTCTGCATTTTGAACTGCAAAATCTTAATCTGGTTCAAAAAGTGGTGTATGACTCCAGCATTAATCTCTCCCATCCCATCGCATATTAAATGCCTTCTTAAACAAGTGTCCCATTTCAACCACTCCTACCTATTAGTCAGTTCTTTTTATATGGGTGATGACTTTCTTAGACAAAATGAATATCACATGCAAAACCTACAATTATTTTAGAACTAGAAATGATTAAGAACTTCAGAACATATCATTTAAATGTGATTGTGATGCACCACTGAACAACCAGCGTAAACTACAATGTGTGTGTCATATTTTCACCTTTTTTTTCTCAGTGCTAACTTTACAATTGTAGTGGAACTAGTTTTCATTGCTTTTATGTTAGGAATTCTATCTTTAACATGACAGTGTTCCTCCAGTCAAGAACAGTGTAACCTACCATGTATGCACCACATTTTTCATCTTTGTCTTCTTTCGAACTTTTACCACTCATATATTATTTTTGGCACTAACATAGACAAGTGAAAATTGGATTTTTATATTTATTTATTTATTGTAATATTTAGCATTGTCTTGCTTCCTATATATATCACTCATCCTTCTCAAGTGAAACACAGTTTTCCATTAATTCAGTATATTATATGTAATCGATATTTCATTTACATTATATCATTATAGTCCCGTAAGTAATATCTGAACTCTGTACAATTTGACACGTTCCATATCCTTGCAATTCGCTCGCTACTAGGATCTACGTAACACGAAATAAATAAGTAGCAAATAAATAATGTCGGAAATGCTAAAAATATTGCAGGCGAATCTTCCACTCTTCAGAAAGTGTATCTAAACTTGTATTAAATAATAATTGTTTCGCTAGAAGAAGTCAGTGGTTTTGAACACACGGGCATTAAATAACGCAGTGTGACGCACACAGAAAAGACAAGAGAAGCAAATAGTGTCTCGGCTCATAGGAAAGAAGGTGGTTCCTGTTGACCTCGGACAGTCACGGTTAGCTGGCAGGCGAAAGTGCTAAGCGTCACGGTACCCAGTGTGATTACGTCTTAGCACGATGTGGCACTGACGCAGGCTACCACGCGGTCTGCTGATCGCTCCGCGCATGCGCACTGGCTGCAAGCTCGCCATCTTCGACTAACTTGCCCCCACGCGTCGATTGTTCCAGTTGAGTACAGCAGCATAGTTGTAGCGCTGTGGCAGCGTAATAAGAAATGTTTCTTTCACTGTATCAGGGATACTGAAAACTTTCACAAATGCTGTTCTTCTTTTTATACTGACTTGTTAGTACAAATGATAATAACGATTGATTGGCAATGTGCGTCACGCCAGATACTGAACGTGAATAAGCGAATCCTTGTGCTGAGCTCAATTTAAAAGCCTAAGGAACTCTGTAGCGGGTCTTGTCAAGGAATTATCGGCGACAGAATGACTACCCACATCGCTTTTAAGTGTAGAATAACGTAGTGACGTTTTCTTAACCTTAATTACAAAGAGTGTTTATTCGATACTTGACTGCCCATGGAATATCATGGATGTCCATGTGTGATAGTTAAGGCCGTTATATGGAATGAATGCTACAAGTCTTGGGCCATTTCCTCCCCAGAGACATGTGAAACGTTTTACTCCTGATACTGAATGGTTCTACAACAGGGTAAAATATGTAGCAAACCACAATGTCTACATCTAGCACTGCATTAGACGTATCGCCGATACACCAGTGTGTGATCAAATTCCTTCTTCTTTGAAACTGTTCTGGTCAAGTAGTGTCTGAAAGCTTAACTTTCACTCACTACGTTTGCCCTACTTTCTAACAGTGATCGCAACGCCAAATACTTCCTCACCGAAATCACACTTTTTATGACACTATACCGTCAGTAGTCATTAATTGGGATGATGATCGAGCCATTTCGCGACAGACTCTGCCATAGCTTTGCAAAGTTAACTACTAGACTGCATCAGTTGAACTGGGGTGCACACTTGACATTAGCTGCTCTTAAGCAAAGAACAAGCCATCCGTGCTCTTGGTGGCCGGTAAATAAAATAAAATCAACCGGTCCTAACAAATTATAATATTTCATGAGTACTCTAACGTGAAGTGACAGGGTAGTGTGACTGAATATTGAAATGGCAGATTGTAGAATTCTTCTATTTAACTTAAACCTCTAGGCGTCGCGGAAAACATCTACTGTGATCCGTGCACCCTGGTGATACTGGCGTGCACTCGCCACAGCTATCGCTTCCTGCTAACGGTTTTTTTTTTGTCCTCTGCGCAGCTTCTCACGTACACCAGCCCGGACCTACAAAGTGCGTGACCTTCAGTTCTCCTCTCCCCGCGGGCCAGGCTATAGGTGGGCGTGTTACGCACACGTCACACCGCCTGCCCCAATCCCAATGCGTCGCATTCGTCAGTTAGTCGCATCAGGATTCTTCGCCCAGAACTAAGCCACATTGTCAGAGGAATTGCTTACAGTTTGTGAATGGCCTAGTTGGGACATGGCGTAATGGCTATCCCCTCACTGTTCAGATGTACTTTTTCTTAAACGCGAACATTTTAGGCTTTACTGTGATTGTTACCAGACAATTTATTCTATTTTATTCAGACTATTTCACCAGATGAAATTATTACACATAATGATACAAATAAAACATTGGTCTAACTTCATTACAAATTATGAAAAATAGTTGGATGAGATAAGTAGTCAACAAGGCACATTATTCCGCATAATTAAAAAAAAAAAGATAGCAACGAAATTTTAACGTAAAATGTTGTTACATGTATGCGTAGTGAAACACAGGAAAATATCCTCAGATTTTGAAGTATTCATTGCGAAAACGGATGAAAGTGCAAATACATTTGAAAACGGACTTATTTGTGAAACTATGAGCTGCTTCAAGAGAAAAATAGTCTAAATTTTTCATGTATAGTACAGTATAATTGTTCTTGGATGATAGTATTTTATCAGATTCAAATAGTATATACAAGGTGATTGTAATTAAAGTTAAACTTTCAAAATGCTGTAAAAATAACACCACTGGTCAGAATGACGTCATATTGCAATGGAATATTATCAGAGAAGGGGGAAAACGAATGACAGAAGAAAAAAATAGTGTGCAAATTGATCAACAGATGGCACTGTATGTGTTAGAATGCGTAAATGAAAAACCAGTCATGCGCACGACCCACTGAGGCCGGTATAAACACGCCGGCTTTTTCTGATTTCGCGTCTGCTACGTTCGCCATGACTGTCTCAATGAAGGATCGCGCTTTGCTTGTAAAGCTGTATTACAAGAATGATGACTGTGCACACGCCGCTCAGCAGAGGTTCCGGGCGCTGAAGGGTTTGAAAAAAGGCGTTGGTCCGATGACTACCGTGGGTCTGGAGAAAATGATTCGGAAATTCGGAAAGACTGGTTCTTCTGGTATGCAACCTGGTAGAGGGAGGAAACGAATTAGTCTGACGTCAGTGGAAGCAGTGGCCACAGCAATGCAGGAGGAGACGGGTGGTGGTGTGCAAATATTGCCCGAATATTGGACATACCCGTGAGAACGGTGTGTAAAATTCTGCGAAACATCCTTCTTTGCTATCCATTCAAAATTACCCATGTACACGAGTTGCTTTCTGTTCACCTGCCTGCAAGAGAGACCTTCGCTTTAGAATTTCTTGCTTGCACGGAAGTGGACAACGAATGGCCGTGGAAGATTTTGTGCACAGACGAAGCCCACTTCCATCTGACAGGATATGTCAATACACAGAATTGTCGAATGTGGGCAACGAAAAATCCACACGTAAATCAACCAGGACCACTTCATCCTGAAAAGGTCACTGTGTGGTGCGGGTTTATGGCATCATTTATCATAGGGCCATATTTTTTTTGAAGAAACAGGTGATTCCTGTCCTGTTACCTGTACCGTCACTGGTAAGCGCTATGAGTGTCTTTTGCGCGACCACGTCATTCCAGCTTTCTAGCTGCGTGGATGGGATCATTTTTTAGCAAGATGACGCACCTCCGCACATTGCAAATCCAGTTAAGCAGCTGCTGAAGCTCCATTTTGAAAATGCTAAAATTTTCAGCCGCAATTTCCCCACAGCCTGGCCGTCGCTTGATCTTAATCCGTTCGATTTCTGTCTGTGGGGGTATCTGAAAAATGTGTTCAGTGTTCCGATTGCAAACCCAGCTGCATTGAAGGCACGCACTGCACAACACATTCTGAACGTGACCCCGGAAACATTTAGATCAGTTGTGGGACATGCTGATCCTCGATGTCAGCTTGTTGAAGAAAACGGTGGACAGAATATTGAACATGTTTTGCGGCAGTCACACGGAAATTCATAAGCCGATTTGATTTTGATTGATGCTTTTTATGCGGTTTTAGGCTTCAGGACAATTAACAACTGATGTGATTTATGCCCTTTATGTGGTTTTTGGCCTCAGGACAGATAAAATCGATTTTTCCCATCCGGAGTGATATGACCTCGCCAGGGTGGAGGGGCTTACGTAGTTACACCTGTACACCCATGCACACTGAATAGTACAGTTTGTCTGACGTCAAACGTACACCTTTGGCATTGTTGTATGATTCATTTTTCATGTTTTGACCACTATGAAATTATGCTAACAGCGCCATCTATTGATACATTTTTAACTATTTATTTTTCTTCTGTTATACGTTTTCCGCCGGCCGGAGTGGCCGTGCGGTTCTAGGCGCTACAGTCTGGAACCGAGCGACCGCTACGGTCGCAGGTTCGAATCCTGCCTCGGGCATGGATGTGTGTGATGTCCTTAGGTTAGTTTGGTTTAATTAGTTCTAAGTTCTAGGGGACTGATGACCTCAGAAGTTAAGTCGCATAGTGCTCGGAGCCATTTGAACCATACGTTTTCCGCCTTCTCCAAGAATATTCCGTAACAATTCGACGTCATTCTGTCCAGTGGTGTTACTTCTACAGCGGTTTGAAAATTTAACTTGAATTATAATACCCTTGTGTATTGCGTTCTCATCAATGAGGCAGGAATCACAGTTTGGAGAGAGAAGTAATTTTAACTAATGCCTCGTTTTATTAGTATTCGTGTGACCAACTCTTTGTCTGTTTATAGCACCAATTCTTGCTCTCGTAAGAGCCTTTGACGTTACAGTCCATGTCCACTACCTTCGCCCATTCCCTTTTTGCTTCACTGGCGAGGCTACGGAAATCACTGTATGTCAGTGGGAAATAGATGCACCATTTTCTGCACCTTCATTGCCCGTACTTCCAAGATGTCGCGCCATCCATTGCAGATGAATAACTTGACGCAGCTCCGCTGTTAGATGAAGACTTTTTAGTACATAGTGGGCCAAAGGATTTACAGTTTTTCTGGGCATTTTTATCTTGTTTTGATCAACACTACCTCCTCCGAAACGGTGGAAACTAAAACAGTTCAAACGGCTGTGAGCACTATGGGACTTAACGTCTGAGGTCATCAGTCCCCTAGAACTTAGAACTACTTAAACCTAACTAGCCTAAGGACATCACACACAACCACGCCCGAGGCAGGATTCGAGCCTGCGACCGCAGCGGTCGCGCGGTTCCAGACTGTAGCGCCTAGAACCGCTCGGCCACCAGGCTGGCACGAATGGAGTCAGTGTGGTTCCAGAAGATTCTGACAGGGAGGAGAAGCTATGGCGACTCCAATGCAGTGACCAGCTGCGCTATAGCTTTCTCTATTGACAATCCATATTGCGAACAGCCCGATCAGTATGGTCCCATAAATTCTCGATTGCGTTCAAATCCAGGAGTTTGGTAAGCACCAGAGTATGGTAAACTCACCATCGCGCTCTTCGACCCATGCACGTCCGTTACGAGCTGTCTGGCACGTTGCATTTTCCTGTTGGTACATACCATAGTGCCTAGGATGGAAAAACGTGGTCCCCAAGGATAGATTCATTCTTGTGTTGATCCATTCTGCCTTCCGGAACGACGAGATTACACAGGGAATACCGTGGAAACTTTTCTCATACCATAATGCTCCTCCCTGTGTTTGCTTTCAAACGTTTCACTCAGAACATGAGAACGGCCAATTGTCCGATGGAGCATAAAACTTGATGCGTCTGAAAAGGCCACGTGTCGCCATTCAGTGGACGTAAAGTATTATATCTTTGTAAATGTCAAGCTGTCAAACCAACAAACAGTATTTGTGGACCAAATTGAATACAAAACCAAATTTAAAGACACTGACATTTCAATACATAAGACAGTTTTCTATTGCAGAACCACAAAATCACTTGAGAATCGCTTCGAAGGCTAAAACTACTTGTGAAGCAATAAAGTAAAAACAGCAAAAGTGGCAAGTGCCACCTTCTTTTAATAAATCATTGATATGGTACCAGCGACGAAAAAAATACTTCCATTCTAAATTTGCTCTTATACTCTATAGCCTTTTGACTTACAAAGGTAATAATGGTAACCAAATTGTAGATATTAATTTTAAATATGTAAATTGAACTGTTTTAATATGTAGGTAATTTTTATAATCAGTTGTTTACCATTGCGAAGAATTAAATAAAAGGAAAAGAAATGGTGGTAGCAGTGGGAATCGAAACCTGGTCAACAATTTAGTGGTCAGTATGGCTAACCATCTGCCCATGCTCAAAAACCCCTCGTACCCTACGATTGCACAATATGTTACATGCAATTTCAAAGAATAACACTGTCTGGTGCTGTGAGCAACATAGCATAATGATGGAAGGTATGACGTCGCATCATACCTTTCACTGTCGAAAACAGACAGCTGCGTCCCTTCTCTGAGTTGATTGTAGCGTGCATGACCATCATTTCAGCACTCAGTAACGGTTTCTAGCCATCGTAGAGCACGCATTGAAAAAAGGAATGGCGTATTTTTAGTGCGATTTCTAGAGCGCATTCGAATGGAAATGGCATAATTTAGTGCTATGTTTACAGTGTACTGTAATACATGAGCACATGATAACCCTGGCGTCACTGACTTGCTCGTTAAATCACAGTACTGTTCCAGTATACAAGAAAATTAGTAAGCTGAATACAACGGCCACACACAGAACATACTTTCAGATTCCTTTAGGCTTCTCTACCGCCTGAACAGCTTACCGATCATTGAAGATCAGTCACTACCAACTTCATACGTGCATTACTTAAAATGTTGCTTCTGTCTGACTAGGCTCCCAATTTGATTGGTACACCTCTGAGGGGAGGCGAGCAAGTTCAGAATTATATTTACGAACATCACCTCCACCCCAGGGCGCACAAAACTTTCCTCCTACACCTCTGTGATGCGGCTGGTCCCGGCGGAGGTTCGAGTCCTCCTTCGGGCATGGGTGTGTGCTTGTCCTTAGGATAATTTCGGTTAAGTAGTGTGTAAGCTTAGGGACTGATGACTTTAGCAATTAAGCCCCATAAGATTTCACACACATTTGAACATTTTGAACACCTCTGTGAGGGGTACATCCACACCTTTTCGCCAATCAACCAAAAAAAAAAAAAAGTAAAATGCACGCATTTTAATTGGCCAGTTCCTGCCCCTGGTACTAGTGTTACTCTGGAAGGTGCTGCTTTCAACCACGGCTTTCCAAAGTTCATTTTCAACAGCAGCTGGAAAACACAGTCATTGTGGGAAAAATCATTTGTCCTTGACCCACGCTAGTAGGTCCTCACTAAAACCCATTTAGAATTGCTAAAAGGTTGGCCCATTATCTCTTGCCTGAACAAAAAAAAAAAAAAACCGTGCTCTGGATACAGGAAGTCGCACTGCGTCTTTTACAAAGGTGAACAAGACAGACGCGCAGTGCGGCCTCAAATGACATGTTCCTATCGCAATGGGTTGGCGTGCAATGACCATTGCTGAGGGTGATGGAGCTGATATTCTGGTTGTTCTGGTTGGCAGATGGCTTCTCCCATCTGTGAACTGTGGGTATGATGGGTTGGCGAGTGCTAAAGGAGCCCATTGAGGGGTAAGGTAACTGCAGCACGACAGATAGTATATATGCAAATTCTTTGTTGTTTCAAAAGGCTGAGTAGTTATAGGAGTATCATCCGATAGCACAGCTTAGCATCTACTCAAGGTATCTGTACAGTACTACAGTGCCTGTGTTATTCTGATGACGATGCAGAGTTCATATGGACATGCGTGTATGTCCAAAGGAATTTACACTGCAACGACTACAACCCCTTGAAATACATCAAATGAATTCGAAACCATTAGATGTAGAATGGAATGATGACAATGAAAATTTGTTCTGGACCGGAACTCGAACCGGGATTTCCCGTATATCACGAGCGGGATAAATAAAAAAATACATATTTACTTCATAAACTTTGATTCGCTAAAACTAAAACTCTCCCTCTCTCGCCATTGGATGGAGTTTGACAGAGAGGATTTAGAGTTTTACAAATGTTCACCCACATATTAATTTTTTCTGCTCATTCAACACTTGTAAAACTCTAATTCCTCTCTGTCAAACCGCACCCTACGGGGGGAGAGGGAAGAGTTTTAGTTTTAATGACTCAAAATTTACGAAGTAAATAGGTACTTTTTATTTATACGTAACCATTTTCCATGCAAAGATGAGAACATGGATTTTCTTGAATTACAGCACCAGCTACCAAGAATCAAAACAAATGTCTAAGACAAAATGTACGTAGTTTTTACGTAGAATCTGATTCTGCAATAAGAAATGGGTGTTCCCATTTGAAATTTTAAAGTTGCCTCCCACCCCACCCCCCAGGGGGATAATTTTAGCACCAGCAGATGTCCCCCTCGAAAATAATCAACTTTGGAGTCTACACATTTTTTCGTGTGAAGCTTATTTTTCGGGTTATTCTGGTTTGTCAACATAAAATTTGCACCCTGTATATATATTATAAACTTGATTGGCCACATTGGACCACTTGAGCCATTCTATGTTCACTTTCTCTTTGAAGATTGGACTACTTGCTTCTTGCACTCAGCCCAGTACTATTACATTCGTTCTGAACTTAATTTTCTTAACTCATCTGAAATCTCTACCGGTCTTCTGTGCGTCATTTCTAATGAAAATTTATGATTCATATATATATATATATATATATATATATATATATATATATATATATATGTGTGTGTGTGTGTGTGTGTGTGTGTGTGTGTGTGTGTGTGTGTGTGTGTGTATACTTTCATTCATTCCATTTAAAAACTTATTTGTGATACAGGGGGTTTGTCATGGAAAGTCAACATTAAATTATATTTAAAAACCCTCCCACTCTACATCTGACTTGCCAAGAGTGTGAGATGTTATCGATCTTGCACCATTAAACAACCCTTTCATTTCATTGTAGTCAGATTTTTTGATAGCTTGTGTTCCTGTTGCTCTATATTTTCTGGAGTTTGATAGAAAATGGATATTATGCTAAGGACTCTATTGGTTAATACCAATGATAAACGATTTGGGACAGAATCTGTCCTTTAGAATCTTATTGCATGGATGGAAGATGTGGATTTGAGCATTGTAAATGATGACCAAACTGATATAGGATACACAACATGAAGCTATGAGGTGAGCACCATTGACTGAAGATGCATATGTTTATAATTTGAAAAGTAGACCAGAATACACATTCACTCAAAGATTTTGTGAGGTTCGGAGACACAAAGACAGTAATCCAATGCTGATCCTTCTGTGAAGATGGGTGTGGACGAGTTCAAGATGCTCATCACCAGCACAGTATTTGGGAGTGGATGTTACAGTCTGTTATGAATTGCTATGTTCTGTTAAAGAGGATTGTAAATGAGCTGGACTAAGATTTATTCAAGAACCCAACTGAAGATGTAAGTTAGACTGTTGGGTAGATAGGACAGTGTTCCGCTTGGGGAGGGGATGTAATTTTTAGATTTAAAGAATGGGAGCATGAGGAGACTATCTACAGTTCAGTCAGGACGATACCGTAAACAGTGCCCACGACTTCTAGGATAAACAAAGGGTTTATCTAAGATTGTCACAAGTAATTGTGTGGCAATGCACTATGTTGTGTTTGTTGAGAAATATAGTTTTATCTACTTTTATTCAATGTTTTTTATGTGGTGAACAAGTATTGAAATCTGGCGGCAAGAGATGGGCTAGATGAATTTGTTAGTCATAAATATACAGTGCCATTAAGTGGCTGACATTTGGATCATTGGATAAGGTGAGGATATTTTCTAGGTGTCAGCAAAGAGATTAGGTTAGTTGGCTCAGTCACTTAATAGTTGATTTCTGTGAAGGAGTGAACGATGTGGTGAGGCACTTGTGAAGGTGTGGTGGTGGCATGGCTTCCAACACTTCGTTAATTTTTTGCAAAGAAAACTGTAGAGTTCCGAAACAGTCTGACTTTCCTTGCCTGTAAGACGATATGGATATGCTGCTGTACTCGTTGGTGGCGTTTAAGAGTTGTTTTTGTGTCTGGTAAAAAGGTACTGTTAGTCGCCTTCCTTTCTCAGTCTGTGAAATCATCCATGAAATCTTTTTATGCTAAAATTCTAACCTATCTCTCTCACCTCTTCCCAGATGGAGATCCCAGTCAGTTTCTTACCACCTAACTGTAAACCTACCTACCTTATTACTCTCACATTCCATTTATTAGATCCTCACACACACACACACACACACATACACATACACACACACACACACACACACACACACACACACACACACACACACACACATATATATATATATATATATATATATATATATATATATATATATATATTTAATTTTCTACCATTTCTACTCAAATGCTTACCCTCAAGTTGCCAGGTGCCATCAGCGTGTTCATCCACATAATGATGTGCATGTTTTACAAAGTAAATGTTGGTGAAATTAAGTGAATTATCGATTACAAAATGTGAGGTGTCAGTATGGGAGAGCAGAAACTGAACAGTCGAGTTCCACATTACTCATACCACCTGATAATCAGAACCATAAGTTTCAAGAAACAGTTACATCAAAACTTGTGAGTCACTGAACACCTTTCAAAAACCAACAGTCAAATTAAAACTTTCTATTTCACTGAATGCCTGTTTATGATCACAAACAATTAGTACACGCATAGGCTATGCCTTTCACCTTCTCATATTCTTAGTACTTTTCTACATTTCTAACATCTGATGATCACATTACTCCACTCGGCATCCTAGCCTGCACTCCGTTACAAACATAATACTAAATGCTCCAAAAACACAGATAGTTTACTATCGTTTTCTTATATTGCATAACTAAATATTTTTGCAAAGTTGTCAGAATTTTGGAAAACAAGAGGACCAAAAAACGCTTCAGATCAGGAAAATATAAATCCCTCAAACTGACACAATGTTAATGACTTACCACTAGGTACAGATATTACTTTGGCACTATCAACTGTACAAGTATCTTACTCATACTACTGTGGGAACTAAACTATTATCTCTTAAGAAATTGGTCATATTGAATTTAAGTCATTATTAAGTTCTTATAGTCTGCTGAAAAATAAAAAAAACCAACAAAATGAAAATCGAAAAACATTTTACACTTCAGTTTCACACTCACAGAATCGCTCTTTGTTTATTTGAGTGGTGCCATGTCTTTTTGTCCTTTGGACCAAAGGGGGTGGGCCTACTCACCTGTGATACACGAGTGTGGTATTGTTGACAGACCTTGCCAGCTGACTCAACCTGAGTGGACCGAGGACAGCTATCCCACATATCAACCAGTTCCAGCAGCACGATTGGTGATGAAGTGACTTTCGCGCCATATATGCACAAGTTGGCACCCACTCGTGCTGCACAGAGGAAGCATTGATAAGTGAGCAGGTTCGCCCAGCAACTGCACAATGTTGATACCTGGCCCCGGCTGATCTTTGCTTTGAGGAGGGAGCAACCCTCTTCAACTCCTGCACAGACTTTCTCACATCCTCTCAACACACTGAAGATACAAAATAAAAACCTACTGTGCCTAAGTGACTGCTATATGTTCATCCATTTAAACCTATGGTTGGGAAGCAAAAGCTGACTCTGTTTCGTTGTCCCCAGCACACATACACAAACCCCCTTTGCCCTGTCATTGGTCCTCATCAAAATTAGGTCTGAAAGGGGGCTTGTCGAATTTCGCTAAGTCAGAGTGTCTTACTGTCACCTTCACCTTTCACTATCTCATTTACTTCTCTAGCAGTTCTTGATGTTCTAGGCACTGAAGCGGGTATAAGTGGAGATCGCCCCCTGTCACTCAGTTATGCGATCAGCCGACTTCATTGCTGCACCCAAAGATTATGTTCAGTGGAGAGGGTGTGGTGACAGGAATTGAGAGAATCTGTTTGCCGAAGATTACATTTATTCATCACAAATTAATACTCTGATAACTGACAAATGAGTTCCATTTGTAAATGTCAGTGCACTCATCACCATGTGGCCATGATAAATGCTGTAGAACAAATAGTTCAGTCCTATCGCAAGTCAGTGGGCCCAAACACTGGTCCTGTTGGATTGATATATCACGTGAGTGTGGGAAACAGTGGACTTGTAGCACACTCGAAAATTAACTGCTTCCTTCTTGGCGTGTGGGGCACTGTGCCCTACAAGGAGGCGATAAACCAAACGAAATGAAGTGAACGGTGTCAAATTAACTGCCTATACACGTTGGTGGGGAGCTCACATTAAGCTCGATCCATGTGGTCTTTGGCTAGAAGAATGATACTGAGGAATCACTTCTGCAAGCTTACATTTCTCAGCTCGCACTGCCTACTCTCATTCCGTGAACTCCACACCATTGACAACATTTGGACTAATAGTAAATGCACGTGCCAGTAGGCGCAGGGAACCACTCACATTGTGCTGACTGTGAACAGCAGTTCTGTTGTTGTTGTTGTTGTTGTTCACGCATTTCAGCGCTGTGACTGCCACACATATACCCCCTTGCAGAGCAGAAATCAGGAGCTGTGAGAAAACGGCCTGCGGTTAGAGTGTGTGACACATGTTTGGGGCTCGTACAGCTCATAGTGCTGACAAAACAGCTGCACTGATAGCGCAGGCTGTTAAGCAAGGATTTGGCAGCACCCCATGACATCAGCACACTGGGCCAGCCGCCACGTGGTGGATGCACCCTCACCCAGCCAGTTAGTGACAGTAGTAACAGGCAGTGTTGGCTGCAAACCGTCCACAATAATCTGTCGCGTTATACACTGTCATTAATATAACTAGCAAAATGAAGCGCCCACGGGTCACATTGTTGAGAAATGACTGTCCATTCCATTGTGGAAACATGATGCAGCAATCAATTCACCATCAATCCTCGACACAGTGGAGGCATGGGGCTGCACAAAGTACCTATACTCACACAACCATGGTGTCACTGTGGTTCAAACATGGATCTCTGAAGACCAATGGACAAGCTCACTGATACAGAGGGTGACATTCAGAGTGCGGCAGGAATGCAAGCACCGATCCCACAAGGTTCTATTTTAGGGTCCTTACTTTTTCTTGTGTGTATCAATGAGCTTTTATCAGTAACATTACCAGATGCCAAGTTCGTTTTGTTTGCCGATGATACAAACATTGCAATAAATAGCAAATCAAATGTAGTCTTAGAAAGATCAGCAAATAAAATATTTGTGGACATTAATCACTGGTTCCTAGACAATTCTTTGTCACTAAATGCTGGCCAGGATGGCAGAGCGGTTCTAGGCGCTACAGTCTGGAACCGCGCGACCGCTGCGGTCGCAGGTTCGAATCCTACCTCGGACATGGACGTGTGTGATGTCCTTAGGATAGTTAGGTTTAAGTAGTTCTAAGTTCTAGGGTACTGATGACCTCAGAAGTTAAGTCCCCTAGTGCTCAGAGCCATTTGAACCATTTTTTGTCACTAAACTTTGAAAAAGCACACTACATGCAGTTGAAAACTTGTAAGAGGGTCCCACGAGTATATGCCTAACATACGATGACAAGCAGATAGAAGAAGTGGACAATGTTAAATTCTTGGGATTACAGCTTGATAATAAATTCAACTGGGAGGAGCACACCACATAACTGCTGAAGCGTCTTAAAATCTCTATTTGCAATGCGAATTGTGTCAGACATAGGGGATATAAAAATGAAAAAGCTGGCATACTATGCTTACTTTCATTCCATAATGTCATATGGGATTATTTTTTGGGGTAATTCGTCAAGCCCAGCTAAAGTTTTCCGGGCACAAAAACGTGCAATAAGAGTTATATGTGGTGTGAACTCAAGAACATCCTGCAGAAGCCTGTTTAGGGCACCAGGGATACTAACTACTGCTTCCTAATATATTTATTCTTTAATGAAATTTGTAATTAAAAATATAACACTTTTTCAAACCAACAGCTCAATTCATGGAATCAATACTAGATATAAGAATAATCTTAACAAGGATTTAAAGTGACTTAGTCTTCTACAAAAAGGTGTGCATTATTCAGGAACACAGATTTTCAATAACTTGCCAGCAGCCATAAAAAGCTTAACAACCAATGAAATTCAGTTTAAGAGAAGCCTAAAGGATTTATTGATGGCCAACTCCTTCTACTCCACTGATGAATTTCTCAGTAGAACCAACTGATTTGTATATATATATATACAATATAAGTACTGCACAATTTCAGTGCATAATGTGTTCATTGTAAATAAGTGTGTCTGTTTGTGTAAGTACAATCTAACTTCTGCACCATTTTAGTGCCATACTGTATTAATTGTAAATAAGTATTATAGTAGTTGTATTACACATTTATTACCTTATAAATAAATAAATAAACTTTTTTATTTTAAATTCAGTGCATTAGTATTTGTAAAATGATCCTTTCATATAGTGTTCATTAAAGAATGACGATCATTCCACTTGGCATCTGTGGAATGGTCCATAAGTTTATTTGTTTGAGTTGTAAATATTTGTCATGTATTGTTGTTTTTCTGACATGTTCTGCATCCTGGGGGACTTCCTCACTACGGATCAATTGGAATGAAAGTGAATCTAATCTAAACCACTGTGGAAGTTTATCTGACCTCAAGCCAATATGGTGGAGGCAGCACATAGACATAGATCCAGAAGCTGTGACACAAATGCAGTTGTTGACATGGGAGGCAATGTATGGAGCCCAGCTGGAGGCAATCAGCTGACGAGGTGTCCCACTGGAGACAGGGTCTCTACATCAGGCAAAGGCTAGAGTGCCAGATTCTAATCTCGCGTGGAAACTGGAGCACATGTGAGCTGCATCACAATAGCTTGTTACACAGCAATAGCAAACGATTCACAATCAAATGAACACTATGTACAAAATATATCACAATTAGTCACTTGTCTGTTTGTGACCAACTGGTTGATCCTTTGGTCACTACAAGTTTAGGTAAAAATCTCATGTATTTAAATGGCTACTAAAACGTATGTGGCTTCTCCCTGACAACGTTTCTAATAGATCCACTGCCATTTTTCAACATTGTGAGTATTGTGGGGTGTTATAACCTTTGTATCTGAGGGTGTTAGTTCTCGTCTTCTGGCCTAAGATACGTATTTTAAGCATCTTTCTTACTTGCTGAACCATACTGTTGAAGCCACATTCATTGTACATTGTTTCCAGGCACTTATTTGTGACATAATGAGTGTTACTTAGATGTAGTTACAATATAAGCCCTAGTACCTCATGGTATTCTATATTTCTTGGACTTGCGGTCCAGCACCGTCCACTTCTGCTGGACCTATTGACATTCTTGATAGTGCATGACGTATAGCTCTCTTCTGAGCCTGCTATGTATACAAACTCCTGGGATGCAAACATCCAGCAAGTGTTAGGCTTTGTAACCGATAATTACTTCAGTTGTTCTACATGTCAGGTAGCATCTGAACTTCTAAAAATAAAATAACACTGCCAATGATTCTTTTTTAGTGACTGAATATTTTTTCTTCTGTTTTGACGGAGTGTGACTGACAAAGGCTATTGCTCTGATCGGTTTTCAATGCTCTTTTTCTTGAACTTCATAAAGATAAACATCAAGACTGAATTCTGAACTGCCGCAGCCTAAAAAATTTTTGTGCTAGGTGCAGATGGAACAGAATCACTATGCTGTTCGATTTCCGTTTGATTTTGTTGAAACCTGTGCTGAGTTCACTTGTTGATACTCAAATACTTTCTTTATTTAGTACTCCTTGTAGCCTTTCATTATTTTGCCCTTGCTTCCCAACTAAGCACTGTAAAAGTTGTACAGGCCTAAAAATGTGTACAATTATTTCTTGCATTTAGGCACAGGAAAACTGATAATAGTTTTCTGTTGGTCCCAATCAGGTGCAATAATCTCTTCTATTACAACGTGGCCAAGAAATTTTACACTTCTTCTAGTGAATTTGGACTTCAAAAATTTTACTATTACTCTGGCCTTCTTGAAATAATCTAATACTTTCACGATACTTCTCAGATCCTGTAATTGGTTGATAAGTCATCAACATATATTGTGATTTCACTAAGCAGCTAGCCACATGAATGCTACCCAGCGTCTGGGTAAATACTGCCATAGATACATTTAGTCATGTCACAGTTGCCGCTCATAATGTTTTAGTGTGTAGGGCAGGAATAGAATAGTCGTGTTCCTCAAGATGCGTAATGCTTAGATATCATAACTATAAACGTTTAGAAAACAACAGTTAAAGCAAAACTTTTTATTTCACTGAACATTTATGAGAAAACAACGGCTATTAACACTCCATGTTTCACTGAACACTTATATCAGATTACTTATGGGCAATAAAAATCTGTGCCTTTATCCTTCTCATATACTCGAGCTACTTTTCTAACATTCAACAATCAGATTACTCCAGTCGATACCGTAGCCCCCATTCAGTTCCAAATATAATCCAAAAACTCAGATAGCTTACTGCTGCAACCTTACAAATGACTGAAGTGTGACAGCTAGACTACAGTTAACCCATCACCAATAGGGGAAATGTAAATAAATGAGAAATAAGAGCAGAGGCAATCATTGCTCTCTTTCTCCGAGAGGAAACAGTATGGTGAGAAGTTTTAAAATCTCATACAGTAAAAAGTACTGCCTGCTCTCTCTTCTACAGTGGTTTACATTTATTGATGGTCGTGCGGGTAAGTATCGACAAACTGTGCACTACAGTCAAATAGGGCAAAAACTGCATAAAATATGAGGAAGTGCTGAAAAATAATGCCTCCGAATTTTTTATTCTGTTCCCAGTCTCGGTTGAGGTATTACATGTCATGCATATCACTTGTTCAACTTTCCCACTTATTGCACCCTCTGTCGCTTAAGGGCTCCAAATTGTAATGTGTAACTTGGCGGCGTGTAACATAACCATGTCAGTACGTGAGAAACAGCGTGCTATAATCGAGCTTCTAAACCCAGGAAACGTCCCTCCAATTGAAACTGTACATGAATGAAAGTTGTGTACGATGACGATGCCATACCACACATGACTGCTGTGACACCTGCAGCAATTCGACGCGCCATCGATCATCCTCCACAAAGTCCCAACTTTGCTCCATCCGATTTTCATCTGTTTCCAAAATTTATAGAACACCTTCGAGGACTTTCCACTGATAGTTATTAAGTAATGTAAGCGGAGTTGAGGTTGTGGCTTGTCAATAAAGTCAAACATTCTACAATAATAGTATCATCAACACTGATCTCTCATTGGAGCAAACGTGTTCATCGCTAATATGTTGAGAAGTAAATATGATGACATGAAGATTAAAGAAATTCAATGTTAATAAAGATTATTGTATTTGAAAAGCTTTAAAAGTATTTACATAAAATATTCGGGGGCACTATTTTTCAGCACACCCTCGAAGTTGCATCGAAATCTTAAATTGATGTCATAGGCCATTGCGATTCTCGTTCAATGTATATATGTTTTAGAAAACTCCGATTATATTGCATCGAATAGGTTGCTCATGGTTCAGACTTTAACGTCATTTAACAAATGACGTTGCCTTATACAACATAACAGTTGTCTACAGGCAAATAAATCCAATTCAGTTCAACTGATTAATGCCAAACTCAGTCAGCTGCAGCATTCTTTACCACCGAATTCATCATGATCTTACAACTTCAGTCGACCAATGGTGTAGACCTATGCGTTTATCTTATCATACAAGTAATACAGGCTCTGACTTATTTATGGGAACAAAATATACATATTTATAACCGGTAATTGCAGTATTCGCGCTCTTTTACGCATTTCACGCTGTTTTCGAAAACCTTATGTTTGCAAAAGATGTTAAAACATAGGTCCATATTTTATTCTCTGTTAGTTTTTAAGTTTATTTTCCTACCGGCATTTTACTAGTTTGTCTCGTGATAATTTATATTTTATTGGCTGTATTTCCTAGAAAGATGAACAGGCCCCTATTGAAGTTGATCAGGAATAGTACAGTTGATTCTAGATTTATTGTTTCAAAGCACCAATAACACATGTACTACTATATCGTAGTACATAAAGAAAATGTTTACGGTTGTTTCAATGGGTTCTTCATAGTCATTTTCTTTGAACATCTTTTCAACAGCAATTCCTCGTTACCAATATTGACCCCAAATAACACCCATTAAAATAATTCGTTATCATTAGTGAATCGTAGAAAGTTAGGTTGAAAGTGCCGTCCAGTTTTATGTTTTATCCCGCGTTACTCGGTATGGATCTTTTATCAGTTTAATAATGTTCCTACAGCCACTATTTTTCTCGAAATAAATGAATTCGCGCTGGACGATACAGCAACTTAAATAGACTCCTACAGAATATATCATTTCAAAATAGAAGCTACAGTTACCCACTTGGGACCATTTTGAAAACATTATGGTTGAGCTTGTGGCATATAGCTTTTAAGACCCTATGTATCCTTTTCCTTTCTCTACCTACTATCTCAGCAAGGGGTTTCGAAGTAAGAGGACTGATAATTACACATTTGTACTGTTAGCAGTACGTACTTCAAACCTAACTTGATGGATAATGAGTTGCATACGATGTTTGAAATTTCGAAATCGCCGTAATGAACTACGATCGTGGGACAAATTCCTGGTGTAAAACGTCGCGTATACAATTTAGATGTATGAAGTGGTAAGGACATTTTCAGTTCTCGTCTGACAGTGCTTTGTTTAATCCATTGAATGCTAAGGTCATAGACTTATTGTTTTTACTTTAATATTAAAACATTTGTTTACTTCCACGTTGCCACCTTCACGTCATAAAACACCTTTTCGATATAAATATTGGTGTTTAGATTAAGAGAACATTCTTCTATTTCGTTTCCTGTCTGTGTTGATCGTGTAGATGTAGGATTTCATTTGTATTAAACGGTTCCATACACGTTGTAATTGCTGTGGCATCTATGAACGTTCTAGAAAGTTACAGACTGCAGCCTAGGAATGTCTTTATTTTATTCTTCGGGAATCTGAAAACTGTCACCAATAACAAGAACTCAGTCGTATGACCAGACAAAAGTGATTTCTGAACATTTTTCCAGAAAGGCAATAATAGTTGATAGCTGAATTGGGCGCAATATTACAGGTAAACTGGAATTTAAGAAACGATTCAACTGCATGATAGAGTCTGCATTTCTTTCCGCAGCTAAAACAGGGGCGTTATAAGGAAATGACATAAATGCTTTATTTATAACGTATTTGTAAGCCGATATCACAGTCTACATGCCGGTATTTTCCCATTCTGGTGTACTGCACTGCGAAGATTGGTAGCTTTCCTGCTGTGCGTTGACTCTGCTTAAAAATGCAAACTGGCCCATATATTTCTTAGTTGTAGACTTTTGCAACACTTCCTTGATCTTGTATGCGTTCTGAGAAATGTACTTCGTAACTGCTGCAAAATGTGAGTAAGGAAGTGGCCGTGGAATAAGTAGTGTCTTAAAGTGTTCATGCCATATTTTGAATGTAACATATGGCTTCGTCTGTCGGTTTCTAACGGAAATAGAAAGTGGCTTTAAACACGATACGTGGCTCACCAATGCAACACGTGTATTTCTTCTACTCGAGTTAGGGATAATACGGTATTTTGTGTTTCAGTATTCGACTTCTCTTGGTATATTGGATTTTCCACATCTATCCGTTTCATTGCGTGTATCAGAAGTTTTCTTTTTTTCTTAATTTGTGTCCTTCCCCATGACCTACTCACTATCCAAGAACAGCTGTTCCTTGGCCGCCATCTTGGCATCACGTTCATCAAATACTGGACATCGTATGAAAATGAGGGCAACGCCACCTGTTCTGTTGCTAGTGGGTGTACGACGTAGCAACAGCTACGCCATCTTTGGAGCGCCACTAGAACTGTATGATTTGGTTTAGCAATTGTGACGCTTACGGCTGTTTTAAAACGCAAATTTCTTTCCATTTTCCGTTACCACTCCACCAACAAGGAGTAATAATAAAGTTCACTTGGGTCACAGTAAAATCGCAACTGAAGCAGATAATAACTGATATTTTAGAAATCATTCGCTTTAGCAATCACAACATACCAAAGCGTACCATATAACATTCATTAGAGAGAGTACTTCGAAAAATAGCCGTGTAACATTAATTAAAAGCTTATTACTGGTAACAGATTTAAGATGTACTAAACCAGCGAGAAAGAAACACGTCATTTAGTAACGTCGCTTACGGCAAGATGCGGACTGTTGCGCAGCGTCTTTCGGGGAATTATCGCTTAGCAAGTAGAATATACAATCAAAAGCATGAATGAAACCTTCCGGGTAATACAGCCCATCACTGTATAATCATTGACTGTGCTGTTACAATCACGAAAGCATTTGCATCTTGGCCTACTGCCTTTTTTATATATTTAGTAAACCGAACGTTTGATACCAAAAACCGTTACATATTCAAGATGATATCTCAATGAGCACACATCCGGATGATACTCCTTTATTTTCCTATCGTCTACGTGGCAATATTATTCGCGTCAACACACCTTCATCAGTCTTTTCTTACTTTCAGAGGCCGCGAAAATAAAATTTTTTACTGCAGATTTCATCTGGGTACTAAAATTACTGTTACAAATGTATTAGGTAAATTTAAAATAGGTGTATCGCAATACTCCTGTAAAATGCGTTACTTCAAGTTACACTGTCCACGTGGCTGTAGGCCTAGTCACTGTTCTCTCTTTCCCCCAGGCGTCTGAAATAAAATGAAATACAAATTTTATCTGGGTACTGGCAAGTAGGTCTACGTTTGATAAATTTAAAATACCAATAGGCTCATTAGAATAATCCCGTAAAAGTGTTACTCAATACTTAATCCCTAAAGACTACAATTTTCGCTAACAATGCGCAAATAAAGTAGCCCATTATTTCAAAGCAAAAAATGTAAAACAATATATTCACTGGTACCTCTAGAGACTTTTCAAAAACTGTATTATTTGCTGATGACCCAAAATACTTTAATCAAACGAAACGTGAGTTTTTGCAATGGTACTTTTGCTCTCTGGAGTATTGTTTTTACGTAAAAAGTGGAACTATATGAAAATTCTCCGAAATAGGAAACTGATGACTAATTTTTACACCATTTTTTCGGTACCATTATGGTAGTTACCTGTAGACTTAAGTGGTATTTGTGGGTAATTGTAAAAAATCAGTTTCAGGACAATTGGGATTTACACTACCACAACAGAAGAATGAAAGTGATTTCCATGTAGACTTCACCATTTCGTCTAGTGACACACAGTGGGATTCTATAATTGATGTAACCATGTTTAAGAAGGAATAGAGAGACATTAGACAAGCAATTAGGACTTTTTGTAAATTCACATTAATGTTAAAATCATGCCTTATTAGTTATTCCTACAATTTATCTCAATATTTATGTGTGAAGATTGAGTGTTTCTGTTTGTGATGTCGTATGCACCAATGCTTTTATGTAAATAGACCTCTGCTCATAGAGTACTGTTATCCTTTGAAAATTAACATGTAAATATTATGCAAACAGTAGCACATATACAGAAGCTTCTTACTGCAGATGAAAAGAGGCAAGGTATATTTTTCAGTTAGTAGCTTTTGTGCTATTCATATTGGGTTCTTTGACAGTATTTTTAAGTGAAACCTGAATATCCCAAACAGATGATGTTTACTGCTTTATACAGCATGGAGAGGCAGACCGTAATACTACTTCCGTCTGTTAATTTATACCTTGGTTCATTTCATATGCCTGGTACAGCATCTGAAACAACTCCTTTGTGGGATATCTGTTGTTGTTGTTGTTGTGGTCATCAGTCCTGAGACCACTATTTTTGCATAGTTCTCTAATCCGAAATGTGCCATAATTCAGTCAGTTCAGATTATTACTCCTTTTGGATTTACCATTCTCTGCAGATGTGTTGTTGGCAATGCAAGCCATTTCTTTATGCAATAAATAACATTTCCTAGAGTGTTTGTTTGCATGGTTCATTGTGGCTCTCTATCTGCTCTTTTGTGCATCTTTCTCTTGCCTCATCCTTAAAAAAAAGCATTCAATGTTGTATCTCTTGGATATCTAGTCCATAAATAAATAAATGAAGCATATAATGCTACATTTTTTGCTGTGTAAAATGGGGGAAACCACATTAGAATCAAGCACTGTGTCGTGTAGATCCTTTCTTACTACTTGTGGTTCTTAAAGAACACATAGACCAAATATTAGGTGCAGAACCACTATTTTTGCATAGTTCTCTAATCTAAAATGTGCCATAATTCAGTCAGTTCAGATTGTTACTCCTTTTGGGTTTACCATTCTCTGTAGATGTGTTGTTGGCAATGCAAGCCATTTCTTTATGCAATAAATAACATTTCCTAGAGTGTTTGTTTGCATGGTTCATTGTGGCTCTCTATCTGCTCTTTTGTGCATCTTTCTCTTGCCTCATCCTTAACAAAAAAGCATTCAATGTTGTATCTCTTTGATATCTAGTCCATAAATAAATAAATGAAGCATATAATGTTCCATTTTTTGCTGTGCAAAATGGGGGAAACCACATTAGAATCAAGTACTGTGTCATGTAGATCCTTTCTTACTACTTGTGGTTCTTAAAGAACACATAGACCAAATATTAGGTGCAGAACCACTATTTTTGCATAGTTCTCTAATCTAAAACGTGCTATAATTCAGTCAGTTCAGATTGTTACTCCTTTTGGGTTTACCATTCTCTGCAGATGTGTTGTTGGCAATGCAAGCCATTTATTTATGCAATAAATAACATTTCCTAGAGTGTCTGTTTACATGGTTCATTCTGGCTTTCTATCTGCTCTTTTGTGCATCTTTCTCTTGCCTCATCCTTAACAAAAAAAGCATTCAATGTTGTATCTCTTTGAGTTGTTGGACTGCACCTTTTACTTTGAAACTGTCATTTTCAAAATGTAAAATTGTTGCAAAGGCACGCCTTTGGATATTTATTTAGAAAACTTAATACTTTGACTCACCTCTCAATACTTGCTGTTTACATTCTGCAACTTTTCCAGTAGTTTCTAAAAGAATAGTAGTTATCTAAATGGTACCAGCAAAAAGTAGATGTTAGTTTACAATCTAAACTATTACTAGTTACGAGATTAACAAGTATTTACAGTCGCTGTATGCTTTTATTTTTTTAAAAAAAGGAAGTTCATTCATTCATCCGTTCATTCACACATCATGTTCTGTAAATCCCACCATGAAAGAGTATTGATGTATTATTTACTTATTTTTGAGTTTGATGGATTCTTGGCATGAGTGTATTCAGGGATGTAGAACATGTCAGATTATTATAGATATAATCATATGTCAATGATTATAAGGCTTACAGTCTAAATCATATCTAAACAGATACATGAAAAGTGAGATACTGCTGTTCAGATAACTTATAGTGCATTCAGCGATGTGAACACACCAAATTATACATCAACAGTAGAAGAAACCATTGCAGGCTACTTCTGTAAGATATGCCAAGATCAAATTATAGCTAGTGTTACGCTAGTTACATTGGTAATTATAGAAATTACTTCTACATTACAGGTACTTTATGTAAGTTTATGTATCTTAGGAGAAAACAGTTTATACTACTCAGCCCCTGAGATACCAAATTGTTTCTAACTATAGTTACCTTAGTATGTCAATAGCTTATTTGATACGTCTGTATATTATTTTCTACTGTAAAATTAAGAAAATGTTCTCTAGTGTATGCTTTATGTGCCATGTATTATTTTTTCTATGTGTACTGTAATTATGTCAACAAAATGTATTTGTACAATATATGTAATCTCCCTGTGATGAAATCAATGGCATAAAAATGCTCAAAGATGGATCAAAATAAATAAATAAAAGCTAATGCTTGTAGCTAATAATGCAAAAGAAGTATTTACTTCACACAGACTGCTAGCTGGCAAAGTCACTATCTGTTTCATATAAATATTAGAGTTATGCAAAAATTGCATTCCAGGGTTCTAGTTTGTGATAAGCTGCAGAAAGTGTGGCTAATGCTGTATTCCTTTACTTTATTTTAGAATATATGAGGATTTTCAGATTTTTGTTTGGTATTTACTGGCAAGTAATTATAAACTTTGTCACCGGTTTATGATAGTCCACTCTGAACCCCATATAGGAATGCATAATCTAAAGGTATCACTGTGGAAATGGTCAGTACTCATGGATATGACAGAAACAGTTGTTCAAATTAAAGAAGTCTAGCTACATGGGTTTTAAAATGCATAGCATAAGTGCTGTGAGCACTTCTTCATCTCTGAACTGTGATGTAAATCTCTTGTAATGCAACCTCTTTGATTTCCCACATTATGGGAGGGGGTAGCACAGAACAAAACAAGGAAAAAATGTTTAGAAAAGTTCAGCTCCAAAATGCATACCTTACGAGCTATGAGCTCTTGTTCAGTATATGAGACATGTTTCACAATATCAAATATGCAGAAGTACTCACAACTGTCAAATTACACATTTAAGAGCTCATGTTTACTAGACCATTTTGCTTTGAACAGTCACTCCTGCCATACCCCTGACTGTTGATCATTCCTCCTGGGAAACCTTATTCATGGAAATTTTCTTTACTTCTGACTAACAGTTACTGTATTATTATTATTATTATTATTATTATTATTATTATTATTATTATTATTACATCATATTGCATTGAAGCTGTCATTCTTCTGTGGCAATATATATTTTTAGTTAACTGATTGTATTTATGTATATAAGTGCAGAATTTCCATTAATCCCTCAGTACACCCAATTTGATTATTTTCCTGAAACACTGTAGTGTAGGCCAGAGATTTAAGATCCCCTGTGCTAAACTGTTCCATTCCTTTTCCTTTTTATTTATGAAAGATATTATTTTAAGCAAGTCATCTGACCTATGGTTTTTTCTTCATGTCTCTTCATTCAAATTACTTCTGACAGCAGCACTAAACTGCAACCACAAATAGCCCTATATGTCTTATCTAATCAGTAAATTTTGCCTCCAGCTTTCCAGCAAGTTCCATTTCAGCTCATTTATCATGGCAGTGATGTAACTACATTGCTCAACATTTCTGTGGATATATCTTTCAGTCCTTCTTTGTAAATCCTCCAGGTCTAAAAGCAAGTATGATTTGAACTCAACTCAACTGAACTGAATTGTTCTATTTGCCTGTAAACAACAGTTGAGTTGTATAAGGCATCATCATTCCCTAAGTAATTATACAAATGATTAATGTATGTAAATGTTATAGTATTACATAATATTGTTTATCTTGTACTCATAACATAATTATTTTTGTTACACAGATTATATAGACTACAAATTAGGTTATATGCCCTGAGATACAATTTTTTTCTTACAGTTGTATGTATAATAAAAGATAATCTTTTTTCTTATAAGCAAGTTAGTTTGTGTTATAGAATTTTTTTTCTTTCAACCATGTCTCTACTACTATTTCAAATTTATTTTTGTATAATACCCTTGTGTCATGTGGTATGTTGCTGAAAACTATTTTGCCAGCATGAAAACAATGGTTTTGGAGTTACTTAAATGATTCCAAGGAATGGCCAGCATATTCCTGTTTCTGGTTTTTACGAGTGTACATCTGATTTACTTTCATATATGTAGACATTCTCTTTGGCATGCATAAGTACTTTGAGTTCTATGGACTGGGGACTGTAAGTATTTCGTGCTTAATAAAGTACTATGTGCAAGAACTAAAAATTGCTCAAATAAAAAAATACTCTGTGAATTGTGAATTATTTGTCTCATAATGAAAATAATCTAAATCATTTGATTCAGGTACAGGAGACACTTAAGTTGTGCTAAAATTTTACTATAAACAAAGAACAGCTGATGTTAACAAGCAGCATCATAGTAATAATACAATTTTGTTACTCATACATACAATACAATCCAATACTTAAGTACCCCTTGCTCAAGTTAACATTTCATCCTCAATGAATTATTCTATTGAATAGTAGCATTTCTCCTGCAGAATCTGCTGTAGCCTCGTTTATAAAATTTCTTGCTTCATATTAAATATGTTTTTGCCCATTAACTTGTTGTATATTGTTATCCCCATATGCCTGAAGGCTTTATTCTGCCAGAGGAAATCCTCTTTTGCAACAGCAGAGTTTCCCCAAAGAAATATTCCATAGCAAAAGTGTGTACGAAAAAAGGCATAGTATGCCTTAAGCATGAGCTCTTTACTCACACAATCCTTCAGTTTCCTAAGGAAGTTTTGCATCACCCCAGTTCTCAGAACCCATGAAGATAGATGTCGACTGTGGACATTGTATCACAGACTAAGTCCCTTTGAGTGTTCAGAGATGTCACAAACCCTGACCAAAGATGTAAACAACCATTCATGAGCTGCACCTACTGACAGAGGAGGTCCGACAGCCAATCAGTTCCAGTCATTCCATCAGGAAGGAGGTACACGGGTCGTATTGTCTGTAGTTCAGCCATGCCTAGACGGTCAGTACTGTGGTTTGATCAATCTGAATTGTTACTTTGTGCCAGGAAGGGCTTTCAACAAGGGAAGTGTCCAGGCATCTTGGAGGGAACCACAGTGATGTTGTTCAGACATGGAAGAGGTACAGAGAGACAGGAACTGTTGGTGACATGCCTCATTCAGGCTGCCCAAAGAATACTACTGCAGTGGATGACCGCTACCTAGAGATTATGGCTCGGAGGAACCCTGACAGCAATGCCACCATGTTGACTAATGCTTTTCGTGCAGCCACAAGACACCGTGCTACAACTCAAACTATGCACAATAGGCTGCATGATGCACAACTTCACTCCCAACGTCCATGGCGAGGTCCATCTTTACAACCATGACAGCATGCAGCACAGTACAAATGGACCAAACAACATGCTGAATGGTCGGCTCAGGATTGGCATCACATTCTCTTCACTGATGAGTGTCGCATATGCCTTCAATCAGACAATCGTCAGGGACGTGTTTGGAGGCAACCCGGTCAGGCTGAACGCCTGTCCAGCAAGTGCAGCAAGGTGGAGGTCCCTGCTGCTTTGGGGTGGCATATGTGGAGTCGACGTATGTCACTGGTGGTCATGGAAGGTGTTGTAATGGCTGTACGATACATGAATGCCGTCATCCAGCCGATAGTGCAACCATTTCAGCAGCATATTGGCGAGGTATTTGTCTTCATGGACGACAATTCACGCCCCCAA
Organism: Schistocerca gregaria; assembly: GCF_023897955.1. NCBI lineage: Eukaryota > Metazoa > Arthropoda > Insecta > Orthoptera > Acrididae > Schistocerca > Schistocerca gregaria. Next base: position 198,154,718 of record NC_064926.1, read on the forward strand.
TGTGCACATCTTGTGAATGACTTCCTTCAGAATAATGACATTGCTCGACTAGAGTGGCCAGCATGTTCTCCAGACATGAACCCTAATGAACATGCCTCGGTTACATTGAAAAGGGCTGTTTATGGATGATGTGACCCACCAACCACTCTGAGGGATCTACTCAGAATTGCTGTTGAGGAATGGGACAATCTGGACCAACAGTGCCTTGATGAACTTGTGGATAGTATGTCGTGATGAATACAGACACACATCAATGCAAGAGGACATGCTACTGGGTATTAGAGGTACCAATGTGTACAGCAATCTGGACCACCACCTCTGAAGATCTCGATGTATGGTGGTACAACATGCAATGTGTGGTTTTCATGAGCAATAAAAAGAGCAGAAATGATGTTTATGTTGATCTCTATTGCAATTTTCTGTACAGGTTCCGGAACTCCCAGAATCAAGGCGATGCAAGAATTTTTTTATGTGTGAAGTGATGGTAGTACTCATCTAAACAAGAAAGATAATTCTAATAAACATAGATCCAGAAACTCATGCCTTCTGAACTAAGTCCAATAAGGGCCAGGAAATGCATACTTTCTGCAATAAACATAGGTTTACTGGAGGTGTTCAATGTGCCGTCCGTTCATGACAATGTACCATGGTTGTTGTTGTACCTGCAAGCATGCGTTGAAGATGTGACCCTGTAGTGTCCGTACATCATTGATTGGCGTGACATAGACCAGTTCCTTCAAGTGTCTCCATAACAAAACGTGTAGGGCAATGAGCTCTCGGGAATGAGCTGGCTGAGGAGTGGGGGCCCCCAACCAATCCAGTAGTCCTGAAATGTCTACATCAGATGCTTGTGTACATTTTGCTGGAAGTGTGCTGGTGTTCCATCTCGCATGAACCACATTTGTTTTCATTGCTGCAGTGGCACAGCCTCCAGCAAGGTAGGTAATACATTAATGAAAAAGTCCAGATAATGTGTCCCAGTTAATCTTTGTGGAAGCATCTATGGCCTTATTAGTCTGTTTGCTCACATGGCCCTATTAATCTATCACTAAGTATGCCTCCCCATATGTTGATCAAGAATTGGTTTTGATGCCCCCTTTCCTGAACTGCTTTGGGATTTACATCTGCCCATACATGCTGGTTATGGAAATTCACAACACCATCTCTTACGAACCCTGCCTCATTGATCAATACAATCTTGTATGTGAACATTGGATCTGCGGCACACTTCTGCAACAGCCACTGACAGGATCACTGTACACCTTGACGATTCTGTGACCTTAGGGCCTGAACACACTGTAGATGGTATGAGTACAGCAATTGTTAATGAAGGAGAACACACAAATGGTGGAAGAAAGAAAATGTGAATATAAATTTACCATTTGTATGCAAAAACAGCACAGTAACAGTAAATAAATAAGTGAATCTGTCTTTGAAAGAAGGTACAACACTATGATACGTACCAGGGTTGACAGTAATTTACAATAAGGCACACAAACATGACAAAAACTAGTGTAGCCTAAAACACAAGCCGAACTACTCAACTGACTGCAGACCACCTTATGGTAGGTAGAGTAAGTACTGTGTTTAAGGGATCATAATACCCTGCCAACACATTTGACAGAGTGCCGATGCAATGACTGTGTGAAATATTCAATCAAGCATCTTGCAACCCTTCCTATAAACATGTGTTTATCTAGGAAAGTATGCAATTCTAGACCCATGTTTACTTGCATTATTTTTCTTGTTTTGATGAGTACTACCACCTCCCAAATTATTCAACACTTTATTTTTGAACACCTTGTGTAGCACCCCTCTCTGTCCAAGAGTTTTCTCCTCTGTTTGTACACTAGTGTAATAAACCTGCTTTGCAGGTAAGTGTTGTACTTCACTGATGATGCTGCTTTCATATTTGGAGTCGACTGCGGTTATGATGTGACACAATCAGGTGGAGATACTGGATACTTCAAAACATCTACACCACTATGACTCCAATTAGGCAATGTAAAAGTCATGGCCTGCTTGGACAGGAACTAAAAAATGAGCATACATCATTCCCAAGATCCATATATTCAGGTAACTGATGCATTCCAAAACAGCAGCAATTCAGCTGCATATCAGACATCCATCTGGTCAGGACCCAATGAAATATCTGAAACTATACAATCAAGTCATCAAATATAATAGGTAGGATGACATTATATGTCTTGTGGCATCAGACGCCAAATGTGGCTCCAAGACACCACATGTAGTGGGTGGGTGCCCGGAGGTGCCGTATTAAAACTCGGTGAGAACTTTGAAGATGTTTTATTTGCTTCCACTACAGTGCTCTGTTCACCTTGGACTGTGTCACAGGCCCCACAATGCTGAGGAAGCACCCCAGTGGCCTGTCCAGTGCAATGCTGTGTCGTGCTGGCCTTGTACGCCAGATGCAGAGTTCCGATTACGTCAGGATGGCTGCACCAGCAGCCGACTCAGCACTGCTCAGTGTGAGCCGTGGCTGGCCAGCTGCGTCCTTCTCACCGGCGTGGCTGAGATCGTGGTGACCAACAAGTGCCCACTATCCAGTGTCTGTGTCTGTGGCTCTCGCCTCTGGAAGTCTCCGGCGTGTGTCGGGAGCTGAGATGACTGCCCGTGGCAGGGAGCCGAGGAGTGGCCCGCCATGGCTGGCTGCGGACTCCGCATTGGCCTCAGAGGGTTGAACCAATGACCCACTGTGGACTGGGACACAGGTGTCCCATCTGTTGCTGCCTGTAATCCAGCGGTATGATATGCCCTGCCATCCAGGAGAGCTGCCATACTTGAATGACTCTTCGTTAGAAAACAACACCTATTTATACTCGGCTGCACACCTCTGTTTCGCGAATGCACTGCTTTGCATCATGTACGCATAACACTGAAGTTGGCCAGTGGCCGTCTTCTGCCTGTGACTTGTGCCAGAGAAACTTCTGTGTGTGCCCCCGTGGCCTCTATTTGCCTTCGCAACTGCTGGTATGCGTAACTTATTGCAATCCGGCCCGCACCTGGTGTAACTCGTGCTCTGATTATTGCACAAAACTAACTTTTCCTATCCTACACAGTGGTGCCACTACATATGTTTGGCAAACATGTATTTTGACTTGGATGGTACAGTCCACTAGTGGCTGGAGAATAACAAAGAGAAGCTTGATAGCTGGGACAAATCCAAGCTGAACTGAAGAATTAAAACAAATATTTTGTAATATTATCAGGAAAACAATTGATGAGTAGGCCACCACATCATGAGAAAATGACAAGTTGCATGTACAAAATAGTTTGACCCCATGCCTCGCTGTGAATTTCAGTATGACAGAAGCCAAAAAAATCTCGCGTGTGATGAAAGGAGTCACAGAAGGTATATACCAAATTCTCCTGGTAAAGAATGTCACAACAACTGAGGAATCCATCAAGTTGTGTCAGTGCATTATGGAAATGCAACAGAAAAGAATTTGACAAAAGAAGTGTGACTGACTCTTGAATATGGTCCATATGGCAGTTGTGGAAGACCAACGTAACTTCACTTCTGTCATCTTCCAGGTAGTGAGAGATGAGATATAGTAGTTTATGGCAACCAGAATGGTTAGACTGAATAAACAAGAGACAACAACCATGAATATTGAACGCACAGATCAGGTATAGTAGGGAATGTTGAAGAAGATGTATATCAGTCTTTACCACCAATCTCCTCCAACAGTTGACAATGCTAGGAATAATGGATGTGGCAAATTCAGACTTCTATCGCAGCTGTCAAATGAAAATCCAATGTCTGAATAATGTAGGTTCAACCAACTCCTCAAACTACACTTAAATTTACACTTCTTAGTCATGCCCGTTAATTCTGTGTACCACTGGCAGTACATCTGTTCTATATTTTTGTGCAAACAAAAGAACTTATATCTAGCTACAGCTAATTGGACTTGCTGGTCATAGTACTTAGTTAATGCAGTGATTACTTGGTCATAGCTGAGATCATCAGGAGATGCTGTTGGGAATAGTTTTCATATTACCCCGAACACTGGGGACCCTGCAATCAAAAGAAAGTATTGCAACGCAGCGGTTACTTGGTCGTAGCTGAGTTCGGCAGGAGATGGGGTTGGGAATAGTTTTCATATTACCCTGAACACTGGGGACCCTGCAATCAAAAGGAAGTATTGCAACTTTACAGTACCTTCAACATGGTGAACTTGACAATGTGCTTGGAGCTGAGTCAGGTATTGGATCCATTCTTCTTCTGTTTCATTAAATTTCCAGAACATTGGTATGCTGGTTGGCAGCACTTGTTGGACTGGTTGGCTGTGCAGCCAACACAGCTTGTGCAGCCAGTTGTTGTCGTACCATTGTCAGTGAGGCAGCAATTTGTTGTTGCTGCAGCTGAAAAGCTTGTGTTAGATCCATCGCATCGGCCATCTGTGGCTGAGGCACAGGGGCAGGCGGTGGAGGGAGTGGGATAGCCATTGTTTACATAAATACGTTATATCAAAAAGCCAACAAAGCTTCTGAAAAGAGAAATTTGAGTAGTTCTGCAGCTACCCCTACCCCCATCCTCCCTGGAATACATGCAAGAACACAACAATAATTGAGCAAATAGAAATGAACACCCCTGCAAGCTAAAACACAAGAGAAGCAAGCAAAATCTTCAGCGAAGTTGATTTACTTCATCAGAACTGAATTGTCCTCATCGCCAGTGTTGTGTCCTCGTTGCCACTGTTGAGTCTTGAACCATATGAATCAAGGGAGAGGATGTTGTTTGGTGACTGGTATGCTATTTCTACAACACAATTGCACACATGTATTAAGAGGGTTCTTTATTTACTTAAACAGGAAGCTACTTATCTTAAAGAGAGTCCATGTTTTGTGGTACAAGCTCTTCCGTAGTCGTCCATACTAGTCACACTGCTAGTTAAGTACAAGTCCTGCTATACAATGAAAGGTAGACACCAAACTGAAGTGCGTCACTGACTGAGCTAGTGCCTGAGCGACTGTGCTAGTGACTGAGACTGAGACACTCTGGTCAGCAGCGGTGACCTAAATACTTGCAGTCAAGAGAGCATTGGCAGCATGTTGCTTGCGAGTCTGTCTTGGCCTCTCTCCTGATAGGCACACTTTATCCAGTGCCTACTATCGATTTTACAGTGATTTAATGATAAAGGATGCAATAAATTCAACATCACATATAGCAGAATACAGGAACATATCTTGAAGTTCCTTGATCCATCACATCCCCAAGTACTGAAAATCTTAGAGCCATAGTGGCTGATAAGTTTGACCAAGTCCCGATTTGTTGGGGCAAGTAGTCCCTTGTTCGCAGCCACCTGATGCAGTCACAACAACAAGCACACACACAGCCGCATGGACAGCCATGTAGACATGTAAACAGGCCTGTGAATTTAGTGAAGTCTTGCCCTAGATGTTTCGCTCACCATAAAAGACAGGATTGCCCGTCACATAATGCAATGTGTTACATGTGTGGAAAAAAAAGGCCATGTCCAAGCAAGAAAGATGCCAATTTTGCCCACTCTCAGAAAAATCAGTCTCGTGCACATGCATTGAACATTGTGTTTTCAAAACCTACCACATGTTCTGACAAAAGTAACATTAAGGTTGAGCCTCCTTCTCACCCTAGTGCCATGCAATGACTTCTAACAAACTATTTGCTGGCTGTCATGTGAACTTTCAGTTAGACACTGGTGCCTCAGTAACTTAGTTTAATAGTGCCATGTATGAACAGTTAAACTCACCATACCTTTCTAAATCTAGCAAGAACCTTACTGCTTACAATGGACAGGAAATTCCAATGCTTGGACAATGTAGTTTGCCTGCCACTTACGAATCTCACACTAGCACAGTGAATGAAATCAAGACAGTGAGAACATATTCGGTTTAGATACCTTTGATTTGTGTGGCCTTAGCATCCAAGACAATGTACTTTCAGTATCAGCTTTTGACCCAAAGGACAATGCAGCTAGCTTGCTTAAAGAATTTCCTAAACTATTTTCAGAAGGAATGGGAAAAGCTAATAACTTTGTAGTGTATCTTATGTTGAGAGACAATGCACAGCCTAAGTTTTTCTGGCCTGCCTCATTACCGTTGCTTTAAGAGACAAAGTAGCCAGTGAATTGAAAGAATTGTAGTATAATGGTGTAATTACTCACATTCAAGCTAGTCAATGGGCAAGTCCTCTTGGTGTGTTGCCTGAACCTTTTGGTCACACTTGCATTTATGTTGACTACAGTCAACCCACAGATAGTAGTTGACACTTACCCATCACCTCGCCTTGAGGAATTCATGGATGGGCTTGGTTCAGAATGTTACTTGTCTAAGATAGATTTGCGTAATGCTTACTTAAAAAATCCATTGGATGAAGAATCACAGAAAGTGTTTGCTGTAAATGCCCGCTTAGGACTGTTCAAGTATTTGCATTTGCCCTTCGTCATTGCTCCCACACCTGCCATTTTTCATTTTTCAGCATTATTTGTAACAACTGACTGCAAAAGTGCCATTTTGTTCAAACTACCTTGATGGTATTGTCATCTCAGATCATACACCAGATGAACACATTGCCAGTTTGTGTACTGTTTTTTAAGTGTTCTCAGAAGCAGGACTCAAGTGTCATCTCGAAAAGTGTGATGTCTTTCAAACTGAACTACAGTACTAAGGTCATGTGATAAACAGTCAGGGCGTGCACCTCCTCCAATCTTGTTTGCTTTCAATCTGTGACCTGCCTGTTCTTTGCAATGTGCCTGAACTGCAGTCAGTTTTAGGCAAGATTACGTACTACATTTGGTTTATACCAAATGCCACTCAGATCGCAGCTCCATTGCATCACTTACATTGGAAAAATGTTTCTTTTGTATGGGCTAAAGACTGTCAAGATCAAATCAGAAACTCAAAAATGCTTTGCTTAGTGACAGATGTTTTGTACATTTTGAACCTGCTGCCAAGCCAGTAGTTTTGCTAGTCAACACTTCTTCCTATGGAATCGTCACTGTGCTTTCGCACAGAATTGATGTACAAGACAGAATTTTTGCTTTTGCCTCAAAGCTGTTAACTGAAACTCAGTGCAGTTATTCTCAAACAGAAAAAGGAGCTCCCACTATTGTGTATGGTGTGACCAAATTCCATCACTATTTGTATGGTCAGAAGTTCTATTTAGTGACAGATCACAAACCTTTGCAGACCTTGTTTCATCTGTCAAAGCTGATTCCTACATGCACTGCTCAAAAAATGCAATGATGGATTTTGTTGCTTTCACAGTATCAATATAAAATTGTGTACAGACCTACGGCAAAGCATGGCAATGCGGACACCTTATCTTGCCTTCCAATTGGCCCAGACTCTGCTTTTGATGCATCTGCCACATCTTGTTGCCAAATTGTTATGCACAACTCTGAATTGCTGGAATCTTTTCCCTTGCACTACAGAAAAATGCACAGGCCATGGAAGCAGACCCAGACCTTGAGATGTTGTTGGATTATATTAGCATGTTTTGATATCATTCATCGAACAGTATCCAGAACTCAGTTGTGCACCGATATGCCGGCCGGGGTGGCCGAGCGGTTCTAGGTGCTACAGTCTGGAATCGCGTGACTGCTACAGTCGCAAGTTCGAATCCTGCCTCGGGCATGGATGTGTGTGCTGTCCTGAGGCTGGTTAATTTTAAGTAGTTCTAAGTTCTAGGGGACTGATGACCTCAGAAGTTAAATCCCATAGTGCTCAGAGACACTTAAACCATTTTGCATTTCAGCATAACCTTTCAGTACAACAGGGTCTGATTCTAGTTCAAATTGGCTTTGGACAATCACGTGTGCTTATTACCAGAGTGTTGCAAAAGAATGTGTTGTGATTGCTCCACGCAGGACATTGTGGAATTGTTTGCACTGAACAGTTAGTGTCACAGCACTGTACTTGGCAGGGCAAGGACGCTCACACTGAACAAATGATGTCACAGTGTCACGCATGCGTGGAAAATGAATCTGCTCTGATACAGACATTCTCAGCTTGGCCTAAGACTCAGATTCCATAGTAACAAGTGCACATAGACTTTGCAGGACAATTTTGGAATACTTGTTGGCTCATAGTGGTAGATTCTTTTAGCAAGTTTCCATTTGCAGTTCCTATGGGTTCTACCACATCATGTAGCGCCATTCAAGTGTTGTCCTCCATCTTTTGCTTAGAAGGTTTGCCAGAGGTACTTGTGTCAAGCGATGGACCACAGTTCACTTCACATGATTTTGAACAGTTTTGTGAATGAAATGGCATTCACTGTCTGTTGCACCGACAGTCCAACAGAGAAGCAGGATCCTTTGTTTGAACTTTTAAGCAACAAATGGCCAAGCTTTGCACTACCCACACATTGTAACAATTTCTGAAAGTCTTTCTCGCCTCCTATTGCTCCACCTACAAGACGGACCATCACCAGTGGAACTTCTGCATGGCTGCTGCCACTGGACACTGCTGTACTTGCTGCGCCCTCCACAGCATCCAGCGCCACCAATGGTGTGCAAGTATTGCTTTGCAGTGCATGATCTTATAGTTTTCAGGGTTTGTGGCAACCGTGGGCACTGGGAAAGAGGCATGATCCAGGAACGCATTGGCTCCATTATGTACTTGATTGCAGGTTCCGATGGTTTGCAGCATGGCCACCAGAACCAGATTCGTGCATGTCATTTGCCCCGTGATTCTGTTGCTTTTCTTCCCTCAGGTTTATGGTCCTACAGGACTGCACGGCCTTTGCAACCAACCGCTTGTGCCACCAGGACACTCTAGGAAGAGCGGAGGGCTGATGCGCCCTTGGCCCCACCATCCCTGCTCTCTGATCCAGTGGACCTGGACCTGCCATTGCCATCACCATCATTGCCCCAGGGTATGTCCTTAGGCCTGGACATGTGCTCTGGCATCAGTTTTCTGGAGGATGTTTCTGTTGCCTTGAAAGCCAGATGGTGGGGTATGGTTGGCAGTATGCCATCCTAGCAAGTCACGGCTCCTGGCTCATTTCAACATCCAGCGTCCTGCCTCCCTCCCCATTCTCGTTCGCATCCTTCCTACACAACAACGATGTATCATTTTGGGGAGGAGGAATGTGCTGGCATAAGCTGTTGGTAGCACACCAGTTGGCAAAGATGTAGCAATAAGTTCGATAGTAGGCACCGGATCAAGCATGCCTATCAGGAGAGAGGCCAAAGACAGACTCACAAGCAACACGCCGCCAACACCCTGTCGACCGCAAGTATTTAGGTCACTGTTGATGACTGGAGAGTCTCAGCCTCAGTCCCAGCCACTAGTGCAGTCGCTTAGGCACTAGCTCAGTCACTGACTTACCAACTCGCACTCCAGTTTGGTCTCTCTCATTCATCGCATAATGGGACTCGTACTTCACCAGCAGTGAGGCTAGCATGTACCACAACATGTGGTCTCTCTTTAAGATAAGTAGCTTCCTGTTTATGTAAATAAGGAACCCTGTTAATATATGTGTGCAGTTGTGTTGTAGAAAGAGGATGCTGGCCACGCAACACCATCCTCTCCCTTGATTCCTATAGTACAAGACTCTACACACTTAGCCATGAAATTCATGAAAACTATGCTAGGCAACCATCCATGGAGATGGGACCACCACAGATGAAAATCTTCCTTGGATGACAGTTACCAAGATGTCATGAAATCTCTTCAGTGTCATCATCAATGGCCAACCAATCTGGGTGCTAATTGACCCAGGGCCTGCATCTCCTGTCCTCATCATCACCAGCTAAAGAAGACTATTTTCTGTGATACAAAAACGATTGTGGTGAAAGTCATAAATGGGAAATACATCCAGCTGAGAGGAAGATATGTTTCAAAAATAACTCTCAATGGTACAACACAGCCCTTCACATTTTTAATTTTAGAGAACATAGTCATAATGGTATTCTCAGATGAGACTTCTTGCAGGCATCATTAGCACTCTGAACTGTGGTAGATCAAAACTCCAGACTGATGAAGCTATAACACCAAGCACAAATAAAAATAGTTGCTCTGGGAGGTTGTTTGTCATCAAATATGTTGCTGTCCTGCCGTCATCAGCTAGATGAGTTCCAGTAATCAGTGAAGATGCTCAGTTAAACAGTAAAGATTTGTCAATTGCCAAAAGCTACTCAGGCCCCTGAAAGAAATCTAAGTGCCAGTGTTGTTTGTCATAAGCATTGCAAGTGTATGGAATAGAATAGAATTGAAGTTTATTGTCTTGTTACATACAATTTCAAGCCATTGGCTTAATGTACAGGAGACTCGTCAAGACACAAAAACTAGTTTACAATTTTCCTTATAATATCAGTAATATAACATATGGTACTGAATAATTACTTAATTAAACAATTAATCATTTTTCTTCAAAAGTAACAAACTTTTAAAGATTAACAGTTCTAAATACTTGCTCTCTCCTGTTTAATTTTTCAGGATGTCATTTATGAATTCTTCTACTAAATAGTAGTATTTGTGCACTATTTTCTCATATAAACTTTATGCTGAGCAATTCTCTTCCTTTCACCTTGTTATAAATTTTCATGCCCATATAATGTGGAGTTTAAGTTTTAAATGGTGGGTGGGTAGAACAAAAATTATTTTGATGTCTGGTGTTATAATCATGTTGAAAATATGCTAAAAACAAATCAGGATTACTGTGTACAAAGATAATCAGCTCATATATGTATAGTGAGGGAACACTTAGTACACTTAGAGTTTTTAGGAGGGGGCAACACGATTTTCTTCACCCTACATTGTGCTTATTTCTGATGATGGTTTTCTGAGGTTTTAGTATTCAACACCTATGGTTTGAGTTACCCCAAAATACAGTTCCATACCTTATTGCTGACTCAAAGAAACTGTGACAGACTACTTTCCTTATGCCCATACTGGTAGCACTGTACAATATCCTCATTGAAAATGCTAGGTTATTTTAATTTATTTGCAAGGTACTGTATATGTTATCACCATGATAGGTTTTTATCTAGTTTCATTCCTAGGAATTTCATACGGCTATCTTCCTGCAGATCCTGGTTTCTGTGACTGACTGGAATATGATTTAATTTTGCTTCTTTTGTTGTAAACTGAATTATCTGAGTATTTCCATTTTTAATTTTAATCTGTTACATACAATTTTTCTAAAGTATTTAATATAGTTTGTGGAATTTGATCAGTACCACCACTTTCAATGATTGCAGATGTGTCATCTGCAAATAAAACTCAATGACTCTCATTATTAAGTGGCAGATCATTTATGCAAAACAGAAACATAATGGGACCTAAGACAGACCCTTGAGGTACTCTATGTGAAAAGGTTTTCCATTTTTAAGTATGGGGTACTCCATGTGAAATGGTTTTTCATTTTGAAGTATAAGTTCCTGTCTCTGATGATATAACCACTCTTTGTGTAAATCATTGTAACACCATGTCCCTAATTTCATACTTTTCCAGTATACAGAGTAGCAAGGAGTGATTAACATTATGAAAGACCTTTGATAGGTCACAAAAAATTCCTGTGGCATGCAGTGAGTTGACTAGAGATGAGTTAATTTCATCAACAAAATGATTTATAGCAAATACTGTTGTTTTGCCTCTTTGAAATCCATAGTGATTTTTTGAGATTATTGTAAATTTTTCTATGAAATTTTGAATCTGTATGGTGACTACCTGTTCAACTATTTTTGATAGTGATGGAAGAAGAGAGACTGGGTGATAGTTTCCCATATGTTATTTTGTGCCTTTTTGAATACTGCCTTAACTACTGCATACTTCAGAGTACTTTTTAGTGGTAGTATCACTTTTCTATATCTTTTACAGTAGTTTTGGTAAATGTACTGAAAAATTCACCTTCAGATTGCTCACAGTTGAAGAAATTTACCTATTCTGGGTAATCTTCTACACTGATGTTTGATTTGTTAACATTTATAATGAATTCATTAAATAATTCAGAAATTTGACCAGGATTTATAACAGTTTTATCCTCTATCTTGATTTCAGAAATATCATGGCTTCTACCTGTGGCATCTGTTTCTGCTTTGATCACTGATGGTAATGCCTTTGATTTGTTTTCACTATTCAAGGAGAACTTTAGATCATTAATAGTCACGAGCAGCAACAACTCACCCCTAAAGGCATGTGCTGAACCAGTCCAGCAAGGGCGGCTGAGTGCCATCAGTGAAACATTGTGCTCCACTATACTACAGACAAATCAGTGATAACAGTGATAAATGGCCCAAACACACACAAACAGACACAGCTAGCAGGATAATGAAATAGGCTTAAAGCTAGACTACAGCAAATAGCTTTACCCTTAGAACCACATGTAAAGCAGTTATACCCAAAGCTTTGACTTTCACATATCAGAAGTAGAGAGAAGTGTGAGCACACACTAAAGAGCTTCATGTGTGAAGTTCCTAGGCACCTAGATGGACAAAAAACTGAGGTGTCAGCAGATCATGAATAAGTAACCCTTAGTTCTGTCTTGTTTACTCTTACAATACTTTCCTTTGGCATACTCTTCTAGGAAAATGCAACTAAGGCCAAATATATTTATACTAAATAAGCATCCTTTAAGGGTATTGTCTAGAACTGATGACCAAACATCTGGCAGGTGCCCCTTCAGGCACATAATGATTCTTACATTAATATGCCAATACATTTACTTCCTAATGGCAACAATGATTAACAAAAGCGTAAATTTAGGATCTCATTCATGTCATAAGAAGATACTCAGTGACATATATACATAGTCAGAACAAACACTAGTGTAAGTGAGCAATGTGATTTGATGGTGTGCAATGTAGATTATCCACAATAAACTCCTGAGCAATGAGTTAACAAAAGAAGAGCCTGCACAGACATGGCTCTTTAATATTCATCAAAATGTTAAAATGATGTTTATGAAATAACACAAGGAAACTAGAACATAAAGGGGATGATAATATTAAAGACAGTTTAATTAAGAAACTTAGCAAATTATAGTACACACAAGGAAACAGGATTGCAGACATACTTACAATGATGTGCAAAATTTAAGACTCATGTTGGTAAACTGTCACAGTGTGGTAAGGAAATTGGTATAAGTCTGGCAGCTGTTAGAAATGTATGAACCCCATGTTGTGACTGGTGTTATGCTGTGTCTTGGTTAACAACGTATTGCCATGTAGTAACCACAGTGAGTCCAACTACAAAGCAGGACCCTCAGTGAAGTATAAAATTTAGTGCTGAAAACATTTTCATTATGAACTCTAACATACAGACAAATCAGACCCAAAGTACTGGATAGAGAGTGCTGCTATTTACACAGACATAGAGTATTCCAGAATATGCAAATATTACAAACATAAGAGATTTCGAGAACCTCCCAGAAATGAAAATTAATAGGTTGGTGCATAAGTTCATAGGGTTTTTCCATATGTTTAATAAAAACAACAGATACATATAACAGAGCTTTTAGTCATCAGTAACATAGTCTCCCTCACTATTTACAATAATCTGCTAGTGCTGGGTAAGTTTTTGTTTGATTCCATGACTGTAGAACTCTTGTGATTTTGAGGTGAAGAACTTGTGGAGCTATCTTTGAAGTGTATTTTCATCCAGAAAGGAAGTTCCTTGAAGACTGGCTGATTGAGAGTGAAAAAGGTGAAAATCTGAGATCACAAGATGAGATGTGGATTGACTTCCCAACCCAACTCCTGTGCAGTGCCTTTTGTTAGACTAGCAGAATGCAGGTGGGCACTGTCATAGAGTAGCGTCATCTCATACGGTCATATTGTCATTGTTCTTGGACTGCATCTGCAAGATGTCTCAGTTGTTGACAATAAAAATCAGCAGTGATGATTACATTTTGGGGAAGCACTTTAATTACATCACACCATCACTGTTCCACCAGATACATAATATTATCTTTTGTGGGTGTGTGCAGGTCTTTTTACAGGTAGTTGCTGCTTTCTTTGAGCTCAGCCATTCCTTTCTTTTGTTATGTTAGCATAAAGGCATGATTTCTCATAAGCAGCAATCATACAGGATAGGAATGGTCAGTGTTGTTCACATGTCAATTGATGACAATTAAGCAGATGTGCACATATGGCCACACATTGATTTTTGTGATTTTGGGTTAGAGCATATGGCACACATGCACCTGATTTTTTAACCTTCCCCATTGCATGCCAAATGTTGCATGGTGGTGGAATAATCACAGTTCATCACAATTGCCAGTCCTCAAGTGATGTGGATCATTGTTGATTAATGTGTTTAAATAACATGGAAGTTCTTTCTTACTGTGGAGAGTCACTGATGTTAAAATGATCCTCCTTAAAACAAGAAAACCATTTTCTTGCCATGCTTTTTGTGCAATGGCGTTATTTCCATACACAGCACAAATGTTTTTGGCTGCCTCCACTGCTCCCATCCCTTTATTGAACACAAACAGTAGAACATGTTGGAAATGTTCTGATTTCTCTGCTTTGCACCCTATTCTATACCACCAACAGCTCTACTCACTATCTCCAGTTGACAAAATAACAATATGTAAACTCAAATACACAACAGTGAACTACAAATAAAAAATGGCAAATAAACTCAGAACAACCATAAACCCGGTACCAACAAGCAAAGTAAATATGCTTCAAACTTAGATGCCAATCTAATACTACACAACAAATAATTGCAACCTAATACTAAACAACAAATAATTGCTGATGGTCAGGTTTGAACTGGTCACCTGCAGTATGCCTGCAACACACTGCATGCACCACAGCTCATGGCATAGCTCCTTCTTGTGCTAATTCAGATCTTCTCACGGGAGCCAACTACAGCATATTGGATTTAGATCTCATCAGTGGTTCTCTGTAAGACAACACTGATGGATCCTTGCACTCTGGTCATGCTGTCACATCCTCTTCACTGTGATGGACATCAAAGGTAGACCGTCCCATCGAAGCTTTGATATCATTGAGTGGGTCTACAGTTTCCTTGAATGAAAAGCCCACATAATTGATCTGCACCTCATGATTGTAGCAGGACTTTATACAAAGGACATATATAATGTTTCTATCCTTTGTTTTCTTATTGATGGATTGTAATCTTCAGCTTCATATCTGATGTTCAAAAAATGATGAAGAATACAATACAGCCCAAAGTAGTGCTTTAGTTACCTTTCTGATAAACCCACTCTTCGCAGAGACATAAAAATCCACACCAAGTCTTCATGAATCTAACTCACTGGTGTAATGGTGCTCTCGATTATTCTCCTGGGTACCTAGTGTTTTTTTGTGAGCAGCTGCCTTGCTGCTCTAATTCCAGTGATGAGGTGCTTCACATAGTCATTTTGAGTATCATCTGGTGGATGGAAAAATGTATCAGTTGTTGATTTGTTGTTGTGACCGTGGAGCAAAAAGAAAGGTATGAAGGCTACAGTGTCATGCATTACTGTATTGTATGCACATGTAATGATGGGCAATATTTCTGGTATTCTGGTGCAGCATGTCTGAAGGCCCACTGGATGCTATGGAAATAGATGATGGCCACTAGGTGCTGCGTCTGCATCTGTGTCTGAGGGCAGTGCTGTCACCGCCATGGTTGTGCTCACATTCGAGGAGATATGTTTGTTGCTGTCCTATTATTATTCACAGCACTTCTATGTGGTCACATCATGTCTCAAGTTCCATCAGTACCACAAACATACTGGTCAGTTGTGCCATTCGTGGGTGGCAGATCTGCAAGTGTTTGGTTGATGTTGTGATTTCACTTGTATGAATCCAGCTGATCTGAGATATTGTGGTCCAGTTGTCTCCTGAAATCACACAGGCAGCAAACAAATGCCTCATAGTTTGACCCCATGTAGTGGCAGTTTAGCCACTGCCCCTGGGGTGGAATTCTCATAAGTCTTTATCTCACTGGTGACGTCATGATTCATCAATTTTTGATGTTTCCATAGCCTCTGATCAGCCTCTCACACTCCATCAATTTAAGCAGTTGGGTCTCCTATCTTTCCCTAGCTGCTTTACTGTGCAGACTGTCTGGATTGCTGGGAGCACTGCACCCGTTCTGGGTCCTCCATCAACCATCAGGGCAGCTGGATGCCATCTTCCCCTCTGTGTGCACCACGGGATGGTAAATAAACTTCAGGCCATTGTTTCTCAGGGTGATCCTTCCACCACTAAGTTGTGTATTGATCTCATGATTAAAAACCAGGACACCCACTTCAAGGTGGAGACAGGCACTACCATTTCTTTGATTAACCTCCAAATATATGCTCACCTTGATTCCCCTGACTTGTTCCCACCCTCCCATATGTTGGTCCCTTATGGTGACAGTTTGATTTATCTTTGAGGGCAATTCATAGTTGATGTTATGTACAAGCTGGTTGTACAGCTGGTAATTCTGTTTATTGTTGACAGCCACTTGTTGGGCAATGTTTTTGTTATCGATGCCATCTCTCTACTTGGATTCTCCAATGCTGATTAGGTTCAGGTCATCTCAGACACTGATCCATTTTAGGAGCTTGAAGACCTCTGTACTGCCTCTTAACCTCTATGAGAACCTGCCCTGGGGTGTGCCACAGACTTCCAGGCCCACATTTCTTTATGTCCAGATGCTGTGCCTGTTTGTGCCTAGCATGGCCTCTTCCTCCGTACAGGTGGCTGTTAAGCAAGAACTCAATCGCCCCCACAAAACTCAGGTGATTGGACCTGTCTTTACTAGTGCTTGTGCCGTACCCATGGTAGTGGTCAAGAAACCCAATGGCTGTCTTGCTATGTGGAGATTTTAAACTTGACAATTAATGCCCAGGCACAAGTGGAAACCTATCCCACCCTGCATCCAGAGGTCCTCCTCACAAAGCTTGTTGGAAGTGAATATTTTTCCACATAGACCTTGCTAATGAGTATTTACAGATCTATCTGAATGAGGAATCACAACACATTATGGTCATCAACACCCTATTTGGCTTAGACAAACCCAGGTGCTTGCCCTTTGAGATCTCTTCCACTATGGCAAGTTTCCAGAGGTACCTGGAAGAATAGACAATGACCATCTCAATGACATAACTGTCACGGGCACTACACATCAGGACCACATGCGCAACCTTTGTACCCTCTCACTACATTGCGTGATACAGGGTTCAGGTACCACTTACACAAATGTCAGTTTTTCCAAAGCAAGTGGAATACCCTTGGCACTTGCTCAACAGAGATGGGATCCATGCCAGTGACCACAAAGTTTCTGGCACTGACTCTCTACCCTGCCCACAAAACTTACAGGAGCTGCAGGCTTTTTTTTGGGAAAGGTGAATTATTATTCTAAGTTCCTTTGACAAGTAGCCTACATCATGCATCTGCTTAACCAGCTTTGGAAGAAGGGCATTCATAGTAGGTGGACAGCTGCCTGTGAGCAAGCTTTCTTACAGCTGAAGCATCTGTTGTGATCAGCACCCTGCCTTACATCCTTTGCTCCATTGCATCCACTGGTATGGCCACAGATGTTTCTCCCTAAGGCAATGGCACAGTACTAGTGAATAGGAATGATGACTGTATTGAGCAGCCAATTGACCATGTGACAAAGACCCTGACACCCACTCAAAATAACTATTTGCGGATCGAGAAAGAAGCTTTGGCAATCATCTTTGCCATTAAAAAAATTCCATGTTCATCTACTTAGGACCAAGTTTACACTCATTAAGGGCCACAGACCATTAGTAGTTCTCTTTGGGCCCCACTCTTAGCTTCCAGAGTGAGTTGCATGATGACTCCAATGCTGGGTGCTCTTCCTCAGTTCCTACATTTATGGCATTAAGTACAAACCCACAACATAACACACAAATGCAGATACCCTTTTTCATCTGCCTTTGGGGCCCAACTCAGCATTTGACCAACATAAAATCTCACACTTCCACATCGATGAGGAACAATAGCACAAATTGGACGGGTTTGCCATTACAGCTGTTCACATAGTTGCAGATGCAGACTGCAGTGTGTCATGCGCTATGTACTCCAGGGGTGGCCTACTTCTCATTCCAAGTCCATTCATCTGGAGCTTTGGGCCACAGCTCTCCTCTCCCACCATTTGTTGGTTGCCTCTGATGTTTTTCTGCTTGATGTGGAGATGGATACTCAGCATGTAGTCGTCCTGTCTACCCTCCACCTCCAAGGTGTACAACTCCATTGAAGGCATTGTGGAATGTAGCAGATGAAAGCCGTTGCAAGGCCTCATACCTACTGATGGGACTAAAGAAGGACATGGGGACCATGGTCCACAGTTGTACTGCTTGTGCCTGAAACCAGGCAGCTCCACCCCAGTCTTTTGCCCCCTGGCCCACCGCCCATCACTCCTGGGACCACATTTACCTGGACTTTGCTGGCCGCTTTTCAAGATCTGTGTGGCACGTTGTCATGCATGCTTATTCTGACTACCAATATGTGGTCAGCATGGCGTCCACAACCACTAAAGCAACTGTCGCTGTTCTCGTCCATATTCTAGCCATCGAAGGGCTTCACTGCACCGTTGTGTCTGGCAATGGACCACAGTTCATGGCAGTGGCTTTCAAACAGTAAAGTTCCTTCAATTGCATCAACCACCTGCTTATGCCATTGTTTCATCACTCCTCCAATGGTGAAGTGAAGCACACAGAGAAAGCATTCAAGCATCAAATATTCACAGGTGTGAGCACTTACACCATCATAGCTGCACTGGACACTGTTTCTGAGCACTTACAGGACCACCCGTATCCACGACTGTAACCTGGCAGAGCTCCTCCACAGATGACATCCGTTTACTCCCCTCCACCTCCTGGCCTCACAGCCCACAGATTCCTGGACAAAACATGCTGGGCCTTTTGCTGGGCTCAGCCATGTGGCCATGCTCATGTGGGGCAAAACCCTCGTAGATGCCGGCCATGCTGGTTGCCACCTGTGGGCATTGACTCACGATTGTGGACAATCTGAAGGGTTTGGAGGGTCAGCATACCAACTATCTCCATCTGCACCTATCATCTGTACTGCCATCAATGACTCAATTGGTCCTGGAAGGTGCACCTTGCCGCTCCCTCACCTGGACAGGTACAACTTATACTCACAGGCCCTAGCAGCAGTTCCTGAGAACATAGGCCCAGAAGTTAATATCTCAGTGCAACCTCCACCCTCTCGGCTGTTGTTGCCTGTGTTATCATTGCTGCTGCTATATGCCCCTGCATGTTGCCAGCTGCATCAGTTTTTTCCTCCCTGCCAGTGGGCATCTGTGCTGGGCTTCAGCCTGAGCCGCCTGTTTACCTTCCCCAGCATCGTCTGGGGTGCTTCCGAGCTCTGCCCATTTCAAGGACAAGTCCTGCTGAACAGTATGGAAATCAATAACGGCCACTAGTTAGCACATCTGTGTCTACAATCCCTGCTGTGGCTGCAGTGAGCACCACCACCTAGACACACCCACCGCGTTGGAGTATTGGCGCCCACAGCTTCCCTTCAAAACCAGCAGCACAGTGGATCTACAAGCAGATGTGATTTCTCTGTGCTACAGTAATGATCTACACATTGTTCTCTTCATTCTGAATTTGCTACATTGTAGTTTTTGATCTTGGATTGCTCGCTGGACTTTTATTCTGTTGTGCCATCTCCATTGTTTGTCTTTCCCTTGTTTTGTCCATCTATTACTCTTTGGAGCTTTACTGTCTATGCTCTCAGCCACTGGGTCAGTTGGCCAATCTCTGCTGGTTCTAGACTTGTTATCAGTTTTGTCTGATTCTGATCACTATAATATTGTATCCCAGCCTCCTTGTGCAAGGTCAGTGTAAATTGAAAGTGTATCTGTCAATGTCTTATAAAAGTTTTCTGTCAGGCCACTTGCCTGCAGATGGTAGAAGTTGTCAACCTGTGGATGGTGTCACAACATGAAATTACCTGTGATACTAGTCTTGACTGGAAAACTTTTCTACGATCAGAGATAATCACATGTGGTGCTCTTGGCTTCAAAATGACGTCTTCTACTAGGAACACTGAAATTTAAAGCACTTTGGCAGTTGGCACAGCTTTAGTGCCACCATAGCCTATGTGTCAAGGTAACATGTAAAATCTGGGAATTGTCTTTTACTTAAGTGAGAGCATTAAAGCACAATGCATTAAGGAATGACTGACTTCATTTATTCTTTTAAATAGCAACAGTCTCATATTGCCAGCAGTACACATTAACTGTGACCTTACATTAAGAAGCACATATTGTTTTGTTTGTTATGAACCTTCTGTTTAATTTCCAACACACTCCTTTAAACAAAACATACATTATTATCTCACCAAACATTTGGAACCATGTCTCTGAAAATATATCTATTAAACAAAAAAAAAATATTTTAATTTCAATTAAACCTCAACTTTTTCTATCTTTCTTGGAACCATGTCTCTGAAAATATATCTATTAAACAAACAAAATATTTTAATTTCAATTAAACCTCAACTTTTCTTTTAGTCTTTTAAAAGCAATACTTTGAAGACACTTAGTTACAATGTCAGCAAGTTCTTCTTGAGTTGGACAGTACTGTATGTTGAACTAGCCATGACTCGATTTATCACTGATGAACTGATACTTCACATCAATCTTATTGCTTCTTCTTGGCATTTGACCTTATTTTATCATTTATATTGCACTTTGATTATCCACACTAAGTGATGTTTTCATGTTTTTATTCAGGATTTTTTTTTCTGAAAGTATTCAGAACCATCATCTGTTGGCAACACTGCAGATATGTATTCTGCTTCAGTGGAAGATAGCGCAATTGCAGACTGTTTATTGCGGCACCAAGTAATGGGAGCATTATTGTACAGGAATATGTATCCTCTAGAACTTTTTCTATCTTTCTTGTCACTGCAGAATCTGCATCACTGAAAGTCACCATTTCTGTTTTAGTTTTTCTGAGGAGTAGGATATTCCACTCCCGGTCATTGAATTCAGGTATCTCAAATTTCTATTCAGATTTTGGGTATCTGTGTGATTTCAGATTGCTGATTGATTTACTTTCATAGTTCACTTCATACGCCAGGTCCAGTCTTGTTTTACATGTTAAAGGCAATAAACTGTCTATCATTTCACAATATGGAAATTCTGGCTTTGCTATATTAATTTCTTCAATTTCTCCTTGTGGTGATTTTTTTCATTCTGTACGTTTTTGTTGCTTCTTCAGCATCTTTTTCTTGATTAATACAGATTATATTTTCTCTTGTCTGTTGGATTTCAAGTCCAAGTTACATTGTTGCTGGTTCATCAGTTGTAATTTCAGAATTTTTCTTCAGTTGCTGCATGAGATATTTCATTTAACAGATGTCTTCTCCTAACAGAATCCAATAGTCAACATGTACAGGAAGATACATTTTCTTCTCAGTATCTGATTTAAAAACACAGTGGTCAGATTTCTTTATTGTGACTGGTAGCAGATAATTTTCTACACCTCATAAAGGAACAGTCATGGAGTTCGACAGCATCCATTATGGATAGAATTAGTTTGTATTTAAAACCCAGTTTTGTTTGATTTTGTTGACATGTTTTTGCAACTAGCCTAGCTTTGTCCATTCTTTTTCTTGAAAAATCGATTTTTCTGTGATTATTTCTTTTCCACAAGCAGTTTCCTTATCTACCAGAGTACATGTTTCATTTTTCTTCAATTATTCTTTTTCTTCGTATTTTATAGCCCTCATGCAATTTTTTATGTCTTCACCTTCAATACATTCTCTGTGTGTAAGCATGACATAACCATCATATCTCTTTGGCAAATTTACTTGACATATTGCTTTCTGATCTTTTTTATCTGCATCTGGTTCTTCTTATCTTGTTTCTTCTGCGGAATCTTCTTTCTTTTCTTCTTCAAAACCTTACCTCCTTTCTACTTCTTCTTCTTCTTCAAAAATATGGATACCTACAGTTAGATTTATTTCTTCTTTTGTGGTTTCTTCTTTGTTGTCTTTATATTAGTGAGTGAACTCAGCATCTCTTCTTCTGAAAATCTTTCATTCTTAGCATTAATTATAACATAGCCATTGCCTGTATATCCTACAAGAACACGTTTTGCACTCAGTCTATTTTAAACACCCAAGTTGTTTTGTGAAAACCACAGATCCAAAAATACCCAATCTTGACAAATTTGGCCTTCTTCCAGACCACATTTGAGCATGAGTCATACTAACTGCTTTAGTAAGACTTCTGTTCACGAGATAAGCTACAGTCAAGACTACATAGCTTCCACATTTTGTTTTCAAATTTTGAATCAAGCAATATGATAGTAAGATTTATTCTTTTTGCCTCACCATTCAGTTGAGGAGATTCTTTAACTATATAGTCAATCACTATACTCTTCTTTTTGCACCATTACTTAAAGTCAGTACTTCTGTACTCTCCTCCTCTGTCACATCCTATTTTTTGTGTATGCAGATTTAAATGAGCTTCACCTCCATTTACACATATCTCAATGTGGTCTTCTGTTTCATCTTTTGTGTGCAACAAATGTGTATAATCATTAAGACATGTTAAAAAACATTCTTGATAAACATAAGTTGGTGGGCTTACCTGATCACATTCATTTGTATAAATAATCTCAAGAGGTCTTGTTGCTCTGTGCCACACAGTGTTGAATGATTTTCTTACTTTCTTTGCCATGATACACGTTTCACAACAAGGCATGTTCTATTCCGGCACAATATTGTCAACACCATCACACAGCTCTGGTATTTTTTTTTCAGATTATTGTAATTGAAGACTACACAGGAAATAAAAGTTAAGTCAATTTTGTAGATTTTTTAGGAGAGCAATTTTTTAAAGTTTGAAATGATACAACTTCAGTGTTTATTGAAGTATGTTTTTGTAGTTTGTACAGTGGATTGAAAGACCATTTTTAGTATTTCTTAAATGTATTGGAATATTTTTGAAAATTGCAACCTTTGAGTCTATTAGGCTAAATGTCTGTTTTTTAGTTTCTTAATATAAACCTCAAATCATGTTGTAAAAGTCAGAATCTAGTGTGATATTGAGATGATATTTCACAATACGACTGCCATGAAGCTCCCATGACAAAACCCTAATCATATGTGATTCTAGTTATATATCATACAACATGTTTCATGACTAATTGGGTTTTGGGTATAATATTGTTTATCAGTTTTTTGTTTTCATTTTGAATAAACTTCAGTGAATTTTGATGATTAATGAGTCAATGTGATACTTAGTATCTCAATTTTTGTATCCTTATTAAATCACCTGGCACATAACTCCCAATAAACTTCAATCAGTGGTTACAACACATATAATAAAAAAAATAGTTAATGGAATTTAAGTTCAGGTATTAAACATAAATCACAATTTTTATATGCTGCACTGTTCATGTTCTACTTTTTACTTATACACACATGTGTTGTGACTCGCCAATCTTTCAAAGTGCCGCCGCGCAGTTACAAGTGTCCTGTACATGCGGTGCTGTCTGCCAGCCATGCAGCAGCAGCGCCACCTAAGTGGCCACCCAGCCAGCGGCCGCTAGAGGGTTGTTTTGGGGAAGGAGACCAGACAGCGAGGTCATCGGTCTCATCAGATTAGGGAAGGACGGAGAAGGTAGTCGGCCGTGCCCTTTGAAAGGAACCATCCCGGCATGTGCCTGGAGCGATTTAGCAAAATCACGGAAAACCTAAATCAGGATGGCCGGACGTGGCCGCTAGACTCGGACTCGGTGACGATTTGACTGTTAAAGTGTACACCCATCTTACTTTGTTTACTTGATCTGTGACTTTCACGTATTGCGTCATCCTTGAAATATAGTTGTTCAACTTCAAGTTATAACAACATGATACAAAGTAGCTTGATAAAACAATAGATTTACTGCCAGGAAGGGATGTTTGTAAAATACTCTTTGGGCTCTGCAGCATAGAACACCTTCAATTCCTGCAGATCACAATACTTTTCCTTGGGAATGAGGCAGCAGTCCTGAAACATTGAACATGTGATCTCCTATTATCATGCCATCTCAAAAGCTTTATTATTATAAAACAGGAACTGCTATTTCATACAATGAAGTTTAAGTAAATTATTTGTGAATAAATTCTAACTCATGAGATTCAAAATTGATTGTGAGTGTCACAATGTGTGATAAGCCTTGGATGATCAAGTTTTATTCATCTCCTTAATAATTCTGTATTAAAAAGAGGCATATTGGTTGGTGCCTTGATTGCAAGAAATCAGTCCGCTCATGTATCATTGAGCCATAAGCTTCAATAATGTTAAAAGGAGTGGGTTTCACACATGAATCTTTAATTATGTGTAACCAGTCCTTCAGAAGCTCAGCTTTTGTTTTACATCTGATGAGGCTGATGTCTTTGTCACTTTCCAGATATGACTGTTTCTAACTGGGAATGTCACATGAATTGATTCAAAATACTTTGCATGATGACAAGACAGGGGATAAATACTGAAAAGATGTATTTTTTATTTTGACCCCATCTGCATCACAGAAGATTTCCAAATTTTTAATATCTGGATCCAGAATTGGAATGACATAATGATGCAGCAAAGAAACTACTTCATTTGAATGTTTCTTTCCTATCGTTTCAGCTTAAACACACAAACCTGCATTATTATCTGAGAACCAATGTATGTGAAATAGAGAAAACTGGCACTTATACTAGACAATAGGTGTGAGGTTTGCCTCTAGAGCTTTGAAAGTTACAGAAAACTATCAAAATTACTGCATGTATAACTTCAAAGGAAACTAAATGAGATGTTTGATTTTTTATTACATGTTTTACACTAGGTGTCAAGTGATGCTGAACAGATAGGATGAATCTCTTGAATATGTTAAATATCTTCTTGATAGTTAGTTCTCCAGACAATACAGTTTCAGTATTTAATTAATGCTGTAATGACTGGAATTCCCTTCAAGCGACATGATGAGAGTGCTGACATTGTGCACTGTTCCTACTGAAACTAACTATAAAATTCTGACAGTGGAGTGTCATATAAGTTATCAGTATTACTTGTTTGAAAGTACCTGTAGTGAGTGTAATTCAGTGTACCTAACTAATATCCATGTCTTTAGTATACCACTATTGTGTATATAATATACTTAAATATGTCACTACAAAGGTTGTGCTGAGAAAATATTGTAGAAGAACATTCAGATAAGTTGTGATCCCGTGTAAATGCATGACAAGTACTCATATTTAGCACTCATATCAGTAGGTTGTGCTTTTTAATATGTGGTCTAACCCCATTTGCCTTGGTAGTGCTAGACCTAAACTTCATTTAACAACATTCTACGTACTGTAATCTCTTGAATACACACACCCATTCACACTATCACATTCATACACACAATTATATACATATAATTACTCGTATTGTGGTGTTGTCCATATTCTTTGGGACCAACTACCTAAATTCACCTTCCTGCCTTTACCAGGGCATGTTCTTGCATCATTACCTGGAAAAGAAACTTAATAATAACTTATAAACTAAGGACATAGTCACTCCACGGTTAACAAATGTAAAATTTTTCTCTTCACACATGTATCTTTTTACTTTAAGTACATGAATGTTTAAATTCATCAACTCCTCTTTAATCCTCAAACAAATCCTTCTTTTATGAGAGCACAAATATTCAGAGCATGTCTGTCATTTCAAATTACGTTTTTCAGTCCTTCCATGTTCATACTATGATTACATTTGCAAATAATTTGTGTGGTTGTAGACAGACACAACCTTATTATCTTTAGTAATTTGTCCAGAATGTAACCATACTCCAACAGTTATTCTTTCTTTCAGATATAGATACTTTAGTTATAGAGTTTTATTTATTGTGTATATAGCTACCATGTGAATTTGTATATTCTGTAAACAGTAGTGCATTGTGTAGATAGGTTTTTGTAGTTAGTCTTTCTTTCTTCCTCTGTAACTTTTATTTTATTTTAGACCTTATAATGTAGAACAATTCATTTTAATAATGATTGACTTACATTAAAGCCTCCAGAATGTAGGTGCCAAGTTAGCATTGCACCCAGTGTGATAAGTGGAGTATTGGAGTGATCTGATTCAGTGCATGTACTGAGTTCACTGACCTATGTGTTAGCTCCGATTATGTTTGTGCATCCTCTCCCTCAATTCACATAGTACAGATATTTATGATATGTCAAACAATTTACTGAAAGAAGTAATACCTTACATTGCAGCACCATTAACATATTCTATAAACTTGTGTCTTAGAGAAGGGGTCTTTCCTGATTCTCTCAAACTATCCAAGGTGACTCCAATCTTTAAGAAGGGAAGCAAAGCTGAGCCTGCTAACTACAGGCCAATTTCACTAATTCCAACACTAGCCAAAGTCTTTGAAGGCATAATGTATCAGCAGATCTATGAGTACCTAGAACTAAACGATATGCTGAGTACATCACAGTTTGGTTACAGGAAAGAAAGGTCAAACATACATGCCATAGAACTCTTAGTGAGTGACATTTTAGCAGCATTTGAGGACCAGGCTCACATACAGGTAACCTTATGTGACCTGAGCAAGGCCTTTGACTGTGTTGACCACTCTGTTTTACTCTCTAAACTCGAATATTATGGAATATGTGGCAAAAGTTTAAAACTCGTCAAATCATACCTTAATAATAGGAAGCAAGTGGTAAGCTCAGGAAGTAATGTGTCAAACACACTTGAGGTTCAACATGGAGTGCCACAGGGATCTAAACTAGGACCACTTCTATTCCTCATACATATAAATGACCTACCGGCAAATATTAATGTAAAGACATATATGTATGCAGATGATACAACTCTGCTGTCTGTAAACCATGATTTTGATAAACTTGTAAGCAGTATGAATTTGGCAAAAGAAAATGCAACATCATGGTTTAATGCAAATGGGCTACTATTAAATGAGACAAAGACCCAGAACATGTGGTTCAAAGACTACAAAAATAGAAAAACAAAGTGCAAAATTTTTAGGTATAATCCTGGACAACAAACTAACATGGGACTCTCATGCAGAACACATAGCAGTTAGGCTGTCAAGAGTTATATACCTGTTGAAGAGGCTGATATTCTGTGTGACATCGGAATATGTAAGGACAGCGTACTTTGCTTTTTTTCAGTCTGTTTTAAGGTATGGTCTAATGCTCTGGGGAAATAGCAAAAAAATAAATGAAATTTTGGTGAACCAGAAGAAAGCAATCAGAGTAATAGCAAAGGTAGATAATAGGACACATTGTAAACCATTGTTCATTAAATATAGAATTTTAACAGTTATTAATCTATATATTCTTGATAGTGTTAACTTCATACTTGTGGAACTACCTAATTTAAGTGTAATGAATCAAAGACATCACTACAATAGAAGAAACTGTACTTCTCTGCTCTTGCCACAGAATAGATTAGCAAAAACAAGCAATAGCCATAAGTACATGACAATTAAAATATATAACAAATTGTACAAATATGCCACAAGCATGCCAATCAAATTATTTAAGGAAAAGCTACACAGCTTCTTGTTAATGAACCCATTCTATTCAATAGAAGAATTTTTAGAAATACCCAATATCAACTTAAGTTAAATGTGTTAAATATATTTAATAAAAATATTAGGTTAAGTGAACTGACGAAGTCTATTGCATGTAATAATGCTGAATGACCAATCTGAATCTGAATCTGAATCTGAATCTCTCAAAATGCTACTTCATGTGTTTATGTCTCAAGTGCTTTATCAGATTGTATTTAGAAAATGTGTGTATTGTGGAATGAATTGGCACTGATGCAATCGTGTTTGATTTTCAGGCTTCATATAGAGTTTACAATAGTTCATACCAGATAGACAGGATACAGTTTAGTTGGGAATTTTGGAAGATATATTAAGAGAAATGAAAGAGGGAGAAAACAGGAGGCAAAGGGCTGAATTTGGTCTTGATGATGACAAATCTTCTAGCTGTAACAGAATTTTGATTAAAGATATTGGTGATGATAAATGTGATGATGGTGGCCTTGTGAGGTTAATGAATAATGAAAATATAGAGGAGAGTGATGAATCTTTTTGTGCTGAGGTTGAATATGTTGAAACTGAGAGTCATGTACTTGAGGAGGGAGAAGATATATTTATGATGATAATAATGATAATGCTTCTGCTGTGAATAAAGATGTTATTGATGATGATATGGGTAATTATGCTATTAATGAAGTTTCTGATGTTGAAAGTGATGGTGATATTACACTTCGTGAAGAATTAAGTGGTATGATTTATGATGAGATTAAAGAGGAAAGATTGATGAAAGATGATAATAAGAGTATAAATGTAGGTCTTGATGATGATGTAGTGAAGAATAGGCAAGTACGTGATGACGAGGGGTAATTGTTTGGTTGTCATTGGAAGTCCTATTTGTGGAATATCAAAAACACCAAGAGACAGAATAAAAGTTGGGGAGAATTTTGCTGAGTCAAAATTAAAGGTGCCACTGGAAAAAGTAGTAAAGTGATCACCAGATAAATTTTATTGGTTTTTTTTTTTTTTTTCAAAATAATTGGTGGTTCTTTGTGCAGGCACAATACTGGGAATGAATTGGATTGTCAAGGCTAAAGTTGGTTTTAATTAGAGTGAGATGAAGCTGACATTTACTGATCCTAAGATAATAATTGCTGGGGAGACAGATACTGTGATGATAAATAATAGTAATAGCTATCAGATTTTTTTGGGGGCGGGGGGGGGCGGGGGGGGGGGAGTACAGGAATTTATTTGATGGTAGAGGATACTATGAGGAAGATGAAGGATTTGATGTGACTGGGAAATAACTAATGATTCTTTCAGTGAAGTCATAGCAAAAAGGATAGGGGAAGCTGAAGCTCTGCATGCAGAGAATAAATAGGAACTAGAAAAATTTGTATAGGAATGTAGTGAATGAGAGACTATGTAGAATAATGAATAACCAATGTAAGCTAAAGCTGCAAAACATGACCCATTTTCCATTAAGCTTTATGGTATACCCATCTGTAAAAGAAAAGCAGCTAAAATGGAGTTGCGGAAAGTTAAAAAATGGAGGATAATGGAAAGTAGTTGTAGTCAGTACAATATATATGTTATCAATTTGTAGAAGAAAAGTGGTGAAAGAAAACTACAGTTGATGAAGAAAATTGCATCATATATGTCTGCTTGTGTCTGTGTATGTGCGGATGGATATGTGTGTGTGTGCGAGTGTATATCTGTCCTTTTTTCCCCCTAAGGTAAGTCTTTCCGCTCCTGGGATTGGAATGACTCCTTACCCTCTCCCTTAAAACCCACATCCTTTCGAATTTCCCTCTCCTTCCCTCTTTCCTGATGAAGCAACTGTTTGTTGCGAAAGCTTGAATTTTGTGTGTTTGTTTGTGTGTCTATCGACCTACCAGCGCTTTTGTTTGGGAAGTCACATCATCTTTGTTTTATCCCACGTGGGAAAAATATATCTAAAAACAAAGATGATGTGACTTACCAAACAAAAGCGCTGGTAGGTTGATAGACACACAAAGAAAGACTTACCTTAGGGGGAAAAAAGGGCAGGTATACACTCGCATACCCACACAAATCCATCCACGCATACACAGACACAAGCAGACATTTGTAAAGGCAAAGAGTTTGCTCAGAGATGTCAGTCGAGGCGGAAGTACAAATGCAAAGATGTTGTTGAATGACAGGTGAGGTATGAGTGGCGACAACTTGAAATTAACGGAGGTTGAGGCCTGGCGGGTAACGAGAAGAGAGGATATACTGAAGGGCAAGTTTCCATCTCCAGAGTTCTGACAGGTTGGTGTTAGTGGGAAGTATCCAGATAACATGAAGGGAGTACATTGTGCCAAGATGTGCTGTTCGTGCGCCAAGGCATGTTTAGCCACAGGGTGATCATCATTACCAACAAACACTGTCTGCCTGTGTCCATTCATGCAAATGGACAGTTATTTGCTGGTCATTCCCACACAGAAAGCTTCACAATGTAGACAGGTCAGTTGGTAAATCACGTGGGTGCTTTCACACGTTGCTCTGCCTTTGATCGAGTACACCTTCCGGGTTACAGGACTGGAGTAGGTGGTGGTGGGAGGGTGCATGGGACAGGTTTTACACCGGGGGTGGTTACAAGGGTAAGAGCCAGAGGGTAGGGAAGGTGGTTTGGGGATTTCATGGGGATGAACTAAGAGGTTATGAAGGTTAGGTGGACGGTGGAAAGACACTCTTGGTGGAGTGGGGAGGATTTCATGAAGGATGGATCTCATTTCAGGGCAGGATTTGAGGAAGTCGTATCCCTGCTGGAGAGCCACATTCAGAGTCTGATCCAGTCCCGGAAAGTATCCTGTCACAAGTGGGGCACTTTTGTGGTTCTTCTGTGGGAGGTTCTGGGTTTGATGAGATGAGGAAGTGGCTCTTGTTATTTGTTTCTGTACCAGGTCGGGAGGGTAGTTGCGGGATGCGAAAGCTGTTTTCAGGTTGTTGGTGTAATGGTTCAGGGATTCCGGACTGGAACAGATTCGTTTGCCACGAAGACCTAGGCTGTAGGGAAGGGACCGTTTGATGTGGAATGGGTGGCAGCTGTCATAATGGAGGTACTGTTGCTTGTTGGTGGGTTTGATGAGGACAGACAAGTATACACACACAAATAGTAAAACAATTACAATATATAAAGATACAGAAATGTCATATCTTCAGGTAACAAAATAAGGAAAAAATTTATAGTACAATAGATGGAAATAGGAGGATATGCATTTCTGGCGTTACAAGTGTAGTAGTGTACATGCACACACGTGTGTCAAACAATGAAAAAAACGTCATTTCATAAATCTCCAATTCAGTACCTCTTACATTTGAATTCTTTGTTATTATTATCTACTACTAAATGTTGTTATGTTAACTACATCCAAATTTTGGTCATGTTACTGCATGATTACCAAAAGTAAGCCTATACTTCTCTCCATCCCTCAAAATATAATTAAAATAGAATGGGTGAATAGCAGAACCTACATTCCCTATCTCAGTGTTCCTGCATCATCAAAGTGCAATGTGAAGTACAGAATATTGCAAAGACAAGAGTCATCAAAGAATGTGTTAACACTACTGTGTTATACATCTGGTTATGTATCAAAGTGACTTTCTCTTAATGTGAACATTTCTTTCCACAGCATAATCAATACCTCTTCTCCTCAATACTATACTAAGTCAATAATATGGTTCATAGAAGCAAATATGTAGTTACATGTTTCTGGTAATAAGCACATCAATTCACTGAAGTTAGTAGTAAGTGCAGAATATGTAATCATAAGAACAATGTCAAAATGACTAGATCGGTTTCATTCTCCCATTTTCTTTTGGTGAACAGAGTAATGAGCATAACTTGACTCAATCTAAGGCATATATTGCAACTCACAAAACAGAAGCATGTCCTTCACTCTAATTGCATAAATGTCAGGAATCATTGTATAGGCAGGTAACACAAAATTACAGTCTCTGTCTAAATAAATGGAATGTGAAACAATTCATAGTCTGGTAGACTAGGTCCAATGTCACCATGATGGTGCAGTACCATAATTCATTATGAAGTCAGGTACATTTTTTACTTGCAAAGTATATTCTTACAGTTCTTAAATTCTAATTTGTGTTTCACATAACAGTACCTATCTCAAATCATAGCATAGTAACTCACAACATTATCAATATCTTTCCTGTGTGTTAATACTAAAGGCCATAATTCATAATCTCTAAAACAAAATTTAAAGTATTTTCAATTTTCATCATTAATGACAGTATAAGAGCTGAATGCAATTGTCATCTGAACAAACATAGCATAGCATAACAGGTTGACAAGAACAGGGAATTGCCATCTAATTGATAGCTTAAGAAAATTTAATAAACTTCCAACTTCTGCTCAGTCAGCTCACATAACTAGCTTGAGAATCAACCCTTTAAACTGGTTAATTATTAACCTTATTTATGATATATCTGAATTTATGAACATAAAATCAATTGATATTAATTTTTACCGTTCTCTTTATGTGATGTTATTGACTGCATTTATTTATGATTTTATTATTTATATATCACTTCTATGTTGTATTTGGATTATGTAGTTCTATCTGATTCTCCTCCTTCACATAATCAAAGTACCAAAGTGTAACTTAAAAAACGATATCCATAATCATCTGTGTATTATTGCATTCAACATAGCTAAATAAAACTTCTGGTCACAAGTAATTGTATGCTCAAGGTATGTATGTAGAATCCACTCCATAGATGCTGAACTTTAAGCTGTTACAATGGTAAATAATTAATTACCTGAGTATTTAGTTTGAAGAGTTTTGAAACAGATGGCTTAACAAGATGAATGCAATAAGACTATATTCGTAGCTATTTGTCCAATACTGTGTATCATTATGGTAAGAGGTACAAGATTTGGTACATAAGACATCCACAGTTGAGAGGCATGATAATTAAATTAGGGAGATCTGTTTCAGTTATATCAATAATTAATTAGTAAAAGTGAAGTGGAGCTTGTACTGAGACACTCTCCTCTTACATTACCTTTCTGTAACAGAAGTAATCGATGCCCAAAATATTTTTGAATCTTGTATAGTTGAACATTATCTCAGCTATTTAACTAAATGAATTTCATATGATTTTGTATACGATGTATTATAACTCAGGTGAAAATGTAGAAAAAGAAATTACTTTATTACAATCAATATATATTAATTCTGTACCTACAGTTAAAATTACTTCTTTTAAAAACATTTGGAATTATGAAATATCTGGCATACTTAAAATTCCTATTATTAATTGCACAGTCTGGTGGTATTTATTAAATTTATTTCTGGACTCATTTATAAAATAATGATATAACTTGGTGAAGATTCT
This sequence comes from Schistocerca gregaria, assembly GCF_023897955.1. Classification (NCBI taxonomy): domain Eukaryota; kingdom Metazoa; phylum Arthropoda; class Insecta; order Orthoptera; family Acrididae; genus Schistocerca; species Schistocerca gregaria. The sequence continues at coordinate 198,187,593 of NC_064926.1, forward strand.
TATTTTGTCAAGAAAGTTTGTAAACTCTTTTTTGTTTTGTAAACTCTTAGCAATATTGTTAGTATCATCGAAAGAGTGAGTAGTGGGCATCCCTCTGATGGAATGGGACATGTTTTTATGTTTGGCAATAACGATGTAAATTTCTGTTTTAAGTGGAGATTGTAAAGACAGAGTGTATAGAAAAATGGGATAAAACAAAAAAAGTCATAGAACCATAAATTCTGCAGCAGGCTTACTTCATCAGTTATCATGCCATCTGGAACCCACAAAGTCAAAAATTTCAGCCTCAAGAATCTATCCCTAGAGGTGACGAAAAACAGCCAAGAATGAGAAAATGAAGATAAGCAAAAAAAGTTTAATTATAAATCTTACTCCTCTCAAAGCATATTAAAAGAAGTTAATTGTTATGAAGAGATTGAAAGTCTATGGGTGATGTGTGGGAGGGTAAGATTATTACAAGCTCCCTAAATTAATTACCATAGTAAAAGTTGTTGGAGTCTCAAATGTATGCACCAAGTAGTTTGCCAGTTCCACGTGGGAAAAATATATCTAAAAACAAAGATGATGTGACTTACCAAACGAAAGCGTTGGCATGTTGATAGACACACAAACATACACACAAAATTCAAGCTTTCGCAACCAACAGTTGCTTCATCAGGAAAGAGGGAAGGAGAGGGAAAGACGAAAGGATGTCATGCTAAAGAAAGGCAATACATGGTGCCTGTACATGGACTTCTGGGTGCTTCACTCCAGAACAGTGCCCAATCATTACCTTTTTCCACTTTTGCACAGTTATAGCGATGACTTCCGTGGCACAATCATTTTCAGCAAAGTGGACTGCACAAAAGCATTCACACAGATACCGGTCACCCTATAACATAGAGAAGATGGCTACCATTACACCTTTTGGCCTCTTCGAGAATGCCTTCAAGCCATTTAGCCTTCAAAACACTGCTCAGATCAACATTACCTCTACAATGACCTATGTGGTATTTCTGGATGTTGTGCCTACTTGGACAATATCCTAATTTATTCACACAATCTCTTGGAGCACTGCTGTTATCTCCAGAAGGTACTCTCTTGCCTCCAGATGTCTGGCATCATTATCAACCTGGAGAAGTGAGTTTTAGGTGTTTAAGAGATTGGCTCCTGAGCATAGGAAATTGTCTGCGGGCTCTCGCCATTTTGACGAGAAGATCTGGGCTATGCCCAAGTTCCCACATTCTGCTACATACAAGAAACTCTCCAGGTTCCTCAGGATGGCGAATTCTTTCAGGTGCCACCTAAAGGAGGCTGCAAGTGTGCAAGCACCGCTCATGACCACACGTCAGGATGATCGCACAAAAGCAAAAGGCCCATTCCTGAGATGGCACAGGTGTTGAGTAATTCTGAACGAACAAATTTGATCTCTTGCAAGCTACCCTCCGACTACATCTCCACTCACAGTTGTTGCCAGTGCCAGCTAGTCTACCATAGGCACAGTCCTGCAACAACACACTGAAATGACTTGTCAGCCCCTGGAAATTTTCTCAGTGAAGGTTATGGAGCTGCAGCAGTGTTGGGCCACATATGATTGCAAGCTCTGCACTGTGTACAAGGCAGTTATATATTTTTGCCCATCAGTTGCGGAGGTTCCATTTCATGATTTTTACTAACCAATACCCCATGGCAACTGGTTTCTGCTACATAGAGGGCACACAGATCCTGTACCACCAATTCTGACTGCAGGAGTACATTGCACAACATGCTGTGTTCTGTTTGCTAAAAACTCTTCAATCCAGCCACACAGCTGGTCTGATATTCTCTAGGCCCTTACTTTGTTTATCAGGTGACAGTGCGGAACTGTATCGAATGCCTTCCGGAAGTCAAGGAAAATGGCACCTAACTGGGAGCCTGTATCTAATATTTCCTGGGTCTCATGAACGAATAAAGTGAGTTGGGTCTCACATGATCGCTGTTTCTGGAATTCATGTTGATTCCTACAGAGTAGATTCTGGGTTTCCAGAAATGACATGATACGTGAGCAAAAAACATGTTCTAAAATTCTACAACAGATCAATGTCAGAGATGTAGACCTATAGTTTTGCACATCTGCTCGACGACCCTTCTTGAAAACTGGGACTACCTGTGTCCTTTTCCAATCATTTGGAACCTTCTGTTCCTCTAGAGACTTGCGGTACATGGCTGTTAGAAGGAGGGAATATTTCAGCATACCAAAGGTAGGTGTGTTGTGAATATGAGCAATTAATGATGAAGATTAAAAACAAAAGTTTGAATTAGGCATCTCAGTGGCGTGTGGTTTGTGGTTTAATGGTGCACAAGAGAAGAGCCAAGACATTTTGTACTGTCTTGAATGTAAGTGAAAGGCTGCACAAAAAATAAATGTAATTTGAGTCTGAGTGTTGTTATCATGCAGAACCTTAATCTGGCAAGATTATCTGTTAAAGACCCATTTTATCTCTCGTAGCTGACGGTTAATGTTCTTGCCATTCACAATTTGAAAGACAATACAGCATTTCATTACCTTTATCACAAAGGTGTCACCTACCAAGGTCCTAACAAAGTGTGCACTTTCTTGTGTAACTACCTCACCATGAGCATCCTCAAGGACACAAAAATTTTTCAACTGTTTTGTGATAATTGCATGGAGCAAAACAAAAATCTCTGTTTAATAAGAATGTATCAAGCTTTTATGGGTTCTGGGAAATTTAAGAAAACAGAGGTATACTTTTCTGTCAGTGGACACTCTTTCTTACCATCTGATAGAGCTTTTGGCACAATGAAGAGATCACTGTGAAGAATTGACATAGATTACATTGCACTGATCATGTCACTCTCTGTAAAGTTTGTCTCAACAGATGAAATCTTGCACTTCAAGTTGTAGTTGACGAGACTTTACAAGAGGACAAGTCATTCACTAGAGACAGAGTGGTAACTGAGCCCCACAGTGCATGATGTGCATTGAAGACACTCATGAGGAGGAATGCAATGAGGGGAAAGGGGAGGAGTGTCCAAAAGAGTTCTGTCAGCGCATCCGTGGCCAACGGATTGTGAAGTGTGTCACAGGTCAAAGAAAGAGTTGGTATGTTATATTTGTCATCACAGTAGTTTCATTGTCGTAACTTATTGGCACAGCAGTTGGATTTACAATGATATATTGTTGAGTATTAATCATTTATCATTATAATTTTGCTTATACATGTTTACTTAACAGAACCAGTGCAAAACTAATGACCTGTATTAATGATTTGTGTTGCAAAGATGCAACAATGTAGAAAGCTGGGCATGAGAAGAAAATATGATGACCATCTGAAATAATGGTTTAATAGTCAAAAGTAAAATGTGTCACTAGCTCTTTACGTGTGTAAGTGGTTCCAAAACAATTTAACATGTGTCTTATTGTTAGTTATCATGAAAGAGTTGCACTGGATAGTCAAGTTCACTCTGGAGAGTTTTCATTGTTGGGGATGTACTGAAAATTATAGTAAGCTGTAGAATGGACAGTTGTAGTGGAGTGGTGAAACTTGCAGTAGTAACTGAGTTTGGTTATTTACAGATCAGAGTTATTACTGGCTCGAGATAGCTGATTTGCTCATCTCTGGGAGTTTCTGCTGGTGAATTACTGTCTAGTGGTTCCCACTGTGAATGAGTGCATTGTTAGTGAGGGAGATCCGACTATGTAATAGCGTGAAGAGAGCGGTTAAATTATTTGTTGGATGACAGAAATATTTCATCGTGAGGACTGTACTGATATCAACCACTTTTTGTTGATATGTGATTCGATTTACTGCCAAATACTGATTTAGATTATTCCATTCTTTCTAACTAGTGATTCCTGTTTAGCAAGTTCAGAGATAATTGAGTGTTGCTGTGTTCTTGTATACAGGGTCTTACAAAAAGGTACGGCCAGACTTTCAGGAAACATTCCTCACACACAAATAAACAAAAGATGTTACGTGGACATGTGTCCGGAAACGCTTAATTTCTATATTAGAGCCCATTTTAGTTTCGTCAGTATGTGCTGTACTTCCTTGATTCACCGCCAGTTGGCCCAATAGAAGGAAGGTAATGTTGTCTTCTGTGCTTGTGTTGACATGCGACTCATTGCTCTACAGTACTAGCATCAAGCACATCAGTACGTAGCATCAACATGTTAGTGTTCATCACGAACGTGGTTTTGCAGTCAGTGCAATGTTTACAAATGTGGATTTGGCAGATGTCCATTTGATGTATGGATTAGCACGGGATAATAGCCATGGCGCGGTACGTTTGTATCGAGACAGATTTCCAGAACGAAGGTGTCCTGACAGGAAGATGTTCGAAGCAATTGATCGGCGTCTTAGGGAGCACGGAACGCTCCAGCCTATGACTCGCGACTGGGGAAGACCTAGAATGATGAGGACACCTGCAATGGACAAGGCAATTCTTAGTGCAGTTGGGCAGGCATTGTTGGTGATGTCTTGATTGGGCCCCATGTTCTTCCACCTGCTCTCAATGGAGCACGTTATCATGATTTCATACGGGAAACACTACCTGTGCTGCTAGAACATGTGCCTTTGCAAGTATGGCACAACATGTTGTTCATGCACGATGGAGCTCCTGCACATTTCAGTCGAAGTGTTCGTACACTTTTCAACAACAGATTCGGTGACCGATGGATTGGTAGAGGCGGACCAATTCCATGGCCTCCACGTTCTCCTGACCTCAACCCTCTTGACTTTCATTTATGGGGGCATTTGAAAGCTCTTGTCTATGCAACCCCGGTACCAAATGCTTGGAATGCTTACAACATTAGTGTCCGCTGCAAAAGGAACTAATTCTGCTTGTTGTATATTAAATGGAATCATTTAGCATACAAGGAACAATAGTGCACCTAAGATTGAGCCTTGGGGATTCTCATATGTGTTTCTCTCCAGTCAGAATTATGTCCCCAGGTTACACTGATTGAGTTACTAAGTACTAGTTTCTGCATCCTTTTGGTTAGATACGACATTATCCATTGGTTGGCTCTAACATCAGCCCCATAAAACTTCAATTTATCTAGGAGAATATCATGACTGACACAGTCAATTGCCTTAGGTAGGTGACAGAAAATACCAAGCAGTTGTATTTTATTATTTAATGCTTGTAAAATCTGGTGAGTGAATGTGTAAACGTCATTCTCAGTAGAGCAACTCTTTTAAAACTCAAACTGTGATTTGCTGAGAATGCTATTCTTGTTAAAGTGAGAAACTTTTCTAGAGTACATCATTTTCTAAAAAATTTTGAAAAATGATGTCAGCTGTGAAACAAGTAAGTTGTCATTGACATCTCTCGTATCACCTTTTAAAACCAGGGCTTAACAATTATGTATTTCAGTCTCTCTTGAAAACTGCCTTGAGTTAGTGATGCTTTAAGTATTTCACATAAGACTGAGTGTCTTATATGGCAACAAATCTTCAGTACTTTGTTGGAAACACCATCAAAACCCTATGAGTTCTTATTTTTGAGAGAAAGTATAATTTTCCTAATTGCAGAAGGATACGTTGATGATTTCTTAATACGACTGAATTTTAAGAAAGTTATTTTTTCAACATACTGCTGTGATATTTCTCTTGGCCCATTTGTCCCTATGCGTTGTACTACATTTTAAGAAATGATTATTAAATATATTAGCTACCTGCTACTCATCATTTATAGCCCTTCCATTCAGTTCAGTAGAGCTGTTGTGCTGTTCTATGGCTGTTTGTCCTCTCTCTCATTTCACTACATACCACATAGCCTTAAATGTGTTGTCAGAATTACTGATTTCTGATGCTATGTGCATGTTGCTTGATTTATTGATAATGTTTCTTAATAATTTTGAGTAGTTATTGTAGTCTGCAATTACTGCAGGATCCCTACTGGCTCTTGTCGAAAGATGCATATGTGGCTAAGATTCCAACTTCATCATTGACAGCTTCCAAATTGTTTTGGGTTCAGGCACAGCTCCCCCCACCCACCCCCTCCCCCCTTACCCTGCCACCCCTCTACTGTCAGGTACATTGATGAGTGCGTGTGCTTGTACTTGAATCTGTGGTCTGTGTTTATTTGGAGGTATCACCACTTGTGACTAGCTTTCTAATGAGTGTGCAAAAGAACTGACAAACACTGGAATTTGCACTGCTTTGAATGGTTTTTTACCTTCACCATAGGGTACACATCTCATATCTTTCAACTCCTGAGCTTTCCTTTCATTTTCATAAGCCCCACATTTCATGTTCCATGCTGGGTGATCCCTGGAACAGTTTGTACATTTTAGTGGAAGTGTACAGGAGTCATACAGTTTGCGAGCTGAGCCTCCACAATTTCTATGCATAGCCCAAACATTACATGCCACAGTTGTATGAATTAATCTTTGACATTTGAAGCATTGTATTGGAGTTGGGAACAAATGGTGAAACATTAAGACAGATATAACTAGTAAGAACATGTTCACATAATTCTGGAGTGTTGAAGGTTAGAATAAATGTTCCAGTTTTTTCCATTGTGCCATTGAGTCTCCTTGAATAATTTTGAACTTCCATGATAAACATGTTTTTTCATTGTACATGTAACTCCTAAGGATCCATCTCCATTATATCAGGGCTGGTAACTGTGCTTTTATAGAAGTTAGGGGGCTATACATCAGGGTAGTTGCCGAAGACCTAGCATCCCAGAAGGTTAGATATTTCATGCGATGTGGCAGTTTCAAAGAGAATGGTTCCATTATGAAATTGCATAACACTTTTTGAGGACCCAAGCAATATCATCCAACACCTTGTCAATATAGAAAGGGGAGACCTTCTCAAAGGTTCCTTCTGCTCTTTTGAGTATGATGAAAGTGTTGTGGCAGACTAATGCCCTGTTACTTCAGTTCTGAGGCTTCTTCTCAGGCAGACAGACCAGTCAAGCACTCTTTATTGGTTGGGTGTAGGTACTGCCTGACAGTACACCCATACCATCAGGAATAGATGTGAAATGAGGTCACTCCTTAAGGGTTCCATGAGCCACTAGGGAAACAAATGTTGACTCATGCAGAGCCCAGTGTGAATGAGCAAGATCGATACAACTGGGGGGAGGGGAGGGGGGAAGGCAGGTGCCCTGAGGTTGCTACTAGAGACTGTTTTATGTCAACAGCCATTCACCACATGAGCACATACCACACATTGAGGTCGAGGAGTATTTTATAGAGGTGCATACCTTCCTTGTCCAAGAGGTGTAACCGAGGCCCTTTTCTCCATCTGTATGCCTAATAATGGTCCCTGTAGTATGCCAATAGTTTATAGTAGATTAGGTCTGGCAGCAGGGGCCAGTTCCCTGTTTGAGAAAATCTGGGTCACCCAAAAGAAGATGGCTTACACATCACTCGTGCAACTGAGTCTAGAATATTGCTCAAGTGTATGGGACCTACACCAAATAGGACTCACAGGGGATATTGAATGTATACAGAGAAGTGCAGCATGAATGTTTACAGGTTTTTTTGATATATGGGAGACTGCCACGCATTTACTGAAGAAACTAAACTGGCAATCTCTGGAAGACAGATATAACATTCCCGAGAAAGTTTAATAACAAAGTTTCAAGAACTGGCTGTAAATGATGACTCTAGGAATATACTACAACCCTTTTGTATTGCTCACATAGGGATCCTGAGGACAAGACTAGAATAATTACAGCACACACAGAGGGATTCAAACAACTGTTCTTCCCACACTCCATGAGTGTATGGAACTGCAAGAAATGCTAATAACTGGTGCAATGAGACATACCCTCTGCCATGAACTTCATAGTGGTTTCCAGAGTATAGATGTAGAGGTAGACTTAGAACCACTGCTGTCAGAAATCTCTGGAATAAATGTAACCATACATTCTGTAAGTTGCTGGAGACACTTTATCAGTCCAGTCCTCTGAGGTCTGTTCAGTTAAATGGCTCTGACATCAGCTATACTCCCACGGTCACAGGCCTCATCATCACTGAGATATGCAGACCCTCCCATCCAGCACTGAGATACCTTCAATAAGGCAGTGCCTCCAGGAGAGTAAGACAATTTATGAACTGTACTCAGCAATAAAAAAAAAGTTACATTGACACAACAGTTCTTTAGTTATAAAATCCCACTTTGTGACACTATTGTGGAACATATTAGTAAAGTTGGAGCATTAACACAGTCTCTTGCAGATGTTGGTGAATCAGTGGGTGATACAGACAAGATTTTAAAAGTTTTAAGTCGACTTCCAAAAACCGTGGTTCTTTTGTTCCTACTTGAGACTCTTGAGACAGAAGTAGACAGACATTCAGTAATTACTGAAACAAGAGCAACATTTGTTGCATACTGAAGAAACAGCAGCTGCATTCATTACTGTTAAGGTTAAACATACAAAGGATAAAAGTCAGTATTCGCAAAGCAATTTAAGCAAAAGTTCTGTGAACAATAAGTGTTGACCATTGTCATTGTTACAGGAAAGGTAATTATAAGGTTTAGTGCAAAATGTCTGTTTAAATTTTAAAAAGAAACCCAAGGAACTAAATATCAGGCTCTGAGTGCAGAAATTAGACACATTTTGACTATCAACTTTCCATTATTGATAGTGCTGCATCAAAAACATGACGATACATAAACAATGGCTTTCAACATTTAAACTATTAGCAAGTTCACAGTACCTGTTAAGCAATGTGTCCCTGTGTCAGTAATAGGTTAATATCTGTTCTTGCTGTATATGTATTGCTGGTGGAAAATGGAATCCACTAATGTTTGACTCCAGTTAGTGAGTGCATGGAGTGGCATCAGTACTGCTGTGAGTAAGTGTGATCTGTATGGATGATTCTGTGATACTAAGAGATGTGTAAATACTCTTAATAAACTTGCTAGAATATAACAAGAATTCTCTGTGGCTCAGGCCATGATACACTGTGTTGGATTGTGAAGCATCAACTTTGGTGTTCAGGCCAAGAGGAGTGCAGTGGATGTCAACAGCAGTATGGGCACCAGCTGACACACCAGCTTACATTCTGCCAGCCACTGAGGACTTGTCCTCCAAAATCAGAGGAGATGCGTGCTCTCAGTGACTGCGGAAACAGCAGGCATTAGTATGTTTGTACATATATATCAGTACCAACAAACAAAATGATTCCACAATAATTCCTAGGCATCTTATCAATTCAGTGGATTATGCAAAAAGTGACACTGAGAGTGCAACAAATTCCTCCAAGAAACAAAAACTTCTGAACAGAAGAAGTTGCCTAAGGTAAGTGATGCGTCAAAAGTGAGGAAGATGTGTCAAACTCACAGACAGTCAGAGGCAACATTCAATGAAAATTGTCTACTATTTTTGTTTGTTAATATCCTGTCAATCAAAAATAAGCTTTTGGAACTGCAATATTGTCTGGAAAAACTTAATTGTACTGTGCTTTTGGTAAATGAACATTGAATATCTCATACAGGAATAGATTTGAGTGCATCTAATGGTTTTGTACTAGCTACAGGGTACTGTAGGACCAACATGAAGCATGGTGGTGTAGCCATTTCTATTTGTAAGATATATATATATATATAAGTAGGTTCTGTACTGAAACATATTTTGAAGCAGCAGCTGAATTGTTTCCAAGTATTGGTATATTAGCTGTGACTGTGTATTGTACCCCTAATCAAATTGAGGACTTCTTTATACAGAGTCTTCAAAAACTCATGGTATTCCTCCTTAAGAAGAAAAAGTGCAGAGATTTAATATTCTGTGATATAAATATGGACATTAGAATTATAAGCAAAACTGTAAACTACCTACTTAAGTCGTTAAGAGCACTTAACTTTTACTGCATAAACTATACACACCCAAGATAGGATGCATGTCTTGACAACATAATCAGTAATTTTCAAATAAATGAAAGTCAGAGCAACATAATTACATTAAGCATTTCAGATCATGATGGGCTTTGGTTTATATGTCCATTACATAATAAAATAGGAAGTTCTTCAGATGAGCCAGGTTGAGCAATAAGAAGAGCTCGTGTGTTTAAAATCCAGGTTAAAACAAATAGACTGGGATGAAGAAATCACAGAATCTATGAAATCGAATGAGTCGACCATTAAATTCTTAGATGTAGAAGTTAAAATATTTGAAGAAACCTGTCCTAAACTGTACCAAAGAACCCATAAGAACAACATCCACCACAAAACCAAAAGAATGAAAAAATGTTACACACCACAATTAAACAATTTAAGAAACATCCCCCAGGCTGTGGCTAAGCCATGTCTCCGCAGTATCCTTTCGATACTTGAACCCAGGACCTCTCCTTCTGCAGCTGCTCACGCTAACCACAGGACCAAGGTGCTCATGAGGTAAGGCTATCCTTGAAGTTGCCTATCTTCACTATGGACTACTCAGTTTGTATATTTTGCTTATTTTTTTCATAGTCCCACACAACTTCTTCCTGTTTTCTCAGTTGTTCTGTCTTCAGTTTTTCAAGGCCTATCCACTGTGCCAACTTATAACTAAATCTGAGGGGGGTGCGATGGGGAGGCTCCCTTGTCAGTTCCACAAATAAATGCAAAGGAGCATGGAAAGTCATAAAAACAGAAATAAACTGCCAAAAGAATAAAAACAGTATACAAATTCCTCCACATATATTAAATGCACATTTTGCCAATCCTGTCTCTGAAACTGAGATAGAGGAAGATGCGAGAAAGGAGAAGCACTGCTTCATGCAATACACAGAAAACTGAGTGATAAATTTGAATGGGCATTAGTAACTCCTAGCCAGGTGAGTGAATCAATAGCCAAGCTCAGTAACTCCACAGCTGAAGATTACTATGCTTTATATAATTATGTTATAAAAAATCTGTTATCATACCTGTAAATAAGAAAGGTGAGGAAGACTTACATAACAATTACTGACCCCACTCGCTAGTTCCCATAATTTCAAAAATAATAGGGTACTGTATCCACAAGCAAATGAGCCAGTATATTGAATGGAATAAACTGCTATGTTCCACACAGTATGGGTTCATAACTGGTCTCTGAACTGTGAAGGCAGCAGAGAGCATTGTCACTAAAGTCTACGAATCCTTTGAGAATAAATCCATAATTAGTGGGAAACAGTTGGACCTTAAGACAGCATTTGATGCTGTATCCCACAGTATTAGGGAATAGAGGAGAGTGATCTCTAACTATTACCATCAATAGAAAACAAACAGTGGCTATAAATGAAAAAAGATCCAATTTCATGCCAGTCACAAAAGGAGTACCACAGGGCTCCATTCTTGGACTTTTTCTTTTTGTGGTCTACATAAATGATTTGCCTTCTTCATTACCTTGTGACACAGCATTGTATGCAGACAATACAAAGCTAATTACTCAGGGAAATAGCTTCGATGAATTACAGAATAATGTAACAATAGCAATGGACAGTTGCACCAGCTGGTTTCAGGCAAATTCATTACAGACAAATAATAATTAGACAGAAGATATTATATTTAATTTGAAGGCCCCAAAACATGAAAAGAAATCTGTAAAACTACTACATTCCATATTAACTGAAAACTTAACTGGGAAACACACAGGCATGCTATGCAAAAACCACTCACATGTAGTCTTCTTGTCACATAACCTGAGAGGCTCTGTTAGTAGAGCAGCCCTACTATATGCATACTTTGCCTTCTTTCACTCTCGTCTCGCTTATGGGATTATACTATGGGGAAACTGTCCAATTTCAAAGACTGTGTTTAAATGGCAAATAAAATAAAATAAAATAAAATCCGTCAGATGCCTTGTAGGACTACCACCCAGAGCCTCCTGCAGGAAGCATTTTAAATAATTAAATATAGTGACAGTCCCTGTCTTGTATATTTACAGTTGCCTGATACATGCCAAAGAAAATTTAAATAACTTTGACCTTAGGATGGCAATGCATTCACATAGAAGAAATGGACATACAATTGACATCCCTTTTGCCAGACAATCAAAGATGCAAAACATATTTTAACAAATTACCCAGAAGTGTACATTCTATGCCCATATATAAAGTAAAAGTAGCAAAATGGACAAAAATTAAATATTTTATACAGTTCAAGAATTTCGAGAGAGTGCATAAATGATATTGAAAATGATGGCACATTTTGTGAAAGGCGTATATATTACAAAATTAGGCATATAATATTATGCAGGCAATATGTCTTGTCAAACATATGTATTTATAGATGTATACAATGTATGTGTGACTTTTATTATATGACACCAATTACATGTAAAATGTTTAAAGGTGAATAAATGTGAAATATGAAACATGCAGAAGTAACTTCAGGTGTGCCCCAGGGAAGTATGTTTGGACCAATGCTGATTATTTAGCATATAAATGATCTTGCAGACAATATTAATAGTAACTTTTTGCAGATGGTACAGTTATCTGTAATGAAGTACTGTCTCATAGAAGCTGCATAAATATTCAGTCAGATCTTGATAAGATTTCCAAGTTATGCAAAGACTGGCAACCTGCTTGTTATGTTTAAAAATATAAAATTGTGCACTTCATAAAATAAAAAAAAACATAGTGTCCTATGATTATAATGTCACTTTTGAAATCAGCCAACTCATACAAATATCTGTGTGTAACACTTTCTAGGAATAGGAAATGAAATGATCACATGGCTCAGTTGCAGGTAAAGCAGGTGCTAGACTGCGGTTTATTGGTAGAATACTGTGCAATCAGTCTAGAAAGAAAATTGCTTACAAATCACGCATGTGACCAGCTCTACAATACTGCTCAAGTGTGTGGGACCCTTACTAAATAGAACTAATGGGTAAATTGAATGTATACATAGAATGGTAGCACGAAATGTCACTGGTTTGTTTGATCCATGGGAGAGTGTCACAGAGATAGAGAAGAAACTGATCTGGCAGGCTCTTGCGTATAGATGTAAACTATCCCAAGGAAGTTTATTAACAAAGTTTCAAGAACCAGTTTTAAACGATGTCTCTAGGAATATTCACTCCCCTACATGTGAAACAAATCATTCAAGTAAGTAGCTTCAAAACAAAATATAAATCAGTTGTAATTAAAGCTGGACTGTAAACCACCATGCACAGGCTATTGGCCTTTGTGTAAACACTACTTCACACTATAATTATATGAGGAAGACTACACACATGGTCAGAACTATCAGTAATGCTGCAATACAAACATTCCAGAATTATCTTCAACAAGAATCATGGAAGCCAGTGTACAGAAAATATTTCTGATAAGTTTCAGGCATTCATGAATATATTTAAATGTTATTTTGATCTTGCTTTTCCATTAAAAGCCAAAACACTCAAACCACTAAATGCAAAATGTGGATCACTAGTGGTATAAGGAAATCTTGTGCAGTACCTACACAGTATTGCAAGATGTTACAACCAACTCCAGAGTTTGATAGGTACTTCAAAAAATATAAATCTATCTTAAATAAAATAATAAAGACGGCAAAGAAATGAGAAAATGACAAATACTCACTAATGCTCCAAACAGAACTAAAGCTATCTGGCAAGTTGTAAAGAAAGAAATCCAATGTAACAAAATAGAGTTAATAATATTGTATTAACGGCAGTCTTGGAAAACATTAATAACCCAGAGTAAGAAGCTAATATGTCTAATAACTATTATATAAATGTAGCAGAGAACTACTACAACAGACATCCAATAGAAAACAGCATACAGAAACAGGGAAAAAACTCTCAAGTAAGTCAGAGTTCCTGTACCCAACAAATGTTGAAGAAGTGCAGATTACAATAAAAAGTCTCAAAGTGAAACACTCCACAGCGATAGATGATATAACTGATTTCATTATAAAGACATACTGGGACCTAATTACTGAGCCCTTAACTCACTTATGTAATCTATCTTTCGCTACAGGAACTATTCTTTTGCATTTGAAAAGAGCAAAAGTAATGCCATTGTACAATAAAGGAAACAAAAATGATATTTTCAACTACATACCATTGGCAATTTTGTTTGTTTTGTCAAAAATATTAGAAAGGCTAACAGACTTCTATGAGGATAATGGCATTCAGTCAGAATCTCAACATGGACTAGAACAAACTGTTCAACCAAATCAGCAATTCACTCCTTTCTATTTGAGGTGCTATATTGGATAACAAAAAACTTACCACGGGCATATTTTTAGATTTGTTAAAGTTATTTGACACCATAAATCATGACAAATGCTACACAAGCTAGAAAATCTTGGCATTAGGGGCACAACTGGCTCAACTCTTATCTTAAGAACAGGGAACAATATGTGGAAATAGATCAGGAAATGTATAATGCCATTAGAAAATATAATTACAAGCTACTGACTGTTAAATGTAGAGTGCCACTAGGATCAGTAATTGGTCCTGTTCTGTTCTTTCTCTACGTAAATGACCTAAACATAAGCAATGACAGCAGTAAAATATTTCAATTTGCTGATGATATGAGTGTTCTAATTACAGGAAACTCAGAAGAAACTCTTGTAAAGAAACATAAGAGAAGCCACTGACAAGCTAACATGTTACTTTGATGACAATGACTTAATAATAAATACTGGAGGAACTGTAGCTATGGATATACACACAGCACAAACAAAAAATCTGATATCACCCAATCTAGAGCTATATGGCCAGACAATTACCAAAACAATCCGTACCAAATTTCTTGGACTTCATGTACAAGAGAACTTGAAATGAAAGTACATATTGGGCAAATGAACAAAAAATTAAGTACTTCTTGTTTTGTGTTGCATACATTAAAAAACTGTATCAACTACAACACTCTTCAGTTAGTAAATTACGCATTAATATAATCTCACCTCCAGTATGGGATTATGTTCTGGGGAAATTCTGGAGATGCCATCAGAACAATTGAAATTAAAAAATATACATATAACAATAATGGAAGAGGCAGATAACTGCGAATCATGTAGACCACTGAACTTGAAAATATAATGTATTTAAAACAAAAGTTTCATACAAAAAGGATATGCATCACTCAAAATCACACAATACAGAGCTATGATACAAGACAAATATTGGTTGCATATGTTCAAAGTGCAAACACAAAGTTATTTCAAAACAGCCTTATCCATACTAGTGTCAAACTCTACACTGTCTTACCAGATACCATTAAACACATACAGAACATTGGTGAAATCAAATCTAAATTGAAGTCGTACTTGGTTGATCACTGCTTTTATACAATAAATACAATAAATTTTTCTACGTTACCAAAATTTAGTCTCATACAAAAGAACATTTGTATATTATCTCTGTGTACATTGTGTAACAACATTTATTTAAATATTCAGCATTAACTGATTTTTTAATGTATGGTATTATGTACAAAGGTATAATTATATATAAAATTGTTAATATTAACATAAAAATCCAAATAGCTCTCGCACATTGTGCAGCATGAAAATGGATCAATAAATCAAATCAAAATCAATATCAATATTCTCCACCCCCATGTATTGCTCACATAGGGATCACGAGGATATGGTTAGAATAATTAGGGCATACACAGAGGCATTCAAACTATCATTCCTCCCACTCTCCACACATGTATGGAACAGGAAGAAACCCTGATAACTGGTACAGTGGGAGGTCCCCTCTGCCATGCACATCACGGTGGCCTGCAGTGTATAGATGAAAATGTAGATACTGAGTCTTTTGCCTTTCTTGGACTTAAACAACCTGCAGTCTGACTTCAGATGATCCCTTTTCTTGCAATAATTGCAGTTTCTCATTTCTCTCTTCACTTTATTTTTGCAGTCCTTTGCAAAATGGCCCTTGTAACCACAAATGTCACACATATGTTTTTGCTGCCTGCTTATGCTGGTCAGAGCTACCTCCTGCTTATCAGATTGACGGTTCTGAAATGATCTCAAAGGGGATGGACTCCCAATGTAGCAGAAACATTTATATTTCTCTGGCAATAACATCAACACCTTAGTTATTAATGTTGTGATTTGAGCTCTAAATGAAAACATGGTTCCAGTTCGAAACAAAATAAAAACTTTTATTAGTTCACAAAATGGAAGTAACACAATTAGACTCAAAATGCAAAAGAGCACAATCTAAAAGCTTCCACAGCAATGATACCAAAGATGAATGTGCTAGCACAAGTATTAATTGTAAATGAAATTTTCAACACCCTCACTAGAAGTGATGTTTCTCAGCACTTTAGCTTCATAGTCCAAAACTTTGGATTAGTTGATGATGTGTGGTTCTTGGCAGTACCTTTGTCATCATGTCTATGAGCATTCATCTTTTTGTAATCTGCTCCATTGTGTTTCTCGTGAGTCCGTTTTTTCTCTGATGAAGTGATGTCTGCAGTCAATGTGTTTAGTGCAGTCTTGGGATCCACTTGTCTTTGATAAATGCTCCTAAATACCATTAATTCACTGAAGATTAAGTATTCAGCTGGTACTGATGATATTCCACTTATATTATAAAAGTAACTTCAAGACAAATACTTCTGCCTTTATTGGACATACGCAATTCATCCTTATCATGTGGTGTCTTCCCTCAGCAACTGAAAATGGCAAAAGTAGTACCCCTACATAACAAAGGTGATCATCAATGT
Organism: Schistocerca gregaria; assembly: GCF_023897955.1. NCBI lineage: Eukaryota > Metazoa > Arthropoda > Insecta > Orthoptera > Acrididae > Schistocerca > Schistocerca gregaria. The sequence continues at coordinate 198,204,187 of NC_064926.1, forward strand.
ATTGGTAACTATAGGCTTGTGTCTCTATTGTCAGGTTTTTCGAAAATTATTGAAAAAGAGTTCCTTTCAAAACTAATTACATTCTTCGACAAGAAGAGTATTGTTTCTGGATGTCAAAATGGCTTCAGACTACAGTGTTCAATTGAAACAGCCACTTTGAATCTTATTAACATGTCTGAAATACAGTGGACAGCAACAGAAATATCTCAGGTTTATTCCTGGATCTAACAAAAGCTTTTGATGTGATTGATCATTCTATACTCCTGAGGAAGCTTCAATGGTATGGCGTAAGAGGTGTGCCAAATCAGTGGATTAAGTCATAATTGGAACATCGCTCTCAGGTAGCTGAAATTAAGTACATGGAAGGAAATGAACTACAGGTATACCTTTCAGAACCATGTGGACTAACTCATGGTGTTCCACAGGGCTCCATTTTAGGTCCCTTTCTTTTTTTCGTGTACATTAATGAACTGCCATCACACGTTAGTGATTCTGAACCATTACTGTTTGCAGATGACACCAGTCTATTTTTTTAAGGGAATAAAGAAGAAAATCTTACTTCATATGCAAAAGATATTACAAAAAGAGTGTCTGAATGGTTCTGAGTGGTATACCAGAAACAGGCTAATAGTTAATCACCAAAAACTGGTACTCGTGAATTCTCACACTGATCAAAATAAAAATCCGGCGCAATCTGTAATATGTATAGATAACCAAAACATTAGTGCTGTCAATGAAACTAAATTTCTTGGGATTCATATCCAGAAAAATCTTAAATGGAGCACTCATGTCACATTCCTAAATTCAAAACTAAATTAGCTATGTTGTAAGAATTCTCTGCATCAATACTAGTGCAAAAACATTAAGGGGTGTATACTTTGCTCATGTACATTCAATACTCAAGTACAGTATCATTTTCTGGCGAAATGTACACCAGGCCATAACAGTATTCAGGAAACAAAATGTAATTATAAGAATAATGAAACGAGTGAGCAGCAGAAAACCATGCAAACCTTTTCTTTAAAGTTCTAAAGATCCTACCCCTTCCCTGCATTTATATACTGGAAGCAGTCATGCATGTCAAAAAAGGCATACTGCGAAAAGAAAACCTTTTTCCTCAAAACAAAAGTGTCCATGATTATATTACCAGGTCAGACAGTGACAGACATGTTAATCATTGTAACACCACGTTATCCCAAAAAGGTGTATATCATGTAGGAAGAAAACACTGCAACAGATTATGAAGACATACAAATTCTCTTCCTGACCTACAAAGCTTTAAAAAGTCTGTGACAGCCTACCTTCTGAAAAACTGCTAGTATTCAATCTCGCAGTATCTTTTGCAAAAAAAAAAGTAATTTGTATCTTTAATTGTAGAAATAAGTTACAAATATACAGTAGGCCTAATTAAACATTTGTAATAATTAAATGTATAGATTCGATTTGTCACAAAATTTAAATGATGTTTGACATTTCAAACACTAATAGGCCCCTAGCTAAAAAGGTTTTCTATCCAATATCATGTGTACAATATATGTACTGAAAAAGAGATTTAAGTCTTTTAATGGCTTTGTCTTTAACTGTAGAAGTTTCGCCAAAAGCTCTTCTTATACTTTAAATCACCTTGCAAAAAGCTGTCACTATGTCACAGTGAACAATGTCCAAGTCATATTTTAAAGCTAGACCAAATAAATAAATGAGTGAGTTATATCGGTTCATTGGGGCATAAGTTTCTTCATAGTCCAAACCTCTGCACGACCTTAACTACCAGACGAGCTTTATGGAGGATTATACGTCCTTGTAAGCCTCTCTTTGTTTTAAAGACTCATTTGAAATCGATTACTTGTTTATCTGGAGACAGAATTGCTATTCCTCGAGTTTGATTTTCTGCTTGTGTCTTTAATTCTCCCTAAACTGCTTCAATCCATTTCTGCGAGTCCCTAGACTGAAATGCTTCTTCCAAAGTTGATCGTTCTGATTCTTGTGAATCTTAGTATGACAGGACACATACTCACCCATTTTCGCTGGTCTTGGAATTTGAGAAGATCTGAGCTCTTCATATATTTTGACTGAGTCTGATTCTTCTGAAACGCTGCTGTGGCGTCCCTTGAACAGTCTTGCACCTTAATTGAGGCTGATTCTTCAGAAGCACTATTATTTGGCGTGGCGTACCTTGAATCGTCTTGCGCCTTAATGTTCTCCTCCTTATTTGTGAATGGAATAAATACGTGGTTTGATTCTTGCAAATGATCAGTATCAGATATTCCTGAGTCGTAAAACTCTTCTGACCTATTTCATGTTTTAAATATTACATCTCTTGCTTTTATAATTCATTATTGAACAGGACTGAACAACTGATATGCCTTACTATCTTCGCAGTATCCGTCAAGTATGCACTGAACACATTTCTTGTACCATTTGCTCCTATTAGTTTTTGATATGTGAACATATGCCTTACTGCCGAATAATCTCAGATGTCGAAGGTCAGGTTTCTCCCTGGGGAAGTTTCTGGGCCGTTATATTGTACACAATTTTTGTTGGTGATCTGTTAATAAAATAAATCGCGAAGTAGACTGCTTTTCCCCCAAAATTTCGCAGGTACTTTCGTGTCAAATAACATAAATCTTGCCCTCTCCACGATCTTTCGATTGTATGTTTCTACTACACCATTTTGTTTCAGAATGTAGGGAACTGATGTTTAATATCTGACTCTCTCATCCATTAAGAATTTAGTCAATCTGTCGTTTACATATTCCTTTCCACAATCAATTAATAATATACAAAGCCTTTCACCTCTCTGCTTCTCTACAAATTTCTCAGAATTGCGAATAATATCAGGTTCTCGGCATTTATTACAGACAGTGTACAAAAAAATCTTTCTCGAAAAATCATATTTCAGAATTAGTAAATATTTAGCTCTCCCAATTAATGTGGTCTGCACTGGACCACACGAATCTGAATATACAAACTCCAAAATCCTTTCAGCTCTAGACATGGAATGAGGGAAGGAAAATTTAGTTTGCTTACGTTCTAGGTACGTATAGCACGCATTGTCGACAACGCCTTTGTGTGTGATACCATTAGTCAAACTTTCGTAATTCTCCCATCGCACCTGAGTGAAGATGTCCTAATCTACTGTGCCATGGATTTGCATCATTAGACAAGAATGCACACTTTGCTTCAACACTCTAAACATTTGATTGATCCAGGTTATACTTTCCGTTGATTAAAGATGCTATGTGGCAATCCGTTTCTTCTCTGCATAACGAATTCGTCACCCTCTATCATCAAAAATTACTCTGTGGCACTATCTCACTATTTTCCTGTCGGAAAGTAAATTTGTTCTCAACCGAGGGACATAGAGCACAGCTATCACCCTAATGTTTGTCGTCTCTCTGTCTGTTTGTGCTTCAATATGCTTGCGTCCCATTCCTTTAATCAGTCACTTGTAAACTGGACGCTGGCGCTGTGTAATTCAAATCATATGGGAGGTTTGGCATATGTGCTGATGCACCAGTATCGACGAACCAGTCTTTGCTTATATCTTTAGCTGAGGCTGACGTCATTCTGTCACAGCAGATTTTCCTATTGCCTTGTTTTCTATTGCTACGTAGAGTAAATATCTCGGTTTTCTACTGTGACAGTTCTTAGCTATGTTTCCATATCTGTTGTAGTTGTAGCACCTCTGACTGCATGACTGTAATGTGTGTTGCGGCTACCCATTTCATTTGTTTGAAGAGCTGCGTCATTAAAACGTGAATTGCCATCACGTCGACCCTCGCCTCCTGTAGTAATTTGTTTTTAATGGAATCACCCGTTAACGGCATACTGGAATTCTCTTAACCCATTAGCATTGGTTTGTATTCATTACGCAGCTCAGCTAACAGAATACATCTTACCCTATTCGTCTTGCACCTCAAAATTAAGACCGTGTAATTTGCTGGAGGTGGCAATTATTCTCGACACGTGCTCTTCCACAGGCGAACAGTTCTCAACAAACCTATTCTTGATCAAGTCCCTAGTCTTCATAAACTTGTTTTAATGTATCCCAAGGTTCTTTTATAGTTGAGGTGTTCTGTAGGTGGACATAAATAGCAGGGTCAACTGAAATAGTAGGGTCAACGGACAAGATTATTTTAGCCCTTGTGGTTACATACTTTAACGTTGTCTTTCACCTCGCCCATTACACACAGTCGCAATTGTTTGTGTGGAAAAAAAAAGTTTTCATTGCAAATTGCTGTGTACTGTAGTTTTCTCTTCCTTTTAGTTTTTCGATTAATGGTAACGAGTTACCTATGCTGGAACTCATGATGTGGATATTCTGTATATGTGTCTTGTTTTTTTTCTTAATGTAACTGACACACTCTAGCATCTGCTTGCTTTAAGTAAACCACTGTTTTCCATATATCGGCGCACTAGATGGTCTGGTCCCCCAAAACTTGATGTGATTTGAGCTTTAAATGAAAACACGGTTCCGGTTTGAAACTAAATAACAAACGTTCATTAGTTCACAGAACGAAAGTAACATGATTAGACTCAAAAGAAAAAAATAATGTAAAAGGGCATGCATATAAAAACGCCCATAACAACGACTTCAAAGACAAATGTTCCAGCATAGGAATTGATTCTAAATGAAATTTGCAACAATTACCACTTTCTTTCAAGATGGTACACACCCTTTCTTGATTTTAATGTCGATTTCGTCTATTTTCGATATAACTGCAGCTATCAAGTCATCACCAAAGTGGAGCGCGTAAAACTTTTGCTAAAGTAGGTGAATGCTTGAGGTGAACTCTTTCATGTACATTGTCTTCAGCTTAGTCCACATGCCAGTTAATGTCGTATATGAGAGTAAATGAGTGAGTTGCACTACCTCCATGCTCGTCACATTACGTTCCAGTGCTTTTGCATCCTTTTCCAGCGGTTTTTCCTCAGATTTTTTCTCTTTCAGGGGCTTAATGGATATGCGATTGACAGAACCTAAAAAGCCTTTTATAATTGTAGCCATGTACTGGTCCACATTGGGAAATTTTCAACTATTTTTGAAAAACTTGAATTCTTTGTTGTGCTACCTGTCAAGCAAAGGAAAGCAAATTATTGTTTGTGGGGATTTCAACGTAGATTTTCTGAAAGAGTCAGATAGAAAGCTTGACCTTGAAGTACTACTTGGTTCTTTCAATTTGACATCAGTTATTGATTTTCCTACTTGGGTGGTACAGGAAAGCAGCACACTGATAGATAAAGTTTTCATAGACCAAGAAGAAATTCAATCAAATAAAAACTTTTCCTGATAAGAATGGTCTGCCTGATCACAATGCACAGACAGTTACAGTACATGATATAGCATACAGTAACACAAAACAGTCCTCCAAAATAGTGCATTCCATTAACGATTTAACACTTCAGAATTTTAGGGAAAGCTTGCAACAGTTAGACTGCGATGACGTGTAGAGGGAACATGATGCTAATTTAAAATTTGACCTATTTCATGATACCTTTGTGAGTATATTTGAAAACGGTTTCCCTAAGGAAACAGTGAACTAAAATTGTAAGAAACAATGTAAAAAGCCATGGTTTACTAATGGGATAAAAATATCTTCTAAACAGAAAAGGAAAATGTATCTTATAGCTAGGAGGAGTAAAGATTCCAAACCTAATGAAACATTATAAAAACTACTGCACTGCATTAAGAAAAGTTATTAAAAAGTCCAGAAGTATGTGCATTATATCTGAGATCAACACATCTGATACCAAAATTTTAAAAATTTGGAATATTGTGAAAAGGGAAACAGGGCAACCGAGAGCACAGGAAGACTATTTCTAACAAACACAATGAAAAATTTATTAACAAGAAGTCAGAAGAAGAAAACATTTTTAATAATTATTGTTTGAGTGTTGTAGAGAAAATAGGTTCCAGCTATTCATTAGAAAATGCAAGGCACTATATGGAAGAGACAGTACCTACGAAATGTTATAAAATTGAAATTTAACCCACCTCTCCTACTGAAATTAGGAAAATAATAAATTCACTCAAAAGTAAAAGCTCACATGGAATTGATGGCGTTTTCAACAGAGTACAAAAAGCTTGTTCCCAACAAATAAGAAGGATTCTCAGCCACATATATAGTAGCTCACTGAAACAGGGAATTTTTACAGACAGACTGAAGTATGGTATTGTTATAGCATTGCATAAAAAAGGGGATAGATCTGATGCTAACAACTACCACCCAATCTTAGTTCTGACAACTTTATCCAAAATTGTATTTATTCATGAGTAGTATCACATATTTGTAAAAATGAAGTACTAACAAACCCCAATTTGGTTTTCAGAAAGGCTTTCCAACAGAAAATGCTGGATATGCTTTCACTAATCGCATATTAAATGCAATAAATAATCAAACATCACCCATTGGGATAGTTTCTTATCTCTCAAAGGCTTTTGAGTGTGTGAATCATGAAATTCTTCGAGATAAGCTTAAGTATTGTGGTATGAGTATGACAGTGCTCATGTGGTTTAATTCATACTTAACTGGAAGAATACAGAAGGTTGTAATTAACAGTACAGATACTCTAACAAAACCAGACGAGTCCTCTAACTGGGAAGGTATCAAGAATGGAGTCCCAAAGGATTCAGTCTTGGGTCCCTTATTGTTCTTAATACACTCCTGGAAATTGAAATAAGAACACCGTGAATTCATTGTCCCAGGAAGGGGAAACTTTATTGACACATTCCTGGGGTCAGATACATCACATGATCACACTGACAGAACCACAGGCACATAGACACAGGCAACAGAGCATGCACAATGTCGGCACTAGTACAGTGTATATCCACCTTTCGCAGCAATACAGGCTGCTATTCTACCATGGAGACGATCGTAGAGATGCTGGATGTAGTCCTGTGGAACGGCTTGCCATGCCATTTCCACCTGGCGCCTCAGTTGGACCAGCGTTCGTGCTGGACGTGCAGACCGCGTGAGACGACGCTTCATTCAGTCCCAAACATGCTCAATGGGGGACAGATCCGGAGATCTTGCTGGCCAGGGTAGTTGACTTACACCTTCTAGAGCACGTTGGGTGGCACGGGATACATGCGGACGTGCATTGTCCTGTTGGAACAGCAAGTTCCCTTGCCGGTCTAGGAATGGTAGAACGATGGGTTCGATGACGGTTTGGATGTACCGTGCACTATTCAGTGTCCCCTCGACGATCACCAGAGATGTACAGCCAGTGTAGGAGATCGCTCCCCACACCATGATGCCAGGTGTTGGCCCTGTGTGCCTCGGTCGTATGCAGTCCTGATTGTGGCGCTCACCTGCGCGGCGCCAAACACGCATACGACCATCATTGGCACCAAGGCAGAAACGACTCTCATCGCTGAAGACGACACATCTTCATTCGTCCCTCCATTCACGCCTGTCACGACACCACTGGAGGCGGGCTGCACGATGTTGGGGCGTGAGCGGAAGACGGCCTAACGGTGTGTGGGACCGTAGCTCAGCTTCATGGAGACGGTTGCGAATGGTCCTCGCCGATACCCCAGGAGCAACAGTGTCCCTAATTTGCTGGGAAGTGGCGGTGCGGTCCCCTACGGCACTGCGTAGAATCCTACGGTCTTGGCGTGCATCCGTGCGTCGCTGTGGTCCGGTCCTAGGTCGACGGGTACGTGATCCTTCCGCCGACCACTGGCGACAACATCGATGTACTGTGGAGACCTCACGCCCCACGTGTTGAGCAATTCGGCGGTACGTCCACCCGGCTTCCCGCATGCCCACTATAGGCCCTCGCTCAAAGTCCGTCAACTGCACATACGGTTCACGTCCACGCTGTCGCGGCATGCTACCAGTGTTAAAGACTGCGCTGGAGCTCCGTATGCCACGGCAAACTGGCTGACACTGACGGCGGTGGTGCACAAATGCTGCGCAGCTAGCGCCATTCGACGGCCAACACCGCGGTTCCTGGTGTGTCCGCTGTGCCGTGCGTGTGATGATTGCTTGTACAGCCCTCTCGCAGTGTCCGGAGCAAGTATGGTGGGTCTGACACACAGGTGTCAATGTGTTTTTTTTCCATTTCCAGGCGTGTATATATTAATGACTTGCCACTCTATATTCATGAAGAAGTAAAGTTAGTTCTTTTTGCTGATGATGCAAGTATAGTAATTACACTCAACGAGCAAGAATCAGCTGAGGAAATTGCAAATAATGTATTTCAGAAAATTATTAAGTGGTTTTCTGCAAATGGACTCTCACTATATTTTGAGAAAACACAGTTATACAATTCTGTACAGGAAATGGCATAACACCATTGATAAATATAGACTATGAACGTAATTCCATTGCTGAGGTAAAATACTCAAAATTTCTAAGTGTGTGCAGTGATGAGAAATTGAGTTGGAAGAAACACATCGATGATCTTCTGAAATGGTTAGGTTCAGCTACTTATGCTATTAGGGTTATTACAAATTTGGTGATAAACATATCAGTATACTAGCCTACTACGCCTATTTTTTTCACTGGTTTCATATGGCATCATATTTTAGGACAATTCATCTTTAAGAGAGAAAGAATTCATTGCACAAAAGCGTGTAATCAGAATAATAGCTGGAGCCCACCCAAGATCACCTTGCAGAGATTTATTTAAGGAACTCGGGATATTCACAGTACCTTCGTAATACATATATTCACTTATGAAATTTGTCATTAATAACCCATCCCAATTCAAACACTAGAAGAAAGGGCGATGTTCACTATTCTGGATTAAATCTCACTTTGGCACAGAAAGGGGTGAATTATGCTACCACAAAAATCTTTGCTCACTTACCAAATAGTATTAAAAGTCTCCAGATAGCCAACCAACATTTAAAAGCAAATTATAAGAATTTCTGAATGACAAGATCTTCTACTCATTAGATGAATTCTTAGATTTGAAGAAGTAACTGTAAAAACATTAATTAATTAATTATTTTGTGTAAAGAAAACTTACATTAAAGTGACACGTTCCACATCATTCTGAAATGTCATATTGATGATCTATGGAACAAGCATTAATGTATGTATGTATGTATGTATCTGAATATCACTACCGTTTGGAATTTCCACATCACCCTGTCATCCCCTCCAGACCACTTCAAACACTAGAAAAAACAGAAGTTTGAAATCAAAGAAAAAAACAGGGCTGCTATTTTATGACATCATTAACATTATACCAATAAAGGCTAATACACATTGGCCACCATGTCATGTCACATCCAGTCCTGTCAAAACATTTTGCAATGCATTTCAAATGGTGGTATACACACTGGCCACGCCATCCCATCACGTCACATAATGGCACTGTTACGTTTTCTCTGGAGGAAAGTTTTGACAACTGACATCATCCGTCCATTGCTGATCACATGACCTACAAACTCGTTTCCTCCCAATATATGGCCATGCGCAGATCTCCATATTTCATTTCATTCTGGTTTTCATGGTTGATATCATTTATTTGTTGTTCGTTATATACTATAAATTCTTTCTTTTGTTAAAGTTTAGAATAACTCACGATAAATTAATATAGCAGTGAGACATAGGTCTGGATTGAATGACTTGGGCGCACTAAATTAGTTGCCTTCTACTACATTTATAAAGTTGATTTTGTTAAATACCAGTACTGTACTTGGTATTTTATAATGAAATGGATTGCAACATGACTACAATTTGAATTGAAAAAAAAAACATTAGGTAGAATGAGACTGATAAGTAGATGGAATTTGTTGGTATGTTGTCAAGCATTTTAGTGCTACATAAAGAAATGCACTGGTAACCTTCAGACACTGTAAATGTTTTGTTTAAATATGTATTTGTGACAGGCTATTTATTGTTAAGCACGTTTCTGAATTAAGTGCAAAACAGTTCTGCAAGTATCATTGGTATATATTTATGAGATGGCAGCTTGTAACACTGCGTTCCTTTTAGTAATTGTGGGTACAATTTGATGCAACAAATGAAAGAAACTGATGCTTCCACTTTCCAAAACATAAAATACAGATTCCTCTTCCTCATGCTCCTTGTAGAATGTATGAAATTCGTTTTCTGTGCCATGTAACAGCATTTCTGTGGACTCACACACGGTCTTTGTGTTATTTTACACTTCTGTCTCCCTTCTCTATTATACAAGCTATCCATGCAAGTAGCAAATCAATAAATATCTTTTTTCTACAAATGTGAACTCCAGCGGCCCCACATATAAGCTTATAAGCTACTGTGGTGTGTATGTTTACTTCGTGTTTAAAAACAGTTGAAAATTATCTTGTGAAGATTGCAATTCCCGCAAAAAGAACAGCAGAGGACAGGAATGCGATTTGAGATCGCATGATCTGAATTGACTTGATGTACTATGGAGTTATGGACAGTGTGAATACACCTTGACATAATAGTGCCATGATGGACAGTTTGAATTATCCTGGTGCCACGATGTGATGGACGGTGTGAACACATCTTGACATGGCAGACAGTTTGAATTGGACTTAGCACTATGATCATGCACATAGACTGGCACCAGATAGACAGAGAGCATCTAAACAAATCGTAGATGAACTGTTGCAGACAGATGTACTACAGCTCTCAGCAAACCAATGGGAGTCACCCATTTACTTTGCACCTACAATGGACAGTTCTTTTAGATTATGTGGAGATTTTCCATGCTCTTAACTCCTGTACATTACTGGATAGATATTCTATCCCAAATTTGCAAGATTTTTCACATGCTCTGGCAGGGATGAACACATTTGGCGTGATAGACTGTAAGAAGGCTTACCACCTTATACAGTATATGAAGCGTGAAAATAAGCCTGTTTGTGTAGAGTTTATTGAAATATGTAACAGCTTATAACTAATGGCGGACAACGACGCACACACAGAATAAGCAGCAAAAGACAAAGCATATAAGGAATAAAAGATAACACAAATCAAAGAAAATCGGTGTTGCTTCTTTCAGATAACATTAATAATGTATCATGAATATGTTTGCACTCATACTCATGACTTATAGGCTTAAAAGTATTGCCCACACTTGGCAGCTTTTTATTGATTCACTATTAAGAGGTTTTTCGTTCTGTTTAGGCTATTTGGATGATATCCTTTTTTTCAGAAACTGCTGAAGAGTATGAAAGATACCTAAAATCAATATTTGATATTCTTCAGAACCAAGGTATCGTATGTAATTAACTAGAAGTGCCAACTTAGAAAAATCAAGTAACAGTCTGGGGGTCATTCTCTAAGTAACACTCCCAAATGGACGATTTGAAACAGTGGGTTCTGTGCCTAGACCTACAGCTTTCCAGGAGCTTGCCGATTCCTAGGGGCTTTAAACATTTAAAACACACTTTGCCCTCTAGCACCACAGTTTCAGGCTCCTTTGATACATGCTATGACTGGGGAGGTTAATCACAGGAACACAGTGCTTAAATGGACAGATGACATGCAACAAGCATGTGAAAAGATCAAACCCATTTTAAATCAGGTTGTTACACTAGCACACCTAGTAGTGTCCCCCATTAACGTATATAACTGGTATAACTTACGTGGTGACTGCTGCTCTATTGCACCAGATTGCTGGCAGAAAACACTACCCAGAGAGATTCTTTTTCATAAAAGTTGAATCCGGCCCTACACAAACGGCCCACATTTGATCAGGAATGTTTTATTAGGCCTTTACATGTTTCGAGAAAGGCATTAAAAAATGAAGATTTATAATATTTACTGATCACTGCTCGCTACTGGAGGCGATCAAAAACCTCTGTAAGGATTTTTCACAATGATGTTTTAGGCACTTGGGTTTGATCAGTAATTCTCCACAGATGATGTATACATAAAGGTGGCAGATAAAATGGTCACCGGTTATGTTTCCAGAAACAGTTTTATGTCAGGTTTCATTAACTTTAAAAACCTCGTGACAGTACAAGGAACAATGAGGAATTCCAACTATTATTAAATAACAGTACAACTAGTCTATAATTAGACCATTGACAAATGATCAGTACAGTAACCAAATTATGGTATAGCAAGAATGAGCCCTCATGTTTGTACCAATGGACTATAGAAAAACCATATTTAGCAATTTGTACAGATTGGCTCACCGAGGCATATGCCCATTACTCGTTGTGACAGAACGTTTTGTAAGAACTGTTATGAAAAAACAGTGCCGACTTTGGACACAGGCATGTGTGGAATGTCAAAGAGGTAAAATAGGATGACACTTGATCGCTGGTTTTGGCACATCTAAAATTCCAGCCAGATGATTACGGCATGTACAGCTGGATATGGTTGTTCCCCTTCCAGTATTGAGGGAATGTAAACATATCTTATTGGCTATTGACAGAGTTTCGAGACGGGTTGAGGCCACTTCACAGTCAGAAATCATGGCGGAATTAACAGCAAAAGTATTTGTAGATATGTGGATAGCACTCTTTAGATGCTCCACAGCAATCCAATCACAACAGACCTGTGTCGCTAGTTTGATTCAGTCCTGCTCTCAAACCATTTTCAAATGTGCAGAGAGAAACGCTTTTGAACCACCAACTGGCGCCCCCAAAGCAATGGACTGGTAGAGTGGCGGCATCGCACTTTAAAGTAGCATGAATGTTATGGGGGGGGGGAGGGAGTAGAATGGAAGTCTATTAGTCATGGGATCAGCTTTCAAGGAGCATTCACAAATTCCTTGGCGAAAGTTCTCTACTGACCAGCACTAAACCTGCTGGCAGAACTCATTAAATGAGCAGCCCAATGAGTAAAAATGCATACTGTCAAGATTCATATCCCTCCCCTGGAATCTCACGGTTCTTCCTGAGTACTTCTACACAAAGATCGGAAACACTGTGATTCGGTAATATTGCGTGATCATAAAGTGAGGCCATCACTCCAACAGCCATATTTGGCTTCACATAAAGAGCTACTCTGAGGTGACAATGCGTTTGACATAAGCCTACACAGAAGGCCAACGGTTTCGCTACATAGGCTGTAAACAGCGTGGATACTGCAAGACTAGGACACAGCACAAGATCCACAACACTCATCGACTACGCTCTCTATGCAGTGCAAGTTAGAGGAATCGTGCCACACGTGTCAAGTAATATTTTGTGTAATGTAATATCTTGTATACACACCTTTTATTAACCTGACACGTCCCACATCATTACGAAGTGTCGTATTCATGATCTATGGAACAAGTACTAATCTAATCTAATCACAGCAGCAGCGGACCGCTCCAGACCACGCCCCTATTGCCACATCAGGTGATGTGAACATTGACATGGCCCCCAGTGCTCTTTGAGGAATATCTTGTCGAATATTTCAAAACAATGGTTTGGTTCACAGTGCATATACCATGGAGTAATAGGTACATGTGCGTAGGTTGTGTTTTTTCTTCTCTCCCACAAAAATTATTTACAGCAATAGTGTTAAGAGACAATTGTTATGGTTTAACAGACACATTTATTGTAGCTTTACTTCTCTCACAAGTACATCCTTCTGTTGAATATATGATTCTGTTGCCACTGTTATCTTATATTTCTAAAGCCAGTAACGTTCTTATATGTGTTTCAATTATATATAATACAGTGTTTACTTTTCCTCCTCCTCTTAACATCTTATATGAACTGAAGGGAAGTCGTCCTGTTATGTAACACGTTTTACTGTGTGTCTTTGTACATTTCATGTTGTTGTTCCACTAATTCATATTACAGCCTACAATGGAAACGCAACGTGTAGCCTACAAATTACATACACGATTCAGTTTCGCTGGGGGTGGGGGAAGGTGCTATGTAGCAACAAACACATCAAAAATGAAAGATAATCGAACGGGCCGAGTTCGATAGAGGAAGAAACAAAATTTCCCGCAAAAGACAGAAATGTGGGTTCTTTAGAGAAGAAAGAGGCAATTTGCTCTGGTAATGAATTATATTTAATTTGTACTTGTCTTGTGTGACCCAATATTCAGTAATGTAATTACTGTTTATTAATTGGCTTGATCGATCGTCATTAGTTCCGATCAACTAAACCGTTGGTAACAACGAATGGAATAACAGACATTTGTATACTGCATTCAGAAAACAATGTGGCAGGTACTCTTACCAAACCTTTGGGCAAGGATAAGTCTGTAAAATTTCGAGAAATGTGGTACATTTATATCGATAGTATTTATATTGTCGCGAGGAGAGTCAACAATGATTATATATGCTTGTACAAAAATCAGTTTTGTGCCATGTTTGTGTTTACTATATGAAGAAATATGTGTGTGTATTTATCTAGTCGTTAATAAATATTCTTAAGAATCTTATTAGTGCATCAGGTGTTTTATTTCTTTGCCACTATAGTTTGACATACGAACTGTTTTTCCTATTCATACTATATTTCTGTTGGAATTTAGAATCGATGCCTCTTTTACTTGCAGAAGTTACTACAGACGACTTTTTTTATAGTCGTTGCTATTAACATGGTTGTGTTTTTCCTAACCTCGCGTTACATTCGTTATGAACGTGTTAATAAAAGCATTTATGTTCACTTTGAAACCGTAACCGCGTGTTTATTTCAAGTTCAATAACAACAGGTTATTGGCCCAGGCACAGTCACCCTGCGGTTTATTTGAAGTGAATAAAAACTACGTTTTTTTTCGTCACATCAAGATGCAGATGCAGAACGCCGATATCATGAGTTAAGTCAGTGCTAATTCGTTGCCATTAACTGATAAACTGAGAGGAAGGGAAAATTACAATAAATGGAAATTTGCAATGAAAACTTATTTACAATACGACCAATTGTGGCAGTGAATAATGGGCGACATCAGTCTTATCAGTTTATCCTGCTTTTATGTGCATCTGTAAAACTTTCATGGGATAAATCAAAACAAACTTACGTGGATTCAGGACTTTATCGAAGAATAGGCTTGGTGAGAACGCCTTTAACAACACGATTAGAGAACTGTTCTTCTGTGGAAGAATATGTGTCAAGAAATATTTTAACCTCAAATAAACTGAATTATTTTAACTTTTAAGTGAAAGACGAGTGGGTAGGATGTATCTTTTTAGCTGGGCTGCCTAATGAGTGCAAACCAATGATAATTGGTTTGGAGAACTCATAACACTCCGATAACGAGCGATTCCATTAAAAATAAATTAATGACATGGCTCTCCAGGCGAATAAAAAAGATAAGCGAATCAGCTCACACCACAATCCCAGAGGCCCGGTGTGTTACAACTGCAACAAATATGGACACATAGCGAAAAATTGTCGCAGTAAAAACAAGGCAAGCGAAAAATCAGTAATCATAGAAACCAGTTGCAAGACATTCTTCATGATGCCATCGTCAACACGAGTTATACACAATGACTGGTTTGTGGATTCTGGTGCGTCAGCTCACATGTCAAACCATGCATGTGATGTCAATTTTGTAGCGTCAGTTCCCAGTTCACAAGTGGTCGTGGCCAACAACGAAAATTTACCCGTTAAAGCGACAGGTTGCACGCATATTAAAGCTGTGGATGGAGGAGAGAAAATAAATATTAAGGTGACAGATGTACTTTATGTTCCTCAGCTGATTACAAATTTACTTTCCGTAAGCAAAATAGTGCAACAGGGTCACTCAGTCATTTTTGACAATAGAGGCTGTCACATTCGAGATACGGAGAAGAAATTAATAACTACAGCATCGTTAGTCATCGGAACGTATAGGCTGGACCAACCAAGTGATTGCAGTGCAGAAACAAAATATGCATCCTTGTATCTTGATGCGAATCTATGACACAGAAGATTAGGCTACCTACACATAGATGTGACGGAAGAATTACGAAACGGTTTGGCTAATGGCATCAAATACAAAGGAGTCGTCGGCACTTCGTGTGTTACGTGCCTAGAAGATAAGCAAACTAGATTTTCATTTCCTTGCTCCACTTCTAGAGGTAAAAGAATTTTGGAGTTAGTGCATTCAGATTTGTGTGATCCAATGCAAACCACATTGAGTGGTGGAGCTAAATATTTTCTAACTCTGATTGACCATTTCTCTAGAAAGATTTTTTGTATATTGTCAACAATGAATACCAAGTACCTGACATTATACGCAACTTTTAAAGTTCATAAAGAATCAGACAGGCGAAATTCTTTGTATCTAGTGAACCGATAATGGAAAAGAATATGTAAATGAAAGACTGACGATATTTTTAAGGGAAGAAGAAGTTAAACATGAAACCCCTGTTCCCTACACACCAGAACAAAATGGTGTTGCAGATAGGCACAATAGAACAATTGTGGAAAAGGCAAAATGTGTGTTATTTGAAGCGGTATTACCTACGAATTGTTGGGGAGAAGCAGTCTCCACCTCAGTTTATCACATTAACAGATCACCGACAAAAGCTTTGAAGAACATAGCGCCAGAGGAAGGTTTCTCAGGAAAGAAACCGGACATCCAACATCAAAGATTACTCGACAGTAAGGCATTTGTCCACATACCAAAAACCATTAGGCGCAAATGGGGCGAGAAGTGTGTTCAGCGCATACTCGTCAGATACTGTGAAGACAGCAAGGCATACTAGTTGTTCCATCTGGTTCAACAAAGAATCATTAAATCCAGAGATGTGATATTTAAAGAAGAACTAATTCAAAAGAATAATAACAAGACAGGAACATGTGATCACTTGCTGGAACCAAAGCAGATATCTATTCTGTTCAAAACTAAGGAGGAGAACATTACGGTTCAAGATGATTCAAGGGACAACAGATCAGATAACAGAATTTCAGAAGAAACAGGCTGAGTCGAAATAGAACAAGAATCTGAACTGCCTCAACAAGTGCTCAGAAGATCTTCCAGAATACCCATATCGAAGAAGGTGGATGATTACGTGACCTATTGTACTAAAGAAGATTCACAAGAATCAGAGCCATCAATTGTGGAAGAAGCTTTGCAATCCAAAGATTCAGAGAAATGATTTCAAGCAATGGAAGAAGAATTGAAGTCACACGCGGAAAACAAAATTTCGGGATCAGCTGTCCTACCTCAAGGGAAAAAAGCGATTGATGCTAGGTGGATCTTTAAGATAAAAAGAGACTTACAAGGACAGAAAATTCACCATAAAGCTCGACTTTTATTTAAGGGATGTTCTGAAGTCAAAGGGTTTGGACTATGAAGAAACATACTCACCAGTGATACGATACGGTTCACTCAGATAATTGTTTGGACTAGCTGCTAAATACGACTTGTACATTGATCATTGTGATGTGGTGATAGCTTTATTACAAGATGATTTGAAAGAACAAATTTATGTTAAAATTTCCACAGTTTACTACATGACAAAAACAGCCAAATATGAAGGTATAAAAGACATGAGAAAGCAGTGTATGGACTTAAACAGGGAAGTTGCTGATGGAATCTCAAACTGTACAAAGTTCTGCTAAGTTTAAATTTCAGCAGGTCCACCGCTGATCCATATAAACTCCTGGAAACGGAAAAAAGAACACATTGACACTGGTGTGTCAGACCCACCATACTTGCTCCGGACACTGCGAGAGGGCTGTACAAGCAATGATCACACGCCCGGCACAGCGGACACACCAGGAACCGCGGTGTTGGCCGTCGAATGGCGCTAGCTGCGCAGCATTTGTGCACCGCCGCCGTCAGTGTCAGCCAGTTTGCCGTGGCATACGGAGCTCCATCGCAGTCTTTAACACTGGTAGCATGCCGCGACAGCGTAGACGTGAACCGTATGTGCAGTTGATGGACTTTGAGCGAGGGCGTATAGTTGGCATGCGGGAGGCTGGGTGGACGTACCGCCGAATTGCTCAACACGTGGGGCGTGAGGTCTCCACAGTACATCGATGTTGTCGCCAGTGGTTGGCGGAAGGTGCACGTGCCCGTCGACCTGGGACCGGACCGCAGTGACGCACGGATGCACGCCAAGACCGTAGGATCCTACGCAGTGCCGTAGGGGACCGCACCGCCACTTCCCAGCAAATTAGGGACACTGTTGCTCCTGGGGTATCGGCGAGGACCATTCGCAACCGTCTCCATGAAGCTGAGCACACCGTTAGGCCGTCTTCCGCTCACGCCCCAACATCGTGCAGCCCACCTCCAGTGGTGTCGTGACAGGCGTGAATGGAGGGACGAATGGAGACGTGTCGTCTTCAGCGATGAGAGTCGCTTCTGCCTTGGTGCCAATGATGGTCGTATGCGTGTTTGGCGCCATGCAGGTGAGCGCCACAATCAGGACTGCATACGACCGAGGCACACAGGGCCAACACCCGGCATCATGGTGTGGGGAGTGATCTCCTACACTGGCCGTACACCTCTGATGATCGTCGAGGGGACACTGAATAGTGCACGGTACATCCAAACCGTCATCGAACCCATCGTTCTACCATTCCTAGACCGGCAAGGGAACTTGCTGTTCCTACAGGACAATGCACGTCCGCATATATCCCGTGCCACCCAACGTGCTCTAGAAGGTGTAAGTCAACTACCCTGGCCAGCAAGATCTTCGGATCTGTCCCCCATTGAGCATGTTTGGGACTGGATGAAGCGTCGTCTCACGCGGTCTGCACGTCCAGCACGAACGCTGGTCCAACTGAGGCGCCAGGTGGAAATGGCATGGCAAGCCGTTCCACAGGACTACATCCAGCATCTCTACGATCATCTCCATGGGAGAATAGCAGCCTGCATTGCTGCGAAAGGTAGATATACACTGTACTAGTGCCGACATTGTGCATGATCTGTTGCCTGTGTCTATGTGCCTGTGGTTCTGTCAGTGTGATCATGTGATGTATCTGACCCCAGGAATGTGTCAATAAAGTTTCCCCTTCCTGGGACAATGAATTCACGGTGTTCTTATTTCAATTTCCAGGAGTGTATTTATCACAGAAACCGAGGAAGTGATATATTAATTGTAGCTGTTTACGTAGATGACATGCTGATATTTTGTAACAATATTCAACAGAAAATTGCATTTAAAGAACAACTAAAGGAACAACTTAAACTAAAGGACCTTGGAGATGTATCCAGTTGTCTAGGGATCCGAGTGACAGAGAGATCGGAAGCTTGGACTTTTATGGTTGTATCGGAGTCATTATATAAATCACATTTACGAAAGTATAACATGTAATACAGTTTCCACTCCACTTGACAATAACGAAGTATTAAGTCATGAAATGAGCCCAAAAACAGAGAGAGAAAGAGATGCCATGACAAAAGTCCCATGTAAAGAAGCCGTAGGTAGCTTAATGCATGTACAATTAGGTGTTAGACCAGATCTAGTGTACGCGATTTGTGTTGTGAGTCGGTTTAGTAATAACCCTGGAATATCCCACCGGCAAGCTGTAAAGCGAATGCTAAGATATTTAAATGGAACTAAAGACTTCAAGCTACAATTTTCCAAAGAACATCGTGACATCACAGGTTACACAGATGCTGACTGGGATGGGGACATAGGAGATACAAAATCAACCATTGGTTTTTTATTTATGTTGCAAGGTGAAGCAGTTTCATAGAATAGTAAAAAACAACCAGCAGTAGCTCTCTCGACGACAGAAGCAGAATATACGGCTTTAACTTCGGTATGCCAGGAAGCACTTTGGCTGCAACGTCTGCAAAGAGAGATATACCCTTTCCTAAAGAGTGCCCGATGAGACTGTTTTATGTCAACAAAGATGCAATTGATCTGTCAAAGGCAAGTGGATATAAAGGTCGCACTAAACACATTGACACCAGGCATCATTTCATCAGGGAAAAGGTAGATACAGGAGAAATCATAGTGGAGCAAATTTCCACAAATGGAATGCTTGCAGATATGATGACAAAGCCACTGCTAAGAACCATACATCAGCAACTAACACAAGAATTTGGACACCGAGAATGAAGTACTGAGAGACATCGCTTTGTATAATTTAGAATCTATGCCTCTGTTACATATTTATCTTTGCCGCAGTTGCTATGGACGCTTTTATAGACGTTCCTTTTAACATGGTTGTGTTTTGCCTACCCTCGTGTTACATTCGTTTTGTGCGTCGGCAATAAAAGCATTTATGTTCACTTTCATACCGTAACTGCGTGTTTATTTCAAGTTCAATAACAACAATTTCTTATTATGGTAATGTATTGTGTTTGAAGAATCTTTTTCTCATTCAGTCCGAACTGTAACGACGCAATTGCTGTGTGTCTAGCAATATTACTGTTATGTATATATTTATTTATTTTGATCCAGCATGAACTGATTACAATTTCTTTCCTGTCTTCTGTGTAAGTCAGAGCCCTGCTTACTTAAGTTACACATTATAGACTGGTATTATTATCTACACATTTTTTTCTAAATTTAGTCTGGAGAACAACGTGACATAATGTATTGCTATTGCAGTACATAGATTAAGAAATTTACGGTTTATGACACGGTCTTCAGGTCTGAGATTCACATATTTAGAATTTGTGACTCAGTCTAAGATTCATATTTTTTAGAAAATGGTGTTTTCCATCATACAAGTGTACTAAATCTAAAGACTCATCTACTGAATAAACATAATTGTTGAGGAGCCATAATTTTAATTTCTATTTTTAGTCCTGTAATGGGCGATTTGGAGGCAGGATGGATTCAATTCAGTAGTTTTATGCCTGCACAGTGAGGGCTTTTTTCATAAAATGTGGTTCTATGAGAGAGATTGTGGGGTTTGTCTCTGCCTCAAGTGTTGTGATCGTGTGTTTCTTTATTAAGTGTTCTTTTACCTTTGACTGCCGTAATGATTATCTCAAGTACATACAGAGATCAACAATTGGTACGGTATCTTAAATTGTTTGAACAAATTTCTAAGGTTTTCCTGGCACATATTTCCCATAATTCTAAGTGCCTTCTGTGGGATAATTACCCCATATATCTATCCCATGTAGTGGAACTCCAGCGTAATTACAATTGACTTGCCTTATAATCGTATGCGCTGTCACAAGATCAAAACAAAATAAATATTCAGCAATAGCACTACAGCGCAAAAGACTTATTATATTGCCGTCTCGAAGGATTGAAAGAATATGTAATATCATTATTATACAAGTTGTTTCAGATATTGTAACATGTCATTTACAGGGCTTTAGAAAACTTGACGGCTGTTGGAGCAAACGTTAAGGGAAATGACTTTTAAGTCGTTAGCGGCGTACGTATTTTTCCTTGGGGTGTATTGTTTTCCCCTTTTGAAAGTTGCGCTTCCAACGTCACGCCTGCTGTTAAGAACGGAAATACATCTGCCAAGATGGCGACAGAATTTTTTAGTTTGTAAGCTGTGTGATGAATATATGTAATGTTAAGCCAGACATATCAAAATTGGTTCTGGTTCATTTGTACGTGTGTATAGCGCAAATGTAATGTTTTGACGTTCTGTTAGAGTGCTACTTGTGCGAAGGATATGATGTTTTGTTCAATATAAATGCGGCATTCGGAAGCCATCGACGTGATGATTGTACGTTTTCAACATATATTGTGAATATGAAAGCCGTAAATATCTTTTTGTGATTTACATTTTTTGTATACCACAATCAATGATGTGATATATAACACCAGTTACAGAATAACATTCCTTTTCGGCAGGTTTCAATGCTGCCACCGCTGGAACCCCACAGCCCTGTATTCTGTAATGCAATCATTTACAGGTAAACAAAATTCAATGCTGTTTTATCCAAGTTGGGCCTTGTCAAATTTAACTTTCATGAAAATAAATCGCTTCAGCATTTTTCGTTTTATAATCAGATATTATGAAGGAAGCGTAGCCTTTGTGGTTTTTAAGTCAGTTGTAGACTTTGATGTGACGTGCAATGATTGGTTGTATACAGGCAAACTGTATGAATTGTCGTGACAGAATACAATGCTGGTTTAAAGTTACGTATTGCCCCCCGCCTCCTCCCCACCACTCGTAAGATTGATTGTTGCGACAGACTAATCTGTTGTGCAGCTGGAGATCTAGGTTAGGTAGGAAGGTGACCATTTGGTTGGGACTTGGCGAAGCCAGCGAACGTGAAAGGTGCAAATGTGTTTGTGGTAGCGAGGACTACTGTTTACGTCCAGTATATGCATTGAAATGCGAGAGGATGTTATGCGTATCTTCTACGCAATGCTAATTGCTATCATTCCCAGCTAGTGTTGTTTCAACCCTGTTCGTGACAACAATGCCTCGAACTCTCAGGACAACTCCAGATTTTTGAACTGTTTGTTTACTGCACAGTATTTCCTAATGACTATTATTGGTCCACATTTTCGGACACTGCTGAGGCCCTGTTTACATCCTCCAGTAACACAAGGAAAAAGCAATTCCACAAAGAATATTTCTATAAATGATTACCAGTACATATATCAAAAAGCGCAGTGCTTCTTTCAAAATTATGTTTGCAAATCCCCCCCTCCCCCCAACTCATTACCTATAACTTGGCTTATGTAAGGTTTTGCTTGTTGTCAGGGATCTTTCTGCCACATACTGGTTGATAGTTCTTTAGTGTGCCACAGAGTGATTGCTTCACATGTTTATTTTCATACTTGTGTCAATTTGATGCCCATGTTACTAACAATTCTACTGATGGGCAGATTCAGTGATAAGTGCTAATTATGAGCATCTTCTGGAATTGTCACTGCTGATAGTTCCGGCAGATTGTATGATTTTTGTGATATACAACAAAAAAGCTAGTTTCACAAATCAAAATTATGTTTGCAGATTCCCCCCCCCCCTCCCCCCAACTTATTACCTATAACTTGGCTTATGTAAGGTTTTGCTTGTTGTCAGGGATCTTCCTGCCACATACTGGTTGATAGTTCTTTAGTGTGCCACAGAGTGATTGCTTCACATGTTTATTTTCATACTTGTGTCAATTTGATGCCCATGTTACTAACAATTCTACTGATGGGCAGATTCAGTGATAAGTGCTAATTATGAGCATCTTCTGGAATTGTCACTGCTGATAGTTCCGGCAGATTGTATGATTTTTGTGATATACAACAAAAAAGCTAGTTTCACAAATCATGTGAACACTCAAGGAATGTGCAGGAATGGGTTTCTTGAAAAATGTATTGTGGAATGGTACTTGAACTATATTTACACATCCAATTCACATGTGACCATAGGTCAGATGATGAATTTTATAAGATATGAGTGGTCAACCAGACTGTCACTTGACATCTTGTTAAATAGTATTTGTGTGCAACATGTTAAGGAGTTGTACTGCTCAATGCTGGACACAAATGTTAATTTTCTGAACATGTAAATGGTTTGATGCAAATTGAGTGTTCTGTACGTGACGTTTAAGTGTATTCACAAGTCATCTTACTGTAGGTGCCAAATTGTTTCGTTTTGACAGAGTATTTAAATTTTTTTATGTAGTTCAATTAGGCTTACATGTCGAATGGAACATTTACAAAAGTGTTGTTGCATAGTCCATATCAATTCAGACAGGCTAGGAAAAAATCTTACCTTCCTAGTCTCGGATGTTACTGAATGTTGCATTTGTTAACATGAAGGACTAAGTAAGGAACACACTTTTTTTTTTCTCAAAAAAAAAAAAAAAAAATCTGCTCCAAGATACAGCCCTCCAAAGATGACACTGTGCATACTGTTTTGAAGATGCGAATTTGGGAAAAAATTTTAAAATGCTGTATCTCTTGAGCAGTTTTAGATATTTTGTTGGATTTTTTTATTTGAAAGATAATTGCTTTATGAGTACAAAGAAATCCTCCATTTGGACTTACCTGTCAAAGTTCTTTTACTACGACATTCTGAACTCCCTTTATAATTTATGGACTTTTGAAATTTTTGCCATACATAAAACATGTTTTATTACCACATTATCACATGACAGGCTCATTAAAAACAAAACCTAGCCTTATTTAACATAATTATAGTTTTGAAAGTTGAGTACGAGACTCATTTTTGAAGCATTTTAAATGGTTCCAAAGTGTGTGTGAAAGGTCCAAAAGACTTAAAGGTTTCAATTTATACAATTTCTGTGCAATCTGTTTTGTATTTGAATTAGCCAGTCAATGAACTAAAAATGTGTTCCACTACTTCCTTTGATATAGAGCAATGCCTTCCTCTTGAACCAATAGGAAATGGAGCACTTAGACTCTTCACAACATTGTGAACAGGAAGTGAGTACTGATGGTGTTGTTGCTGTCCTTCAGTTGGAAACCTATAACCAGCAGCTGGTCCATGTGGTAGAATAAAGTTTACTGCAATTTCCTTTAACTCATAACTGGTGTCTATAAACTCTGCAATTTGCCACTCACAGTCATAACATGTCACAAACATCCTCCTCAGATTGTGAATCGGAATATTATCGTGCTATTTCTGAGGTGTTGGCTTAATGAACAAAATTTCTTCTTTCTTGTTCTTTAAAGTTCATACAATATGAGTTCCCCCATCACTTTGAGTCCCAAAATGGGTCTTCTGAATTCCCTTCACATGAGTAGTTTGTTTGGACCATTCTTCTTTTTTCTGCCCACGGAATACTTCAATTTCATCTTTGGACCAAAGAATGAGGGCTGTGGATGTGTAATATTTAATGACTCGTATAATTGTCAGCATTCTGAATTGCAGCAGTATTTAGTTTGGAAAGATTGTTTTGTAGTATGGTGCTTCACTAGGCCTCCTACACCATTACAAGACCCCTTCCCATGACCAGTAGCACTATCTACCTGGTCAGTTGGCACAAGCAACTTACTCAATTCATACAGCTGCTAATGGTTTTTAAAATGACTAGGAGCACGATCATAAGTGATGATCTTCTCTGCCCCTGTTTCAAGACGAAGGATTTTGCACATTGCTAGCAAAGTGTGTGCTTAGTCATGTCCTGTGTCTTCACTTATAATTGCAACAGTTGTGATCTTGTTCTGAAAATATGTCTCTCCTGTAACATTCTGAAAATATGTCTCTCCTGTAACATTCTGAAAATACGTCACTCCTGTAAGAATTGAAACCTGGTCATTACTTCAATGATGCCCTTGTGCTTCTTGTGGTAGGACTACAGACCAGTTCTCAGCAAACTCATAGTGAAGCACTAAACATAGTTCTTCAACCTGTACACACACTTCCACTTCTGCAATGTGTTGTGGCAATATCTTCAGATGCTGGTGTTTTACTGCTTTCACTGACCATTTACCAAGTTCATCAATGAACTGTCAAAGGCAACAGTTTTCTTGCAGATTTCTCTGCTACGTCTCCCAGGCCAAGTGTCTTTAGACAGTCCTTCCTTTCCACAGGAGTTACCACATTCTTGAAACCAACAAGTCTCTCGCTTTATGTCACTGACTACTAATGTAAATTTGGATAGGTGCTCTTATAAATTGCAAAAGTTTCTTTAATACTGGCGAGTCATGTACCTCTTCACTTTCACAACTTTTTGACCTTCAGCTGTTACAGTTATAGTGTCTT
This sequence comes from Schistocerca gregaria, assembly GCF_023897955.1. Classification (NCBI taxonomy): domain Eukaryota; kingdom Metazoa; phylum Arthropoda; class Insecta; order Orthoptera; family Acrididae; genus Schistocerca; species Schistocerca gregaria. The sequence goes on from NC_064926.1 coordinate 198,229,596, forward strand.
TTTTGTTGGCACTGTGGCGAGAATAGTCTCATTTATCTTCCAGATTAAATGACTGCACTATTTGAACTTGAGCTGCTTCTACAGGATGACCATAATAGGGATCTGGTCTTCCATAAACTCCGTTTACAAACCTCATTTCTTGCTTTGTCTAGCATTTACGTTGATACTGATTGCATGTGGTTCAAAATTGTTTTCTTTGGAAATGTCTCTGGAATAATAGTTAAAACTTGCACCTTTTCTCGCAGGATGCACAGTATTAAACAGCTGAATTTGTATTTGTGAAAAATTTGTGGCAAGAGATGCAAGAGTGCTTTGGTTCATTTTCTTCTGAAGATGGAATTTCTGCTTTGAAGAGTGTGGTCAGTTTTGATGTCATCCATAGCTTTAGTAATTTCTCTGCACTTTCTTGATGCATAGAGCTTGTGACTCGACTTCACTGACCACAGTTTCTTAACAGGACCAACACCTACCTCTGTAGTTGACTGATTCAGAGTATGTAATTCTTCTTCTGTCGATGCAAGATCTGCACCATGGGAGGCTTCACATTTTTCAGGTACTGTCATAGTTATTCTGTCAAAACATTAGAACACAAAAAGTCGTCACTGGGAACATCTTCACTTTGAAACAATGCCTTCAAATGAGAACACTTATTCCCAACCTGAACAAAGTATGTTTTTTTGTTTGTCTTATGTATCACTCTTTTATGGATATGCAAATAGTCAGCACACTTCACTCTCCTGTGACCTCAGTCAGAAGATATTTCAAACAGTACTTTTCACAAAACACACTGCAACTGTGTCAACTGTCAAATTCCTCATGAAAAATACAGAACTGACTGGATGGTCTCAGAATTCTTAGAAGCCTCTTCAGTAAACAAATTAGCAGTGAGTACAGAAACCTGCAATGAACAACCACGATAAGGAAACTCACAAGAAACTACAACAAAGTGTAAGAAATATCTGCAACAAAGACGATAGAAATAAACATTGTAACAAAGAAATTAGTAAGAAACAACTTCAGTGAAGAAATACATTAGGCTACCCTTGAAAGAAAGAAAAAATAATAAAATCTGCCCAACTGGGAAGCTATCCTTTATAGAGAATGTAATACTAAATGGTACTAATCAACAGAAAAAAATCTAACTTTTCTTGATTGGCACTTTTGAAACAACTTTTTTTTCTGTAAATTATAAAAAGAATTCAAAAGGCAACAGTAAAAGAACTTTTACAGATATGTCAGATACGGAGGATACCATTGTAATATAAAACAATTATCTTTCAAATAACAAAAACTATTACCCGAGTTGGGGTTGTCTCCAAGAAATGTTGCTGTTGGTTTGGAGCCAGTCAACATATTAATTGGCTTCATTTCATGCAGCTTTTAACTTGACAACACAAATTTCATTTACACGCTGTGTAAATTGGAATTTTAAAATGTATGTTAATGTTTATCTCATTTTCATTTTATAGTATACTTTTGATTACCATGAAATACCTGTAACTGTCTAATTTGAATCACTCCGTTTCTCGAAATTTATTAATGTGTTCTGTAACTCCAGAATTGTTTTATGTATATTGTTAAATAGCTTGCCCATAGGTAAGAAGTTGTTTATATATGAAGTCTTAACAGGTTGTCAGCCGAGTAGAGTTGTCGTCTCGTAGTAACGTTTCGATGGAATGCGTCTCCAGCATCTTCAGGCGAAGTGTCAGGATATTGTTGATCGCGGGCTTATATCTCTGCCGGACGCATCCCCACTGCCACCGGCCGATCCAGGCGCATCGGGCGATTCCGTGGGCGCGTGATTGGCCGGCCGCGGGAAGTGGAGAGCGGTCCAGCAGATATCCCGACAATTCGCCTGAAGATGATGGAGATGCAGTCCATCGAAACGTTGCTACGAGACGATGATGCTACTCGGCTGACAAATCGGAAGACTTCATATATGAAATTCACCGAGAAAGCCTGCACTCACATATAAGAAATTGTTTGTTCATATGCAGATATCTCTCAGAACTGTATTGTACACGAAACAGTGTGTGTAGGGGGGGGGGGGGGGGAGGAGGAGGTTATATACTCTCATCAGGATTGTGTATGGTATTGTGACTAAATTCCTTGTGGTGAGAGGGACAAAAATAATTGTGGCATTTTTCTTGTACTATTCTCATCAGTGAGTAATCTTTATCTAGCATAACTTGATTGCCTTTATGGTTTATCTGCAGTAATTAGATAATATGTGAAGCACTTGAATGTTGCTTGATGCTCTGCAGAAATTTACTTGAGGTGGAGCATATGGGAGGTGAGGCAAGATTCAAAATGCCTTTTTTTATATACTGTATTTGGTAAGTTTCCATGCCGAAGAGCTCTGGACAAAACACGTTTGTCAGAGTTAAGTGTGAATCAAAGGAAGGTGATTTTGATTAATAGATGCCTCAACTTTTTGCATGAATAATACCATATTCTCTGTTAGAAGGCAGTGTATCTCCTCTGTTAGAAGCTAGTGGAAAAGGGTAAAACAAATCACAAGATTCTGGAGTGTAGGTCTTGTTCCATGTGAGTATTTTTTTCCTTCAGTGTTGTTTTAGCTCGATGCTGTTCTGTGAAGCACTGTGAGAAAAACCTTGCTGTTTTCGTCTTTGGTATACAGTTGTCTAGTTGGCTAAAAGATGTAGTGCAACTGTTACAGTAATCAAATTCTGTGTAATGAACATCATTTAATAATGCTGTGGAATATGTATGCCCTACATCTTACATACTTTTCAAATTTGTGAGTTGTTAGCTGTGCATACGTATTGTGTGTGCACTCTAAGAAGGCTATTGGTGAAGTGGTTAACAGGACTACTTGATCTGACTGAAACAAAAAGACATCAGACCATTTTAAATGGATTTCTGGCCACTGCTACTTGAATTAGCATATAATACCGTTTAGGTCATCAACACATGCAAGAGCAGAAATATATGTGTAATTGACTTTCTAATCACATTTATCAACATGTTAGATTAATTAAACACAGCGTTGTCTGCTATTTGAAGTTGATAGCAGTTCGAGATGGGTCAGTACCGATTACTAGCATCCAACAGGAAAAGGGTTCACAAAACAACTGTCCAATGCCATTGACAACCATCTTTTATAGAATCTTAGAACATATTCTGAGCTCATACAAAATTGAGTATATTGAACAGAATGACCTTTATGCCAATCAGCACAGTCTGGAAACATATGTGGTGTGAAACACAACTTGCACTTTTCTCACATGACATCCTGAATACCGTGGATCAAGGCAAGTCAGACTGAAGCAGTATCTCTTGGCTCCTGATAGGCCTTTGACTCTCCTCCACATTTGCCCTTATTGTCAGGCGTATCATTGTGTGGGATATTAAGTGAAGTCTGTCACTGGATTGAGGCTCCCGTGATAGGGAGGATATAGTATGTTGTCTTGGGTGGAGATTCATCATCAGCTGTAGAAGTAAGTTAAGCGTGCCCTAGGGTACTGTGTCAAGACCCTTGCTGTTCATACTGAATGATTGTGTAGACAGTGTGAATGCAGCCAGACCTTGGTCGGATTTCAAAATAGTGTGAAGATTGCCAGCTTGCTTTTAATGTATAATAATCTAAAATTATGCTTTTCACAAAAGAAAGAAAAATATACGATTCCTATAAATACAAAATCAATGAGTCACATTTGCAATCTGTGGACCCCTACAAATGAGTCGGGATAACAGTTTGTAGGGATATGAAATGTAATGACCACGTAGATTCAATTCTAAGCAATTCTAATAGCACCGAGCGAGGTGGCACAGTGGTTAGACACTGGACTCGCATTCGGGAGGACGACGGTTGAATCCTGCATCTGGCCATCGAGATTTTCCATGATTTCCCTAAATTGCTCCAGGCAAATGCTGAGATGGTTCCATTCAAAGGGCACGGCCGACTTACCTCCCCGTCCTTCCCTAATTTGATGAGACCGATGACCTTGCTGTCTGGTCTCCTTCCCAAAATAACCCAACCCTATGATAGCAGACTTCAGTTCAGTGGCATCCAAAGGACTAAAAGGGGATATTGATGAAATATAAAGAAGGGCACCACGAATGGCCACAGGTTTGTTTGGCACCCAACAAGCATCAATGAAATTCTGAAAAACCTGAATTGGCAGACATCTGAAGAAAGGTTCTAACTATCCTGTGGAAACATATATGGTCTGCCACGGTAGCTGCATGGTCAGTGCGGGGGATTGGTAACTGAAGGGGCCCAGGCTTGATTCCAGGTTGGGTCAGAGATTTCTCTGCTCGGGATCTGGACGTTGTGTTGTCCCACATTCGTATCATAATAATTAACATTCCACTATTGAGATGGCTGTATAGGCATGTCCCAAAAACCAGCAAATTAAAAAAATATGTGAGTGCAAAGTTTCAAAAACCAGTTTTGATTGAAGAAACCAGAATATTCTACAACCCCCCTACATGTCACTCTGAAATGGAACTGCGGATGGCAAAGAGATTAGTGTGGTTTGGGAAATGTATAATGTGGATTGCTTATAGTTTAAATATTTGCACACTTACAAAAGTTGAAAGTTCTGTTCACTATTTTAGAGATGAAATGTCGCCAAAAACATTCGTGAAATTTACATCACTTGTAGATCTTCATTGTTGAGGTGTAGTTTTGCTGCTGCACATACTCCAGAGCTCTTCTGCTGTGCTGCTGTACAAAAATCATTGTGTAGTATATGAAATAAATTCCAGGCACAGATTTTACATAAAACTGCTTTATTCACACACAAGATGTTTGGTCGCAAAAAAAATATATAAAACAAAGTCCTACATGCTGTTCTGTTGAAGGTTGGTAACAAATTGCCCTCCTGCTGTATGCAAACTGCTGGTGTGTATATGATTTACAACAAACCTTGACAATCATGATTTACGAATTTTAAGCAAGTCAGTTAAAAGTGTGTCACAAAATTAATTCACATACATAGAAAAATAACAAAAATAATGCTTTACAATTTTGAGTGGATGCAAACATTAAGAATTCCAAAGTAGCTTAAAAGGTCCAGAAAATAATAATGCATATTGCATTTTAGTTAATTACAGTTGAAAGAAAGACCGGAAAGTGTTGCTACCATGTGAATGGATTCCAAATAATATGTTTATCAAAAATAGCTTTCCGATTTGTCGAAAGTAAATTTGTAAGCTGCAAGCTCTGTACTCATTGGTGTAACAAGTTTAGATCAGTTACCTAGTAATTTTTTAAAACAAAATATTTTAGCACGTTCACTAACTTGTTACTGAGTGCAGAATACAATAGCAAACTCAGATTTTACTTAAGTTCCCTCAAACATACTAATTAGTGGTATAGGTGCATTGTAACATACTACATTAAACCGTTGTTGTTGTTGTTGTTGTTGTTGTTGTTGTCTTCAGTCCACAGACTGGTTTGATGCAGCTCTCCATTCTGCCCTATCCTGCGCAAGCTTCTTCATTTCCAAGTACCTACTGCAACCTACATCCTTCTGAATCTGCTTAATGTATTCATCTCTTGGTCTCCCTCTATGATTTTTACCCTCTGAGGGGCTTTCAAATACTAAATTGGTGATCCCTTGCTGCCTCGGAACATGTCCTACCAACTGATCCCTTCTTCTATTCAAGTTGTGCCACAAATTACTCTTCTTCTCAATTATATTCAGTACCTCCTCAGTAGTTACATGATCTATCCATCTAATCTTCAGCATTCTTCTATAGCACCACATTTCGAAAGCTTCTAATCTCTTCTTGTCCAAACTATTTATCGTCCACGTTTCACTTCTGTACATGGCCACACTCCACACAAATACTTTCAGAAATGTCTTCCTGACACTTAAATCTATACTCAGTGTTAAAAAATTCCTCTCCTTCAGAAACGCTTTCCTTGCCATAGCCAGTCTACATTTTATATCGTCTCTACTTTGACCATAATCAGTTGTTTTTGCTTCCCAAATAGCAAAACGTGTCTACTACTTTAAGTGGCTTATTTCCTAATCTAATTCTGTCATCATCACCTGATTTAATTTGAGTACATTCCATTATCCTCTTTTTGCTTTGGTTTATGTATATCTTATATCCTCCTCTCAAGATACTGTCCATTCCATTCATTTGCCCTTCCAGGTCCTTTGCTGTCTCTGACATAATGACAATGTCATCAGCAAACCTCAAAATTTTTATTTCTTCTACGTGGATTTTAATTCCTACTCCAAGCGTTTCTTTCATTTCCTATACTGCTTGCTCAATATTCAGACTGAATAACATCAGGGATAGGCTACAGCCCTGTCTCGATCCCTTCCCAACCACTGCTTCCCTTGCATGTCCCTCGACTTTTAATAGCTGCCATCTGGTTTCTATACAAATTGTTAATATTCTTTCGTTCCCTGTATTTGATCTCTGCCAGCTTTAGAATCTGAAAGAGAGTTTTCCAGTCAGCATTGTCAAAAACTTTCTCTAAGTCTACAAATGCTAGAAACGTAGGTTTACCTTTCCTTAACCTATCTTCTGAGACGAGTTGTAGGGTCAGTATTGCCTCACGTGTTCCAACATTTATACAGAATCCAAACTAATCTTCCCCTAGGTCAGCTTCTACCATGTTTTCAATTTGTCTGTAAAGAATTTGTGTTTGTATTTTGCGTCCGTGACTTATTAAACCGATAGTCAACACCTGCTTTCTTTGGGATTGGAATTACTATACTCCCAAGGCTATCAGTAGTTCTAACAGAAAGTTGTCTACTCTTAGGGCTTTGTTTCGACTCGCATCTTTCAGTGCTCTGTCAAGTTCTTCACGTAGTATCATATCTCCCATTTCATCTTCATCTACGTCCTCTTCCATTTCCATAATTTTTCCCTCCAGTTCATCGCCCTTGTGTAGGCCCTCTGTATACTTCTTCCACCTTTCTGATTTCCCTTCCTTGCTTAGGACTGGTTTTCCATCTGACCTCTTCATATTCATTGAAGTTGTTCTCTTTTCTTCAAAGGTTTCTCTAATTTTCCTGTAGGCAGTATCTATCTTACCCCTAGTGATATATGCCTCTACATCCTTACATTTGTCCTCTAGCCACCCCTGCTTAACCATTTTTGAGATGTTTGTATTCCTTTTTGCCTGCTTCATTTACTGCATTTTTATATTTTCTCCTTTCATCAGTTAAATTCAGTATCTCTTCTGTTACCCAAGGATTTCTACTCATCTTTTTACTTACTTGATCCTCTGCCGCCTTCACTATTTCATCTCTCTTAGCTACCCATTCTTCTTCTACTGTATTTCTTTCCCCCATTCATGTCAACCGTTCCCTAATGATTTCTCTGTAACTCTCTACAACCTCTGGTTCTTTCAGTTTATCCAGGTCCTGCCTCCTTAAATTCCTATATTTTTGTAGTTTCTTCAGTTTTAGTCTACTACAGTTCATAACCAATAAATTGTGGTCAGAGTCCACATCTGCCCCTGGAAATGTCTTACAATTTAAAATCTGGTTCCTAAATCTCTGTCTTACCTTTATATATATCTGAAACCTTCCAGTGTCTCTACGCCTCGTCCACGTATACAACCTTCTTTCATAATTCTTAAACCAAGTGTTATCTATGATTAAGTTATGCTCTGTGCAAAATTCTACCAGGTGGCTACCTCTTTCATTCCTTACCTCCATTCCATATTCACCTACTACTTTTCCTCCTCTTCCTTATCAAATTCGAGTCCCCCATGACTATTAAATTTTTGTCTCCCCTCACTGACTGAATTATCTGTTTTATCTCTTCATACATTTCTTCATTCTCTTTGTTATCTGTGGAGCTAGCTGGCTTCCCCACCCATGGCAAGGTCCATGGTTCATGGAGAGGGATTAAACAATTAACTAAACATAAAATAAATGTAATCTGTTTGGGGGATGCAAATGATGCTCAAGGGGCTGTTCTATTAAAACCCACATAGGAATTGTGAAGACAAGATTGACTAATTGCTGTGTGGACAAAGGCATTTAAGCAAGCATTCTTCCCATGCTCCATGCACAAATGGAATGGGAAGAACCTCTGTTATGAAGCACCATGACAAGTATCATTTTCCATGTGTTTCTTTGGTTTGCAGAGTATAGATGTAAAATCTTCTAAGAGTCCGCATATACTGTTGTTATACTGAAAAGACATACCAGGTGCTTCTTTTGTCAAAATTGTGTGAACTTCATTTACAGGTCTTCAAATATATATATATATATATATATATATATATATATATATATATATATATATATATATATATTTTCTCTTCTTTGTCAAGTCGGAGTGCACAGTGTGGAGCTACCCCAGGGTGACTCTTAGCAACCTGAATGCATGAAGCATTAAATACATTAATTTTGCTCTTGTAAAAAGTAATAAAACTTATAGAGACTTGTAATTTTTTCTGAAAACACAAGTAGAAGTGTTGTGCAAAATGAACAGTGTTGTGCCTTATGTTGACTGTGAGCTGGATAAAAAAGTGTGTATTAATGGTTCAGAATGCATGTCTTATTTTTCAGACTATTGATGATTTTGCACAGAAGTTTTGCTATGATTGACCGAAATACACTTATTGTATGACAACCACTTTCTATGGGGGCCAATTCAGCGATCTGCCGTGTAAAATTACTTGTCTCCAAGAGTGAGTTTGTATCCAATAAGCACAGACAATTGACAATAACAAATAGATAGGCTGCTTTGTTTGAGCACTATTCAGCAAGGTTTGTTTCTCCCTTGAGTTTAAATCAATGCAGAAACGCAGGTGCACTTGAGAAGAGTTTCTCATAAGTGGCGTGACAACTATATAAACCTAAGTTGTACAGCAGTTGCTAAAGCTACGAGGGTGAGTCAAATGAAAACCTTAAATATTTTTTAAAATATTATTTATTGTGCAGAAGTGGTACAAAGCTGTATCACTTTTCACCATAATCTCCCCCACGCTCAATGCAAGTCCTCCAGTGCTTACAAATTGCATAAATTCCTTTAGAAAAAAATTCTTTTGGTTTTCTACGCAACCACTCGTGCACTGCGTGGCGTATCTTTTCATCAGAATGGAACTCTCATTTTGTCTTTGAGGATCCAAACATATGGAAATCACTTGGGGCAAGGTGTGATGAGTATAGTGGATGAGGAAGACACTCAAAATGCAGGTCTGTGATTGTTGCAACTGTCGTATGGGCAGTGTGGGGCCTTGCATTATCTATTGCAAAAGGACACCTACTGACAGCAATTTACGTCACTTTGATTTGATTGTAGGCCACAGATTTTTTTTTTTACGATATCTGTGAATGTTGCACTGGTGACAGTGGTCCCTCTAGGCATGTAATGCTCCAAAATGATACCTTTTTCGTCGTAAAAGAGAGTCACCATAATCTTCCCTGGTGATGGTTGTGTTCGAAACTTCTTTGGTTTCGGTGATGAGGAATGGCAACATTCTTTGCTTGCTCTCTTCGTTTCCACTTGGTGGAAGTGAACCCAGGTTTTGTCCCCAGTAACGATTCTCGCAAGGAAGCCATCACCTTCTCGTTCAAATCGCCGAAGTAGTTCTTCACAAGCATCAACACATCATTCTCTCATTTCAGGAGTCAACTGTCATGGCACCCATCTTGCAGACACTGTGTGAAACAGGTGCACATCATGCACAGTGTGGTGTGCTGTGACCCCTGACTAGTCTGTAAACATGCTGCAATGTCATTCAGTGTCACTCGGCAGTTTTCATTCACTATGGCTTAAACTACTACAATCTTCTGTGGAGTCACAGTTCGTTGTGCCTGACCTGGACGAGGAGCATCTTCCACTGAAGTCACACCATTTGTGAACCTCCTATTCCATTCGTAGACTTGCTGCTGTGACAAACATGCATCACTGTACTGAACCTTCATTCGTCGATGAAGGTTTCACACCTTCACTAAGCAAAAACTGAATAACAGAACACAGTTCTTCCCTGGTGTAAGTTGCAAATGGGGCGGCCATCTTTATACTGATACGGTGACGGTATGTGTGCATCTGCACTATGCTGCCACCTACAGGCCATTCTGCACGCTGTTTGTAGCACACTTACCAACTTACAGGATAACAGCACAAATTTAAGGTTTTCATTTGACTTACCCTCGTATAATATTTACCATTGTTGTAGTCTGTGTCAGTTTAGAATTGCCTAAATCTGCAGTTTAATGAAATTGCAGATCATAGTGTCTTGTAGTGTAAGAAAATTCAACAATGAATAAAAATGATCGTCATAGAGGGATAAAAAATTAAATTCAAATGTTGGAGATTTATATTAATAAATGTTGTATTCCATGTTTAATCTATTATACAGTGTGTACCACATAACACCAGTACACCTCATGCCTGAGAGTGAAGTAACAGTGAACTAACTAAAAAAGAATCGGTAATGTTTAAAAAAGAAGACTGGTCCCCTTTTAATAAGATATGCTCGTTGGCTGTGGGCATCCAGGCGTTGCTGACTTTGTGTGATGACGTTACTCTTAACGTGCTGTAATTCTGCTGATGTGATGTTGTTAATTTATCTAGTAATCTGTTTAAGATAATTTATTGTGCGAGGATTGCCAACGTACACTTTGCTTTTCTAGTGTGTCCCATGAATAAAAATCGCACAGTGTTTTAGTCCAGGGGCCTTGAGGGCCAGATGCCTCTCCTGGCAAGTCTGTCTTCAGGGAACACATTGGTGATGTGGGCCATACCTTAGTTGGATGTGTGTGTGGTTCTCCATCTGGTTGAAATACTGCATATAGCCTCTTTGCATCAGTTAATTGTGCGTAGAGAAAGTAAAAAATCTGGTACTGTTTAAGGTGTGACTGAAAAATATGGGGCCAATAATTGCATGCCAGACAAACACCTATCTCCTCTGAGTTAAGAGGTTCCTCATGCAAAATATGAGGATTGTCCTGAGACCATTATCTGCAATCCTTGGAGTCTACATTATCTGACAAATGAAACCAAGCCTTGTCCAACATAAAGTAAAGTGAGTAAAGTTAGTATTTGTTATTAAATAGCCAGTTATAATAATGAACTCTAATGGAACATGTCTTTACGTAATACTCCACAACATCAGTTCGCTGCTCTAATGCAAACTGCCCCATTTCTGTAACAAGTCAACGAGACGAACTTTTTGTAACTGACACACGAACACGCAGCTCCACTCAACTCTCTGATAAAATGCAGTGTAGTTAACTTTTGAGACAGTTTTACCACTTCACAACAATTCTGCATCTACATCTACATCCATACTCCGCAAGCCACCTGATGGTGTGTGGCGGAGGGTACCCTGAGTACCTCTATTGGTTCTCCCTTCTATTCCAGTCTCGTATAGTACGTGGAAAGAAGGATTGCCGGTATGCTTCTGTGTCGGCTCTAATCTCTCTGATTTTATCCTCATGGTCTCTTCGCGAGATATACGTAGGAGGGAGTAATATACTGCTTGACTCTTCGGTGAAGGTAAGTTCTCGAAACTTTAACAAAAGCCCGTACCGAGCTACTGAGCGTCTCTCCTGCAGAGTCTTCCACTGGAGTTTATCTATCATCTCCATAACACTTTCGCGATTACTAAATGATCCTATAATGAAGCGCACTGCTCTCCGTTGGATCTTCTCTATCTCTTCTATCAACCTATCTGGTGCGGATCCCACACTGCTGAGCAGTATTCAAGCATTGGGTGAACAAGCGTACTGTAACCTACTTCCTTTGTTGTCGGATTGCATTTCCTTAGGATTCTTCCAATGAATCTCAGTCTGGCATCTGCTTTACCGACAATCAACTTTATATGATCATTCCATTTTAAATCACTCCTAATGCGTACTCCCAGATAATTTATGGAATTAACTGTTTCCAGTTGCTGACCTGCTATTTTGTAGCTAAATGATAAGGGACCTATCTTTCTATGTATTCGCATCACATTACACTTGTCTACATTGAGATTCAATTGCCATTCCCTGCACCATGCGTCAATTCGCTGCAGATCCTCCTGCATTTCAGTACAATTTTCCATTGTTACAACCCCTCGATGTACCACAGCATCATCCGCAAAAAGCCTCAGTGAACTTCTGATGTCATCCACCAGGTCATTTATGTATATTGTGAATAGCAACGGTCCTACGACACTCCCCTGTGGCACTCCCGAAATCACTCTTACTTCGGAAGACTTCTCTCCATTGAGAATGACATGCTGCGTTCTGTTATCTAGGAACTCCTCAATCCAATCACACAATTGATCTGATAGTCCGTATGCTCTTACTTTGTTCATTAGACGACTGTGGGGAACTGTGTCAAACGCCTTTCGGAAGTCAAGAAACACGGCATCTACCTGTGAACTCGTGTCTAAGGCCCTCTGAGTCTCGTGGACGAATAGCGCGAGCTGGGTTTCACACGACCGTCTTTTTCGAAACCCATGCTGATTCCTACAGAGTAGATATCTAGTCTCCAGAAAAGACATTATACTCGAACATAATACGTGTTCCAAAATTCTACAACTGATCGACGTTAGAGATATAGGTCTATAGTTCTGCACATCTGTTCGTCGTCCCTTCTTGAAAACGGGGATGACTCTTCGGAATGCTTCGCTCTTCTAGAGATCTACGGTACACCGCTGCAAGAAGGGGGGCAAGTTCCTTCGCGTACTCTGTGTAAAATCGAACTGGTATCCCATTAGGACCAGCGGCCTTTCCTCGTTTGAGCGATTTTAATTGTTTCTCTATCCCTCTGTCGTCTATTTCGATATGTACCATTTTGTCAACTGTGCGACAATCTAGAGAAGGAAGCACAGTGCAGTCTTCCTCTGTGAAACAGCTTTGGAAGAAGACATTTAGTATTTTGGCCTTTAGTCTGTCATCCTCTGTTTCAGTACCATTTTGATCACAGAATGTGTGGACATTTTGTTTTGATCCACCTACTGCTTTGACATAGGACCAAAATTTCTTAGGATTTTCTGCCAAGTCAGTACATAGAACTTTACTTCGAATTCATCGAAAGCCTCTCGCATAGCCCTCCTCACACTACATTTCGCTTCTCGTAATTTTTGTTTGTCTGCAAGGCTTTGGCTATGTTTATGTTTGCTGTGAAGTTCCCTTTGCTTCCGCAGCAGTTTTCTAACTCGGTTGTTGTACCACGGTGGCTCTTTCCCATCTCTTACGATCTTGCTTGGCACATACTCATCTAATGCATATTGTACGATGGTTTTGAACTTTGTCCACTGATCCTCAACACTATCTGTACTTGAGACAAAACTTTTGTGTTGAGCCGCCAGGTACTCTGTAATCTGCTTTTTGTCACTTTTGCTAAACAGAAAAATCTTCCTACCTTTTTTAATATTTCTATTTACGGCTGAAATCATCGATGCAGTAACCGCTTTATGATCGCTGATTCCCTGTTCTGCATTAACCGATTCAAATAATTCGGGTCTGTTTGTCACCAGAAGGTTTCATATGTTATCGCCACGAGTCGTTTCTCTGTTTAACTGCTCAAGGTAGTTTTCAGATAAAGCACTTAAAAATATTTCACTGGATTCTTTATCCCTGCCACCCGTTATGAACGTTTGAGTCTCCCAGTCTATTTCCGGCAAATTAAAATCTCCACCCAGAACAATAACATGGTGGGGAAATCTACTCGAAATATTTTCCAAATTATTCTTCAGGTGCTGAGCCACAACAGCTGCTGAGCCCGGGGGGCTATAGAGACATCCAATTACCATGTCTGAGCCTGCTTTAACCGTGACCTTCACCAAAATCATTTCACAATTCGAATCTCTGTCAATTTCCTTCGATACTATTGCACTTCTTATCGCTATAAACACGCCTCCCCCTTCACTGTCCAGCCTGTCTCTGCGGTATACATTCCAATCTGAGTTTAGGATTTCATTACTGTTTACACGTGGTTTCAGCCAACTTTCTGTCTCTAGTACTATATGGGCGTTGTGACCGTTTATTAATGAGAGCAGTTCTGGGACCTTTCTATAGGCGCTCCTGCAGTTTACTATTAGCACATTAATATTGTTGTTTCCTGTTGCATTTTGCCTACTCCTGCCTTGCCGCGTCTCAGGAGGCGTCTTGTCGGGCCTAGGGAGGGAATTCTCTAACCTAAAAAAAAAACCCATGTGCACTCCACACGTACTCCGCTACCCTCGTAGTCACTTCCGGCGTGTAGTGCACGCCTGACCTATTCAGGGGTACCCTACATTTCTCCACCCGATAGCGGAGGTCGAGAAATTTGCACCCCAGCTCTCTGCAGAATCGTCTGAGCCTCTGGTTTAAGCCTTCCACTCGGCTCCAAACCAGAGGACCGCGATCGGTTCTGGGAACGATACTACAAATAGTTAGCTCTGATTCCACCCCGCGAGCGAGGCTTTCCGCCTTCACCAACTCCGCCAACCGCCTGTACGAACTGAGGATGACCTCTGAACCCAGACGGCAGGAGTCATTGGTGCCGACATGAGCAACAATTTGCAGTCGGGTGCACCCAGTGCTCTCTATCGCCGCCATTAGGGCCTCCTCCACATCTCGGATGAGACCCCCCGGCAAGCAGACAGAGTGAACACTGGCCTTCTTCCCCGACCTTTCCGCTATTTCCCTAAGGGGCTCCATCACCCGCCTAACGTTGGAGCTCCCAATAACTAATAAACCTCTACCCCCATGTGCCTGCACGGACCTTGCTGAAGGAGCAGCCACATGTCCACTCACAGGCAGAGCGGGCGATGCCACACAGCCAGCCTCCACATTGACCCTCCGCCTCGTGCGCCGGTGAACCCGCCACTCCCCTTGGGGAGAGGGTGGCCCAACCGCGCCCGGTACCTGCGAAGATGTCTCGACAGCAGAGACACCTGGGGTGTACCTTGCGACGCACCAGACTCCCCACTGCCGCTACACTCCGAGGCAGCAGCCTGAAGACGGCTGACCGCGGCCATCAACACGCTCAGCTGTTTGCGAAGAGTGGCCACCTCCTTCTGCGTCCGTACACAGCAGTCACACATCCTATCCACCCTAAGGAATTAATTTACTGAAGAGACTTAATCAACTTTTAACTAGACTGCTGATTCACTAAAGGCGGCTGATTATTGACTAAACTGTGATTGCTAACCACTTCTTGTAGAAAACAATGAAAATAGCACTACCTGTCTCTGGACTGTATTGAAAACAAACACTAGCACTACTGGCACTATGGTTGATTAAAGGGACTCTCTCTGATTGTATTCAAAACAAACACGAAATCTATGGAACACTATTAATAGCACTCGACAATTAAAGCTTCCTAAAAGCAAAAACACACGGTAGAAGTGACAAGTAAGAAAAATACAGTTAATACTTAAATTAAGGTAGCTCGCTGCACAGCAGACGTGAAGTAGATGATGGTTAGGGTGACACTAGAGATGATTAACTTTTATCTTAGGTGTACTGGTTTTATGTGGGACTCCTTGTAGTTATAAAATGAGAAGTCTGCTGTACACTAAACAGGTGTGTAACTTGTATGTTGTTAAATTGTGATTCTGAGGTCTGCACTTTAGAGTGGGGGGATGTTGTGTTGGTTTACAAGTGCCCTCTCTTGCACCACCACCACAACCACACCCTCTCTTCTTGCAGACACTCATGGGCTGTTGCCTGTGATTAAACGTTCATTCCAGATAATGTGTTGTATTTGCTAATCTGTGAAATAGAAGATAATTCTGTATTTTAGTAATGCACTTGATCCATCAAGTTGCACAAAGCTGTACAGATGGTTGAATGCATGCTCACAGCTACAATCACAATTCAAGCATTCCAACTAGTGAAAGAAAAGGTTATTGAATATATGTTAAATATTATAATTATTTCTGTTCCTGTTTAACATACCGCCCCTGAAAACTGGGCCAGCGGGTTACTTTTGAGAATCACATAAGCATTTCGCAGTATTCCACTTTCGTTAACCTATAATCTGTACAACAAAAGAAGAGCCTTGACAATTAAAGAGCACTTGCTACACCTATGCCACACCTTCTCCACTACCAATCGAGTAGCAGTGGTTTGTACATGCACCTGTGGTGATCTATGTATTGTTTCAAATTCCATATCAACACAGTAAGAAGAACTATTACTTAGCACTTCGGTGTCTTCTGTATGTAATTAGCTACTATACTTTTCTTATTTCAGTGGCTCCACATGTTCCTTAAACACCTGCACTTGTAAAACAAGTTCATACTGGATTATAGACTTACAAGAACTCCACAACTCTAACTTGATTTCACATTGTTGTACTAATTGCAAAAGTGCCACCATTTGGAAATTATTGTAACCTCCCAAGTAGTACAGAAAAGATTTATACAGTAATGTAGCTCCCTTCGCCAATTGACTGAATCAGAGTATGAGACTGGACCTTTCACTAGGAAATAATGGTACTGGCACAGAGGCAGTCTATGGGCCAAGAGGGTTACATTGCTATACAAATCTTTTCTGTACTTCTTAGAAAGTTACACTCGTTTCCAAATGTTGGCATTTTTGCAATTAGTACAACAATGTGAAATCAAGTTAGAGTTGTAGAGTTCTCATAAGTCTATAATCCAGCAGTTGAATATAATGTGTAAGAGACATAGTGTTCTTTATTAACAGTTATATGAAACATGTCAAGCATACTTAATGATCTTACAAAATATCTTATTTTCAGAATCCTTACGTTGCCTGGAATGCTCAGACTGCAAGGCAAGCTTCAGTTCAGCATCTCTCTTACTACAGCATTTTGCACAACATGTCCTGGAAAGAAAACCTGATGGCGAAGCCCCGAGTGAAAATGTTGGGGAGCTTCACTGTTTCCACAGATATAAAGGAAAAGAGAAAGAAAGCATTTTGGAGACAGCATTGAAACATACTAGCGGTCAAGTTGCTGACACACAGCCATCGTCACTGGAATCTTGTTCGCCTCTCTCGTCCACAGCTTCTCCTATTTGTGAGAGTGCTAGTACCAGGATCTCACCAAATAGTTCCTTCTGTGAAACTACGCCCGCAGTAGATAAGAAAGAAGCATCTCTTGCGAGGCTCGACCTGCAGACCCGGCTGGAGAACTGTATCATGAGGCTTGCTGCATCCAGGAGCGCACTGTGTGAATCTGCTCTCGATTTGTCTAGTACTAGCAGTGGTAGGACTTGTGCAGGTGAAAACATTGTAGTGATGAAGGAGTGTACAGAAAATGTACGCAAGTGTTCTTCTAGCAGAAAACAGAAAAATCCCAAGAAAATATGTTCTACCATAATCAAAGAACAAGACCAGATGGAGAATGTTGCAGTGACAGAGGAAAAATCTGCAGGCAAAAGGAGGTAATTTTTTCCATTGTTTTCATTTATTACATTTAAACTGTTAACTGTTGTTAAAAGGATGAATAGATTGACCATCTAAAAGTACATTTGTTCTGTCACCTCCAGTACAGCCATTTTGTATGCACCCACTATGCAGGAAGTCACTACTTGACATCATGCATGACTCTCTATTTGCCTGTGTCCTGAAAGTATGTTACAAAGTGGTATTAAATGTTCCTGTTGCACTTGTCGCATTAATTCTCTGTGAAAATCAGAACCTTTTACAACATCCGCCATTGTCTTTGCCATGGAAGTAATGGAATTATGCACACTGATGTATGTGAAATAGTAGTTCCCACTGCAACCACATCAGTGCTAGTGATGAAACGCCACTTGAAGCATTTTCATTTCTATAATGATGTATAAAAAGGGATATATTCCTATTCAGCCTCCTGTTATCAAGTTCCCACTTTTTGCTTGTTGAATGCAAGTCCCATGTCTGTTAAAGTTGACACACATTCTAATTTTTATAGCCTGTTTGATGATTGAGTTATTGTAGTTTGAAGTGTGGTCATGCTGTTTTACCAACTGCAGATTTTTCTAAATTTCATTTGATGTGTCACTAACACACAGTAAAACATTTGTGGAAAGTTAGGAACACCTGGAACTTTGATGCCATGTCTATCCTTCATAGGGTACATTTCATTGATTTTCTTAGGCGCCTGAAAGACTATTTTAATCTGGTGTCTTTTTAAGTTACATACAGTATCACTTGATGGTGCTGCACAGAAGCGAAGGAATATCATGCGCTGGACTTGGTGTGTTGCTTTACTACATTTGGATTTGCATTTTCCAGAGCGAGCTAACTTGATTTCGTGTGTTCCATTGCTATTTTGTCAGAACACAGGGATTAGGTATTTTATTGTGACACCAATATGCTTATTTCACTGTAAAAATACGGCAGCCAGCTACTTTTTAATGCATTTTATTTATGCCAATATGCATTTCGCGTTTGCACCCATCTTCAGCTGGCAAATTACATGGATCTTCAGTCACTACTTTAGTAACTGAAGATCCATGTAATTTGCCAGCTGAAGATGGGTGCAAACCCGAAATGCATATTGGTGTAAATAAAACTCATTAAAAAGTAGCTGGTTGCCGTATTTTTACAGTGAAATACCATTATCCACGGCAACGGAGCTCAACAGTCCAAATAAAATGGACAAATTGTTACCAATATGCTTATTGTCCGATGTGCTTTTTGCTTTATGCATTGGTGTGTTCAGCAAAGCTCTGTTTTGGCCTGAATGATGGAAACTGTGCTAACTGATATAAAGGTCTATGTAGATTGGTTTACAATACACCGAGTGACCAAGCCAGTCATCTCACTTCAGCTCATATAAAATGGCAGTGACACTTCCCCCTTCATCTTTGTCTGTCCTTTTACTCACACATGGGGCTCTGATGTGACCTGCCCTTCCGTTATTAGTCTTTCCAAAACTATCCGTGTCTCTTCCGCAATGAAGAAATCATGAAAACTTTCATTCATTATACAGGGTGAACCAATGATAGTGACAGGGCTAAATATCTCACGAAATAAGCATCAAACGAAAAAACTACAAAGAACGAAACTCGTCTAGCTTGAAAGGGGAAACCAGATGGCGCTATGGTTGGCCCACTAGATGGCGCTGCCATTGGTCAAACGGATATAAACTGTGTTTTTTGTAAATAGGAACACCCATTTTTTATTATATATTCATGTAGTACTTAAACAAATATGAATATTTTAGTTGTACCACTTTTTTCACTTTGTGATGGATGGTGCTGTAATAGTCACAAACATATAAGTACATGGTATCCATAACATATCGCCAGTGTGGACAGTATTTGCTTCGTGATACATTACCCGTGTTGAAATTGACCGTTTACCAATTGCGGAAAAGGTCAATATCGTATTGTATGGCTATTGTGATCGAAATGCCCAACGGGCGTGTGCTATGTATGCTGCTTGGTATCCTGGACGACATCATCCAAGTGTCCGGGATAGTTACGTTATTTAAGGAAACAGGAAGTGTTCAGCCACATGTGAAACATCAACCATGACGTGTAACAAATGATGATGTCCACGTGGGTGTTTTAGCTGCTGTTGCAGCTAATCCGCACATCAGTAGCAGACAAATTGTGCGAGAATAGGGAATCTCAAAAATGTCTGTGTTAAGAATGCTACATCAACATCGACTGCACCTGTACTATATTTCTATGCACCAAGAATTGAATGGCAACGACTTCGAATGTCATGTACAGTTCTGCCACTGGGCACAAGAGAAATTACGGGATGATGACAGATGTTTTGCACTCATTCTATTTGGCGACGAAGTGTCATTCACCAACAGCGGTAACGTAAATCAGCATAATGTGCACTATTGGGCAACGGAAAATCCACGATGGCTGCGACAAGTGGAACACCAGTGACCTTGGTGGGTTAATGTATGGTGAGGCATTATGGGTGGAAGGATAATTGGCCCCCATTTTATTGATGGCAATCTAAATGGTGCAATGTATGCTGATATCCTACGTAATGTTCTACCGATGTTACTACAAGATGTTTCACTGCATGACAGAATGGCGATGTACTTCCAACATGATGGATGTCCGGCACATAGCTCGCGTGCGGTTGAATCGGTATTTAATAGCATATTTCACGACAGGTGGATTGGTCATCGAAGCACCATACCATGGCTTGCACATTCACCGGATCTGACACCCCCAGATTACTTTCTTTGGGGAAAGTTGAAGGAAATTTGGTATTGTGATCCACTGACAACGTCTGATAACATGCGTCAGTGCATTGTCAATGCATGTGCGAACATTACAGAAGGCGAACTACTCGCTATTAAGAGGATTGTCATTACACATATTGCCGAATGCATTGAGGTTGGCGGACATCATTTTGAGCATTTATTGCATTAATGTGGTATTAACAGGTAATCATGCTGTAACAGCATGCATTCTCAGAAATGATAACTTCACAAAGGTACATGTATCACATTGGAACAACCGAAATAAAATGTTAAAACGTACCTACGTTCTGTATTTTAATTTGAAAAACCTACCTGTTACTAACTGTTCGTCTAAAATTGTGAGATGTTTGTGACTATTACAGCGCCATCTACCACAAAGCGAAACAAGTGGTCCAACTAAAACGTTCATATTTCTTTATGTACTACACAAATACATAATAAAAAAATGGGTGCTCCTTTTTTTTTAAAAAAAAAAAAGTTGGTATCTGTTTGACCTATGGCAGCACCATCTAGCGGGCCAACCATAGCACTATCTGGTTTGCCCCTTCAAGCTAGACAAGTTTAGTTCTTTGTAGTTTTTTTGTTTGACGCTTATTTCGTGAGATACTTGGCCCGGTTACGATCAATGGGCCACTCTGTAGATGTGGAAGACTATGTCTGTGATTTATAGAGGTTTCAGAAATAACTGCATCAGTTGCCTTTTGTGATGGTAGAATTTTTATTTTCCCATTACCAATTTGAAGTCACCTCTTAGTAATAGTTGAGAGCATTTTGTAGCTGTGGCAAGGGAATAGGTAAGAACAGTATGTGACGAAGTGCCTGGAGTAATTTACGTAATAATATAATAAAGGTCAACTTGATGAAATTACTTACAGGTATTTGATCCCATTGGATACACATAGTGGATAGATCATTTTAGAAAACATTGTTTTTATGTTCAACGTTTGTGTTAATGAATAACACTACACACACTCTTCCTTAGGTAAACATCTTGCACTTGCTTTACAGAATATAAACAAACCAGAGTGTGTGACATAAGTGAATATTTCTTGGCATTGAAATGACATTTAGTTGGTTTCTTGTTGTTTATTATGTATCATGGCTGCACCAAGCGTAATGCTTGGGACTTGTATTCAGCAGGAGCCATCCTGATTTGGGTTTTACATGGGTTCTCCAAGTTACTAAGGTGGATGCTAGAAATTCTCCCTTGATTAACCCATGGCCAACTTTTTGCCCTGTCCACACCTAATCCTACCCTATGCTGCTTATGTTTTACATATTTATATATTATTTCGGTAATGTGTCTTGACATATCCAGTCCTGTATCTTGATATATCCAATACTGTTGTTCTGAATGTTCCACGGGCAAATAAGTAAATAAAAATTGTTTGTGAGCTAGTCTTCAGAGCTTAGCATTTTGTTGCCTTCACTTAATGAGAATGACAAGTTATCAGTGCATAAGGAGTACAGGTGTGTGTGTGTGTGTGTGTGTGTGTGTGTGTGTGTGTGTGTTTTAGGGGGTGTGGGATTAGAATGGGTTGTTTGGTGTCAGGAAAAAGTGTGGGGCATATATTATACTAGCGAATCCAGCGAAGCTTTGCAACTGATAATTACTTTTGGAAATCGGATGTTGTGTTGTGATCTTCAGTCCTGAGACTGGTTTGATGCAGCTCTACATGCTACTCTATCCTGTTCAAGCTTCTTCATCTCCCAGTACTTACTGCAACCTACATCCTTCTGAATCTGCTTAGTGTATTCATCTCTTGGTCTCCCTCTACGATTTTTACCCTCCACGCTGCCCTCCAATGCTAAATTTGTGATCCCTTGATGCCTCAAAACATGTCCTACCAACCGGTCCCTTCTTTTTGTCAAGTTGTGCTACAAACTCTTCTTCTCCTCAATTCTATTCAATACCTCCTCATTAGTTATGTGATCTACCCATCTAATCTTCAGCATTCTTCTGTAGCACCACATTTTGAAAGCTTCTATTCTCTTCTTGTCCAAACTAGTTATTGTCCATGTTTCACTTCCATACAAGGCTACACTCCATACAAATACTTTCAGAAACGACTTCCTGACACTTAAATCTGTACTCGATGTTAACAAATTTCTCTTCTTCAGGAACGATCCTCTCTACTTCGACCATCATCAGTTATTTTACTCCCTAAATAGCAAAACTTCTTTACTACTTTAAGTGTCTCATTTCCTAATCCAATTCCCTCAGCATCACCAGATTTAATTTGACTGCATTCCATTATCCTTGTTTTGCTTTTGTTGATGTTCATGTTATATCCTCCTTTCAAGACACTGTCCATTCCGTTCAACTGCTCTTCCAAGTCCTCTGCTGTCTCTGAGAGAATTACAATGACATGGGCGAACCTCAAAGTTTTTATTTCTTCTCCGTGGGTTTTAATACCTACTCCGAATTTTTCTCTTGTTTCCTTTACTGCTTGCTCAATATACAGATTGAATAATACCAGGGAGAGGCTACAACCCTGTCTCACGCCCTTCCCAACCACTGCTTCCCTTTTATGCCCCTCGACTCTAATAACTGCCATCTGGTTTCTGTACAAATCGTAACTAGCCTTTCGCTCCCTGTATTTTACCCCTGCCACCTTTAGAATTTAAAAGAGAGTATTCCAGTCAACATTGTCAAAAGCTTTCTCTAAGTCTACAAATGCTAGAAACATATGTTTGTCTTTCCTTAATCTTTCTTCTAAGATAAGTCGTAAGGTCAGTATTGCCGCACGTGTTCCAACATTTCTACGGAATCCAAACTGATCTTCTCCGAGATCGGCTTCTACTAGTTTTTCCATTTGTCTGTAAATAATTCGGGTTAGTATTTTGTAGCTGTGGCTTATTAAACTGATAGTTGGGTAATTTTCACATCTGTCACAACCTGCTTTCTTTGGGATTGGAATTATTATATTCTTCTTGAAGTCTGAGGGTATTTCGCCTGTCTCGTACATCTTGCTCACCAGATGGTAGAGTTTTGTCAGAACTGGCTCTCCCAAGGCCGTCAGTAGTTCTAGTGGAATGTTGTCTACTCCCGGGGCCTTGTTTCGACTCAGATCTTTCAGTGCTCTGTCAAACTCTTCACGCAGTATCGTATCTCCCATTCCATCTTCATCTACATCCTCTTCCATTTCCATAACATTGTCCTCAAGTTCATCGCCCTTGTATAGACCCTCTATATACTCCTTCCACCTTTCCGCCTTCCCTTCTTTGCTTAGAACTGGGTTCCCATCTGAGCTCTTGATGTTCATACAAGTGGTTCTCTTATCTCCAAAGGTCTCTTTAATTTTCCTGTAGGCAGTATCTATCTTGCCCCTAGTGAGATAAGCCTCTACATCCTTACATTTGTCCTCTAGCCATCCCTGCTTAGCCATTTTGCACTTCCTGTCGATCTCATTTTTGAGACATTTGTATTCCTTTTTGCCTGCTTCGTTTACTAAGTTTTTATATTTTCTCCTTTCATCAATTAAATTCAGTATTTCTTCTGTTACCCAAGGGTTTCTATTAGCCCTCGTCTTTTTATCTACTTGATCGTCTGCTGCCTTCATTATTTCATACCTCAAAGCTACCCATTCTTCTTCTACGGTATTTCTTTCCTGTCAATTGTTCCCTTATGCTCTCCCTGAAACACTCTACAACCTCTGGTTCTTTCAGTCTATCCAGGTCCCATCTCCTTAATTTAGCACCTTTTTGTAGTTTCTTCAGTTGTAATCTACAGTTCATAACCAATAGATTGTGGTCAGAGTCCACATCTGCTCCTGGAAATGTCTTACAATTTAAAACTTGATTCCTAAATCTCTGTCTGTCTTACCATTATGTAATCTATCTGATACCTTTTAGTATCTCCAGAATTCTTCCATGTATACAACCTTCTTTTACGATTCTTGAATCAAATATTAGCTATGATTAAGTTATGCTCTGTGCAAAATTCTACCAGACGGCTTCCTCTTTCATTTCTTCCCCCCCAATCCATATTCACCTACTATGTTTCCTTCTCTCCCTTTTCCTACTGACGAATTCCAGTCACCCATGACTATTAAATTTTCGTCTCCCTTCACTACCTGAATAATTTCTTTTATGTCATCATACATTTCATCAATTTCTTCATCATCTGCAGAGCTAGTTGGCATATAAACTTGTACTACTGTAGTAGGTGTGGGCTTCGTATCTATCTTGGCCACAATAATGCGTTCACTTTGCTGTTTGTAGTAGCTTACCCGCATTCCAATTTTCCTATTCATTATTAAACCTACTCCTGCATTACCCCTATTTGATTTTGTGTTTATAACCCTGTAGTCACCTGACCAGAAGTCTTGTTCCTCCTGCCACCGAACTTCACTAATTCCCACTATATCTAACTTTAACCTATCCATTTCCCTTTTTAAATTTTCTAACCTACCTGCCCGATTAAGGGATCTGACATTCCACGCTCCGATCCGTAGAACGCCAGTTTTCTTTCTCCTGATAACGACATCCTCTTGAGTAGTTCCCGCCCGGAGATCCGATTGAGGGACTATTTTACCTCTGGAATATTTTACCCAAGAGGATGCCATCATCATTTAATCGTACAGTAAAGCTGCATGCCCTCGGGAAAAATTACGGCTGTAGTTTCCCCTTGCTTTCAGCCGTTCGCAGTACCAGCACAGCAAGGCCGTTTTGGTTATTGTTACAAGGCCCGATCAGTCAATCATCCAGACTGTAGCCCCTGCAACTACTGAAAAGGCTGCTGCCCCTTTTCAGGAACCACACATTTGTCTGGCCTCTCAACAGATAC
This sequence comes from Schistocerca gregaria, assembly GCF_023897955.1. Classification (NCBI taxonomy): domain Eukaryota; kingdom Metazoa; phylum Arthropoda; class Insecta; order Orthoptera; family Acrididae; genus Schistocerca; species Schistocerca gregaria. Next base: position 198,254,452 of record NC_064926.1, read on the forward strand.
CCCTCCGTTGTGGTGCACCTACGGTACGGCCATCTGTATCGCTGAGGCACGCAAGCCTTTTAATCTCTTTCCCCCTGTTAATCTCCTCCTCCCCCTCCCCCATTTCTCTGACCACCTGACCCCCCCCCCCCCCACACACACACACACCCCTCCCCCTGTTTCTATCTACATCCTCCTCTGCCTCTCTCTGTCTATTACCTCCTTCCTGCTCTCTATGTCAATTTGCTCTCCCCCTCTCTGACCTTCATCATCATCATCATTATTTAAGACTGATTATGCCTTTCAGCATTCAGTCTGGAGAATAGCCCCCCTTATAAAATTCCTCCATGATCCCCTATTCAGTGCTAACATTGGTGCCTCTTCTGATGTTAAACCTATTACTTCAAAATCATTCTTAACCGAATCCAGGTACCTTCTCCTTGGTCTGCCCTGACTCCTCCTTCCCTCTACTGCTGAACCCATGAGTCTCTTGGGTAACCTCGCTTCTCCCATGTGTGTAACATGACCCCACCATCTAAGCCTGTTCGCCCTGACTGCTACATCTATAGAGTTCATTCCCAGTTTTTCTTTGATTTCCTCATTGTGGACACCCTCCTGCCATTGTTCCCATCTACTAGTATTTGCAATCATCCTAGCTACTTTCATATCCGTAACCTCAACCCTGTTGATAAGGTAACCTGAATCCACCCAGCTTTCGCTCCCATACAACAAAGTTGGTCGAAAGATTGAACAGTGCACACATAACTTAGTCTTGGTACTAACTTCCTTCTTGCAGAAGAGAGTAGATAGCCGCTGAGCACTCACTGCATTAGCTTTGCTACACCTCTCTTCCAGTTCTTTCACTATGTTGCCATCCTGTGAGAAACCGTTCACCTGTTCTAACTTTGTTCCTCTTATTTGGCACTCAATCTGTTTATATTTCTTTCCCACTGACATTACTTTCGTTTTGGAGATGCTAATCTTCATACCATAGTCCTTACATTTCTGATCTAGCTCTGAAATATTACTTTGCAAACTTCCAATCGAATCTGCCATCACAACTAAGTCATCCGCATATGCAAGACAGCTTATTTTGTGTTCACATATCTTAATCTCACCCAGCCAGTCTATTGTTTTCAACATATGATCCATAAATAATATGAACACCAGTGGAGACAGGTAGCAGCATTGTCTTACCCCTGAAACTACTCTGAACCATGAACTCCATTTACCGTCAACTCTTTAACTGCTGCCTGACTATCCATGTAAAGACCTTTAATTAATTGCTTGCAAAAGTTTGTCTCCTATTCCATAAACTCGTAGAACAGACAATAACTTCCTCCTAGGAACCCGGTCATATGCCTTTTCTAGATCTATAAAGCATAGATACAATTCCCTGTTGCACTCGTAACACTTCTCTATTATTTGCCGTAAGCTAAAGATCTGGTCCTGACAACCTCTAAGAAGCCTAAACCCACACTGATTTTCATCCAATTGGTCCTCAACTAATACTCACACTTTCCTTTCAACAATACCTGAGAAGATTTTACCCACAACGCTGATTAAAGGGATACCCCTGTAGTTGTTACAATCTTTTCTGCCTCCATGTTTAAAGATTGGTGTGATTACTGCTTTTGTCCTGTCTGATGGAACTTGTCCTGACTCCCAGGCCATTTAATTATCCTGTGCAGCCATTTAAGACCTGACATTCCACTGTATTTGATGAGCTCTGACTTAATTTCATCCACTCCAGCTGCTTTATTGCACTGCAATCTATTGACCATTTTCTCCACTTCCTCAAATGTGATCCATCATATCCCATTCTACCTCGAATTCTGAGACATTACTGATCGTATTTTCACCTACATTGAGCAACTCTTCAAAATATTCCCTCCATCTGCCCAAGGCATCCACAGGATTCACCAGCAGTTTTCCTGACTTGTCCAAAATACTTGTCATTTCCTTCTTACCTCCCTTTCGAAGACTGCTAATTACACTCCAGAATGGTTTTCCAGCAGCTTGACCCATAGAGTCCAACCTGTTTCCAAAGTCTTCTCAAGATTTCTTCTTGGATGCTGCAATTATCTGTTTGGCTCTGTTTCTTTGTTCAACATAACTTACTCTGTCTACCTGAGTTCTAGTATGTAGCCATTTTTGATACGCCTTCTTTTTCCTTTTACAGGCCGCCTTGACTGTGTAATTCCACCAAGCTGTTTGCTTCATCCTACTTTTACACACTACTGTTCCAAGACATTCTTTAGCCACTTCTAACCTTTTCATACCCTTCTGTTCGATTTCCAATCCTGGCATTAAAATCACCCATGAGCAGAACACTGTCCTTGTTCTTTCCTCTAACAACTACATCACTGAGTGCCTCATAAAAACTATCCATCTTATCTTGATCTGTCCCTTCACAATGCGAATATACTGACACAATCGTAATTTTCTTGGTAGACACTGTCAAATCTGTCCACATCAGTCGTTCGTTTACATACCTAATTGCAACTACGCTGGGTTCCATTTCTTTCCTGATTAAAGCCCTACACCCCATTGTGCTATTCGTGCTTTGACTCCTGACTGGTAGACCTTGTATTCTCCCACTTCCTCTTCTTTCTCACCCCTTACCCGAATGCCACTAACAGCTGAAACGTCCAGCCCCATCTTACTTGCAACCTCTGCCAGCTCTACCTTCTTCCCAGAGTAGCCCCCATTGATATTAATAGCTCCCCATCTCATTACCATTTGTTTGCCAGGTCGTATCTTAGCAGTCCCTGGTTTGTCAGTTAGAGGTGGGACTCCGTCACCTCCAAAGATCCAAGGCATTTTGCTCTGATTGTTGCCAGCATCATATTTAAAGTACCTGGGAAATAGGTTGCTAGCCTTACTTGCCCCGAGTCCCATTGGGTTTTACCCCTAATGGCTGAAGGACTAACCGGCGGATTTGGTAGTCTTTGGCGTATGAGCACAAAGGTGACCACGACTGAGAATATGTCCGAGATGCCCAGCCTTATTCCAAAGTAACTGGTATCCCGACTGTCGGGACCACTTACTTGGCCACTCATACGTTGCCCGTGGTTCATGTACTAGGACATGACTACAGGAACCCACACCATGAACCACTCTGACCTTGATCCTTTTTTTTGTATTCTTGCCAACCAAACCTTGATGGGAGCTGAAGTTGCATACATTGAATAGGTAAATCGGTTGGGGTTACTGGTGTACAGGGTAAGAGAGACCTCTCCTGTTGCTGGATCTGTGAGGATGGTAGCTTCAATAACAATATTTGATATAGTTTTAATCTGCAAAAGGGTAGGATTCCATAGTTTTGAACGATTCAGATTCCATAATAGTATTCTAATTGTAAGCTGATAAGCCATAAACACAACTTAATTGTTTTCAGCTAAAACCAACTGGGAATAAGAAAGCAAAACAGCACATAGTTTTGTATACAGTTGTTGTTTAAAACTACATATAAGGAGAGAGAATATGTACAGGAGAAACAATTTGTCTAATGGTTTAAACACCCTGTTATCATCGTTAAAACTGATTGTAAGAAACAAAATAACAGATTTTCACAAAACGTTAGTTTCTTTCTCGAAGCCTGTTGTAATAGAAACTTTTAGCTTGTTGTTATAACTTATGTCTGAATGTTTATTGGGATATCGTGAAAAATTTGAAGTGAATTTTGGTTTTTCAGTGAGTTGAGTGGTAGGAGCTGGGCATCAGTGAGTTGGAAGTATTTCGCAGGCTTCACATGCTGATTGTGCTACCTGTGCAGCAGGTACTTCTAGAGCCTTGTGAGGGACACAGGCTGTAGGGATGGGAGGAGGCCAGGTGGGGATGGGTGGGGGAATGAATGAGAGCCAAATACACAGCTGTTGCAACTACCACCACTATGCTCCCTACCACTGACCACGACGGTTTGTACGGTTGGTAACAGCTTTTTTTCGTGCACAATTACTGTTTGTACGAACGTGTGGTGTGTTGTATACCAGCTGGCTACTCTGTTTGCAACCACTGGTATCCGTCAGTCTAAAAGTTATTTTAATCAAAGTGTAGGATATACAGCTTTTGATGTTATCTTCATAAAGTCTACTTTGTTCACAGGAAGAATCATACAGTAATAAGTCATTAGTATTAATACAGTAAGTGGACTCCCATTGAAACATCAGCAGTCCGAATGACAAATACTTCCCCAATTGTTTGTGTATTGATATTGGACAAACATGTAGTACACTGTATGAGGTGTCCATTTCCTGTTGTAGTCTTCCATCTTAGAGCTAGAGTACAAACAGTATGCGCTTTTTTCCATAGAAGACACAATTGAACGCTTTATCAAAGTAAATGTCACTTCACCACAAATGTAGAGAAGTTATTTATGTTATTAGTATAGTAATGAGAGGTGGTGTTGGCATTTTTCTGTTAATAGCAGATTGCTAGCTTGAAGCATATCACAACACGGCTATCATGAAAGTGATTTGAGAAGTGTAGAAAAAGGACTATTTTTTTTTATAAGAAAATATCTTAAAAAATGAAGACCTTTTATTTGGCCTCCATAAGTAGATCATGTGATGAATGCTTGAAAGGCACTCACCGTATCATATGGTGATACCATGATGTGAGAATTAAACATTCTCAGGCAGTGGCTACAGTTCAAAAACTAGGGCTAATATGCAAATTTTAATGCCAGTTTCAAATTCAGTGGAGCTACATAAAAAAGCTTTAGCTTATTTAATAACCATAAATAACATGGTGTGTGTAGTAGCACTCCTGTAACTACATTGGAGTCTACTCCTCAAGGAAATAGTTTAAACCTTGGTGGAGAAGATGCATTCAGATCTTTTGAGGTTTTCCATTTGGTTTGTATGAAAACCCTTCCACAGTATTCAACAATGTGTGTATTTGTGAATGTGTAGGGTTTCCTTACTATAACAGTTGGGATGTGTTTGGAAATCTAGAGAATGCATTTGTGTTGGCATGTTGGTTAATTTAGCCGTACAGAACTGAATATTTATAATCATGCAAATGTGATGCCTCCTCTGTAGTCTTCGAGCAGTTCTGTCTGTGAAGCTTGAACGTGAACCAGAGAGGGTAACCAGTGGCTCATGGTCAGTTATGTTGTGAAATTTGCTTGTGTGTAAGTATACAAGAAATTTGCATATGTCACAAATTATTGCAAAACTTTGCCTACTATTTGTGAATAAATAGCCATCCAGAGCTGAAACTAACAGACAGTGTTGATATGGTTTCCAGGCAACTTGATCTGCAGTAGCTGGATCTGCTTGTGCGGCATTGTCATTTATTCATACAGTGCAGACATTAATGTCTAGTATTTATGTCCTTGTTTATTTGAGTTATATGGGGAGAAACATGCCCTGCACCATGGCCAAATGCCCTCATAGCTAAAATCAAAAAGGACTGTCACCTGTTCTTCGTTTGTGTTGTCTTTGACTTTCTTGTTACTTGTGTAATAACAGGAAATAATTCTTTCTCTGATACAGTGTGTTGATAACTTGCAAAACTGAGTTAATTCCTTGTCACCAAATATATCATACCATTCCAATACTGCAGTGGTAAACAAAAAGTAGAACAAATACTAACATTCATTAATCTTACCACACAGATATTAAGATGTTAGTTCAGAGAAAAACTAATTTATGTATGCCTTACAATATGAATATGTCTGCTTGTGCCTGTGTGTGTGCACGTGCGGGTGCGCGCATGTGTGCGAGAGAGAGAGAGAGAGAGAGAGAGAGAGAGAGAGAGAGAGTATACCTGTCCCTTTTCCCCCCTAAGGTAAGCCTTTCCTCTCCTGGGATTGGAATGACTCCTTATCCTCTCCCTTAAAATCCACATCCTTTCGTCTTTCCCTCTCCTTCCCTCTTTCCTGATGAAGCAACCGTGGGTTGCAGAAGCTTGAATTTTGTGTGTGTGTTTGTGTTCGTTGGTGTCTCTATCGACAAGTTACATCATCTTTGTTTTTAGATATATTTTTCCCATGTGGAATGTTTCCCTCTATTATATTCATTAGAATATGAATGTATTTAATGGAAAATGAAAGCTCCCATGGTACCTCTGAACACTCCATAGACACTGGTATAAAAGGAGCTTTTTGGAAGGATTGTAAAACTTTGGGGAATGTCCTGTAGTTGCTACAGTGGGGTGAAGAGAGTATCCTGATCACTCTTTAGTTTGCAGACAAACTGAAGTTAGAAATACAGAGGGAATTAGGTTAAATGGCATTTTCCATTGAGATTCTCCACAATTAGCTGTGTACATTTTAAAGCACAACATTTTGACGAGGATTTCAGTTTTACATTGGGGGACTTTATTAGGGTGACGAAGTTATGATTTAATGACTGTGACTTGTGATGTTCCCTTTAATATGGTACCACAGTGTAGTTTTCACCAGATCTTGCATAAACTATGTTCCAAATAGTAGCTCGTTATGTATATATTGCCAGAAATTCATGGGAAAAATTGAATTATTCATGTACATTTTGTGCTGCTTACAGTAGTACAGTGAGAGTAAAATGAGTGTGCGCTACTCGCCTGACAGGTGAACTGATTTTTGAATGCCAACATGGGAAATATGTAACAATCTCTCAGTATGTGCAAAAATGGACAGAAGTTTGTTCTTTTATTTCTTCACAGTTAATTTGCCACAGCTGGAACAAGCATTTTATGCAATGTTAATTATGTGTTGCTGAAGTTTTGGATAAGTAATATTAACTGTGACATTGAAAGTAGTTATAAAAGAGAGCTTAAATTGTCAAAGTAGTATACACTGTAAAAAAGTTAAAAAATATGTTTTATTTTTTACTATTGTAGTTAATTTTCTATAATATTTTCGTTTATTGATCCTAATTTCTTTACTGCAACAGGCTCTCATAACAGAGACTTTTTTAACAACTGACCATAACTTATTGTTATTTATGAATACAGGTACCCATGTCGTCTTTGTCCCAAGGCATTTGGATGGTCAACAGATCTCAAGAGGCACATCCTTACACACACAGGAGAACGACCCTTCAAATGCCGCAGCTGTGATGCAACATTTACCCGAAACTTTCTTCTTCAGAAACACGAGAGTCGTGTCCATGTAGAAGGTCCAATCGTAAACACTGGAGATTCAGGTGATGAAAACTTCACCGTGGAAAAGAAGAGAAAGAGATCCAATGGAGAACTGTCATCACGCTGCAATGGTGTTTCATGCTTTGTCTGAAACACAGTTTTGAGAAACTGTGGCAAGTCTAGTATGGAAAACAATAGGGAAAGGTTAGTTTGCTACTCACCATATGGAGGAGGCGTTGAGTCACAGGCAGGCACAGTAAAAACATATTTTACCATTCTTTTTTATTGTGCCCATCCACACACATTTTGTAAAACTATTGACTTGTTCAGTATTACTGATAAATAGTCTTCTGACGTGTATGTGAGCTGTTCTTACAGAATTTATGCACCAGTCGTAATGATTTGATTTCTCACATCTGTGAGCTTTTGTCATATGGAAATCCCAAATTCCAGTTTAACAGATAATTTTCTATCCTAATGCAAAATTCTGCATCGCATCGTCAAGCTGGTTATGAAAGAAACAGTTACTTTTCACAGATTCTTGTTTTACTTTTGAAAGGAGTGTACACCAATTGGATCAGTTTCAAACGAAAAGTGGGGAAAGAATGACTGTCGTCATTCAGGCAAAAATGCACGAAGGATACCTAGTAAGGCACAAAACAGCATGAGTGTCATTGCAGCAGCCTGCATCAAATGTTATTTAATCATTGTGAGATAACTTTGAATCAGAAAACAACAGAGAAATTGAGGAGATGTAAGTGTTAGGAATTGTGTTAAGGCAGAAAGAAACATGGCTGTATATTTATGTTGCCTTTAACCTATCTCGTAAGTACTTATATATTCACTGGTAGCATGCGTGAGAGTGCAAAATGCCTGAAAATAGCCTTATTGAATTTTATACAGCTAAATCTTACAAGAACATGGAGATTATTATTGTTAACTTTAAGGGTATAATATTATCTCTCCCTTCATAATTACTTCCGCAATAGTTCAACTGCAGGCTAAGGTCTTCTTTTATATTCTAAAAACCATTTAATATCTTTCCAGCTAACAATTCAGTTTACAATACATTTTAAGAACTTGCTGAGAATGTCTTAAAGCATTGTTCAATATTTTCTTACATCCAGCTGCTATATTCGTTGAGATGGTATTTGTGTACCAAGTGTTACAATTTACTTGAATGTTTTTTTTATCTTTTGCTGGGGCACTTAAAAATTGTTTTGGAGATAGTCATTCATAATTCAGTTGCAATGAGGAAACCGCCATTTTGCTGTAAAACAGTGTAAATTTCATGATGGACGTAACAGATTTCATCAGGATCATGGTTTTTGAATATTAGTTAAATATGTTCATTTTTTGGGTAAGGAATAAAATTTCAACTTGTGAGTCCAAAGGCGGCTGCAGTTGTATCTTATCACAGAATTTTGTGGGTTTGGATTTCCAGTTTGAAGTGAAACCAAGTACGAAAAGAAAAACCTGAAAAATAGACCTCTATCAACACCAGAGGTGTGTTGACATGTTTGAAGCATTAGATTTTCAATTAGTTTATTGATGGCCAATATGTATCTACAAATTAAGCTCCTTATACTTAATAATTTAACATTGAAAATCATAGCGAGACATGCAGTATTGGTGATAATATGGTTTGGAAGGAAAGAAATCTTTTGTTTTTCAACAGTCCTGGTTGTATATTGCCAATTAATTTATTTTAAATAGGAATTTTGATTTCTGAAAATATTGACAAAATTATGGTTTGTTACATAAACTTTTTATGATTTCCACACAATAAGACACAGGCAAGTCTTCAAAAGTCACAGATATCAAAAGTGTAGCTAATCAAATCATTGCTCTTGTCCTGGAAGAATTGTTGTAACATACAGACAGTAGTGTTTTTAAATGGATGTTTGAAGGTATAGTCTAAAATGCAATGTATGTTCTTCTGTAAGTGAACCAACATCCTTCTTGTTGGTGAGTGCACTGTATCAATTTTTTTGCACCTAAGTGTTTATTCAACACCTCTCTTTCTGCAGCTGCTTATTACACACAAGATAATATTTGATGCTCACAGTGTAATTTTATTTGTTTTCACTGAACATGTGAAAGTGAATATACTGTATCGCAAGCTAGGTTTTTCCACATTTTTTAAAGCTACTTTGGTGCAAATTAATTTCATTTACCAACCTCCTTTGACATCGTCTCACAGGTGTTCAAGACAGTTTTCATAGATCATATTTAATGCAGAAATTTTTTGATAACTGTATATTCAGAAATGATGGCAATATTTTTATAATATGAAATTTTTGTAACTGAACAATAACTATGACAATATTTGTTGGTGAATTGAATATGTATTATAACTGAGAAATTTGAGCATTGCAAAAGAAAATATACTTGTGGCTGTATGATAGTACAAGATTAGTCATGTTCAAAGCTATAGTTTACTTCAGCATATATTATGGCTGTCTACTGTGGATGACTGATTCCTTGGTGTGTAAACTGGAAATGATTTTAAACATTATTTAATGTTAAATGGGTGAGAGCAGTGGTATAGGTCATGTAGCTCACTGAGAAATTTTGAAACTAGAATTTCTGTAAAATACATATTTTTATTAATTCATCAGTTTTGTAAAAAGTTCAGGAAAACTATAAAGGGAAACCTATTTGTGTGTCAATTGAAGGATACAGAATGTAGAATAGCATTATAAACCACCAAGTCTTATTTACATGACTCACAAAAAAGATAACTTAATGCATAACATCTTGTCCAAATAGGGGATATCATAGTTGAGGGAACACAGAAAGTAATGAAGTACTAACAACATTTTTACTTCTTTGTGTTAGTTTATAAGTGACTGTTAGTGTTGAAGTTTTTTTTAAATCATTAAATGTGATAGTATCCAATTGGAAGATTTAATTGCTTCTTCCTGTGGGGTGGTCTGTGTGTTACATTTTTTACTTATTGTAATGTGAATTACTGTATTTCTGTCACAATGAAGTACCACGTTGATGAATGAATGTGCAAGGTATCACATATTTATTTATCAGTATTTTGACAGTGTGCTACATTTCTTGAAGCATTAGATTGAAACATCTTATGTGCTTATATATGTGCCAGAAAATGGTCAGATATAAATTATTGTTGATGTATACCACTGATCTCATACATTTTGTAGTACTGAATGGAAAGGTGAATGTTTGATTGCTCACAGTCTCATTGAAGAAATATGAAGTTTGTGCATTTAAGATATATGTGGCAGATGTTGTTATTTGAATTATTGTTTAAGGATGTTACAAAAATAATATTGTTTCTTTTAATTTTACATTACTACATTGTTGCTAGTGATCTAGAGGAAAAACGTATTAAGTGAGATATGAAATACAGAGGATCATCACAAAAATTTCCTGGCTGTAAACAGTATGAAGTTTATTCACATGTTTGCATCTGTAACTAGTGTAATTCCACACATTTAATTGATTTTATGGTATTGTGACAGTGATAAGAAAGGTACGTAAATAGATTTGAGTAAAATCACTGACGTTATAGTGACAGAGAATGTTGCCACTCGTATCTATTCAAAAGAGCATCAAGCAGAATACTATACATAAGAATAAGTTAATCATTTAAACAGTGCAGCATTTACATGTTTCATGACCACACACACAATTCTTGTGGTGACATTAATGGCATTGGAAACAGTCGTTTGCTATTAATAACCATAAAAGCTTTTAATGTCTTTGTTCAACAGTTTTTAAGTTTTGGGAAAAGTTTTTGTAGTTTCATTAGACTATTTCCAAATTGTTATCTAGTACATTCATTCTGCTGTAGCATTTAATACATTACTGCTTAATGGAAGAATTAAGAATTAGAATAATGCAGAGGTCGAAATAGGCATTTAGTTTTGTGGTTCAGTGCAATGTTCCTAACACTTAGTAGTGAATGTAACCAGTGCATTAACATATTTGTTTTTAACATATGTGTGTAATTATACATTTCTTATGAATTATGTAATGTAACTAGTGACAACTTCACTGTGCAGTGGCTAGAGAAACCCCTAAACATTCATCAGTCTGTTTTGATGTATACTAAAGCAGTTACTTCAATGTAACTCTGAACAAGATATCGAACAATGGATCTCTAGGATTTGCTAACCAAAGACTGAAGGATGATGGAAGAAATAGAATTATAGATATTGGGGTGGAGGGAGGCAATAGAAGTAATTGGTTTTATTGTTACAATTATTTTATTTTTATCCCAGTATTATGCAGGGCACATAAGGCAATTGTCTCTCTTTCCCATGCATAATGATTGAAATAATATGACAACTATCATTTAGCAGAATATCTTGTTCTTTTCTGTCATTTGTTTTCCCATTAAAAAAGTGATGAAGTAATTGATTTTCTGTGTGGATGTTCATTAAGGTAGATGGGAAGTGTCCATCATCAGTGCTAAATGGGCTGTTAAAATGTAAGTGGCAAAGTCACACAAAATAATAAAATATTTCAGTAGTGTTAAGTTTCAAGGTGATAACTGAACTAGTTTAGGTGAAGTTTGACAATACTTGCAAAATTACTGGGAAAGGACGCAGTTCTATTATAAAATTAATTTGCCTTTTTTTTAAAAAAAAATCAATTCCCACCCTTATTAGTGCCCAGCTATATTTTTTACAAAAGTGCATGATCAATCAGTGTAAAGTAAGAGTGTTCACACTAATGTTTTCAGGTTCTTCAGCTGTCCCAATCTGTTTAAATGTCGAACTGTCAACCAGTATATAAAGATTATTGTTTTCAGTCCAAAATAATTAAGGGGGTGGAGTTCCAAGCTCTGCAGATAGCAATGGACATTAATTTACGCTGTGTACCCATCATGAATCACATTTCCTACATTTGTTTCAATGACTTAAGCCCTTGGCATGTGACAAATTTGTGTTTTCTTATACCATAATCACTCTGTTGTGTAACTGAAGGATGTTTTCACACATTTGTATATGTTGAATTCATCAGCTGGGCATATACTTGGGCTTTGTTGCAGATTGATTCGGTACGGAACAAAATCTCATTCCACCCAATAATTGTTTTGCTAATTCAAGAATATTTGTTTGCTCTGTCTCCTCTACCTGTAGGCAGTAAACAATCACTCTTCGTATAACATTACAGGTCTGTATTTGATAACAGATATATTCTCAGATTTATCATACATAATCGTAAGATTTCTCCAATGAACAGAATACTGTTTTATTGCACTTCAGTAATATGAGTATTCCTTCCAGACAATGTGATTCTCCTTTGTTGCATTGTAAAATATGTATCCAACATTGCTACTAACTATTTTAATACCATAGGTGCAAGACCTGTTTCATTTTAACTAATGTCACCATATGAGCTAGCACACATGCTGGTCTTTTTTCGGAGCTTATAATTTGTGAAGTGCAAGTATGGATTCTGTGGTGTTTCTCTGATCAGATGTGCATTAGTTCTAGTACTGTATCATTGATATATTCCCCATATATTCTAACTGGTTTCCCATCAGTTTTCAACTTCGTGTCATATTAATAGCATATGATGCATCCATACGATGATGATGTATATAGGGGGTATGAGATTCAAATCCTGTCCAGTCATCCTAATTTACGTGTACTTTGGTTTTCCTGAATCATTTGAGACAAATGCTAGAAGTTACTCGAAAAAGTCACACTGAGCTAGTGCATAGACTAATGATGTAGACATCTGTCAGATTTTAAATGCTCATCTCCATTAAGGAAGGTATGTTTACACTTTATTCTGTTCTCTAATTCTCATTGCTCTCTATCACTCATTTCCTGTTGCAACATATCTTACCTACATTCTTTTTGCACATTTCTTATTGATACACTGTAAATTTTATTTTACATTAAATTTCTCTCTCTCTCTCTCTCTCTCTCTCTCTCTCTCTCTCTCTCTCTCTCTCTCTCTCTCTCTCTTATGCCTGTAATTTAACTTACAACTTAATTATTTTTTAGGATACATTATGAAGTATCTTTATTATATCTTGCTTTTGAAATAGTGTGTTGACATTCCTTTTCTTTCCTGTATCATGTGTACCTCTTGAACTCTTTTTATCTTAAAACTGATTTTTGCCTTCACTGTCGAGCTCCTTTGTGAGTTTTCCACCACTCTAACTTTGAAAGTCTGAGATTTAGCTGGGTCTTTTTCTTTTATTGACTGTCGCTGAACTTCTGTTGGTATGTGCTCCATTTATATTTAAGTAAATATGGCAACTAAATTATATTTCAAAAATAATCTTATGTCTGACCAAACAGTATAAATCCACTTACGGTCCAAAGTAACGTTTTAAGGACGATTGTGAACTATTGTTATGTTTTTGTTGGTTTGTGGTGATGAGGGTGGGCTGGTGGGAAGAGCCTTGGATATGCATGGTAGTTTCTTGCTACTGTATTGCATGTCTGGTTTTAAATGTCACAGTAACAAATATGTGCAGTTACCAACTAAGTTTCTGCACTACCTGGTGCAAAATTAATTTTTTTTTTGATCCAAACTGGATGATTAATACCCTGTGTTACCACAAATATTTCTCCTGTAGCCTATTCTCTCATACCATTCAGTATTCTTCTCATAAAATTGTTTCTTTTATGCTGTGATTTGAACATTTGAGATGTATTTTGTATATATATATACATATAAAATATTGTAAGAGCCAAAGAAATATGTAAATTTCAGAAATTGAGGAGTTACATGTGTAATAGCCCATAATGCACACATGTATAGCACATTAAGAACAAGAGTACCGTACTGTCTAGCTGCAGACATTTGCAAAAGTCAGCTTATTTGTTTCATTGTATTTCAGGGTACAGCAAAGGTTCCTCTCTTATACCATCAGGAAACTGGATTTCTCAGGCCAGTTTTTAGTGTTATCGATGAAATCCATTACAAAACTGATGTTTGCAATTTATTTTAGTAACAAATTCTTCCATGAAGACAATAATTCAATGGTGTTTTAATATGTAAATTCACTGAGATGTTTATAAAAATTATTATTATAGAGAGTTGAAATAACGCTGGAACTCACGCAAAGTAAATGACGCGTCATTTAATTAGCATATTTATATTGATGGAGAAGTGGTATAATACAAAAGCTGTATTTATATTTTCCCTGTACCGTTTGGATTTTGTATTATTTGATGCAGTTTTGTTGTCAATATTATTTCCTTTAAAATTTTTGTTTCTTATCAGGGGACTAATTTTCTACTAGTTCTTTGCTGAGAAAAATATCGCTCTCCGTTGTTGCATTAGACTGTCAAGTCACTTGCTATCAATATATTTGTATAACTCTGTCTGTTTTTATTTCATATATTTTATGTATCCAATGAAAGTTCATTAAATTGAATTTGGGTTTATTGTAAATATTGGTTTTACGCATGTGACAGTTATAGATAAGTGTCACTAAGTAACATTACAATAAGAAATCTGCATGTGGGGATGATATTGCGTTTAAGATCAAGCATCCATTTCCTGTTATTGCAGAATAAATTTGCTCCTTAACTACAAATGTGTATGTATGTCATATCTTCAACAATGGATTTTTCTACATATTTCACACAATGTTGAATCAATGTACTTTGCTGTTTGTTCAAGTTCTGTCATTACTGTGTTCAAAGTTTATGCTGTGTATGGGATATTTTTGTATTACATGCAAGTACATTGCCTTCTATTTTGCTTTTCAGAATATTAGACAGTGCTTATTTCACATGCAGTAGGTGCTTTTTTTTCCCAGCTGATTCGAAAGACAGTACTGCTACATTTTTAGGCACTCAGTGTTATTGGATTAACAGGGATAAATGTGTGTACATAACATGAAGGATATAGTTGTCCTGGTGTCAAAGGATATGATTATCTGAAGAGTTCATAATATTTTGCAAAATTTACGTGCTTTTGCGTGAGCTCACTTTCATTCGATTTGATTGTGAATGATAAGACTGCTGTTGTGGGTTGGTGGGGGGGGGGGGGGGGGGGGGGCACATGTGTGTAACACTTCTTTGAGTCTTTTCCTTTTTGGCAAAACCGTTCAGATTAGAAAGCCATTACCCTTCTTCGCTTATATGCTTTTTTTCTTTTTGCCCCCGATATATTGTTTCTGTGTGTGTAGTTGTACATCTTGCAAGCTACACAGTTTTGTTGCTTAGTATTTTGTGAATTGCTTTTGAGGAGGTAGCTTATGAATTTTTAATTAAATTCTTGCAAAAGATCCTCTTATCTTGTTGTCCTGAGTTTATTTTTCTTCCTTTCGCAGTTGACAGAAAAGAACAGTACTGTTGTGTTCTGCATTCTGCAGCCCATGATGGTCAGTTACTTTTCCTACTGTTCTACTTGTGAAGTATACCTTATAATATGTAACTTTACTCAGTTTTAAATGATACTTTCAGTGACCATAAAATCCACTAACACTGTGAATTTGTTGACCACAGTCGGGGTCATACTTTTGTTAATACATTATTCATTTCTTCTCAGATGGAAATCTAACTTTTTGTTGTGTAACTACTAATCAGTTGTTTAGTTGAAATGGACATCCACATACATTGGCAATAATTGTTTTTGTTGTGTCCATGTACTTTATATTCAACACGATAAAATTTATTTTGTACAGAACTTCTTGTAATGTTTAGTTATTACATGTGAAAATGTAGTGTGATGTTTAGTTGTAATTAATTTCAGTATTCATAACACTAATTCAGTAGCATTATTGAAGTAGCTCTTCTTTCTTTTTAAATAAAACATATTGTGCTGTTTCTTCTCTCGATTTACTTATACTTAGTGAAGTTCCCATCATGCTTTCAAAGTAACTCAAACATTTTGTGTGTTTGTATTGGTTATAATACAGAAACATCCCATACTTCAGCAATATCAAATCTGTGCTTGTTTCAGTTTTTGTTGTTTTATTATTTGGCATAAACAGCATTGTAATTTAGAGGAAAGAGGAAAATTATTTTGTGACTTGGAGATTCACACCTTTGTGCAATATAGAAAAAGTACAAGAATATTACATTCTTTAAAACTCAATAATATACATATTTCCAGCAAGGAGCAGGGCATGTTCTTTATTGTGTGTGCAACAGTATGTGTAATTTAGTCAGTCAGTATTTATTTGAGAGAAATGCCTATTACATGTGTTCTTAAGGTAACTGCGTTGTGTGATTTTTAAGACAGTGTAACAATTTCGTTGTATGTTTTTAATTAAGGAGTGGATTTGGGAACTTTAGTACAACTTCAAATAGTTATGTCTACTTTTTTTACACAAAGATATTTCAGATACTTTTTGAAAGAAATTATACATCAGGGTGCCTATGACTAGTCACATATAGATATAACTGAAGAAACTAGAGGCTTATGCCAACTTCCAGTCTGATAAATATAAGTAAATGACTAGGGAATTTATAGATGTGTTCTCAACTGTCTCATTTTAATTCTGCACTCTTTTGTGTGTGTGTGTGTGTGTGTGTGTGTGTGTGTGTGTGTGTGTGTGTGTGTGTGTGTGTGTGTGTTTTGAAGAGCAAGAGGAAAAGATAATATGTCTATTTATATGTTGTGATAATGTACTTAAAATGATTTTGTACTGCTAACTGTGTTACTGATGGAACTGACACAAGTCTTGAGAGAATATTCAAATGTGGCCACCATACTTGCATCAATTTAATGAAACATTAATAGTGAAGGTGCTCTAATTTGTTATATAGAACTTCCTATTTATATATTTTTGTGGTGTTACATTGAGAATATTCTCAATTTGTTCCTTTTTTTGTATTATAGCATGTACGTCAGTATTCACCATTGTAGTTATTTTATACAAAATACATGTTGTTGTGGTGTAAAAATTTAATTGATGTTTACTTTTTGTTCATGGCACTTTTTTATTTCTAGAATGTCTGAACAAATGCTTCTGTGGCTGTGGATGAGATGAATGTAACAAGAGAATGCTAATAAAAGTAGTCTCTGGTATATTTTATTATTTTGCACATTATTTTTTTATGTAAATTATTGAGCATAAACTGGTTGCACAGTTATCAGTTGTTTAAATGATCAGCTGAAACAACACATTTACTAATGAAACCCAATAATCTTTCTCCACTTCTCATCTTACTTTTTTTTAGGATTATTTGTTGGTGATGTGCTGTGATTGGAGAACTGATTACACATTTTAATTAATGACCCCCAGATTATTCACAATACAATAAGAACAATAACATGACTAAGAACTGGAAGGAACAGAAATTAATAATTGTGAAAAAGAGAACTAGTGAAAGAGAATGAGAGGAAAATTGCTGGTATAATACGGACACTACAATGTGGCAATCAGCCGTGAGTGTAACACCCAAGGGGTGTGGAGCAGTGCAGGTGAACAAGCCCCACCCCTTTCTTGTAGTGTTGCAGGGTACACCCGTATTTTGTGCCTCTACAAAAGCAGAATTGACAGATAGTCATAAGGATCACCATTCCTTCTGGTTTTGTGAGAGTTGTATTTAAACCCCATGAACGACGAAGATGAGTCTCTCCACTCAATAATTGGGGGGAAAAAGCAAAGAGGAGTATGCAAAGCATTTGGTAATTGCTACCGTACAATCACATGGTAAGGTTGGCAGTGTCATAAATGAAAAATTCAGGTTCGAGTTCTACCAATGTCTCCTTCAACCATAGTTCAAAACACCTCCACCCATCTGAAACTCCTATGTTAAAAGTATCTGCAAAATAGTTAACATAATGCTTATTGTTTTACTGTGTGGAGATAACATACAATTGCTTGTTTCAAATTATTACACAATGTTCTTTTGTTCATTAAAATTTTGTGGAAGTTAACTTATAGAAAGTTTTGCACTATTTCTTCACATCTCTCCACACTATGACTACACACACTATGGACATCCTGTGGTAACTGCAGGATGACAAACATGCTGCTCTACACCCTGCACTCCTTCAGATCTGTACATAGTACTTAACTTCAGGACCATACACAGTGTCCCATGCTCATCTCCATATCTTCCCTTAATTCCATATGGAAAACAGTCTGCACCTCCCCTTTTGATGAATAACTTGAGTTGTTGAGCTCAGGAGAATGACAAGACAGTAGTAGTAAGCTCTATAGATCTTGGGTACATGATTTGCTTGTAAACAGCGTTCCATTGTCATCATGTAAGTAATCTTGAATTTAGTAGTATCCATTACTTACAAACTATTTTTAACAGGCTTTGTGCATAGAAACATATTTATTATGCTTTTCATGTCCTTGGACAATTTATTATACGATTTTGTTCCCTGACAGGAAATGCTGTGTTTAGGTTTTTGTCTATTTCCCTTCATACATAAATATAGGTCCGAACTGGTTCTTGTTCATGTTCCATGATTATGTATAAAACTATTAATGACATACTTGGTAACATTTTACCTGATAAGCACAGCAGATTGATAGATGCATTCTCTTGGTGCAGGACACACACACACACACACACACACACACACACACACACACACACACACACACAGAGAGAGAGAGAGAGAGAGAGAGAGAGAGAGAGAGAGAGAGAGAGAGATAGAGAGAGAGAGAGAGATCTGGGCACTTATATTGCATTGGTTGAACACATGATGCTGAGACTGCAGTTCAGCTCAACTGATGGAATGGAGTGAGGGTTTGTATTGGATGAGTTGGTAGAGGTAGGAAGAAGAGGAGCTAGGGAGGGGTAGCTATCTTGTGCACAGATGGAGGTGACAGGTGTGCAGGATACGAATGCGGGTGGCAGAGGCAGTGTGTGTACAGCATCAGAGCCATTGAGTTCATGTTGCACACATTGGTGGTGACGTGGAGGCATGGATGGCAAGGGGATGACTGGACAGAGAGGCTGTTGGATAGAGGATGGAGATGTAAGTTGGTTAAGCGGAGATAGGTGCCAGAAGGATTACAGGAGTAAAGGACATATTGCAAGGATACCTGGCACCACATACATTGGTGGAAAAAAATTTGCAACCCCAAAACATAATGTAGAGGGATAGAATTTCAGGAATGCATTTGTCTAGGTAACATATTTAAGTGATTAACATTGCGAGATTACAGGTTAATGTAAATGCAAGATAAGCCATTGCAAATGTCAAATGCTGGTACATTAATAACCAATGTATCATCCAGACTGTTGAATGCAAGCATGCATTGCGTTGTACAGGTGTCGGATGTCAGTTTGTGGCATGGAGTTCATGTCTGTTGCATTGGGTTGGTCGATACAGGGATGGGTCATGTTGGAGTTGTCATTCAATGACATCCCACGTGTTCAATTGGAGACAGATCTGGTGATTGAGCAGTCGAGGCAGCGTGTCAACACTCTGTACAGCATGTCGGGTTACAACAGTGTTATGTGGGTGAACATTATCCAAATGGAAAACACCCCCTGGAATGCTGTTCATGAGTGGCAGCATGATTGGTAGGATCACCAGATTGACGTACAGTTTTGCAGTTGAGGTGCGTGAGATAATCATGAGAGTGCTCTTGCCGTCATACGAAATTGCACCCAGACCATAACTTCAGGTGTAGGTCCTATATGTCTAGCACTCAGATAGTTGATTGCAGGCCCCCAATTACCTGCCTCCTAACCAACACTCGGCAATCACTGGCACCAACGTAAAACCAACTTTCATCAGAAAACACAACAGATTTCCATCCTGCCCTCCAGCTCTCACTTGACATCACTTAAATCATAAATGGTGGTGATTTTGGGTCAGTGGAATGCACATTACAGGGCATCTGGCTTGGAGCTGTCCTTGAAGCTACCTCTTTGTAACAGTTCGTTGTGTCACTGTGGTGTGAACAGCTGCTGTAGATACAGTATGATGTACCAGAGCCATACGCTGAGCATGATTATTTTCCCTCTTGGAAATGGCATGTGACTGTTGGTAGCCCAGTTTTCTTGCAATTCTACCCTCTCGTGACCATCACTGCCAGCAGTCATGTTCAGTGACTCCATTCCTGCCAAGTCTTCCTGCAGTAAAGCAGAAGGAACATCCAGCTTCTCATAGTTCTATTACATAACTCGTTCAAACTCAGTGAGGTGATGATAAAGGCATCTTTGTTGCCTTAAAGGGGTTCTTGACCAAGTCAACTCACCATGCCAGTTTCAAAGGTAGCTAATGGTCACAACAGTTACAGCATGTATTTTAGTAAAACTGATTTGCATCCTCTATGGTGGCATTACTAACACCACTCTTATCCAACTGGGGCAAAATTTGAATAGACATCATCTGTCAGATGTATAAGCACACCTACCAACTTTGTTTGTCACACAGCTCATTCTTGGTTTTGTGATTTCTTTTCCATCACAGTAGTTCAGGAAAGCTGTTACTTGGAGGAGGATCCATCTGGCACAAGTAGCCACTGAACTCTCACATATTGTGCTCTGCAGTGAGTTCTGTCTCTGGGTGGTCAACTTGCTTTTGACCACTGTTTGGCAAGGGCCATTCATTCTGATGGGCTACTAGTTGGTGGTTAAAAAATTGCAGCAGAGCTGATCCATGACATGGGTGCTCTCACAGGTGGCCCTGTGGAGGGACGGAGTAAGCATGTGATACGACTAGATTAGGAGGTGCTATGTGGGGGAATTGGCAGGTTTTGCATCTTGTTTTCCACAGGAATATGACCGCTGTTTCAAGGGATTGGGTGCAGCCATAGCAGAGGGATGGGTGGCCAGCAAATATCACTTGAAGAAGCCTCTTGGGTAGGATGTCTCTCATATCCAGACATGATAGTAGATAGGCAAAGCATCATGGCCAGAAATTAGAGGCATTCTACCTAAGATCCTTCCCACTCCTCCTAAAGTAGTATTCTGCTACCCATCCAATCTACAAAACATTGCAGGATAATGCTCACCACTCTGTGTCATTTTATAAGCCCCTGGGTCATGCTAAATGATGATAACCTCAAGGAAATTACCATATTTACTCGAATCTAAGCCGCACTTTTTTCCGGTTTTTGTAATCCAAAAAGCCGCCTGCGGCTTAGAATCGAGTGCAAAGCAAGTGGAAGTTCTGAAAAATGTTGGTAGGTGCCGCCACAACTAACTTCTGCCGTCGAATATATGTAGTGCTACACAGGCATGCTGTGTAGGCACAAAGATTAATACTGGCGCGAAAACCTCTGCGTCTGTAAATAAATTTTTTAAAAAAATGGTGGAAGACGAGCTTTTTATCTCTGCCTCGAGTTTCGACCACTGCATTTTTATACATTATCTAACGAAGTAAATACAAATCCCGTTTTGTTCGTCTTCGAATGTAGCAGAATTTCAATGTCCTACCAAAATCCGACTGGCAAGACTGACTGGGGTGTTTGTCAATATGGCCAATTCTACTTTCTGAATTGTTTTCCTACCTGTGAGAAGAGATGGTTGCTAATAGGAACCTGATGAAATGTGGATCACATGCAGTATTCTCTTCACCATAAGAGTAATACGAATATCAACATTTTGTCATGTATTCTTTCGTGTTTGCTGCTATCTCATTTAAATCCTGTCTGCCTAATAAACTGTGAAACTAGAGTGAGACAACAGCAAACGCGGAAGAATATACGTATCGTGTCATGTTTATATTCGTATTATTCTTATGCCTAATAGTGATACAGTCAGAAATGAAGCACAGCAATTGACTAGATTTTTAATTCTAAGATGACTCTAATTTATGTGCAGAATTTGATGTACTACAGAAGCGGCCTCAAAGATTTTCAGCCGGAGAAACATTTTCGCCTAACTCTCGTTCAGTACATGTTCTGTCATACGAAGTCTATTATTTGGTTCTTGTTGATCATTATCAAAGAAAGCAACAGTGTAAGTAACAACAAATAGCAGTCTCTTGCCATTGTTTCGCTAATGAGACGATTCCTCTCCTTTTTTTAAATTGTAAGCGGCGGTAGCGTGCATAAAAGCAAGTCATGCCGCGAGCGGCAACAGGCTGTAAACACGCACTATCAGAATGCGACAAACAATGCATGACACAGTACAGTAATGCATTTTCAGCTTAGAGTGACGTAAACACATATAACAAAGAAAACGGCACTTATCAGATCAAAGCAAAATCAGCAATCGATTCAAACCAGACGAAGCACGTGAAAAACGAAGGGTACCCGTATAAATGCGGACGGAGTGCCTGACGCATAGCAATGGCTACCTGGTAATGCTTAACTGCTAAGCTTACGACTCGAACCAAACTACTGTAGCTGTATCGTCATTCATTCGACCTAAATTGTGTCTCATATTACAATGGACCAACATTGTTTCGATTTGGAAGTGCGGCCTAAAACTTTTCTCTCCCCTTGAATTTCGAGTCTCAAATTTCCGGTGGGATTCAGGAATTTTTTTTTCCCCCTTTATTTCGAGTCTCATTTTTCAGGTTCGGCTTAGATTCGAGTTCGGCTTAGATTCGAGTTCGGCTTAGATTCCAGTAAATACGGTAGCCATCATTTGGTGGTTATAGGTCTACTGAGCTGGGAACTGGTGACTGCCACCACTGCGCTGTAAATAAGCTATGGGCTCGCTTCATCAACCGCCCTGTGGCGTGGTGGTTGAACTTTGTGTGCCACAGGGAAAAGGTATCATGGCTTAACCATCCAGTTCGCAAGGTTGGTAAAATTTCTATTAAAAACCTTCAGTCTGAAGGTGTGTTGCACACTGATGAGATGTATGACTGTTGAAGTGGAATGGTCATTACAGGCAGCGTCTGGAAACCTGCTGCACCTCAGTTGTCTAAGGCTTACCCACTCAAGTGAGGCTCTGTCTGGTTGAACACTTAATTCCCTAGCTGCTTGTGGGACTTTCATTTAGGCTAACATACTTTCCTTTACTTTCAGTGATTCAGGTG
The DNA here is from genome assembly GCF_023897955.1 of Schistocerca gregaria. Taxonomy (NCBI): domain Eukaryota; kingdom Metazoa; phylum Arthropoda; class Insecta; order Orthoptera; family Acrididae; genus Schistocerca; species Schistocerca gregaria. The sequence goes on from NC_064926.1 coordinate 198,277,375, forward strand.
GTCATAGTGCCATACTAATACCCAAAACCAGAAGAGGTATTTAGCTTGTCTACCTGAGATGTCTGTGAATATCAGTGCATTCAGTGACAGTAATGGGCCACATCCTGTGGTAAATAGTGAACTTATCATTGATAAGCTTGTAGAAGGTTTGTTTGAAAAAAATTGTCACTTTTCTACATCCACAAAGTTGTGGAAATAGTTGCAGGACAAGGCTGATAAATGGCATGCTTCTGATAGACATTCCAATAGCTACCTGAGGAAACAAGTTCTTAAATACCAAACTACTTGGAGAACATCATATCAGTAGTGAGCTCCACACAGATCTCAGTTGTAAAGGAATTGTGATGTGCCAAGACATTATGGATATGAATACCAAAGAACTCTAACAAGAATGGGGAAGCACAGGGGTCACTGAAGTTTAGAATGTCGTGGAAAGGGTTGGCTCCTAAGCTCCAGGAGTCTGCATTTTGTTTTCTGATATTCAGTACTAAAATTGCCAGAATATATTAAAGCAGGCTATCTCCACATGAACGTTAGACCCTGTCCAATGCGGCACTTTAAGTATCAACATTTTAGTCATATTGCCATAGATTTCATTGGTCAGATTATTTGTGGAAGAGGAGAAAAAATTCAGGATATTAAAGTGATGAAATGCATCTCATACTCCAACACAAAGAATATATTTAAGGCCTCACAGACACCAAGTGCGGTTGTTCACCTTGGTATTGAACCAGCTTGTACACAAAAAAAAAAAAAAAAAAAAAAAAAAACAACTTGTGTTGACACTCAGAAGTTGACAGCTGAGCAAAATACGTTTATCACCAGTTGTGAAGTTAGCTGCAAATGTACACAGCAAGTCAAAAAATCGAGCTTTCTTATATCCGAAATAGGGATAGCAGCTGAACCTAATGTCAGCAAGAATAACAGTCCCTCATAGCAGGCATAAGAAAAGAACCAAGTACATATTTTTGTTAAAACAGATTAAAACCAACAGTCCAAAACAATCTGGTGCAAAGACATCAGACAATGTAGCCTTGGTCCTGTCTGATGGATTAGGTGATGAGCATAATACTGATGGTACAAATGAATAAGCCTCCCCGAGGGAGCCAGAGTCCCCCCATGAGTAATCTCTCACTCCTTTCTTTCCAGTTCAATCTCCCCACTTTGGGTGAATGACAGAGGAAAGATAGGCAGACCTCATTGTTAAGATGGCTTCTATAATACAGTGAAACTTGAAAGGGTCCAGGACACATTTGGAGGAACTACGTCTCTTAGCGTGGAGTAGATCAGTGTGTGGATACAGGGTTGCTACAAGTTTTGGAAATCATGAAATTTCAAATGTGTCATGGAAATTAAAAAAATATATATATTCTCATTTTCATCCTAAATATTTTGCTTACTGAGACGTCCTGCATTGTCACTGGTTGGGTGCAGATGAGTACGTTTGCCGCTTCCCTGCTCCTTCATTCCTGCTGTTTCTCCTCCCTGCCACTCCCCTCAGCTTGCAGTCAGCACACCCACCACTTTTGCCGCTAGCTTAACAGCTGCTGATGCGAGGCCAGGAGGCATGAGGAGTGGTTTATTTGTATCTGATCCTCAGAGACTAGACGCAGCAGCTGGAGATGGCAGTCGTGTGTGTGAGTTGTGTCTGAGGGGTTGCGTAAATGTGTATGTGCTCTCTTTCTGACATAGGCTATTGCCAAAAATTTTGTTGTGAGAGAGTGATTGTCTTTTCTACATATCTGTCTGCAGCCCAGCGATAATTTTTATGGTGAGTTTCTACCTATGCTCATTAGTATTGATTCTCAGTGTATTTGCACAAGTAATCTGTTTCCTGGATTGATCACTGCTTTCTCATTTCATCAATGTGCTGTATGAGACTAATGAATAGCTGGCCACATAAGTGGATTTCCACAAAGGGCCAAAACTGCAGGCCATTTTTGTGGTTATCTCTAACGGGTCAGGCCTGCTGATCTGAAGCTCATCATTTCCCACCAGCGTGCAGGCCCTGCCTATCGGATCTAGTCTCACCAATCTGCCCGCAGGCTGGGTCTGCTTGTATATGGTGTAATGCGATTGATTTTCATGGTTTATCCATGAACCGAGGTCTGCGGTGCTCCTCAGCAGGCCAGAGGCCACAAGCGATGGATTTCTGGAATTGCAACTGTCTCACTGCAAGTATGTTGTACAGTGCGGCGTTGTATAGACATTTTATTTATTTTAGTACATTTTGGCACTTTGAAAATAGTTTATATATTGGAAAGTAGGGACAATAAGAAGATTGTGGCAGTCACTGGTGGTTTGTACACTACATACTCATATATTTTTCGAAAGAAAAATCTCACAATTCCTATAAAATAATAGATATAACACAGTGGGTAATAACTAATAATAACAAACATAGTAGAAACAACATTTTATTGGAAGTCACCCATGGTGTTGGTTTACTCAACTCTTCCGTGTCTTATACTCTTCTTTCAAGAGGCCTACTTTTTTCTGAGGTTATTTCTGAAATTACTGGTGGTATTTTAAATCAGTCCTGCAACTCCAAGGAAATGCGTATTTATGTCAAATGTGTTTTGTTTTATTGAAATAAAATAACATTAGTGGTCTTAATGAAACACACACACACAATTTGGCTTGCTCTGTTCGTTATAAAAGATGTTAAATGTTAGCACTTAAGATGGTTGCTCACATCGAGAAATGCCATCTGCTTGCAATTGTTTTTAGATTTTTGGTACCATTTTTTCATTCTACTGGAAGATGGATTTGAAAGACTTACACTTATTATAAAGCAGCCACAGACAATATGGCCACACAAACAAATAATTTTTTTTCTGAAACTTCATTTCAGATTTTGTTGATTAGTTTTATAAAAACACTGCAGTTCACATTTGGAATACTGTTTAGAAATTTTTCAACACCTCTTTGTACACTCTATGTATTACATTCTTATTTGTTTAGTGTTCGTGTGTCAGTTTTCACAAAGGAGGTATTTCACAGTACAGTTATGTTTTTCAATATGGTCACTGGTCCCGTCCTTCCATTGTATTTGTAGCAATTAAAACTTGCTGTCTCTTAAAGACCACTCACTCACTTAGAAGTGGCTAATTTTGAATAACAGCTACATTTCTCATGTTTCTCTGTTAAAATTTGCTTCCTTAGGCAAAACAAGACAGTGTTTGCACAATGCAACCTCATTAACATCCTAATGCACTTGCAGTTGTGACAAAATCTTGAAACTGTGGTTTATTAAATGAGTAAATGTGGTCAATTCAGGTCAAAAATATGCGAAATCACATTTAAGGTATAAAACAAATGTGTAATTTCTTTACTTATCTTGTTGCAAAGCCACACTAATTCTCATTTCAGCTCCTATCAAAAAAACTTAAAAAAATTGTGACATTCCATTATATAAGTCTACAGTTACTCATATACTGTGGTAGATAAGAAAATTCCACACGCTTATCATGTAGAAAAATACTCAAATATTTCCATGCTATAATCTGCAAAACCTCATTTTGATAACTTACACCATTTATGAGGCATGAGAGAGGCTGCAAATATTTTACTCTCACAGTCTGTGGGTGCAGTCTCAAGGTCGGGTCTCCACAAACACACAGGCAGGGTTGTAGGTGTCAAAGCACCTGCCAGAAATATCCATGGCTCGTGGGGAAAATCCATTCTTTCGTGTACAATCTCACCTTCAGAGGCGTGCCAGCTTCTGATTGTTGCAGGAGTGTTGTCAACAAACAGCTTTCCATCTTCAGTCATTGGGAGCTCATACAATGTTCTAGTAGTATATCATGGTAAAACCAAGCAAGGTAAAATGCAGTGCTAAATCCCTAGAGGTTTGAGGGCATCAAGGCCCACAAGATATCAAGAGTTCCAGCCGTATTGCACAGTATGCAGCAAGTCTTTCGCTCCCAGAAACATGGGGTAAGACAGCCATAATCAGCAATGTGGGAGCAGCTAAGCAATCCAAGGCAGTCCCGGCAGTCAAGAATACGGTGGATATTCACCTTTTTCGTCAGTTCTCAGTAAGTGAACTGCTACAGCTGTTAAGTGATGCATAGACTCTTAAAGGCTGCGCAAAGTCTCCCTGACCATTAACGAATTTTATTTTCAATGACTGCATTGTTTTTTCACCCTGCTGTGTTGGTGGTGCATTAGACTATTAAAAGGATATTCCAGTAATGCATTGTTCGAACTGGAAAACCTTACCAACAGAGTGGTGCTGAGAAATTACCAACAGACTTTGGCATTTTCAATATGCCCTTGCACAGCTTGATGTAACCTATCCTTTTCAAATGTCAAGTTTTGGCATTCATTATGGAAACTTGCCACTGTTTTTTCAATGAAGAGGGTGGATGAGCAGGGTACCACTGACTGCACTGCTTTCTCAATGTTTCTGTTCTTCTTGCTTCCCCTTTTGATAAGGGATCTGATTTTATTAATCTCTTCTTCATTGTGTGTGCATTCTGAAATCAGACATACTCAGCTATCGACAACCGCTGTGTTCCCCTGATAGTACATACCTACCATCTGTCAATTTAGGCAGGAGACTACTGATTTTTAGCTTATCCTCCCACCTCCCAATTATTCCATTACTTCTCCCAACTTTTGGCTAATGATCATCAAACTTAAGATGGTTGTTGTGAAAATCCATGATTTTGGTTTCTGGCCAATGTGGGAAGTCCTTTGCTTATTAGTCTTTTTAATCGATGTACTTCTGAGTTTGCAGAAATCAGAAAGTGCAACCTGTTATAGACTGTATTTTTTTCCTCCTTGCTGCGCATTTTGTAGAATGTATACTCATATTGCTCAGTTTTGTGCTCTACTTGGACTTGCGTTTGTGTGTTGCCATTGTGCCAGTGTTGCCAAGTTAGTGGTTTTCCCACTAAGTCTGATTATTTTGAGTACCTGTTTAGTGGCAAATGGGCATTATGGTAGGTTTTCAACATATTAGTGCGGTTTTATGGTAAAATTGCTTTTAAGAATCACTTGAACCATTCAGCATACAAAATGTAGCACTATTTTGTTTATTAACTTCTACTAGCTCCTGAATTTATATCACCTAAACATTTACAGTAAATGGTATTTTGTCCTTCTTCTTGTATTGTTAAGCATTCTAGTATTATTAATAAATATGCAGCTGCATGCACCATGCATACCTATAGTACCTGGACATTGCTTTAGCAGTAAAGTAAAGGCCATTATGTCCAGAAATGGTGTGCTGAATGGCTATGTGATAGTACATTTGCAAACTGGTTAGAAAGAATTTTTGGCAATGACACAAGAGCATATTGCATATTTTCTCATAGTACTTCGCTAACACCTTATCCTGACATATAAGCAATAGTGACACCAAAAAACACAAGACAGCTGCAGCATCCTCAACAAAAACTTTGAAAGAATCTTTAGGCTTCACTTCATTTTTTGCCATTGTGCGATCATATTGTGGTCACTTAAGTGAGTTGTATGTAAGTAAATTGAGACAATGATGTTGCCAGAAAACTTCAGATACATAGAACAAAGTATATTGCAGTTATAAAACATGTACTAGGTCCCTATTTTGTAGAAAATTTGCAGCAAGATATTAGTGACAGCATGAATAAGATTGTAACTGATGAATCAACAGACATTAGTGTGACCAAATTTTCAAGAATAACAATAATATATTACAGTGCTGCAACCAATGCAATCATTTCAACATTTTCATTCTGTTTTCTTGGAGCAATATTGCATCAATTTCCATGCATTATTATGTCAAGGAAAGAACCATTGTTTGCATTTTATAATCTTTATCTACGTGACTAGCCTGCCATTCACTTGTAAGTGCCAGGCAGCGAGTTCATATACTATTTTCAGATTATTTCTTTACCATCCACCTGAAACAGTATGCAGGAAAAACAAACACCTAAATCTTTCATTCGTGCTGTGATTTATTTTATTATGATGATACTTTCGCCCTATGTAGGTGGGGGTCAAGAAAATATTTCCATATTTGTAGGAAAAAGTTGGTGATTGAAATTTCATAAATATCTCTCGTTGCAACAAAAAATACCTCTGAAACTCATATACATTTCTGTGACACTCTCTCCCCTATACCGTGATGATAAAAAAACAAGCTCATGTACCATTTCTGTGACACTCCTCCCCTGTATCATGATAGTATAAAACAAGCTGCCCTTCTTGGTCGTCTCTGATGTTCTCTGTCAATCCTATCTGGTAAGGATCCCATATGATGCAGCAGTATTCTCACAGAGGGCAGACAAGTTTGGTGTAGGCAGTCTAATGGATTTGCTGCATCTTCTGAGCGCTCTGCCAACAAAGCACAGTCATTGTTCCTCTTCCCCACGCATTACCGGTATAGTCTTCCCAATTAAAGTTGTTCATAACTGTAATGTGTAGGTATTTAGTTGAATTGACAGCCTAGAGATTCAAACTATGTATCTTCTAACTGAAATTTGATGGATTTCTTTCTTTTAGTACTCATGTGCATGACCTCACAATTTTCTTTATTTGGGGTCAACTGCCACTTTTTCCTCCATACAGATATCTTGGCTTTGCTCACATGACAATAGAACTAGAAGCCAAAGTAAAAATTCAAGATATTTTGAAAATTAGGCATGAAAATGGAATTATGGTAAACCCTGTTCAGGTGTAAAGTTGTTTCAATGAATTCTTCCTAAATATAGTAAGATCAGATGTGGATTTGACATTGTATCAAGGCATTACAAATTTGGAGAACGGCCAGAACACATCTTTTAAACAATTGCAAAAATCACCCAGAGGGATGTGGAAAAGGAAATATAGTCTCTAAAAAATAAAACCTCATGTGGGTGCGATGAAATAACATCTGTAATCAAGTGTGTGTACAATATTATTTCTCAGCCATTGTCAATTATTATAAATCAATCTTTTGAACAGCGATGCTTTCCAAATGTATTGAAATATGCTGAGATCAAACCTCTATTCAAAAAAGGATCGACAGAAGATATTGGGAATTTTACTGCCCTATCTCTCTTTTGCTGGTATTCTCTAAAGTGTTAGAAAATATTGCAGCAAAACAAATTAGTAAATTTCTTACTGTAAATGATATCATTTTTAAAAACCAGTTCGGATTCCAACTGGGTAAAAGCTCTGTGAATGCTATAAATGAGTTTATCCAAAAAATATACTCCACATTATATAAGGGTAGAAAGGTCACAGGAATATTCTGTGATCTAACTAAAGCTTTCGATTCAGTGAACCATGCATTACTCCTCCACAAATTACAGATGTATGGAATCAAGGACACAGCTTTAAAATGGTTTAGCTTTTACCTGTCAGGTAGGAAACAAAGAGTAATTTTAACTTCAAATGGAACCAATTATTCCTCAGATTGGAAAACAGTTCCCCAAGGAGTCCCACAAGGTTCGATATTGGGTCCCTGTCTGTTTCTTGTTTACGTAAAGGACATACCACTTGCTATTGATGTTCATTCAGTCTTATTTGCTGATGATAAATCAGTTCTGATTGAAAATGAGGTATCTGAAAGTATTCCAGAAAAAGCCAAAAATACTTTAGAAAAACTCGAGTCTTGGTTCTATCAAAATGGACTAAAACTAAATGTAACTAAAACAAGAATGATACAACTTGAAGCTAAATCAGTAGAAAGGACTGAAAAAAGATAACTTGCAATGATCAGAATATCACAGAAGTAAACCACGTGAACTTCTTAGGCCTAAATCTTGACAAAAATTTAAACTGGTAGGTACATGTAGACTACTTAGCAAATAAACTGAACAAATTAGCATTTGCAATGTGTATTTTGTCAGGTGCCACAAACATGGATACCAGAAAGATAGTTTATCAATGCTGCTTTGAGTCTTTTATTTGCTGTGGCATAATCTTCTGGGGAAATTCAACATATGTCACTAGGCTCCTAGTATTACAAAAGGAAGTTGAAATGTGGGATCCTGTTGACCACTGTTAAAAAATGTGGTGGTGTTCCTATATAAAAATCAACATACACTAGACACTTTCCATTTTGACCACAACTACAGCACTCGCCACAGAGATAACTTCAAACTTCCAACACATCGTTTAAAATTTTATGCCCAAACGCCATAGTATATTGGGTTAAAAATTTTCAACAAAATAAAAGGCAGTAATATATTTAACATGGAGCTTGGTTCACTGAAAAGAATGCTCTTTACTCTTCTGGTGGAAAAGTGTTAATAGTTCTGTTGATGAATTCATTGAGGGCAGCTTCACAGTTTGAACACTGGGATTGTATTACATGTATTATTTTATGTACATGTGTAGCTGTAACTTAGAAATGTAAAATATAATTTAAACTTTTGTATTTCTCTTAAAAAAAGAGAAAAAAGTTTCTTTTGTAAACCTTGATATGTCTTCTGTACATCAAATCAAATGATTTGAAAATAGTATGTAATGATATGAATAAATCACATATCAAGTGGTGGGGAAATTGATGTTTCAAACTACCAATAAAATGTTAAGTTTGTGAGTAATTTTTAAAAAAAATGGAATTCATTGCTAGAATTGATTAAATCATTAACAGTTTACCAATTAATCTCACTGGTCATTTAGTGGACTGATCAGGAAAATGCTACCAGCAATATAGCAAAAAAAAATACAGATCTGCAAGAATGATGTTACAAGGGCTGAAATATTACGGACTCTGCATGCTGTTGAAAATGATATGTCCTTTCTTATGACAGGGTAGCAAACTGCTTTGTTTCCAGTCATGTTCACTAACAATAATTAGCTAGTAAGATATAGCTTGGGCAGACCAAGACATTATACAGTATTGTTCATGGATTAGCTCCACACATCAGGAAACATATTCTTGAAGATCTTGAAGGGGACATTCCTTTTGCAATCTTATTTGATGAGAGCCTTAACAAGGTGGCTGAGCTGCAGCAAATGGATATTGCTGTCAGATATTGGCACAAAGTTAACAAACAAGTTGAAATGCAATATTTTTCATCTGCATTTTTAGGCCATACCACTGCTGCTGATATGTTGGATGGTTTTACCAACATGTTTCAGGTATCAATGGATGGGCATAATGTCAGTAGGACATTCTTGAAGGATCTGTGTCTTGATCTGAAGAGTATTCACGGGGACAGTGTGTCAGCTTTTATTGTTATGGAATCTTCTTCAAGAATGCAGCCTTATAAACTAACTGAGGTGTATCTTTTCTGAGATCGATTTATAACGTAGGCTTTTTGAAATTAACTGCAACCAGTCACCTTTCATTTTGTTCTCGAATTTTTACTATCCCATTACCTGTTTTGAACCACCTAGTGATTTACCGAATCTGCCACAAAATCAGTGTGTAATATAAAACTTGATAATAAAGCTGCTCTTATTCTTGCAAGAGACATGAACTAAGATCATGCTGTATGGCCTGAGCTCAGAAAAGTAAAAAGTGCCTGCCAAAGGTATTTTAATTTACAGGACCGAGTACAGAGACTTCCTGATCGAATCTCCTTCTAACCTCAGTTTTGACATACAGCATGTGTAGATATATAAGCTTTTGTGATCCTGTTGTGATAAGTAATAGCCCAATATCTAACAAGTCTAGAATCTTGAATGCCTTTCAGAAATTCTCTTCACAGAATTGATTTAAGTGCTAAGGACTGTGATTTAAGTTGAGAAGGACTTTATGCATCTTCTTGATAAGGAGGTATTTTTGGATATCTGGGTAAACTACAGGAGGACTAAAATGAGAATTGATCACTATTGGATGGTAATACCATCTGTCAGCATTTGTATAGCTTTCTTCAAAAGGTTCTCATTCTGAGTCATGGTCAAGCATTTGTAGAGCAAAGTCTTTCCATTAATAAAGATTATATGATAGTCAACCAAGAAAGTGAGTCATTGGTAGCCATGTGTCAAATATATGATGACCTGAAATCGAACTGGTGCTGTCTTCAAGATCAATGTTAACAAGAGAATGATTCTAGACTATTGGAATGCTCGAGATTGGTATTGTGAGGCTTTAAAGCAGAAGCAAGATGAAGAAGCCAAAAGAGCTAGATGGAAGACATCCATCGTCCAGCAAGTTAAAGAACCGAGGTCAAAAGGTTATGGATACTGACCGAAAGGGCCAATGTACTGAGTGGAACTGAGGAAGAGATTCCTTCTCTCACAAAGGAGTTTTGACTGGTTTTCATTTATTGATTTGAATTGTTTGTTTGAGAAAATACAGAGTATTGTTATTTTTTTTTTAAACTTTAATGTTATATTATACACCATCTTTCTTTTATGTCTGTCTTGACTGATGCATCATCTTGCCTGGAAAGTTCGTAAATCCTATATGATAGGAGGAAAGTATTACCAAAGTAAGAAACCTAATGAAAAATGTGACTGAAAAGACCTCTGTCTACATTTTCATGCTCAGTTTATCAGGGTTGTCAGGATATGAATATGTGTTTTATACACTTTAGTTTGTGTTCATTTCCTTGAAAGGCAGCCCATAACAATCCATACTAATTTAGGGAAATAGTGGCCAGGCGGCTTATATGCCAGATGTAGAATGCATACAAAATAAAGAAAATTCATAAAGAAATTAGTTACAAAATGTTTGACGTAGACAGATACCAAACAGAATTTCAAGGCATGTATGTACCTTGAAACATTTGTTACTCCATTTCCAATAGTTGTGAAGGAGCCTATCAACCATTTTGTGTATGATCCATTTACTTGACAGCCTTTTCAAGCCCATGTTGTTACTGACATCACTGCTTCTGTCTGTCAGTACGCATCTCAACTTCCCAAATTCAATTGAAGTTCTGTGTGAAATTGTAGATATGTGTCCTAACCCAACAGAAACTTTTAATCTTTCTGGAGGGTGTGTGATAACCAATAATATTCTGTGAAAAGAGAGATGTATTCTGAAGAATAATTTTTGATGCCATCTCAGCTGCAATATTTTTCCTCAGCCCATATTTGAAAAATGACTTATATGGTTTGAGACATAAAAAGTAGTAAAAGAGCATTGTTAATTCATAGGTGAATTTCCATTCTCAGCAATGTGTTACAAAGATGTGTACTATAGTTATGATTTGAATTGTTGATAAAATTCTTATTTTCAGATGTATGGTGTTGAGCAGATAAACATTCAATATTTGCTGAAAGTTAACTTCAAGTACAAATTTTAAATTTTCTATGCCTGCACCTAATAAAATATGAGATAACACTTGTATACAAAGATGAAGAAATGTACTGTTATTATTTTTATATGTATGTCCTCTTCTATTACTTCAGCACTTGTGTATAATTGTTCCATTTGCTTAGTCCTCCAGTCATAGATGGTAATTATTGTGGTTGCTGGTAATTATCGGGGATTGCAGCTATGTAAAAATACACACACTATCTTTAAGACTGAATATAATGGCTGAATCCTTTGCTCATTTTATATATGCAGTCTGTTTTCTGACATCTTAAAATTTGTTTGAATTTTACATGAAAGGACTGAATGTGTCACATAATTTGCTGAAAATAAAAGAATTTTCACATATTGTAACACCTAATGAAACAGAAAAACTTTTGTTTCATTTGCATGTAATCATAAGATTGTCAGCACTTTAGATATAAAAGCATTTTTGACTAACTTCAAATTTGTAATTGATTTTAATCTCATGAACAGTTTGTTCTTAAATTCCTTCACTGTGATTCAAACAATTCATATGATGATTTGATGTCATCATGTTTGCTTAAAAGGTTTAATTGTGTAGAAAACATGTTTTATCTTTAAAAGCATTGATGGAAGCTATCACATGGTCTGAATATAAACTCCTTAAAATCAAAGTGTTCAACATGATGTAAGAGATTTTGTAGTGATAAACTGTAATTAAATATTGGATTCTGCCATAAAAGTTTCTTTTAAGTGTATGATTTCATAATATGTCACTGCTGTAGCTATTATATGAAAAACAATACAAGCCAAGTAAAATTTCTGTACACACTTTAATTCTTTGCTTTGATAAATGTGTGTTTTGAGTACATCATAGCTATTCAGATGTGTGTCAATATTTGTTTTGCACTTGAAGAGGACAGATATTTTTGTAACATTTTTCTAGAGTATTTTACATTATAATGTTCATCATCTGTGTATTTAAAAATAGAATAAATCTACTAAAAAAAAGTAAGCTAATAGTAACAGAAGGAAAATTCTTGAATAAAATGTTTTTGTCTCAGTTTTTTTCTAATTAAGTGTCAGCAATTATGGGATTGCTTTTAATTCGAAGTTAGAATTAACTTGTTAATAAAAACAGAAATTTTTCATCTAAAATGGCTTTCATTTACACAAATTACTTACACTTCAGACCATAAATCTTGTAAAAGAAACAACTTGCTGTTCATTCAAAACTAGAGGGTTAATAACACATTTAGAAATACAGAAGCCCTTACCATTTTTTGCCTACTTAACATCTTTACTTACCCTTGAGATCTCAAAATCTGTCAGGGAAAAATGCTAAAACTTGTCAGAAAATCAGAGAATTTTACTTGGGGAAACTTTTGGCAACCCTGGAATGTATCTAAGAAACATATTGTAAATTCCCTGACACTCCTGAATTACATGGCTGCACACTCTACAAATAGAATGACCTAAGTGGAGAGAGAGCTGAAAGAGGAGTGGCTATTTTTGTAAACAATCCATTCCACTTGTTACTTCTCTTCCTCGTGACCGGTGTACAAGTGGCTGCTGTAACCATCCATGTGTGCCGTTTGTAGACATTATGTCCACTCAACCTGCCCCCATATGAGGTGCTACACAACCAGGCTCTCTGTGACCACTGTAGCCTGATTCCCCCACTCCCCGCTGCAGCCTCTATGGTGATTTTCATGCATACAATATGCTTTGCAATCACCTACCCCAGGGATTAACTGAGAGGTATCTCATGTGCATGTTTGTTGAACAAGGGACAGTGCATGCACTTTTGTGCTGCAACAGGGCCATTCAATGCTATTGATCTCTCGCTATGCTCTCCAGCCCTCACACACACTGCTCTGTGGGAACTGGTTGAAGGTCACAGTGGTGCCCTGTAAAGCAGACTGAATGATTAACTGCCAACTTGCTGTGTTTCAACATTGTGACAATGTCCAAGAATGACTGTATCATATACCCAAATGATCCACCATGCCACTGATGCATTCATGTGTTACATTTCAGGCCTGCTGAAAAGTAAGCTGTCCATTGCTGGAGTGATGAATACCGCGTTGCAACAGGTCAAGGTGGGTGCCTGTGCATCTGTTCAAGTCCCGGCCAACTGGAAAGAACCATGCAGCCTTTTGGGTAGTGAAAGAGAAATGTCAGCAAATTATTAGGATAGCAAGAAGAGATCATGGCAACGGTTCTGACCACCACAAACAGTCCCACTAAAAGTACAATTGTGCGGGAGGCTATGAGGAGGATCTGTGGAAGAGGTGGTCAGTGCCCAGTGGCTGGTGTAATAGGGAATGGAAGTCTCCAAACCAGTCACCAAGATGTTGCTAAGGCTATGACAGTCAATTTTGCCATAGTTACAGTCACCACCAATCAGGATACAGCTTTCTGTCACTGCACAGTGACCGCTGAGGGGAGTAGTTGAGACTTCTGTTCCACCACTGATGAAGGAGACAACTGTCCCTTTTACATGTTGAATTTGGATTCTGAGCTGTGTGCAGCTTGTGACATGTCCCCCAACCATGACAGGATCCATTACAGTATGCTGTGACACCTGACAGGGCAAAGCTAAGACATCATCCTCTCTCTCTTTAATGTCATTTGGGTGTCAGATCCATTTGCCAACTCTTGGCGAGAGACAGTTTTAATGCCTCTTTTAAAACCTGTGAAAGATCACAAATGCCCAAATAGTTATCACAGAGTTTCCCCTCACTAGCTGTGTGGGGAAAACATTGGAGCAGATGGTCAACTGTTGCTTGTCTGAATCTTAGACTCCAGGCAGCTCCTTAGTCACTTTCAGTGTGAGTTCAGGAAGTGTATATCCGCCTTTGATTTTGCATTTTATTTTCTGACCAGTGGGCTGCAGCTGACTTGCCGGCAGATCTGCCATCTCTTTTAGGAAACATTCATACAACACACTTTCCTGTGTTAGCATAACTTCCTGGGTAATTTTTTGACATTGAGGAGGCATATGATACCACTTGGAGGCATATTATTCTCAGGCAGCTCCAAGAATGGGGTTTTTGAGGATTTCCCATCTTCATATGGTCCTTTATCTAAACCCGCTGTTTTAGAGTGGTGACATCCTATCTGACTGCTTTGAGCAGCTGAATGGTATTCCTCAAAAGAGTCCTTTAAGTGTGATTGTCTTTGCCATAGTTATTAGTATTATCACTTCTGTTGTTATGTATCCTGTCAAGTGTTCTTTGTTTATTGATGGGTTCTCTTTCTCTTGATCCTCTTCCATCCTTGCAACAACTACTCATTAGTTGCAACTGACACTTCTGAGTTGAAGATGAGGGACACTATTCTTAATTTTAAAGACATAATGGGGTTTCTGAGCCTCTAAACTAACATGGTTGCTAAAAGCACTCAGTATTTTAAAGTGCCTTAGCCACAATTCTTGAGGAGCAGATTGGACTTGCCTTCTATAGTTTGACAGGGCCTTTGCATGATCTCAGCTTGATTATGAATGCACAGTGTATGGTTCTTTGTGACAAACTTATTTAAAAGTGTTGGATGTGGTGCACCGTGAAGAAATTCAGCTGGCCACTGTGGCCCCCGCAAACCAGCCCCGTAGTGAGCCTTTGTGCTGAGACTAGTGACCTGCAACTTCACATCAGGCGACAACTTCACGTGGTGCATCTGGAGCAGATCATCACCTTTGCTCCTACACATAAACTGATGAATTTGATGAAAGACTGCACTCGAAATTTTTCGTTTGTCTCTGTTTTTTAACTTGTTTGATAGACATCACTGTTTCAGAGTTGTGTACACTAATGAATCACAACAAGAGGCTCCATCATGTGTTCAGTAATGTTCCATAACTATGTCTTAAGAATTTGCCTTTGCTGTCACTAAACTGTATTTTCCACAGAGCTCCACACGACCCTAAAAGCACTGGAGCAAATTAAACATCTTCAGGCGGACAGTTTCTCATATGCTCCAATTCCCTTAGTTTCCTACAGTCATTGAAGCACATGTATGCATCAGAGAGAATAGAGCATCTCGTACATGACCAGCTGTACGTCCTACGGCAGTAGGTAAGGAAATGTCATTCTGTTGGGCACCACCCAGAGGGCCCATAACATTACACAATCTGCCATTTCCCTGCAGATTGTCATCTTGCTGGTGAGTCACAGAACCATGCAATTGTGGCAGGAGGACAGGCTGACAGTGATGGAGAATAAGCTGCAGTTGGTGAAGCGAACTACCGGTGAATGATGTTCCTAATGCTGGTCACTCTGGTGGGATGAAGACACCCTTGCCCATGACAGTAGTGAGTACTGTCCCTTGAGCCATGGCTTTTTACTCTGGTGGGAGGACTGGAGTGTCCTCCAGTCTGTGATTTCTGTGGCATGCAAGTTTCTGTATACCTCATTTTAACTCGGTGCATTTTATTTTGTGAAAATAAGGCAGAAGAAATTTTTTAAGGGGATTAGCTGTCTACTTTAGACAAGTGTGATCAAGCTTTCAAAATTTTGTGACTGGTCTTGACAATGGCATAGTCTTTTAGGTTGGGAGAACGAAAGAAAGAGAGAGAGAGAGAGAGAGAGAGAGAGAGAGAGAGAGAGAGAGATCTGACGATGTGATTTGCATACAAGTTCATAAGATGGACTTTATGTTTTTATTTGCAGTTGCCTTTTCAATAATTTTGTGACCTTCTGTCTCATTACAATGTAGGAGGGGTCCTGAAGACCGTACTGGCATATATCCCCTCACCACCATACCATCATAATAATAATCGTACAAAACATCCTTGACCATCCCTACACCACTTACACTCCCAGCCCCCTTGCCATAGGGGACATATTGCAGTGAAAGATCCAGGTTAGAAAGACCTGCCTGATTCAGCCATCAAGCATATTCTGTTCTAGTGCTGATACAGGCTTATCCTGTCCCATCCGAGGCCGGGCCAACTGTGAAGCAGCCTTGTCATATACCAGCTCTGCTGCAACCTCTCACAACATTTTATGTGGGTATGACCAGCAACCAACTGTCCACCAGAAGGAATGGCCCGTGCGAAACTGGTCTCAATTACAGAGCTGACTGCCCAATGGCATAACACACTGCAGAGCATATCATGCTCAAGTTCAATGACTGCTTCAAAAGCCTTGCCATATGGATCCTTTCCCCAGCACCTGCTTTTTTGAACTACATATATGAGCATTATCACTGCAGTGCATCATTCACTCCTGTAATTATTCTGGCATCAATCTCTGCTTAACTACTTGCACCCACATCCTCTAACCAACAGTCATCCCATCCCAATCCATACACCTACGTCATCACTACTGTGAGCAGCTTGATCACTGGCTCCGCCACACGTGTACCCACTGCCTTTTCCTCCCACATTCCTCTCCCACACATCTTCTACTGATTAATTAATAATTTTAAGAATAATAAGTATGATGGAAAATTGGTGGCACTGCACAAGAGGCACAACATAGTGCATTCACTCGGGAGCGTGTTTCTCAGGTAATTTACGCACAGGGCGCACACTCCAGACAGTCAGACTTATGATTTCATATGTAAACAAAAAATATGTAACACATATTAAATGATATTTCTTCTAGCCTTCAAGTTATTTAATTCTCCTTTTTCTTAGAAGACAATGTTACAGCATCCTGGTTGCTCTGCTGAAATTTCTTGCTTCACTGCAGTAATACTGGCACTGGTGAGACAGACAGATAGATTAGGTGAAATAAAGAACTAATAAATGACATTGGCTTATTACTATAAGAATTAATATATTTCACATTATTAGTGAACTAAACAGAAATTCACGTCCTCTCTCTATCATGGATGAGAGAAGACAGACGGTACATCATCAAGGAAACATCCAGGAGGAGTTTTTACAAAACATAAGAAAATTAATGTTCTTCATTTTTTCTTGATATCTCAACAGGATTGATGGCTGTGGATATACAGCATTTTAATCTTTGCCGTAAACTACTTAGATGAATTAAAAGATAAAAATAAACAGAAAAATAAAACTTATACCCATACATGTAAACTAGGGTAAGTCCCAATACATCTGCCCCCTACTGCATACTGGTGTCGTCCACAATTACTGGACAACAGTACACAGTTGTAGTGTCCTTCTCACATACAGTCGTACCACATTAAAATTTATTTTCATTTATAACTTATATTGTATCTTTAGTGTGACCGAGGTTTAAAATACCTTTATTGATAACCAAACTTATTTTAATGTATACTGTAGGTGTGCCAGCTCTCCATTATTTTACAGTTTTATTCACATATTCTGAAAGTTCAATTTTCAAAGTCCCTGCCGTGACAAAGGGATGTTCAAAGTTAGAGTCTGTGGCTCCATTATTGCGGAGTAATGACTATACACCTCTTTCACGGCAATGTTCACACACATTGAGCAATTTTTTTTTTTTCTTTTGTGCACACACCTTGTTAAGTCTGTTGGTGCAACAAAGCTAGGCAGCATAGATTGTTTTTACAGTTTTTAGATAATGACGAATTTCATGCTGTCAAAATACCTGCTTTGTAGGATAGTGTGGTAGGCAACTGCGTGCTTGAGAATTTCCAATGCTGCAACGGAAAGGTCATCATTTCCGACCTCTTGCACTCGAACCACATTGTGTATCATATATTTCAGTGTCTAAGGCCAGCCCATACATTCAGAATAACAATGAGATCTCACCAAATTTCAGGTGAGTCCATCACCTTATATGGTCCCTTGTAGCAAAATCTAGTATCTCTCACTGCTGTAAATGAACCGAAAATATTTGGCTCATTGTAAGCACCCACACTTTCACTCCATATTACATACATAAATGTAAACATTTTATAGCACACATCAAGCATTTGATAATTGAACAGTTCCTCTTGATGTCTATTTTGTCAAAATGTATGTGGTTTGACATAAGATATACAAAATAAGCAATACAGTTCAACATCATATGATTTAACCTAAGCATACACAATCTTACACAATAATGTGCAACCAATTTTACTTTAGAATTGTACATATCGCCTTAACTGGTGAAAGTAAAACATTTATTTGATTTGATTGCATCTTTTGTGTAAGGAAAGATAGTGTTGCGAGAATAGCTACAGGACTGCATGGTTGTGCCTGCCGCGAGCAGTGAGCACTGTAAACGTCCTTTTGCATGTTTGCGGTCACACTGTAATGAAATAGCTCTGTCACTTGTGTGGATCCTGTCATGTACCTCCGACAAGGCACATCCATTCTAATTAAGTTTCTAAATTACTGTGGATCTTTGGGACTTATTTCCTCCGTTAAGAGGAGGTGGGGTGTTTATGCCCTGCTCACCCCTTCTTCCCAGCCAGTGTCTAATCCAATTTGTGCACTTGGCAAGTCGTCGTTCTACCCTTTGCTTAACCAATAAGGCGAATACTGTCACAGCAAATGCTGCATAGATGAGTGTGTCGTCCAAATCTAAAATGCTGTTAAGACGTAAATACAGGTAATCATTTGCTTGTACCAGCAAGACATAAAATGAGCACATTGTCCACAATTCTGGGTAATTGTAGTGTAATTTCGTTACAGCTGCACAAAATAAGAATAACTGCTTATTAAGCACAAAGTTAGGTCTCTCAGAAGTTTCAATAATGTGGTGGGTGTGTCATGTAATATTATGATGGTTGGTTTGTGGTGCACTCCATGGCGCGGTCATCAGCACCCGTACAAAAGTCCCAGTTTCTACAAAGTCCATTTTCTTTTTCACAATCCAATCTAGTCACACTCACAAAAGATGACACCACAAACACCCAGTCCCAGGGCAGCGAAAATCCCCAACCCGGCCGGGAATCGAATCCGGGACCCCATAACCCAGAGGCAGCAATGCTAGCCCCTAGACCACGAGCAGCAGGCATCGTGTAATATGGGCTTTAAGCGGGTATTACACGACAATCTGCCATGAATGGTACTGGTCTAATGCGACAGCCATCTAGCAGTAGAATGGATGAAGCTATGAAAATTAGCAGACATATTGGGTCGTATGATTAAAAACGAGAACATTCTCGGAGAAAGTTCTCAGTTCCATATGAATAAAAACTAAGATCCAAGAGTACTTTCTCTCTATCTCCCCTCCTTAAGTAAGTAATCAGCAAAGAGATTAAAATCAAACATCTTTGGTTCTTAGTTTGTTTCGTTTGCGTGTGTTTTATGATACCGAAAGTTTTTCTCACATTATTTCTGTGCCGAAATGGAAGATTCAGAATTAGCCTTCGCATTATCAAAGATTATCCAGCAATCATCAGCAAATTGCAAACTCCAGCTGCAAGAAGAGAGAAAGCATATTGTGTTAAAGGAAATACAGCGCCGTTACAGGATTATTTGTGGGGAAGAAATTACAGACGGGCAGATTATGAAGAAACTTCACAATATGAAATCACGCATCAAGGCCAAGACGGATACAAATAAGGCAGGAAAAAATTAAGATTTTTCTGAAAAATTGGGAACAGACATTTTTGAAGTTTTTAGATGGAGATGACTGCAACCCAACTATCCACAGAGTTCCTGGTAAGCCCCATACTTTCCGATTTTTTTATTATTATTATGTGCTTAATGCTTTTAAATTGTGATTCAGAAAAATATTTTTAATGTGTGAAAATGAAACAATGTTTGGTAAAATTCGTCTAATATTTGACCAATTTTCTGTAAAAGTATCACAGTGTACTATGCATGAAATTGGACAAACCCCTTCCACATTTCTGCATAAACCTGCTTGCTATATATACCAACTAGAAACAGAATGGTGACACACACTACTATTACTTTTCTTCTTTGTTTATTAGGAGCTTGTGCAGTAGGTGGTTCCACCGCTATCATCTCTTCCCCAGGTAACTGATACAGACTGCATATTCTAAGAACCAGAATCAATTTTGCAGTTACCGCATATTGTTGCAGCATACCATACAGATCTGATGAGCCCCGAAGTCATCATACCTGCTCAATCACCCTTTTTGGGGCATGAGAGAGTGTCTAAATGGCAGAGATTGAGTATGAAAACTGATGAGACAGTTAATTTGTCCAGTTCAGAGCTGCAAAGGCTGGTGCTATTATACCAGTTGGATATACTGAAAGGAAAGCAGAAATTTGTGTGTGAAGATATATAATAGAACAAATTGTGTAATGTCCTATTACAGCAGCGATTTTTATTACTAAAAACATGTTTTCTAAGTGAATGTTCATTCACATTCCTTGTTTACCAAATTCCATATCCTCTTACAAAAATTATTCAGTACAAATTTCTTTTCAATGAAACAATAAGAATAACATAATCCAATGTGAAATGTTAAAAAGTATATGCACTTATATATTGCCGTGTCAGGCAAATAGGTTCACCGCATCCTTGAAACAATTTTTGGGAAAGTAAAACAAAAAGAGTAACTTATTTCTATTTTAAATTGTGCACCTTAGACAGTTTGTGCACTTATTTGCTATAGCACCTGGTAAATACCTTCACCACATTCTTGGAACAATTTTTGGGAAAGTAAAACAAAAATTTGTGACCATCAATCTGCTGAAGTTACAGTACAAAAATGGTATTAAGGTTCCAGCGATTAAAGTTACCTGTTGTGTCCCAAGCTATTTACTGTAGTATCTGAAGATTGAATGTGAAACAATTTAGTTGAAAGTAAAATCGATGATAGAGGATGAAGAAACACACTTAACTGTATTTTATTATGCAACATCAGAGCACTGTTTTTATTTTCATGATGAAATATTATTGTAGTTACAAAAATACACAAACTGGGTTTAATTATGCAATGTTTTGACAGACTCAGACTCAAACACTACAGTTGACATTTTACATTAACAATTTCCTGTCTTCTACTTGTTCCACATACACGTACGTTTGCTGGTTCCTCTTCTCCAGGACTGGAAGATTGTTATCATCACTAGGACCCTCAAAGTCCTCATCCCACACGTTTTGCTACGTTGTGCAAAACAAAACAGGCTATTATAACACTGGGGATTTTTGTTTGGGCAAGTCTTATTTTATTGTGCAGAATTGGGAAACGCCATTTTATCTGTCCAAAGCACCGTTTGATTATCACCCTCTCCTTAGAGTGAAGTCTGTTGTACGCCCTCTCATCAGGTGTTTCGGAATTTTGAAACGCTGTCATTAACCACGTTGCAAATGCCATATCCTCCGTCTCCTAAAATTAGGGCATTGCACTGGTTCTCTCACAATGTACGGTACACATCTGAGTTTCTCGATATCCTAGCATCATATACAGACCCAGGACATGAAGCATCAACACTAGTAAACATTTCACTGTTATCACACGTCGCCTGCACATTTATGGATTGAAAACCCTTTCGAGTAACTTATTCGTCTCCATGTGCAGAAGGTTTCATTATTGGTATGAGCGCAGTCCAGGGTCCCTACCGCACATGGAAACTTATATTTCTATTGCCATTTCACTTAAGCTGTTTCTAGTTCGTTAACGTTTCTCGGAAACCGGATCCACAAGGTGCTTTTCTGTTAACCTGTTACAGAACATATGAAAATGTTAGTGATACTGTAGTCTGGTGTATTCCCAAGACTTCTCCTACACCAATCTGAAAGCTTAGATCAGCTAAATAGTGCAAAGCTCTTTTCATTTGGCATTAATTGGAAAGGTCGCCTCCTCTTCTTTCATGATTTAAGGAAAGAAAGGGATTCACCAGGCAAATCATGTTTTCACTGTTAAATCTATATAAACTTCTACAGTTCCTTTCTCCTGTGTTCCTTCAAACTACGTATATCTTTTTTTATCTTTCAAGAAACACAAATTTCGCCATTTTCACTAAAAACGCTCGATAACACATTATAACATGTAAACACCAAAGTTAAAAATGTCCGCGCGAGGTTCATCTGAAATGAAGCAATCCTATTGGCTGTAGCTATCTTGAAATTCTATTGGCTCATGGCTGGTCTCGTTTCGAGCCGAGCTAAAGGCATAGAGTAAATATCTCTGGAGTGAGCATTGCGTTCTGCGCATGTTGTCAACATTAAACCAGGATTGTCACGTGTTTTCGGAACGTCGCTGTGTGTGTGTGCTTTCCGCAGAGTTTGAAGTTTTTATTATCAAGAGTTTTTGTTGTGTTTTCACCGTTTGTTGATGGTGTAATAGTGACGGTGAATTACTGTTGTTGCTATGAATGCAAAGCAAAATATGTGAAAGGAGGCATAGTAACTTTTCATGGGTACACACCATGTAGCTCTAATTATACACTCCTGGAAATTGAAATAAGAACACCGAGAATTCATTGTCCCAGGAAGGGGAAACTTTATTGACACACTCCTGGGGTCAGATACATCACATGATCACACTGACAGAACCACAGGCACATAGACACAGGCAACAGAGCATGCACAATGTCGGTACTAGTACAGTGTATATCCACCTTTCGCAGCAATGCAGGCTGCTATTCTCCCATGGAGACGATCGTAGAGATGCTGGATGTAGTCCTGTGGAACGGCTTGCCATGCCATTTCCACCTGGCGCCTCAGTTGGACCAGCGTTCGTGCTGGACGTGCAGACCGCGTGAGACGACGCTTCATCCAGTCCCAAACATGCTCAATGGGGGACCGATCCGGAGATCTTGCTGGCCAGGGTAGTTGACTTACACCTTCTAGAGTACGTTGGGTGGCACGGGATACATGGGGACGTGCATTGTCCTGTTGGAACAGCAAGTTCCCTTGCCGGTCTAGGAATGGTAGAACGATGGGTTCGATGACGGTTTGGACGTACCGTGCACTATTCAGTGTCCCCTCGACGATCACCAGAGGTGTACGGCCAGTGTAGGAGATCGCTGCCCACACCATGATGCCGGGTGTTGGCCCTGTGTGCCTCGGTCGTATGCAGTCCTGATTGTGGCACTCACCTGCACGGCGCCAAACACGCATACGACCATCATTGGCACCAAGGCAGAAGCGACTCTCATAGCTGAAGACGACACGTCTCCATTCGTCCCTCCATTCACGCCTGTCGCGACACCACTGGAGGCAGGCTGCACGATATTGGGTCGTGAGCGGAAGACGGCCTAACGGTGTGCGGGACCGTAGCCCAGCTTCATGGAGATGGTTGCGAATGGTCCTCGCCGATACCCCAGGAGCAACTGTGTCCCTAATTTGCTGGGAAGTGGCGGTGCGGTCCCCTACGGCACTGTGTAGTATCCTACGGTCTTGGCGTGCATCCGTGCGTCGCTGCGGTCCGGTCCCAGGTCGACGGGCACGTGCACCTTCCGCCGACCACTGGCGACAACATCGATGTACTGTGGAGACCTCACGCCCCACGTGTTGAGCAATTCAGCGGTACGTCGACCCGGCCTCCCGCATGCCCACTATACGCCCTCGCTCTAAGTCCGTCAACTGCACATACGGTTCACGTCCACGCTGTCGCGGCATGCTACCAGTGTTAAAGACTGCGATGGAGCTCCGTATGCCACGGCAAACTGGCTGACACTGACGGCGGCGGTGCACAAATGCTGCGCAGCTAGCGCCATTCGACGGCCAACACCGCGGTTCCTGGTGTGTCCGCTGTGCCGTGCGTGTGATCATTGCTTGTACAGCTCTCTCGCAGTGTCCGGAGCAAGTATGGTGGGTCTGACACACCGGTGTCAATGTGTTCTTTTTTCCATTTCCAGGAGTGTAGTTATGATATTAGTAAGAGACACTGTATATGTTTAAAAATTTCGAGACGCATTGTAATTAAGGCTTGATACTGTAGACCTATTTTTCTACGATTTTATGGCTATATAATAGATATTACGGCTCGTACAAAAGCTTACAAACAATCGCTTCCTCTCGTAAATTTGCTAGTGGAACAGGAAAGGGAATGGTTAGTTGTTTCAGCAAATTTTGTCCTCTATGCATTTATCAGTAACTTGTCGATTATCTATATAGACTTGAAAAACGGGAGACAGATAAATTCAATAGAGTGGGGGTCTGTAATTGTCTTCGTATAATATCTGTGTCCAAACCTTTTTGTTTACTATAAAGTTACAGTAGACCATTTTAAGTGTGTCTAGGACATGGAGAATGATTATGTGTGATTTATATTTTAGTTTCCCGAAGGATGAACAACGAGTAAAGATGTGGCTCCAGAAAATAAAGAGGAGTAATTTTGACCACACAAACTATTCCAAAGTATGTTCAACACACGATCACTGCAAAAATGTACGTCAGGCTCTGTAATAATATAAAGTGCTGTATCATACCGAAAACTACAAAAAAATGAATGCATCTGAACTGTGACACCTATCGCAAAGAAGCAGAATGCAATATCACTTGCCTGTAAAAGTTACATAGCTGGTTTATACCCGGTATCAAATGGATACTGTTAAAATGTCTGCGTAACATATATAGAAAATCCACGACACGTACGAAAAGAATCCATCTGTACTAGGGATGTACTGACATTCTAAATATACAGGGCGCTAGACGGACAAACACACGACGTCCCTAGAACACGTGACCCGGCCGGCAATGTATGTTGACAACACAAAATCTGTTCTGCGCATGTGAATGCTCACTCCAGAGATATTTACTGTATGGCTAAAGGCAGTGATCTCTATTATGGGGATCACTGGCTAAAGGCAAGTGAGAATAGTGGCGCAGTGGAATATACATGTATTTGTTGTATTAATAAGTGTTGTGCGAATAAGGCATAAGTTTATTTTGTCCCTTATATTAATATGTGTAGTGCGAATAAAGCATAAGTTTATTTTGTCACTTAAATAGTTGATACATATCATTTAGCTCGGTTAATCTGCATAAACTACAACAGGTTATGGGCCCGGGTACTGGATTAAAGTGAAATAATAAGCTTTAAGGTGTCGTGTTTTTGCGCAAAAGGTGCGCGGAAGAGTCGTATAAACTTGGATTGTGTATGCTATACAAAGAAGAAAATAACTGTGAAATGAGTACAACACAGATACCGAAAATAGAGCGGCTTGTAGGGCGCGTAAATTACACGATCTAGAAATTTGCCATTGAGGCGTATTTGCACTTAGATGACTTATGGGACGTCATAAACGGTAAATTGGCACCTACGGAATCACGTTTTGCTGCTAAAGATCGGAAGGTGTAATCAAAACTAATCCTTTTGATTGATCCAGTGAATTATGTTCACATAGAAAAGGCTACACCAGCGATGGACGTATAGGAGAAACTGAAAAACGCATTTGAAGATGGTGGTTTAACCAGAACAGTAGGATTACTTCGTGAGCTGTTAACCACAAGATTGAATAAGTGTAAAAGCGTGGATGAATGTGTGAATAAAATAATTTCAATCTCCAATTGTCTGAAGAATATTGGTTTTGTAATTGCAGATGAATGGATTGGGACTTTATTGTTAGCTGGACTACCAGAGAAATATTTGCCAATGATTATGAGTATAGTAAGTTCGAGGATATCCATTAAAGCGGATAGTGTTAAAGTAAGGTTCTACAGGACCTGAAGAATGAACCAGATTTTAATGCTTCAGAAAAAGAAACATCGTCGGCTTTATACACTAAGTACAAGAAGAAAAAGCTAATAAGATGTTTCAGATGCCAGAAAATTGGACATATTGCTTCAAAGTGTAACGAAAAGTTAAGTATAAAAGGAAAGAAGCATGTCCATTCTAGTGGTTATGAGAGAAAGACTACCGATAAAGGTAAGGCATTATCTGTTTTTTACTCATTTAATGAAGCGAGTGACGATCATGCGGAATGGCTCCTAGATTCAGGAGTATCTGTGTAAATTACCAAGGCTCTCTCAGGTTTGTATGACGTTCAGTCAAGGATTGTGACAGATCTACGTTAAGGTGTGAACTCACAGGAAAAGTAGATCTTAATTAACATGTGAATGAGGAAAAGGAGATTGTTACTGCTAGTTGTTAATAGAAAAAAAAATTCTTGAGGTCTATGATTATGTACTGCTCCATGACTCTGGTGTCAATATCTTTATTCTTTGCTTTTGTGTAACTTTTGTGTTTTTTTCAGTAAATGTGTTTTTTTCGTATCCAGGGTGTAATTATAGAGTTAATAAAATGTTTTCTCGCCTTTAAAATAATATTTTTCGTCAGGTTATGGGCCCAGTACACATGTAAAGGCAAACAACATAGTTTAATTAAAACAATATTTGAAATGAGCCTATGTCTGTAAAGAAATATGATTGCTAGCGGCGATTATAAGGTCTACATCGATAAGTTTGAAGGACCTGAGGACTGGGCCAAAAGGATATGGCATATTTCTATGGTGCTGTGTTCATATGGACTAGAAGATATTATTAACAGTACGCAAGAACGTGTAGAGTTGCAGCAAGATGCGACAAGTGCACAAAAATAAGCGTGTGTGGATTGGCACAAGGACGACACAATGGCAGCAAGTCTTATAGCAAGTGCGCTAAATAAACCTGTTGCAGTACTCATCTTAACGTGCAAGAATGCTAAAGAAATCTGGGACAAATTATGCGCCCGATTTGAACGTAGCAGTACTCAGTGTTTGAATATGTTGATTGAAACATTTTTCCATTTTAAACTTGATGAAACGGAAGATATTAGTGCACATGTGGTCAAACTGCAAAAGTTATTTGGGGACCTGAAGGATGAATTAGCAAAACATGAAGAAAATACGCTATCTGAAAGAATCTTAAATGGTCGAATTTTGTCTACACTGGGAAAAGACTACGACAATTTTAAGGATCTCCGGGATACGATACCGAGAGAAAAGCCTAGCTTGATGTTATTAATTGAAAAACTCTGTACTATTGAACTGTGTGAACAAGACATTAATAGAAGTGCAGCTTTCGTCATTTCTAGAACAAGAAAACGGCAAACAAGTAATTAGCAAGTAAAGATGACGAAGTCACGAGTAAAACAGAAGTTTCCATGTAATATATGCAAATAATTAGGTCACTGGGCATCAGAGTGTCCACAGAACACTCGTGACAGTAATAACAGAAAAGAGAAGAAGCGAGAAAGTGAACACGCTGCATTTACTTCATACGCTATGGGTGTGTGGACCAGTATTCACAGTGACCCAAATAAATGGTATTGCGACAAACCATATCACTCCCAACAAACAGTATTTTATTTCATATAAGGAATTTGATGCTCCTCAAGTAATTTCATTGGGAAAACAATATGTCAAAATGTGTGCATACACCCAAGGAACTGTTTACATCCAAATTCGACGAAACAATAAATGGTACAATGCTAGAATGGACATTGTTTTGTATGTCCCTGATGCAAGTGCTCATCTGTTGTCTGTGAGAGCCATTGCCTGCAGAGGCTACAGTACTAATTTTAGTTATAATAATGTCTGTCTTCGAAAACAAGTGAATGGCAATATTGTTATGACAGGTTATGTGAAAAATGGAATTTATTTGTTGAACATGTGTGTTGTTAGAAATGCAAAAATGAATCATGTGAACTTGATGACAGCATTCGAAACATTGCAAGTGTACTATGAAAGGTTTGGTCATAAAAATAAACAACATGTGAAGAATATTTTAAAAGGAATGTACATTAATGTGGAAGATGCCAAGAGTGAATTTTGTGATGGCTGTGTGGTTGGAAAGATGCATAGGCTGCCATTCAAAACATGAACAATACACTCTACCAGTACTGGTGAATTAATCCACGTGGATGTCAATGGACCAATGAGCACGAAATCTTTTGGAGGTAAGCATTATTATGTATGTTTCAAAGACGATTTTAGTAAATTTCATCGAATTTCCTTTATAAGACACAAAGTGAAGTGTGTACTGTGCTTAAGCAGTTTTTAAATGAAGTACAAACTAATGGACATGTTGTCAAATAATTTAGATGTGATGGTGGCAAAGAATTTAACAATAAGAAAGTCAGTGAACTGCTTGCACACAGGGGAATAGAGCTTCTGATTCCTCCTCCTTACTCTCCTGAACAAAATGGTGTGGCTGTACGGGAAAATAGGACCATTGTTGAAGCTGCCCGGTCAATGCTATATCCGAGTAAATTACCAAAAGGGTCCTGGGCACAGGCATGTAACACAGCAGTCTACCCTTATAAATCGTACTGGAATATCTTCAGTTGAAAATAAAACCCCTTATGAACTTAGGTTTAATCAACCTGTAGGACGACTTGATCATCTGAGAATTTTTGGCACAGGCTGCTATGTTCACATTAACAAACAATTCCGTTCCAAGTTTGATGCTAAGGCAGTTTTTGGACGACTTTTGGATATGTTAATGACAAGGATGGATTTAGGGTTTGGATTCCATCTAAAAGAAAGTGATGTTGAGTCACGATGTGAAATTTAAGCCAGAAATTTTTTGTGATTTACATAGTAATCATGTTGAATTTGAAGTCCCTCAGGAAGAATTTAATGATCCGAATTCATCTAAAGATGACCAATCTAAATCTCCTAGGCTGTACACTTCTGGAGGAAGTCAAACTGAAGAAAAAATTGGCACTCTCGAATCTAAAGAAAGTAAAGAGTCGAGTGAATCCGATGAAAATAAAGAATTAATAGAATTTCTAAAAGCAGAAGCTGCTGAATCTTCTAACGAAGAGAAAGTGTAGAATAAAAGACAACGAAGAAAACCAACCTGGATGGAAAGTGGTGAATTTTGTATGGCAACAAAAGTTGATGCACTTGAATACAAAGATCCAAACTGTTTTTCAGAAATATTGCAGTCAAACGAGATGGAAGAATGGATGCAAGCTATCAGTGAAGAACCTCAATCACTAAAGAAAAACAATACCTAGGTGCCGAAGAATGCCAAAGTATTGCAAAACCGAAGAAGAGTTAAAGATTTACGCTGATGCAGATTTCACAGGTGATAACTGGACAAGGTGCTCAACAACTGGAATTCTTGCAAAGTACTAAGGTGGTGCAGTGTCATGGACAAGTCAGTTGCAGAAGGTAAAGCAATAATTTCATGATTTTTTTTTCTTTTAGAGAAAGTGTTAGAAGAAAAGAAAAAAAATTCCTTGAAGTCTATGTTTATGTGCTGCTCCATGACTCTGATGTCAATATCTTTATTCTTTGCTTTTGTGTAACTTCTTTGTTTTTTTCCAGTAAATGTGTTTTTTTCGTATCCAGAGTGTAATTATAGTGTTAATAAAATGTTTTCTTGCCTTTAAAATAATGTTTTGCATGGTGAACACTATGTCAGCAAGGGAAATAGTAAAGAAGGGTAATAAAGTTATCTTCGATATAGAGGGAGCCAAAGTGATAGACTCTTGTGGTGATATTTTAGCTATTGCCAGTAATGTAAGAGGTATTTACAAAGCGAATACAGGAAATCACTTTGTTTGTGCTGCAAAATCTTTCTTTTAGCGTAGTAGACTTGGACATTTGAATAGGAAAAGTATGACTTTACTGAAGAATATGGCAACTGGGATGGAAAATTATCGAATGAATAATGTTCAATGTGAGGTGTGTTTGCAAGGGAAGCTAGAGTGCCATTTAAATGGAGTCAGAGCAGATCTACCGAAGCCTTGCAATTCGTATATTCAGATCTCTGTAGACCCATGGAGAATGAATCCTTAGGAGGTAACTTCTGACATTCATAGATGATTTTTCTAGATACACACATGTTTATTTTATAAGTAGCAAGGATCAAGTGAATGATGTATTTGTTGTTTATTGCAAAATGGTTGAAAGACAGAGTGGGAAGAAAATTAAAATTATTAGATCAGACAATGGATCAGAATATGTAAACAGACGGTTTAAGGAACAGTTGAAAGGAATGGGTATAAGGCATCAGACTACTATTCTCTCCCATGTCTGTCCAACCTGATTTAGGTTTTCCGTGATTTCCCTAAATTGCTCCAGGGAAATGCCGTGATGGCTCCTTTGAAACGGCATGGCCGACTTCCTTCCCCGTCGTTCCCTAATCCGATGAGACCGATGACTTCGCTGTCTGGTCTCCTCCCCCATAACAACCCAACCAACCCCTACTATTCGCTACAGTCCTTCTCAGACTGGAGTCCGAACGAGCCAACAGAATCATTGTAGAAAAGGCAAGAAGTATATTAAGCGATGCTGAGCTACCTAAGTGCTTTTGGGCAGAAGATGTGTGAACAGCAGTGTATTTAATTAACAGATCAACTTACCAAAGCTGTGAGACACAAGACACCTTATGAAGTATGGACTGGGAAGAAACTGGATTTAAGCACTTAAAAGTCTTTGGATATGAATCCATGATTCAGATTCCAGAACCATTAAGAGGAATATGGGATGCAAAATCTAAAAAAAAAAAAATATTTTTTGGCTACTGTGAGCATTCAAAAGGCTACACATTTTATAATCCTAAGAATAAGAAGAATATAAGTAGTAGAGATGTATTATTTTTGGAGGATTATAGACCGAAAATAAAGGAAAGTAATCAAATTGATACAGTACTGCAACCAGGCATAATATGTGTTAGTGCTGAAACAGAGATGGAAACTGAAACAGACAGAAGACAAGAATAAAGAGGAAGCTGATGTGCTACTCAAGAATCAAATTGAGGAAGTCAGTTTAAGGCGGTCTTCATGTATGGCAAAACCAAAAGAATATCCAGATTATGAAATGTATGCTGCCCAAACCATCAACAATGAACAAATCACAGTTCATGAAGCTTTAGCAAGTTCAAATGCTCAAGAATGGAAAAAGGTTATTGTAAAGAAGCTGCAATCTTTTGTGAGTAATGAAACATATGAATGGGTTGACATGCTTGAAAATAAAAAGCCACTAAGAACAAGATGGGCGTTTAGTATTAATAATCCTGAGAGTGCAATACCAAAATTCAAAGACAGATTGGTAGTTATCGGATATTCCCAGAAAGAAGGAATAGATTACAATGAAACTTTCACACTAGTGGTGAAGTATTCATCATTAAGACACCTTTTAGCTATGGCAGTAAAGGAAGACTTATTAATTCATCAAATGGACGTGAAAACAGCCTACATGCCTAAATGGAAGACTGGAAGAGGAAATATATGTAATACCACCTGATGAAGTTAAGCGACCATATCAAGGGGAGAGGACAATTTGGCATTTGAAGAAAGGCATATATGGATTAAAGCAAAGTGGCCACTGCTAGAATAAATGTTTGCATAAAAGTTTGATAAAACTAGGCATGTTACAGTCAAAGGCAGATCCCAGTAGGTATCATAAAAGGTGCAATGAAGATATTGCAATCATGGTCATATGGGTACATGATTTTTTTTATTTTAACCAATATTGAAAGCCAGATGGACTTGTTTTGAAGAACAGTTACGGTCTGAATTTAATATGCATGATTTAGGGGAAAGTTATCAATATTTAGGCATGAAGATTCTAAGGAGTGCCAACAGTGAATTATGGATTGATCAGTCTCTGTACACAAGGAAGATCTTAGGAAAGTTCAATATGGAAAATTGTAAATCTATTTCTACTCCTATCGAAAACAATGCAAAACTGCTAATAACTGATGATGACAAGAAATGTAAGGAAAGTGTACCCTATTTGGAAGCTGTAGGAAGTTTACTGTACTTAGCACAGACTTCCAGACATGACATTGCATTTGTCACAAATGCAGTAAGCAAGTTTTGCAGTGATCCGAGAGAAAAGCACTGGCTAACAGTCAACAGAATATTCAGATATTTAAATGGAACTGCTGATTATAAGTTTAAATATTCTAAAAATGGAAATGGAAATTTGGAAGAATACAGTGATGCACACTGGGGAAATATGTTGAAAAGCTGACACACCATCACTGGAAGTTGTTTTAGACTAATGGGAGGATTTATGTCATGGTCTTGTAAGAGACAAAGAACTGTTGCTTTGAGTACTGTAGAAGCTGAATATATGGCCTTGTCCTTCACTATCCAAGAAGCTATTTGGATCCATTCACTGATGAGTGAAATAGAATCCCCTCCAACATTAAAGCCAACTGTGGCATTTTGTGACAATATGGGAGCTATTAGACTTGCAAAAAGCAATGTCACCAGTGTAAGATCCAAACATATTGACATAAGGCATCACTTTATAAGACATCTTGTGGAACAGGGGAATATAATCCTCAATTATCTATGCACGGAAGAAATGTTATCTTAACTCCTAACCAAGCTTCTCAGTAAGGACAAATTTCAGAAGCTGGCGAAACATTATGGTTTAACATGGGATGTACAGTGTTGAGTATCTGAAAAATATTTGTTCAGGAGGAGTGTTGGGGATATGTGAACAAACATTTTCGAGCTTTCGTAGTGGCGCACAAGATATGATGCGCAGAGTGCATTAGACTCTGTGGAATATACATGTTCCGTGTTTGTTGATGGGGCAACGTTATATAGTTTGGCAGTCAAATGTATTAATATGTGTTGTGCGAATAAAGCATAAGTTTATTCTGTCCCTTAAATAGTTGTTACCTGTCATTTAACTGCGTTAATCTGCATAAACTACAACACAGACTCTCTTTATTCATGCCAACCAGAGAACTTCCTCTCAACTTCTGAGAATAAGTGTATTTTCCATTTTATTCATACGTCCCATTATCCGTGAATAGAGAGCAGCAAAGTCTTGCGAAAATCTCGTTTATTTGAGAAGATCCACTTAATCCGCTATGAAGTGTTCGCGCATCCAAGTTGTATGTTCACTATGACGAAGGGGGATAGAACAAAGATATGTTTATCGTGCTGCGTTTAGGTTGTTTGGATTTTGTTCGGAAATTGTTTCATGTTTGATTCGTTGCGCTTTTGTTAGCAATAACAAATGAACTGTTATTTTGATTAAGTATTATGACAAGTTAAAGCAGTAAGTTTGGTTTCCAGATGCAGCAATCGGTGAGGTTGTTTTTGGGTCGGAATGGTTTAAAAAGGTTGAATTGTACGTCTGTTACTCG
This sequence comes from Schistocerca gregaria, assembly GCF_023897955.1. Lineage (NCBI taxonomy): Eukaryota > Metazoa > Arthropoda > Insecta > Orthoptera > Acrididae > Schistocerca > Schistocerca gregaria. The sequence goes on from NC_064926.1 coordinate 198,310,393, forward strand.
CTATTCAAGTAGGAGCAATTCGGATACGTCGGACACATACAAAGTAATTAAACCCCGTAGATCAGCAGAAGGTAATAAATCGCTCAGGTTTTTTTTTACGCAATAAAAGTAATACTGTTTTGAAACTAATGTTTTTGTGACAGTAAGTATATATTTACTGCATAATATTTATATTTTAGTTGCTGTGTAACGTAAACAATTGTTTGCACATAGTAATATACATGATATACAAAGAAATATTGAGCACTTCGCGTTAGTGTGCGTTAATGTACTTCCCCCAATACCTTGACTATGGTGAGAGACTGATTTGCAATGTAGCACTATGTCTTTGTTGGGTTAGAAGATGATTATTTGGCTGTGAGCTCGAGAAAGCAACGAATATGATTACCAAGTAAAAGTTGTGATAGAGTGACCATTGTTTACGTTTGTTTTGTATTCAAACACATTTTGCCGTGCTTAAAAAAAACTGTTCGTGAAACTAAAACTTTAACGTAAACTGATAAAACTTAACTAATCTGAACAAACTTTCGAGTTGTATTTTGATGCATGTTATGTATGTTGTTCGTACACAAACCCCGAAAAATTTAATTTCTCGAAATAATCATCTGATATTATATATTATGCTTAGAAGTGAAACTCTTCTCAATAGTCTTTTATGTAGGCCTACATGTCCCGCCAAGATGTGCACTGCAGATTCAGCAGCAGTTTCTGTAGTAATATGCAAGTACTGTTGTTTGTATTTTTCTCATTTAAAGGGACTATGTGGAAGGAAAGGTATAAGTGTACGTAATTAATTAAAATAAGAGGTAAAGCTACTATCAATTTGAAGTTTGTTTGGGCCATTGTTGCCTTGATTCTGTAATTAAATGATTATTTGGTATGTGATGCATGCAAACGAGACGTGAATATAACAGTAATAATATTTTTTGCGTCTATATTTTGTTGTATGTAGGTTATGATGACAGTGTGATCTGCAGTGCAGATTTAGCTATAGACCTAGGTTAGTTGAACATTTGGTCGTTTCTTAGTGGAACAGTATTGACTGCTTCACTTAATCCACAAATTCCTCTCCTTTTATCTTTGTTGTCTACATATCGTTTAATGTGTCCTGGTAGCTTGTTTAATACAGTTGTACCCATCTGAGTAATTCTTTGTATGCTAATCTTAGCCACCTCAAAGTCTTATTATGCCTTGCGGTGTGAGGTGTAATGTCACGAACTGCACAGCCACTCCTGCTGGAGGTTCGAGTCAAAATATATGAAGTTAGTCCTGTTGAGAAACCGTAGTCAATGAAGTCGAGTCATAAGCTTTATGCATCAAGAAAGTGCAGGGAAATTACTAAAGCCGTGGATGATTACACTACAGTAAAACTGACCACACTCTTCAATGTAGAAATTTCATCTCCAGAAGAAAATGAACCAAAGCACTCTTGCACCTCTTGCCAGGAATTTTTTACAAATATGAATTGAGCTGTTGAATATTGTGCATCCTACAGTGAAAAAGTGCAAGTTTTAACTATTATTCCAGAGGCATTTTCAAAGAAAACAATTTTGAACCATGTTCCATCAGTTATGTGCAGTTTAGTTGTGTATGAGCAGAACCTACTCCCGCTCATGGCTATTTGGAAGTACGGCTGTTAGCTGTATGAGCAGTAGCAGTTAGCAGCCAGACACTAGCTGGAAAAATCTTCTGACGGGCCCAAGCTGCCAGATTCACGCATGCGTAGAGCAGTCTATTTACAACTCTCACGTAAAATGAAAACAAGATGGGTTTCTGTGGCTGAGAGCTAGCAAGTGAATTAAAATGCTTTGCGGAATGCTAAACTTATTTTTGTCAATTTCTAAAGAAATTTGGATTTTAATAATCTTTTCCGCAGAGGCAGTCAATTTATTTGAAACAAAATGTTTCATTCCACAGTATTGGCTAGTGTCAACTGTTTGCTGAATTACAGGTGCCCGATTTTACCTCCTGGTTCGTATGGTGTTATGCCATAATAACCAAACATGAGATAATACAGTACTTGTACTCCAAGAAAATTTGCAGCCCGAAAACCACACTGAAAAGCTTAACATCAGGTTGGTTCCTATTTTTTTGTAAATCTCGACCTACGAATGTGTACTTTTGGCCGAATTGTGCATTTTAGTCTGGTTTACGAAATTTTGATGCTGTTGGGGTGCCCTCTGATGTTCTGTTTCATTTATGGTGTAATTTAAAGATCTCGTAATGCTATATAGGTACGAACATACAGGCTTCCTACGTCATCGTGGCTGCACACGCACAGTAACGCCATTTTCTGGTGCTCTCTGACTACTGCTGAAACGAATTCTAACAGGCTCGGGGTACGACAGACACGAACCCGTATTGAATATGGCTGGGATAGATTGAAAAGGGCTGTTTATGTGCGATGTGACACACTAACCAGTCTGAGGGATTTATGCCAAATCGCCGTGGATGCGTGAGACAATCTGGATCAACAGTGTCTTGATGAACTTGTGGATTGCACGCCACGATGAATATAGGCATGCATCAATGAAAGAGGACGTACTACTGGGTATTAGAAGTACTAGTGTGTACAGCAGTCTGGACCACATCTCTCAAGGTATCGCTGTATGGTGGTACAAAATGCAATGTGTGGTTTTCATGAGCAATAAAAAGGGCAGAAATGATGTTTATGTTGATCTCTATTCCAATTTTCTGTACAGGTTCTCGTACTCTCAGAACCAAGGTGATGCAAGACCTTTGTGTGTGTGTGTGTGTGTGTGTGTGTGTGTGTGTGTGTGTGTGTAGAAGATTCGGGTATACTGAAGAGTGGAATACAACCTGTCGGGTTTGACAAATGCCACAAGGTACCATAGATGATGCATTTTAAAGATTTAAAAGCATAGAGGAATGTTGAGAAACAAACCAGTACAGAGAAAACATATCATGGACATCGATATTTCAAATGTAATGTTACATATATCATTTGTTTCACAGTAGAAAGGTATAGTAGCCTGTTCCTGAGGATGGGCTACTAGTGCTAGCAAAAGCAAAAAAGAGTGACATACATAACACTGGTGTGGAGTACCTCAGTCTACATACATAAATTTTTTTTCATTTATTGGTTTTCTTCACCTTCACTAGTACTAGTATCAACTGGAGTGTAGGGTACTAGTACTAATGCAGGTGAAAAAAGTGGCAAACATAAAATGTGTATCATGTACTTTAGCTGATAGCTGAGGTACAGGATGCTTTTTTTTGCTTTCGCTAGTACTAGTATCCTATTCTTTAACGGACCTACATAGTACAAGATATGAATTAATTGCAGAGGAAACAGCAATTGGAATGATTCACCATCAAGCAAAGTTATAGTTCAAAAAATGTACACAAATGATTTAAATTACCACGAGTGACAAAAAGCGTACTCAGTATCTGTCCCTCAGTAACATGTTAATTTATTTCTATTTACAATTATGATGCTTCACCACAGAAAATAACCAATTTATTATCTATGGCTTGAAAATAAACAAATTAATACCTATGACTAAAATATGAAGTCATTGGTCAAAGCGAACAAGAAGTTGTATCCCATTCTCCAGCTGATCCAACGATTCTTACATGATTCTAGGTTTCTTCATTTTAATAATAACGAGAATGCTGATCCTGCAAACTGTCTGAACAAGTTGCAACCTGTTACTGACCATCTCAAACAAAATTTGCAAAGTGTTTAATATCCTGAAGAAGATCTTACAGTTGATGAAAGCGTCATGAAATGCAGGGGTAAGCTGTGCTACCTCCAGTTCAACCACAAAAAAGGCATGTTTTGGAATAAAGTTCTTAAAATTTGTGAGTCAAGTAGTGGTTACTGTTTGGGATTTGAGATGTATACAGGGGGAGTGGGCAGACCCCGAATGGTCATACAGCATGTGTTGACAACTGGTACACTTCCTCGTTATTGTGTGTAAGGCTCACTGAAAACGGCACAGATGCCATAGACACAGTTATATCTACAAGGTGAAATATGCCGGACAAGTTCCAAAGTATCTAAACTAAAAAAAAAGGTGGTGGAGGGTCACTTGTGTTATTTTCACACAAGTTCATGGCTCTGAAGTGAATGTATAAAAAAGAAGTAAATATTCTATCCGTTATCCATACAAGTGTCAGTATGACAGCAAGAGGAAAAACTGAGGGAAACCATAACCCCAGTCCAGAAGCCGTAAGCAAGTATACAACACCATAATTTAATGAACACAGCTGACAGACTGGACCAGCAGTTGTTAACTTTCCCTGTCATGAGAATATATGCCAAAGGTTATAAGAAAATTTTCTTTTACCTTATGGACAGAGATTTTCAATTCTAACAAAGAGATAGAGGGGCTGGCCAGTACTTACCTCAGCTCAGTACAGCCGATAGATATATATAAAAAAAAAACCCGACAATTTACGTTCCTAGCTTTTGGAACAAATGTTCATTCATCGGGGAGGAGAGGGGGGGCAAGAAAGGGAAGAAGGGAAAGTGGATTCATTTACTCACAACCCAGGTTATGAAGCAACAGGGAAAGGAAAACAGGGAGGGTAGCAAGGATGGAGGCATGGTTGTCAGAGGAAAGCCAAAGATATTCTACTGTAAGTACTGTGCCAGTTTCAAACCAAAGAGGTATATAGTATAAAGTTAAACACAACTATGTAGGATGAAAAGATGTGTGAATTTCTAAAGAGGAAAGGGAAAGAGGAGAAGACTGAAGAGTAAATGGGAGTGAGGTTGTTTAACATAGGTTCAGTCCAGGGGGATGGAGGGGTGAAAGGATGTGTTGGAGTGCAAGTTCCCATCTCCGCAGTTCAGAGGGGCTGGTGTTCGGCGGGAGAAGCGAAGTGGCACATACAGTGTAGCAGGTTCCTAGGTCCCTAGAATTATGCTGGAGGTCATACTCCGCATTGGACATCTCCTAGGCGGACAGTTCGTCTGTGTCCTTTCATGCGCTCAGCCAGTTTAGTTGTTGTCATACCGATGTAAAAGGCTGTGCAGTGCAGGCGTGTCAGCTGATAAATGACGTGTGTAGTTTCACACGTGGCCCTGCCTTGAATTGTGTATGTTTTACCAGTAGAGGGGCTGGAGTAGGTGGTTGTGGGGGGGATGCATGGGGCAGGTTTTGCAGCGGGGTCGGCTACAGGGGTAGGAACCGCTGGGTAGAGAAGGTAGTCTGGGAATATTGTAGGGTTTAACAAGGATGTTACGGAGGTTAGGGGGGTCACGAAAGGCAACTCTGGGTGGTGTGGGGAGAATTTTGTCAAGGGATGATCTCATTTCAGGGGTTGACTTGAGAAAGTCATATCCCTGGCAGAGTAATTTGTTGATGTATTCGAGGCCAGGACGATGATTCAGATCTGCATCTGATCATCCTTCATTGAGTTTTCCCATAAATTGATGTGGAACGGTGCCTTTGAAAGGGCACGGCAGATAGCCTTCCCCATCCATGAAACAATCCAAGCATGTGCTCTGTGTCTAATAACCTCACTGTCGATGACATTGGAACTAATCTTCCTTTCTTCCTAACTCAACAAGCCAGTGGGTGTTTATGTATTTTATTGTGATGAAACAAGATTCCATCCTCAGCAAGTTACAAGTTAACAGCAGTTGTCCACCAGAGCAAGGCTGAAGTACTAGTTTCACAAGCCTGTGGATATATATGAAAAGGCTTAAAATATGTCTCAGTTGTGAAAAAAAAAAAAAAAATTCAACACAGCTTTATTAAGCTTCTGTCTGATTTCTGTTATTTTCACCAAAGTTCCTCATTTGTTTCAGTTGTCTCTAAAGTTGTAAAAGTGGTGCAACAGACGTACTTGACAGAGAAAATCGGCCTAAATAAACAGAAGACACATCTGGTGCTACGATAGCGAGAGAGATGTCTAGCAGTGTGCAAGGCACCAGGCAATAGGAAACTCAGGCAATCAAACAAGATGACCTAAGAGTCAAGAAGTCCTGTAGGGAACACAATGTCTCATTCTAACAGAAGCTAAACTTATAAGTTGGAGGATTATGCAAAACAATATTTGGTTAAAATATTAGTTTATCCAGTTTTATGAGACACAATTGTATTGTCACGGATGTGGTATAGACTGTGTTGAACTGTATTAAATTTTGAACTTTTTTTACATTTACACTATTTTATGTACACCAAATTTTTTGATTGCACAGGAAGAAATAAATTATTTCTCTCTGATAGTTTTCAGTTCAGGGTTGTAGCAGATTTGACAATTTGTAGCATTGGTAGCTTTATTTCACAGTTAGTGATTGTCAATGTTTATTTTTGTCAATCTGTATGTTTCAGAAATAGATGACAGTCAGGTACCTAACTGGGAGCTACTAGCACCACGTGGTTATCGCTTCTACCTTCCAGGTGGCCTGGGCCCTGCTTGGTATGATTCTACTTCCACTCCTTTGCCATATGGTGCAATTGCTCAGGTACAGGACTTTTGCAGACATATCCCGTTGGTGTAAATGCAGAAACTAAAGAAATTACAAAAAACATGAGTTTTTATCACATTTGCCCCTGGAAATTTACATTTTTATCAAAAATTAATGGTACATTTTTCACATACTGCTAAAATCACGTCTCTACCTCACTTTTGTGTTACATAATTGCCAGAAGCATACTTCAACATATTCTTTGTCCTAGCTGGCAACATTGGATACAGCTTAATGCAAATTACCATCAGTATCAACACATAGACTGACTACTGCAGCTACCTTAGGTGTTTACACAAATATCTCATTGCTGTACATGTTGAAGCTTATGAGATTCTATATCGATTTAAAATGCTGGATGCTGAAAAGTTTGGTTTCTGCACAAACAGAATCATATAGCGCATTTTGAGATATTGCATGTTATATGTTTAGTTACATTCAAAGACAAGAGCTAAAACTTAAGTAAGACAAAAGAAATTATGTAGTAGACATATCTTTCTAGTACTACATAAAGAACTAAGTGCAACCAGAATGTGATGCATTCAAAAATACAACAAATAATGTGGTTATACTAATCCTTTGTGAACAGAGTGTTTACACTAGATTCTGCGGCTCATAACTCTTGACATGAAAGCGAATGTATTTTATTTTAATTCATAGTGCTGTAGTCTCTTTCTTAATGCAAGTTGTGCAGACTGAAGCGATGAATGAAATTTGTACCGAGGTCAGGATTTGAACTGGTGTCTCCTGCTCATTGGACAGGTGTGCTAACGACTAAACCACCCTGGCACAGTGGCTTTTGCACAACAGCAGGGGTTTTTGTAGCGTGCCTCTGACCTCATTTGAAATTCCCATTCGTGCCTCATTCCACTTGGTATTCCCGTTAAACTCGAACAGCATTTTAGAGGCTCTCCAATTGTATTGGAATAGCACCACAGCTTCAAACAAAATGGGGTATCCTGCCTGAAACCTGAACTAACTGCTTTTAATCGAATGAAACTGTATGGTTCCAGAGACCTTTTCAAGTCTCAAACATCATAAATGAAGGCAGCTGTGCAGAGACACTATACAAGGCAGGCACAGTGGTTAGCACATCTCCCAAGTGAGCAATGACCTGGTTAAATCTGACAGTTGGAAGCTCCAACATTAAGTGCGTTATGGGGTTCCTTAGGGACATGGCTGCCAAGAAGGGGAAGAAGCCAATGTGCACTCTGTGTGCATACAGGGTGGAGTCATTCTAGACATGCAATGGGTCCTTCTGGATGCCTGAAGAGAACAGAGTGCAGCCAACTGCAAGTGGTGCCTCACGTCAGTACCAATGGTGTGTGTCACTTTGGATCAGAAGAGATTCTCTCTGGTTTCGAGTGGCTAACAGAAGTGGTAAAGGCGGCCAGTCTTGCTTGCAAGATGAAAGCAGAGCTGACAATTTGCAGCATAGTCAACAGGACTGAGTGCGGAGCTGAGAGGAGGGTCTGAATCAGAGGCTCAGACGGTTCTGCGACTGTGTAGGCTGCAGATTCCTTGACTTGCTCCAAAGGGTGGTTGGGTTTCGGGTTCTGCTGAATAGGTCATATGTCCACTATACACAGGAGGCAACTACACGGGTAGCAGGGGCAGTGTGGCATGGACTGGGCAGTTTTTTAGGTTATAGGGTCTCTGGAAAACGCAAGAAGCGCTTCAGTCACAAAGGGTGTAGGCCGAACACAGGAAGAACATAGGTACAGGAACCATCAGTATAACAGTTGTAAACTGTCATAGCTGTGTCGGGAAAGTACCAGAGCTCCAAGTGCTCAAATTGTTATAGGCACTGAAAGCTGGCTAAAGACGGAGATAAGCTCAGCCAAAATTTTTGCAAAGAATCTAGAAGTGTTTTGAAAGGATAGGTTAAACACGGTTGCCGGTGGCGTATTTGTCACTGTTAGAGGTAGTTTATCTTGTCACTAAATTGAACTAGATGGTTCCTGTGGGTTAGTATGGGCAGAGGTCATTGTTGGCAGCCGGAATAAAATAATAATTGGATCCTTTTACCGACCTCCCAATTCAGATACAGTTGCTGAAAGATTTAAAGAAAACTTGAGTTTGATTTCAAACATGTAGGCCTACCGAACACACACAATTGTAGTTGGTGGTGATTTTAATTTATTCTCGATATTTTGACGAAAATATATGTTTAATTCCAGATGTCTGCATAAAACGTCATCCAAAATTGTCCTAAACACATTCTCTGAATATTATTTCGAGCAGTTAGTTCATGAGCTCACCCGATTACGAAATGGTTGTGAAAACACAATTGACCTCATAGCAATAAATAAGCCTGAGATAATAACAACCATCAAAATGGATACAGGGATTAGTGAACACAGGGTTGTCGTAGCGAGTTTGAATATTGTAACCCGTAAATCCTCCAAAAATTAACGAAAAATATACCTATTCAAAAAAGCAGATAAAAATTCACTTGATGCCTTCCTGAGAGAGAATTTCAAACGACAGAGCTGGTCCCCCCTGGTACACAGAACAGGACAGAACACTGTAGCAGAAACAACTAAAAAAACATGCCAAATGTAAACAGATGCAAAGTCTCCAAGATTGGCGATCTTTTATAGAAGTTCGAAATTTACCGTAGACTTCAATGCTAGGTGCTGATAATAGTTTCAACAGTGAAACTTTGTCTCTAAACCTGGCAGAAAATCCAAAGAGATTCTGGTCGTATGTGAAGTATCTTAGCGGCAAGACACAATCAAAGCCTTCTCTGCGCAATAGCAATGAAGATACTATTGAAGACAGTGCTGCCAAAGCAGAGTTACTTAACACAGCCTTCCAAAATTCCTTCATCAAAGAAGACGAAGTAAATATTCCAGAATTCGGATCAAGAACTGCTGCCAACATGAGTAATGTAGAAGTAGATAACCTTGGCATATTGAAGCAACTTAAGTCGCTTAGTAAAAGCAAGTCTTCTAGTCAAGACTGTACACGAATTAGATTCCTTTCAGAGTGTGCTGATGCAATAGCTCTTTACCTAACAATCATATACAACCATTCGCTTGACGAAAGATCTGTACCCAATGACTGGAAAGTTGCACAGGTCACACCAATTTTCAAGAAAGGTAGTAGGAGTCATCATCAGTTTTCTGCTGTATTAGCACGTCCTTTGCCTCTCCATTTTCTGTGTTCCATTGCTTCCTTCTTAAGGCTGCTGTATGTTGTACTGTCCATTACGTCATCTAGTATCTGAAATCTCTTCCTTCCTCGTTTCCTTTTCCCGTTTATGTAGCCTTCTGAAACTGTTTTTTATCACTCTGTCATTTTTTCTTAATGTATGCCCAATCCAATTTTTCCTTCCTCTTTTCATTAGGAGTAGTATTAGTAAGCCACTAAATTAAAGGCCTATATTCTTAATGTCAATATGCAGCTGGACTTTAGAACATATATATTGACAAGGGATTTCAAATGGATTCCATATTTCTGGAAGTTTTTGACACTGTACCACACAAGTGGTTTGTACTGAAATTGTGTGCTTATGGAATATCGTGTCAGTTATGTGACTAGATTTCTCAGAGGTCACAGTTTTTAGTAACTGACAGAAGGTCATCGAGTAAAACAGAAGTGATTTCTGGTGTTCCCCAAGGTAGTTTGTTATAGGCCATTTGCTGTTCCTTATCCACATAAACGATTTGGGAGACAATCTGAGCAGCCGTCTTAGGTTGTTTGCAGATGACACTGTCGTTTATCGGCTAATAAAGTCATCAGAAGATCTATACAACTACAAAACAATTTAGAAAAGATATCTGTATGATGTGAAAATTGGCAATTGACCCAAATAACGAAAAGTGTGAGGTCATCCATATGAGTGCTAAAAGGAATGCGTTAAACTTCAGTTACATGATAAATAAGTCAAATCTAAAGGCCATAAATTCAACTAAATTCCTAGGAATTACAGTTTCGAACAATTTAAATTGGAAAGAATACACAATTAATGTTGTGGGGGATGGTAACCAAAGACTGCATTTTACTGGCAGGACACTTAGAAAATGCAACAGATCTAAAGAGACTGCCAGCACTACACTTGGCGTAGTCTTTTAGAATACTGCTGTGTGGTATGGGAGCCTTACCAGGTAGGACTGACAGAGTACATTGAAAAAGTTCTACAAAGGGCAGCAAGTTTTGTATTATCGTGAAATAAGGAAGACAGTGTCACTGAAATGATACAGGATTTGCGGTGGGCATCATTAAAACAAAGCCGTTTTTCATTGTGGAGGAATCTTCTCATGAAACTCCAATCACCAACTTTTTCCTCTGAATGCAAAAATATTTTGTTGAGACTGACCTACATAGGTAGAAACAATCACCAGGATAAAATAAGGGAAATCAGAGCTCTCACGGTAAGGTATAGATGTTCTTTCTGCGCGCTATACGAGACTGGACTAATAAATAATTGTGAAGGTGGTTTGATGAACCCTTTGGCAGGCATTTAAATGTCCATGTACATTTGCATATAATTCCCTTATTCTCTTGGTATTCTCTGCATGTTAGTTGTTGTATCACCTTTACTCCTTTTCTCAGTGGGGATGAGTGAGTGAGTGAGTGAGTGAATGTAGGAAGGAAGATTGAATAGGTTGTAACATCTCATCAGCAGTGAGCACCGAGAAAAGCAGCGCAGTGCTTAGCACAGTGGACTCGCATTCGGGAGGATGACAGTTCAAACCTGCGTCCAGCCATCCTGATTTAGGTTTTCCGTGATTTCCTGGAACTGTTTAAGGCAAATGCTGGGATTGGTCCTTTGAAAGGGCATGGCCAACGTCCTTCTTCATCCTTCCCTAATTGGAGCTTGTGCTCATTGTCAGAAGGGCATTAAACACCAATTTCCTCAACAATGAGCATATTAGAAATAGCCCATAAACTTAAATTGGACAAAGCTCTTGCCCTTTACATAGGAACTGTTCTGGCTACCACCATTTTTGTTTTAGTGCAGCCATAGAAAACCTGTCTAGATTATTGTACAAGGATTTGTTGTTTAGCCTACCTTAGGTCACATTTTCTTCATTTATAGGTAATGACTGCCATCTTATAAAAAAATTACCCAGAAAGTATACACATTTTGAACACCGCAATACATTCATTCTGATGGATCGGTGAGGCCAAAGTTTACATGGGCGTACTCCACTTTTAATAATAATGGTGGGCACTATAAGATAGTGTTTTGATGAAAATACGTTACAGCTGTAATTTCAGGTCAGATTTTGCATTCAATGCATCCACAACATATAATCTGGTATAGAAATTTGCTATCTAGAATGCTTTGTGCTCATCAGTTTGTTGAAAATATTATTGGCACAGGTGGCAGTCCTTCCAAATGTCTGTAATAATGAATTTCCCAGAGTTCAAAGCAATTTGTACTAGTTTCTGAAAGGTAATCAACATCCATTTGCGTGTAAGAACCAGTTGATAGCACTTCCAGCTGCTCAGATAAGAAGTGTGTGTGAATGCACCCTCGTACTCTTGCTCGCCACACTAACCATAATCACAGTTGCAGTTACTTTAGCACTGGATGCAATGCATAAATGAACAATCCAGAAACACTCTAAATTAGCCAATAATTAAATTATGAAACCAGAAATTAAGTTTTAAAAAATGTAAATATATTAAAAAAAGAAAGCCATTTCTTTGTCATAGAAGCTAGAGACATAGCATCAGAATTTCAGAGAACTATCATCCACACTGAAGATGACAAATGAGGTAAATGTGAGCAGTATTATTCATTCAACATAATGGCTGACTGCATCCAAGTTACTGACAAGAACAATATGGAAAAGAATGGAAAAGAAAGTTGAGGCTGTGTGAGATGGCAATTGGTTTGCCTGTAGGAAATGTGTAGGCACCAAGAGAGGTTGTTCTAATGTGCTACTTGATAATGGAGGCAAAACTTAAGAAATATCAAGACAGCTTCAGAGGATTTGTCAATATAAAAAAGTGTTTAGCCATGCTGAATAGTGCAGAAGGTGGAAATTCTCAGAAAAAATGTGTAGAAACTACACTGACGGAAATAAAAATCACAGCCCCAAGGAGGAGTAGTGGGACATAAACGAAAGTTGGTAGGTCTGTTTTTTTTTTTTTTTTTTTTTTTTTTAATTTAATTTAACTTATAAGTGTAAGTACAAAATCCCATACTTCAAATGTACATGCCGTTCTAAAGACATGAATAGGTGAAACTTCAGTAAGAACGATGACAATGACTTGAATTTCAGTTTTGCATGTACTACTGCTGGAAATGAAGAACAACTGAAATGTGTCATTTGTTTCAAAGTTCTAGCTACTGAAAGCATGTTGCCTGATAAAATGATATATCTGTTGAGTCAGATCATGGATGTTTGGTAAACAAACCATGAGAATACTTTTCCCACAAGTAAAAGAAATGACAGAGCAAAAAACACTTTCACTAAACAAGCTAAGATTCCTACAAAGGCTCTTCTTTTATCTTACAAAGCTGCCTACCTTGTAGTAAAGAGCAAGACACATCACAGCACAGAGGGGAGGAGATGTTATTTCACCAGCTGCTCTGGACATGGAATATCTTATGTTAGTTGAGTCAGTTGCCAAGCAACTGACAAATATGCTTTTGTCAGACAGTAATATTAATTGTTAAATACTCAATCATTGATGATTGGTTGGTTGAAAAACTCAGAGCTTTTGAAGTTACAGATGACCACAAAGATGTGTATCTAATTTGTTATGTACGGTGTATACATGGCAAAATATTCCATGAAGCTCTTCTTTTCTGCCTGAAAATAATGCTTAGAGCAAAAGGAACAGACATCTTTTAATTACTACACTCTTCTATGAAAGAAAACAACAATAATCCAGACAAATTTTGTAGGCACGTGTACATATGGAGGTTATAGTATGATTGGCTGTTATGCCGAATTGCAAGCTCTGACCTTTAAATAGCCTCCCTTTGCTGAAGAAGTGTGTATGAACTCTTGATTGGATCTTACACTTATCTTGTTCAAGAGAAACTGAGTTCTAAGAAGTTCGTAGACAGTGACTATGTTTGGAAGCTGACATATAGTTGTGACATCTTTGCAAAAACTCAGTTCATTGAATGTATCCCTTCAAGGTGTGAGACCAATATTCAGCAACTGTCAGACAAAATTTAAACTTTTAGAAATAAGCTACTATTGTGGAAGAAAAAGTTGACTGATAGAGATGTAAATTATGCTTCCTTTGCTCTTTTCACAGCTTTAAAAGATAGTGGCTTGCAGTTGAGTGAAGACTTGAAGGCTGTGCTTGTGGATCATTTAACTGAACTCTGTGATTATTTTCTGAAGAATATAATGAAAAGAATAGATTACTACTCACTGTAAAGATGATACATTGAGTTGCAGACAGGCAGAACCAAAAAACTGCTACACATTGATCTTTCAGCTAAAGCCCTCGTAAGAGAGAAAAACGCACACATTCACACAAGCAAGAACCTCTATCTCCTGCTGCTCTGGCAGTCAGGTGTTCTTGCTTTTGTTTGTTTGTGTGTGTGTGTGTGTATTTCCTTTCTGAGGAAGGCTTTGAATGAAAGCTCGATGTGTAACGGTCTTTTTGTTGTGCCTGTCTGCAACTCAATGTGTAGTCTTTACGGTATCAGTCTATTCCTTACATAATACTGTTGATATTCCAACTTGGACTTTCCATTGTTTGATTATTTTCTGAAATACTTTCCAGAAGTAATTGATCAACACAACCAATCAAAGAACCTTTCAGTAGAGAACTTTCAGAAAACCACTGAAGAACAAGATTACTTTACTATTATTTCTTCAGCCTGCACAATGAAATTCAAGTTCGATTATTTGTCACTGCTTGAGTTTTGGAGCACGTTGAAGCAGGAGTAACAAAGCCCTACAATGTTAGATATCTTTTGTAACAGCCCACTTATGTGAGGTAGGTGTTTCAGCATTGGCAGACATTAGTACAAAATATAGATCAAGAATGAATGTACGAAAAAGAGATGCAAGTCACAATTTTCAAACTTGTGCTGAGATTAAAATGTGTTCTCAATAGTTAATGAAGAAGTAAATACTCTTATTATTTATTTTTTTCAAAAGAAATGTTTATTTATCCCAAATTTCCAGTCAGATGTCATGTGTGAAAGGAGCTACAGGTGTTCATATTCAGGTCAGGGGATCTAATAGTAGGACAAGATTTCCTGTGCATCCTTATCAAATGTTAAGATTATTTTTATCTTTTTGTTCTTACTGAAGCATTTGTTAATCTTTTTTGTGATTGCAAACATGACTGCAGTTACACATTACATATCATCTGCAATGGTGCCGCCATATGATATAGTGGCTGTTGCTAGTGGTATCCGTAATAAAGCCACACAGATTTATAACTAGTAAGGGGAGATCAGTGACCAAGTTAGGTGGCCCAGCTAATAAGTCACTGGAATTGCACTCAGTAAGACAGTGGTTCAAATGCCCATCTGACCATTGAGATGTAAATTTTGCATGTTTTCGCTAAATTGCTTAAATAAATCAAATGCCAAAGTGATTCCTCTGCAAAGAACTGTGCCAATTTCATTCCCCATCCTTCCCGAATTCATTCTTGTTCTCAGTCTCTAATGACCGATCTGTCGGTGGATTTTTAAACCCTAATCTTCCTTCTAAGGAGAGATTAATATTCTGCATGACATTTGGTTGGAAACAAGTCTGCAATTGAATTTATTTATTTTTAATTTCTGCTTCTATCATAGTTTTCATGCATTTCTTTCAACTCTTCTTTCCTTTGATTCCTTCTTTACCACTTTTCTAATTAACAACATTATGGAAAGGACAGATTCTTCCTCACCATAAAGATGATTGATGATGCTGAAGCCCGGCACATTGAAAAGACTATTACAAATTGCAACCTGGACTTTCCATTGACAGCTTTTGTTAAATATGACTTGAATATTTTAAATTTTTGACGTTTGACTACTTTACAAATTATGAGATTCATTTTATTTGCTCTATAGACATATGAATTACTTTCTCATTAATTTACAGTTTTTTCTACAAAGGTGGTGTATCAACATTTTAATGAAACATTTGTATGTGCTTTTCATTACGTATCTTTTTTCTTAAGTTTGAATACATACATTCAACAGGTTCCCTTTCTTTTATGAAATTAATGCATGTGTATTGACAATGGCTATTCTAAGTTCATCTTCTGCTTTATGTATTCCCTTCCCCACTACCTTTTGTTTCTGAATAAAGTGTTGATGCACCGATCTAATTTAGTTCTCTGTATTAAGGTATAACAAAAGTCATACAGAGTCTCTGAGTGAACTAAGGTGTCATGGGTTTTATTATATGGCAAGACTTTCTCAGTAAATTGCTTGATGCCAGGAACAGCTGATTGTATGAAAGACAACAAAGAAACATAATGTTTGTACATTGTGATCAGTCAAAATCTTTTAAATAACAGTATGCAGTCAAAAATTATGCACCAACGGCACATCCATCACACCTGCTTCAAAGTCTCAAGTTGTGACAACTTCTGATTGTACAAAAAAAAAAATTTACTATAGTCGTTCATATTTTGCAGGCGTGTATGTCAGGAATGATGACTAGGGAAATGAGACATGTGGAAGTTAAGTCCCACAGTACTCGGAGCCATTTGAAACATTTTTGAGATGTGGTGGCAGGATAGTGAGAGGTAGGAGATGGATCAAGAAGTGTTAATGGTTAGGATTATGTGGTATTAAAAGTGTGAAGGTAAATCTTTATTTAAATAACTGGACAAGATTAACTTTAAAGGTAAAAAAAACCTAGTTTGCATAAGTAAACAGTGACATTCATATATATGTCATGTTATTAAATTAATAAATTGTTGTTAACTGCTGAGTATGCATTCCTACATGAGAAAGCTCGGTCCCTAAGTGGCCACACTGCCTGCAAGTGGTGCTCGTTGCTAGAGTTGTCCTCCGCTCGTGAACGTAGTGTTTCTAATGGGTGGGCTGTCACAGTTGATTATTCTTGAAATACACTGAATTCATGAAATCACATTGGAGAGAAAGTATTTTAGTAGGTCACTTTAGGACTGACAACATCTATTGATACAAATAAACTTTTGTAACAACAGATTCAAATTGTCTCTTAATCCAAAAACCAAACAAAAGAAGTTTTAATGCAAACGATGCGAGTAATAGTTCGTGGTAGAAATGTATATAAATCCAAGCAGTGCTAATTTGTTATGCAGATGTACGGAAATTACAATGTGAAGCACAGTGGTGAAAACAGCACACTCATCAGCTGAAGCACTATGCAGCACAAGAGTAAGTTAGCATAGGTAAACAGCATAGGTGCTCACAATTCACTTGTATTGAGTAATAGCAACTGAGAAGGAGTCCAGAGCAAGATGGCCTTATATTTGCCCACTACAGAAGTGCACATTTCTGGCCTGTGATATAGTCAGCATTCCGCTGTAGGTGGCCTCATCGGATGTGGATGATGTTACATGTATCAGTATGTCTGTATCTTCCATTTGCATATTTGGTGTGGGTACTAAAATGCCCATTCTCAAAGAACTCGAAACCAACGGAATCACTTAAATACACATGTCCATTCCTTTTCCTTGCCTTTGCAAGGAGTCCTCACACTGACAGGACTGACTGAGCACAAGTTGGGACCTGCTGTACTTCTAATAGTACCTCTCTCCTACTTTCCAAAACTCACGTAAGTCTGCTGGAATAATTTGTGGGGGTGGCACTCCTGGAAGAAAGGGCATTGTGGAGAAATGTCTTAGCCACATCCTAGGAAATTGTTTCCAGAATTGAACTGTGAGAAGTGTGTGCACTCATTTCAAAACTCTGATCAGATTAAGACTGGGTACTGGACTGGCACTCACAGGCAAACCATGTCTTTCGTGGGCAGTGCTTACTGAATGAGCTATCTAGATGTGATACATGATGTGCCCTCACATCTTTACTTCTGCTGCTACATCTCTTTTACTTTGCAAACAGGAATTTAGTGCCATAGGATATACAGAACAGCTTCTGCAAAATAGGAGAGGAAGGTACTAGATGAAGTAAAGATGATTTGGGGGGGAGGGGGGAGGCACGAGAAGTAAAGCTCTTTGTCTGTAACTCTGTATTTGTACCCCTTAACACACTTGCAGGATTAGTACTTTCTATGGGACTAAGTGTTTAGATCACCATTTTTATTCCGTTTATTGACATTGCTGGAAACAATTCATTAGCCCATTTTACCTCCAATATACTTGATTTTGGACTATGACAATTAACAACGTCCTCATTCTGTTGTTTTCAACACTAGTCTTCCAGGGATAGGTCGACCGTGGCAGTTTATGTAGA
Organism: Schistocerca gregaria; assembly: GCF_023897955.1. Taxonomy (NCBI): domain Eukaryota; kingdom Metazoa; phylum Arthropoda; class Insecta; order Orthoptera; family Acrididae; genus Schistocerca; species Schistocerca gregaria. Next base: position 198,328,176 of record NC_064926.1, read on the forward strand.
TTACAGAGATATGACATTCATTTGGAGTACTACTAGGCACAAAATTACATTTGTGAATAATAAAATGTTCACAGTTGAGATGCTGTGTAGTTTATCAAAAGCATTCAGTTATGTCAGTCATACCATTCTGTTTGAATTCTTTTTTTGTTGTTGTTGTTGTGAAATACATGTTACAGATTGTCCTTGATTTGTTCTTATATAAGGAATAGAATGCAGAAATTAATATTAGTCTACTTAAGTATTTCATCAAGGGATGCCACTTTATACGAATGAAGAGAAATTACTGTGGCCATTCTGTCATGTTTAATTTTAGCCATTACTGTTTTTGTGTTATAAATATCCATCACTTTATTGGAATAACGAGTAAGAATTATCCCTTTTTGTTCATGATTTCACTGTCAGTATGCCCAAAGAACCATCTATAGAGAAAAGTTGAGAAAATCGTCCCGAAACATGTGCTACAAAATGCCACTGTTTCCTGCGCATGTACCCCAACATAAATATATGATATGATAACCATGCCGATGTACACAGGACGCACAACGGGTGGGCATACTCTGGATCAGGTAGTCAAGCAGCTGCTAGGGTATAACGTCCCATTCTTGCACCAGTGCCTGTCTGAGCTCCTGTCGTAGGGGTTTGAAGACGTGCAGCGATACGTCGGCCGAGAGCATCCCAGATGAGCTCGATGGGGCTTAGGTCTGGAGAACAGGCAGGTCACTCCATTCACCTGATATCTTTTGTTTCAAGGTAATCCTCCACGATGGCAGCTCAGTGGGGGCCGTGTGTTATCATCCATCAGGAGGAAGGTGGGACCCACTGCACCCCTGAAAAGGCAGACAAACTGGTGCAAAGTTTCATCCCAATAAACCTGACCTGGTGCAGTTCCTCTGTCAAAGACATTGCAGGGGTGTACATGCACCAATCGTAATCCCACCCCACACCATCAAACCACGACCTCTGTACAGGTCCCTTTCAAGGACATTAAGGGTTTGGTATCTGGTTTGTGGTTCACGCCAGATGAAAACCCGGCAAGAATCACTGTTCAGACTATGCCTGGACTTGTCCGTGAACATAACCTGGGACCACTGCTCAAATGACGATGTACTGTGTTCTTGACACCAGGTTTTATGGGCTCCCCTGTGACCAGGGGCCAGTGGAATGCACCTTGCAGGTCTCCGGACAAATAAACCATGCCTGTTCAGTCATCTGTAGACTGTGTGTCTGGAGACAACTGTTCCAGCGGCTGCAGTAAGGTCCCGAACAAGGCTACCTGCAGTACTCCGTGGCCGTCTGCGGGTACTGATAGTGAGATATCGGTCTTTTACACTGTAGTGCCTGGACATGTTTCCTGTCTGCTGGAATTGTTACCATAATCGTGAGGTCACACTTTGTGGCTCACAGAGGACCCGTGCTACGACCTGCTGTGTTTGACCAGCCTCCAGTCGCCCTAGTATTCTATCCCTCATAACGTCATCAATATGTGTTCTTTGAGCCATTTTCAACACACAGTCACCATTAGCACGCCTGAAAACATCTGCACACTCACTCGCTGCACCGTACTCTGGCATGCACGAACACACCTCTGCATATGCCACCATGCGACGACCGCAGGTCTGATGCACCGCATGGTCATACCCCGAGGTGATTTAAACCCGCAAATCGCTCACCAGAGCATTGTTTCACCATGTATCAGCACTATCCTTAATTTATGAACATGAGTGTAGTATTCTACCTTCAGAGGCAGACATTTGTATAGTGTGTTGCACCCTAATAAAAGATCACATGTTGTAGGTTGAGTGTGCATATTGAAGAAAACTTAAGTTGGAAAAACCATGTTCAGCTACTGTTGTTACAGACTTCAGCTTCAGAGAGAGATGCAAAAATAGCAAGTTAACATATTTTCATTGTACAGAAGCAAATAATTTGAATTCTGTATAGTACTCACAAGTTCACTTATGGGTCTCTCTTTAACAGGTTGAAATATTAACTACAGCCCTACAGCACTTTCAATCACACCTGAAATTTGTTGCCAACAAGCCATGTGATTTTAACAGTAATATAGATTTTCATAAATACAATACTAGCAGGAGAAATGATCTGTATTACTCTGTTGTGAATCTAACTTTGGCTCCAAGAGGTATGAAAGGCACTGAATAAAAGTCTGACCGAGAGCGGTAGCATTTCTTGACATCTTTTGCTGTACCATAGAGAAATTCTTTAATGGAAATAAGTAGCTACTTACAAGCCCATAAATTATCAACATCTAGTACTTTCTGCTCTTTTATGAAATGTGTGCAATTTATGTGTTTCAGACACCAGTAACTGACAGCAAGTTTGATTTCACAGTGCAGCGATGCCCAGTATTACTGAGGAAAGGTGATGGAACTTCAGTAACTTAAAAATTAGTGGAGACTACCTTCTTCAAAACAGTCTAAAGTATCACATATAGTATGTTTGTTTTACAGATGTGGAGGAACTGTTCACTGGAGTCAACTTTCGAGGCTTAGAACTTAGTGTTGTTACATTAACATACCACAGAGCTAAGAAACGTACTCTAGGAGGAAATGTCGCTGCAGATCCTGAAGGAGAGAGGGAAACTGTTGTCAAAAGTGTAAGAATACTTTCTTTAATGTATCTTATTCAGTATTTCACAAATTTGTTGATAAAATGATCTTGAATAAAATTTCAGAGCCAATAGTTGTTAATGACAGTGTGTTTATTTTAACAAAGAGCATGAACTCTCTTGCTCAAATTGTGGATATTTAGCAGACAAGTTGAATGCCTTTCATGTGAAGTTACATGTAAATAACATTCTAGAATGGCTTTAGTTGCGCAGGTGTATTTTTACAAGGGGTCATACTTTCTCACTGTTGTGACTCCTCTCCGTTCACTCCACTGTGCCACCTGTTGGAGCCCTCTTGTCAGTCTGCCTTATGAGCTACATATTTACAATGTAAAAATAAATTAACTGAAATGTTTGTTAAGGTGGCAGTGGTATATCTGGGTGAATGCTCGCATTTTCTATAATGTAACTGTCACTGTACATATTTTATTTGGATGCCCAGGTTTTGTGTGTGGATTGCTGCCTTTATGATCATGAGAGTATTCATGAACTGTGTCATTTCAGTAAGAATCCAAATTTTAATTTTTTTATTTTTATTTTTTTATTTTTTTTACAGTTTGTGGTTGTAGCCCAAGAAGTGTGTACGAAACTGAAGATGGCAGGGTACTGGGCAGACTTTGTGAACCCTTTCTCAGGACGGCCATATTTTGGCACAGGTTTCGAACTGGGTGGAATGCTGTATCGTGTGGATCCTCGCTTCCGCTGCCTGGGATTCCGTGTTATTGATGCACCCACTGGGTGCAGTATTCTTGCTCACTCTGCACAGGCACCACTTACAGGTAAAATGAACACATCCCCTTCATGTAAAATTAACAAAACCCAATTATATTGTATACCTTCATTCACTTGCTCAACCCTGCATTATTTGCTATAAGATGGCTGCTCAAAAAGTATCAGGCTTTTGTTTATAAAATCAGTTTTTATTCAGGTACAATTGTTTGATGTTAGTCACCTTCAAAGTAGTCCCCTTCAGCTTGTACACGCCTTTCTAAATGCTGCTGCCACTGCTGAAAGCATTGCTGGATAGCCTCTTTAAGTATGGTGCACCACTTCTCCATTGGGTCCTGCATAATGTCTTCCCTGTTCTGAAATCTGTTCACTTTCAGAGTCTTCCCAGTTTAGGTTAAAGTCAGAAGTCACTCAGTGCTAGGTCAGGGGAACAGGGAGGCTGACAAACCACAGCCATGTTGTTTGGCCAGAAAAATCTACAATTAATTGAGATGAATGAACAGGTGTATTATCATGGTGAAGAGCCAACTGCCTGCTACCCCCCAAGTCTGACTGTCTGTGTCTCTGTGCTTCATGAAGGCGACAGAGAACCTCTTGGTAGCACTCCTTATTGACCTCAGTACCTTCTGGGATGTACTCGTGGTAGACCACACCATTGGCATTTTCCGCACCCACGAGAATCATCTGAATTTTTGCTCTGCAGAACTAAAACTGAATCTAACCTAATCTAATCTAATTGGAGTCAAAAAGATGTTCTGCATGGCTTTCACTTTGCTGCAAACCTGCCTCCCTTCTTTTGGGTTTCCAGGATGATGGATGCTTCCATTGAAATTACTGGAACTTTGTTTTTGTGTTGTACTAATAAACTCGGGACTTGTCACCATTGATGACTGTGTTAAGAAAGTTTGGATTACTCTTCAGAGTATCCAACATGTCACAGTGTCATCTCCAAATGAAGTTGCCTCTCCACAACTTTTGGCACAAAATTTTGCTGAGATCCTCCTGAGGTCCACATGTTCTATTAAAATGGAGTGAATGAATCCAGCACTAATATTAACCTTGTCTGCAAGTTCACCGATTGTTATTTGTCTATCCTGCATCACCAGGATCCTTATGTGATCAAAAATAACCTAATTTGCGTGCTGCACTCTTCACTGCTGAGTGGCCATCTTTGAAGCAGTTTTCTGTCAGTCTGCCTTATGAGCTACATATTTACAATGTAAAAATAAATTAACTGAAATGTTTGTTAAGGTGGCAGTGGTATATCTGACTATTGCTTCATCCAGAAACACTTGTCGTGACTTCTGGATTGTTTCAACTTGAGAATGGCCAAGCTTAAAACAAAATTTGATGCAATAACACTGTTCCACTTTTTCTGTTATTTTGCCCACAACACAAAATCCGACGACTGCCATTTGTTCACTTGTCAACGATTATCCAGTGACTGGTTGTTTCCATACTCCTGAAAAAAAATCAGGTATGCCCACCACATATGTCTGCAAATGTAAGACCACGCGCACTTTGATACTATTGTTGGTATCAACAATTAAAAAAAAAGGTGGATACTTTTTGACAGCCCTCATATTAACTGCTCATATTCCTTGAGTTAATCAGTTTGTTGTGCAATAGTGCATATCACATGATTTTTGCTGAGAATATTCCAGTCTAGCGAAAAAACAAAAGCCTGTAGATATTACACCTTGGAATTAAGTAATTTTTCCTGCCTTCTTTTTATAGATTTGTGTGATGTATGATTTCTTCTTATCCTATAGTGAAATTATTGAAATTTCACATGGTCTGGGCTCTCCTTTGACACAAATGTGAGAGTTCGTGCAAAAATTAAATTAACAGTTAAAGTAGCTGTGGAGTTTTGTCAGAGAAAATAGCTTTGCAATTTGGAGAGGAAGATTGATTGATACAATTTGATTCTTCGGTGTACATTCCGGATATCACTACATGTACTCAAATTGTGAACTTACAACAAAGCAAGGTGTCTCAGTGGTGAAGACACATACATGGTGTGAAAGCTTCGACAGAATGTATATAATTCCATCCTGGATTTTCCATTGTTTAATTTAGGAGTAGAGGTAACAACTCACCCCAGTGATAGAACACACACACGCACACACCCACACACTCAAGCAAGCATTCACAACCTGTACTGTTAAATAAGAAATACATCATATCAGGACTGTAGTTTGGGGCAAAGGGTTATGTTGAGTGGAATGGGTGAGGGGAAAAAGGAGGTGGGGAGCAGGAGGGAAGGTAGGGGAAGGATGGCTGATTGCTCAGAGGGAGACAGCATGTGTACAGGATTGAAATGCGTGAGGGAGAGGCAATTATGAGGGGGGGGATCCACATGGCCGGTTGTGAACCAGCCCTTGAAATTGTGAATGTTGTGCTCATCAGTTTCTGCTGTGGGTGATCAACTCGGCCCTGGCGGTGGCCTTACATGCAGCAGGACAATTGGTTTGTAGTCATTCCCACGTAAAATGCATTGCAGCAGATTCAGCGTCTGTTGTATTCAGTGAGATGTTACCTCTACACATACACTTGCCAGAAATGGGGCCTAAATCCCTGTTTTGCAATACAAGGGGTTTGCTTAAACTGATTAAGGTAAATGCTAGGATATTTCCTAAGCTCTAGTCACTCCATCAGCTGGATGTTAAACCACTCTTCCTTTCCTTTGTAAATGTGGAAGGTCCATATGAAGTAGTAGCCTACTCCTTTTTGATGACCTCGGGTAATTAAATACATTTGTTCAATTCAATTCACGTTTGTACAATGTCACACTTAAGGGAGTTGGAATGCCCTATCCCGACAGTGTTAAATTTAGTGACTTGGTTTCCCTGTGTTTCAGGAACTTCCCCAAAATTTATACAATGTGACAATTGTGTAAAACTTGAAGTCAGTTTAGACTGTGTGCGTTTCAGCTGTTACGTTCGGCCTGAAACAGGGAGACCTAGTTATGTATGAGATAACCTTCAGCATGGATATATTGAGAGTTCTGAATATCATTTCATTTATCCAAGTAACTACTTATTGGTAAATAAAGAGTGTCTCATAAAGACTACAACTTTTGAGTATTGTTATGCTGTATGAAATTTGATATTACTCAAATGCTCTCCACAACTCTGCAGGCACACACATACTAGTCGTTCCTTTGATGAAATTTTCCACGCCTTTTTGGCATACTTGTTCCTCTAGTTCTGAAATTACTTGCTGAATCTCAGCCTTGAGCTCTGGAAGGGATCGTTGTTGGTGTACACACAAGATCCCAAATACTGCCACAACAGGCAGGTGGGCAGGCGTGGCAGGCAAGCTAGCCTGTCTGACACTGTGTGTGTGTGTGTGTGTGTGTGTGTGTGTGTGTGTGTGTGTGTGTGTGAGAGAGAGAGAGAGAGAGAGAGAGAGAGAGAGAGAGAGAGAGAGAGAGAGAGAATGAACTTTATAACATAAAAGAAATCTGACAAATTTAAACTGCTTCATGTGACAATGAGGTATAAATTATTGCTTCAACTTACTAGTGATCAGAGACCAAGAGAACACACTGAGTTATCAGTTGACACAGATCGCTTTTGGCTGTGAAAACTGGAATGAGTTTTTATTCTTACTTGAGCTCTATGATACTCGTCCACAGCTTGTGGTCTAGTGGCCAACATTGCCACCTCTCGATCATGGGGTCCCGGGTTCGATTCCTGGCCTGACTGGGGATTTTCTTTACCCGGGGACTGGATGTTTGTGTTGTCGTCATGATCCATCATCGTTCGTGAAAGTGCTTAGATTGGACTGTGTGCAGATTTGGAATTTCTCTGGACTCTGATGATAGTGCAGTTGAATGCCTCACAAACCTAAACATCATCATCACCACATCTATGATACTCCTCTTCATTATAATCAATCTATTTCACCCAGAGTTTTTCCACCAACATCCTTCATATTGTCATTCAAGGAAAAGAATTTTCAATTTTGCAGATTCCAATAAATTGTCATAATTGACACAATGCACCTCATGTTACTGCAGTATTGATGAATTTCTGTACTTTACAATGAAAATGAAGCTGTGAGAAAACTGTAGAAGTCAAACAAGGGAAAAAAGGTGCAAATTTTGCTTAACTGTGAAAGAATGATATTCCAAATAATTGGTATGTTGGAAGCTCCGTGAGGCTGTTTACAGACAATGCTGTGGTCTGTTAGGCAGGTTGCAGTGCCAGGAAATGGTAATGAAACCCAAGAGCGTTAGCAAAGGACTGGTGCAGTGACTGGCAGCTGTCAGTCACACTCAGAAACAAACTTCCACTTTCACTTTCATACACCACTTCAAGCAAGCAATAAATTATTTCTCTACTTCAGTCAATGAATGAAAACCAGGGAAAACATGCAAGTACTCACAAATTTTTGTATAGTGGTAGGGGAGCGTGTAATAAATAACATACTAAAAATCTTGACCAGTGCAGTGTGTGGGACCGGGAGGGGGAGAGAGGGGGCCGTTTAAAGATCACTTTTTAATATTTTTGCTGTCTGTCTTCAAAACCATGGCTTCTGGCAAAAAGTTTCCCAGTGCAGACTTACACTACATTAAATTTTCTAGTAAAAAGGTCCAATTCATCTTTTTTCTCTAGGACTGATAGTTTCTGTGTTGCAGGGGAGGAAAAATTGCACATAATTAAAAATATTATTTTAATGGTATAAAATTAATGTATTCTGTTGAATAACGTATGTTACGAGCTAATATTAAATTGTGTACCACATCTAAGTGCCATAAAACCTTATTAAGGAATGAATTACATTCTTGGTATGTAACAGGGTGGAAAGACGGGGTGAAGGTGAGAAGCTTGATGGAATATAGGTTGCCAGATTGTGGTCATGCAGTGCCCTCTTTCAGAGGTCTGCACAATCAAGAAAAACATGTAGTTTCCTAGTCTCTCTACCACAATACCTTACAAAAAGCAACTACAGGATGTTTCCCAGTGTTATACCAACCTATCTGCAGCTCACTTTGGGAATCACTGCAACACAGTGTGCAGAAGTGCCAGATGGCGTTTATTTTCCACAAATTGTATTAACATGGAATACAGACATGAATTACAAATAGTACCAATGCAAGAAACAGATATGGACGAAATTTATTTAAATCTATGCATACTGTTTTACAGTGCTAAAGAGAAGTCAGCCTGGTAGACAGCTGTACAATTTTTCCATGAAAGGTGACATCCCCCACCATGAGTACTGCATGCTCCACAGCTTACAGACTGTACCTCCCTGGCATTTCATGTCCAGTTTTCTCATGTGAGTTGACAGAATATCTTCACTGAGCTTGTGTTTGTCCAGTGAAGTTATTTTCTGTTTATTAAGTTATTACTTGCAATTGTTAAATGAGCTGTTATGTAAAAAAGCACGGCAGCCAAAACTGTTAACTGTGTACCACACTGATAAGCCTTCCCCCAATTGTAGCATGCTGTCATTATGTATCTGACAATGTCAATTTCATTGTCTCCACCATCAATGGCTGGCATATTTTTCACAGCTTGAGAGTCTCAGATGCTTAGCTTCAGCATCTGAAGAGGCCCAGAGGCTTAACTTGGCTCCCTCTATAACAGAAGTAGGTCTCTTAGGTGTTATGAAACTCCAAATATATCAGTTCAAGTCAAACAATGTGTTACAAGAGATTACTGCTCTAGATTTAAACATGATCAGTCCTATTGCGTTCAGCATATTGACACCCACCTGCAAGATATGCTGTGGATGTGTGGTAAGTGGCACCACTCAGTGCAACCCACTCTACAGGTGCCAGCAGTTCCTGAGTGGAAGAGATTTATACAGTCTACCAGTAACACTATTACTGGTGAGAGTAGTGCAGCAACTTCCTAGTCATTCATGAATTCACCACCAGTGATTACAACTTGGTTACATGGCTTTACAGTATGCTGTCAACAACAGCAAGCAGCAAGGTGCTGCTTTTACCAATCCAGTTCCATTCCCACCAGAACTACAGAGATCACTGGCAGTACACTTACAACTTAAGCACTTCTCAACCATTGTTAGTAGGAATGTATTTTACATAAAACTCTCTCATCAACTGTAAGTATGTATTCACTTAATAATCAAACAATGGAAAATTCAGGATGGAATGGCAAGGTTCAATATTGGTCTTCCTTACAGCCTAGCCACCCATGGTGGTCACATATGCAGTGATGAGCAGTCCCTATCAGAATATACGGAGGGTCTCACTGAAGCCTTCACTAACTGTAATTATCCTCCCAACCTTGTACAAAAACAAATCTTCTGTGCCTTATGTTTCCAGTCTCCCACCACCTCCCAAAGTCTCACAGTCCGCCCACAGAGGAGCAGCCCCTTCGTAACTCAGTACCATCCAGGACTGGAGCAACTGAATTACATTCTCCGCCAGGGTTTTGTATACCTCTTGTTGTGCCCTGAAATGAGAAATGTCCTGCCCACTATCCTTCCCACCCCTCCTATAGTTGTGTTCTACCGTCCACTGAACCTACACTATATACTTGTCCATCCTTATACAACCCCTGCTCCCAATCCTGTACTTCGTGACTCATACTCCTGTATTAGACCTAGATGCCAGACTTGTCCCATACATCCTCCTATCACCATCTACTCCAGTTCGGTCACTAACATTACCTATCCCATCAAAGGGAAAGCTACCTGTGAAACCAGTCATGTGATTTACTAGCTAAGCTGTTACCACTGTGCTGCATTGTATGTAGGCATGACAACCAACAAGCTGTCTGTCCACATGAATGGCCAACGGCAAACTGTGGCCAAGAAACAAGTGGACCACCCTGTTGCTGAACTCACTGCCATACATGACATCCCTCATTTCAGTGACTGCTTCACAGCCTGTGCCTTGTGGATCCTTCCAACCAATGCCAGCTTTCCTGAATTGCGCAGGTGGGAACTTTCCCTGCAATACATCCTACGTTTCTGTAACCCTCTTGGTCTCAACCTTCGTTAGTCACTGTCCTCACCCATCCAGCCCCCTTCTTGTTCCCATTCCAGCACTACACAGAAGTCATTTCACCGCCACACCCAGTCTTTTAATATATTTTTTTAAAATTATTATTCTCTTCTTTCTGCTACTTCCCCCTCCCGCCCACCTCCCCACCTTCTCTCCTGCCCTCTGTCTAAACTGCAGCACTTCACTGTCTGCCACCCCACCATACTATTCCTTCCCCTTGCCACCCCAGCTTCCTGCTTACGTGTGTGTGTGTGTGTGTGTGTGTGTGTGTGTGTGTGTGTGTGTGTGTGTGTGTGTGTGTGTGTGTGTCTGTGTCTGTGTCTGTGTCTGTCTGGGCAGGTGGGTGCGTTGTGTATGTATGTGTGTCTTTTGTTGACAAAGGCCTTAATGACTGAAAGCTATAATTATGTGAATCTTTTTGTGGTGCCTGCACCATATGGTCAGTAGCAACTTTTCTTCTCTAATATTATTGTATTATTCACTTAATAAACTAAAAATAACTCCACTATATAAACACGAGCTCAGTGAAGTTAATTTTTTTACGTGTATAAGAGAACTGGACAGAAAATGCCGGAGAGATGTAGTGTCTGTAAGCTGAAAAGCGAGCAGTGACCAGGGTGGTGAAAGTTGCCTTCCCAGGAATAAAGATATGATTGTAATACAGGATGACTAAGAATCAGTTTCCTCAGCAGCATGTAGAACAGTCTGCAGAGAATTATGTAGATTTTGTCTATGTGCTTTTATTGTATTTGTATTACTGGCAATTCATATCTATATTCAAGGTAGTGTTAAAAAACCTGTTTTGTGGATAATAGTCCCCTCCCCCTCCCCCTCCTCCCTCTGGAGTGTCTGTGATTCAAAAATCGATAACTCAAGCTGTAGAAGGGTTGGTATAACTTTATGTAATACCCTGTAGTTGCTTCTTGTGATGCAATGGGGTAGAGAGAGAGAGAGAGCGAGGAATCGTGTACTCTTCATTTTGCAGATCTATGAAGGAGGGAAGTGCATGACCAAACTTTGGCAGCCTACCTTCCCTCATGCTTCTAACATCCTTCCCTGACCTTCCAACTTGTTAAACTCCCAGAGCACAAATCATGCCTTAATGCAGTTCTACTGCTCGTAGACATGATTATTGTTGTTGTTGTTATCAGTCCAAAGACTGGTTTGATGTAGCTCTCCATGCTACTCTATCCTTTGTGGACCTGGTAACATCCAAATAACTACTACAACCACATCCTTCTGAATCTGCTTACTGTATTCATCTCTTGTTCTCCCTCTACGATTTAACCCCCCCCCTCTCCCCCTCACACATACTCACTCTCTTCCCTGCAGTACTAAATTGGTGTTCCCTTATGTCTCAGAATGTGTCCTATCAGCCAATCCCTCCTTTTTCCAATGTTGTGTCACAAATTCCTTGTCTCCCCAATTCTATTCAATAACTCCTCATTATTTATATGATGTAACCATCTAATCTTCAACATTCATCTGTAGCACCATGTTTTGAAAACTTCTGTTTATGTCTAAACTATTTATCATCCACAAAATTTTGTATTTGTGAGGATCCACATCCTCCAGATGCTTAATAAACGTAAACATGGTCCATAGTAGGGTGTAACATGATTTTTATTTAATATGTGATTAGCTAATTTTGACTACTTGTCACTGTCAAGCACTTGAAAAACCAATGTGGAAAAGCACTTGATTGTCTGCATGCATGTAATGCTTTTCCATGCTGGTTTAACAAGTGCCTGACAAGCAGTCGAAAAAAGCTAATGGCATGATTAAGTAAAAATCGCGTTACAGCCTATTACGGAACATGTTTATGTTTATCGTTGATGTTTCACTTCCATACGTGGCTACACTCCAGAAATGCTTTTCTTGCCAGTCTGCATTTTATATCCTCTCTTCTTCGACCATCATTAGTTATTTTGCTGACCAGATAGCAAAACTCATCTACTGCTGTAAGTGTATTGTTTCCTGATCTAATTTCTTTAGTATCACCTGATTTAATTTGACTACATTCCATTATCCTCATTTTGCTTTTGTTGATGTTCGTCTTGTATCCTCCTTTCAAGACATTCATCTTATATCCTCCTTTCAAGAAAATGTCCATTCCTTCAGCTGCTTTTCCAGGGCCTTTTCCATCTCTGATAGAATAATTTTGTCATTGGCAAACCTCAAGGTTTTTATTCCTCTTCCCTGAACTTTAATTCCTCCTCCAAATTTTTCCTTGGTTTCATTTTCTTCTTGTTCAATGTACAGATTCAACAACATTGGGGATATGTTACAAATGCTCTCTCATTCCCTTCTCAACCACTGCTTCTCTTCAGTGCCCATCAATTCTTATAACTGTCATCTGGTTTCTGAACAAGTTGTAAACAGCCTTTGACTCCATGTATTTTATCCTTGCTACCTTCAGAATTTGAAAGACAGTATTCCATACAACACTGTCAAAACCTTTCTCTAAGTCTACAAAAGCTATAAACATAGATTTGTCTTTCCTTTGCCACCTTTTGAGGTAATATGTAGGGTCAGTAGTGCGTCATGTGTTCCTACATTTCTCCAGAATCCAAATTTATCTTCCCCAAGGTCAGCTTCTACTAGATTTTCCGTTCTTCTTTAAATAATTTGTATTATTGTTTTGCAACCGTGACTTAGTGTAATGACAGTTCGATAATGTTCACTTGTGTCAACATCATCTTTTTTTTGGAATGGCAATTACTATATTCTTCTTGAAGTCTAAAGGTGTTTCGCCTATCTCATACATCTTGCCTACCGGTTGGAAAAGTTTTGTCATGGCTGACTCTAACAAAGCTATCAGCAGTTCTGGCAGAATGCTGTCTACTCTTTGTTGTACACACATTTAATATTTATCCTTAACTCATTTCATTTAACAAAAAACTACAATTTTGTACTGTTGAAACACTATTTTTAATAATCTGCAATTTTTCAATCAATTGTGACAACATATTAGTCCTAGAGGAAAAAAGAAATAGGACTTATTTCATTGGAGATTTAATGTAGTTTTTGTACTGGTAAACACTTTCACTAGAAGCCATGGTTTTTGGGGTATTCTGGAAAAACCTAGAAAAGTTACATTTAAGTTTTAAAATAAATTCCTGCTACAGAGACTGCCTTTTTATTTGAAAATGGTATTACTGTTGCTAAGTCAGTCCAGAAATGGGTTGGAGAAATATATTTTGACTCGCAACAATTTATGTGGTATTGTTTCTTCATTGGGCATAGTTGATTTACCATGAGTTATGCAAGCTGTGATGACCTTGGGTATTGTTAAGATACATTATATCCACTCACAGTCTTAGCCTAAAATAATTGGACTACTACCTTATGTCATTGATTGAGAGGTCTTGATATTTTCCTCATTGGAGTGTCCAATAGTGAACACACAATTAGCCATTGCATACTAACACCTTCATTGCAACCTGCAATAGAATGATCTCCTGTTAACATCCAAAATAATTTCAATCATTATTTGAGTATTGCCTCTTTTTTCCATAATTTTCCTTTCAAATTCATTGTAAGTTATTTTTTTATCTTCCCCGTGTTACATATTACACCTTTGTGGTGATGGAGGCAGTTTTTGAGAATGTAGCCTACTAGAGTCTTAGATTAATACAGTGAATCTCAGGCTGTTTAATGTGATTGTTGTTAAATTTTTGTTGTGTTAGTTTAGTGTATGTAATTTGGTCATGTGATCTGGGCAGCTCTGATCTCATCTACAGGGATACTCTGCAAATCATACTTAAGTGCCTCGCAGAGGGTTCATTGAGCCACCTTCAAAATAATTCTATTATTATGCCAATCTCGAACAGTGCAGAAATAATGGACCCCTATATCTTTTCCTGCAAGCTCCGATTTCCCTTATTTTATTATTATGATTGTTTCCCCCCATGTAGGTCGGCGTCAACAAAATATTTTCACATTCGGAGGAGAAAGTTTGTGATTAAAATTTTGTGAGAAGATTCCGCCGCAATGAAAAACGCATTTGTTTTAAAGATGTTCACCCCAAATCCTGTTCATGTCAGTTGCACTCTCTCCTCTTTGCATTTTCACGATGTACTTCATTAACCCTTTCTGGTAGGGATCCCAGACTGTGCAGCAGTACTCCAAAAGAGGACGGAAAAGTGTAGTGTAGGCAGTCTCTTTACTAGATCTGTTACATTTTCTAAGTGTTCTGCCAATAAAACCTAGTCTTTGGTTTGCCTTCCCCACAACATATTCTACATGTTCTTTCCAATTGATGTTGTTCATAACTGTAATTCCTAGGTATTTAGTTGAATTTATGGCTTTTAGATTTGACTGATTTTTCGTGTGACTAAAGTTTTAACAGATTCCTTTAAGCACTCGTGGATGACCTCGCACATTTCATTATTTAAGGTCAATTACCAAGTTTTGCACCATACAGATATCTTTATCTTGATCTTCTGATGAGTTTACTAGATGATAAATGACAGCATCATCTGCAAACAACCTGAGATGGCTGCTCAGATTGTCTCTTAAATTGTTTACGTAGAAAAGGAACAGCAGAGGGCCTTTAACACTACCTTGGGGAATGCCAGAAATCACTTTTGTTTTACTCTATGACTTTCCGTCAATTACTACAAACTGTGATCTATCTGACAGGAAATCGTGAATCCATTCGCATAACTGAGACAATATTCCATAAGCATGCAATTTCACTACAAGCTGCTTATGCAGTACAGTATCAAAAGCCTTCCAGGATTCTAGAAATACTGAATCAATATGAAATTCCTTGTAAATAGCACTCAGCACTTCATGTGAGTGAAGAGCTAGTTGTGTTTCACAAAACCAATGTTTTCTAAATCTGTGTTGATTGTGTGTCAATAAACCATTCTCTTTAAGGTAATGCATAATGTTTGAACACAATATATGTTCCAAAACCCAGATGCACATTGATGTTAATGAGATGGGCCTGCAATTTAGTGAGTTACATGGTTTGTGAGATCCATCACATGACAAAATAAGTCTTTGGTTTGTAGCTGTCTTCACATATGTGATGGAGATACTGAAACAGACCGATGGTTGAATTGAAATGTGACGCTTAGATTGCTGTACACATTCTTCCGACTCCTGAAATTGCAGCTAAATTATTTTAATAATATTTCTGTTATGCAACTGCTCTTAAAAGTCATTTTTTTGTTCTAGGAAACCTATTCACCACTGCCCCTTCGAGTGCGGATCTGCTGACAGAGATTTTAAACCAGTTTTCATAGATAATGAAGTACCTACATAAATTTGTTGTCTGAGTCTGTGATGTATCTTTAGGTTTGTTGTTAAATAAACTAGAATTTGGACATTAAAAAAAATCACTATGTTTTTAATCATAATCAGTTAAATTTTGACTCTACGAATACAGAGAAATTACATTTCTTCAGAGTGTATATACTTCAAAGTGAGAACTGGCATTTTAAACAGGCGGTAAGTGTAAGTTCATTTGATATTTTACATGCTAGAGCTGCTACTCTGGATGTGCCTAGCAGTTTTTGTAAACAGTTCATATGAGTTTCATGACTCATGCCATTGACAGTGACACACTGGGCTTGCAAGTATAGAAAATTTCAACTAAGATACATATTTTGGCAATAAGAATGTATTTTGTTAATTGTTTGAAGAATATGATTATCCAGAATTTGATGAATGAATAACTCACCTTAAAGATTTGCAAGTCCCTTTTGTAAAATATTTTCTCCACTTTCACATTGAAGCACCATTACCTCCAGGTGACTTCCCTTTTTCCATACCTTAAATGATGATGTACACTACAAATGGCAATTTTTGCAATATTATTATTTTTATTATTACCTGTCTGTGTTTGTGATTCACCTCTTGAACCATTATACAAACATTAAAAGAAATCTTGGAATGCTTGTACAGTGATGTCTCTGTTGTCAGTTACCGTATTTACTCAAATCTAAGCCGCACTTTTTTTCCGATTTTTGTAATCCAAGAAACTGCCTGCAGCTTAGAATCGAGTGCAAAGTTAGCGGAAGTTCTAAAAAATGTTGGTAGGTGCCACCACAACTAACTTCTGCTGTCGAAAATATGTAGTGCTACACAGGCATGCTTTGCAGGCACAAAGATAAATACTGGCATCAAAACCTGTGCGTCAGTAAATAAAATAAAATAAAAGGTAGAAGAATGTAAACATTATACCATGTATTCTTTTGTGTTTGCTGCTACCTCATTTAAATCCTGTATGCCTAATAAACTGCAAAACTAGAGTGAGACAACAGCAAATGAGGAAGAATAGACATATCATGTCATGTTTATATTTGTATTATTCTTATGCTGAATAGTGATACAGTCAGAAATTAAGTACGGCAACTGACTAGATTTTTAAATCTAAGATGACTAATTTCTGTACAGAATGTAATCTACTAAAGAGGCGTCTGCAAAGGTTTTCAAACGGAGAAAGACTTTCGCTAAACTCTTGCTCAGAACACCTTCTATCATACGCAGTCTATTGTTTGGTTCTTGTTGATCATTATCAAAGAAAGCAGCAGTGTAAGTAACGACATAGCAGTCTCTTGCCATTGTTTCGCTTATGAGACAATTCCTCTCTTTTTTAATTGTAAGCTGTGGTAGTGCGCAAAAAAGCAAGCCATGTCGTTAACACTCATTATCAGAATGTGACAAAAAATGCATGACACAGTACACTAATACATTTTCAGCTTAGAGTGACGTAAACACCTATAACAAAGTGAATGGCACTTATTAGATCAAAGCAAAATAAGCAATCGATTCAAACCAGACGAAGCACCTGAAAAAGGATGGGTATACAGACGGAGTGCCTGACACACAGCGATGGCTACTTGGTAAAGCTTAACTGTTAAGCTTACGACTCGAACCAAACTACTGTAGCTGTATCTTCACCCATTCGACCTAAATTGTGTCTCATGTTACAATAGACCAACTTTGTTTCGATTTGGAGGTGCGATATAAAACTTTTCTCTCCCTTGAATTTCGAGTCTCAAATTTCAGGTGTGGCTTAGATTCGAGAATTTTTTTCCCCCCCTTGATTTCGAGTCTTATTTTTCAGGTGTGGCTTACATTTGAGTGTGGCTTAGATTCAAGTAAATACGGTACTACGCCCTCTAGTACCTTAAGTGACATACTGGTACCTGTGACATCAGGCTTTTATTTATTTGATCAGTCATAAGCCTGTGCCCACTGTTACACATTTGTACAAGCCATTCACTACTGTGGAAATTTTATCTTTGGCCATGTTTGGAGCTTCTCATGGGCACCAGTCCATATGTTAGCTAGCGTCATGTCACACTAAGTTTGTGTGACCCATTGTTTATGAGGATAATGTTTTTAATCAGCACATATTAAACGTTTTCTCTCAAAGTATGAACCAAGGGACAGAAAGTTTCTTGGTTCTGTTTATTGAAATGTGCATGAGGCATGGAATAAAATGGTGTTACATGTGTGTAAGAGTGGGCATTTAATGTTATGTTCATGAATATGTGCCTCTATGACATTCAGGTATTTTATTTAAATTTCAGTTAAGATTAAATGTAGGAACAAAAAATTCAACAGCCAAGATCATGATTATAATTTTATTTTTGATGACTAGTTTTGGCAAATCTAAGTTGCATCATTGGGTCTTGCACAAAACATCCAACAATAGCAACTTGGATTACTGGAATGAGTCTTCAAAAATAAAATTGTAATTAGCGATCTTGGCTGTAGACGTTTTCACTTCCATATTTAACATAACTGTAGATCACTGCCACACTTCAATGATGTCAAGGATATATAATTTCAATTAAGGGTTGTTGGCATTATTGAGGTTGTAAATAATCCCAGTGAAAGTGATTTCTTTTTACTGGATAAAGCTAATTTTGGTGGTGATGAAAGAAGTCTGGTAAATTTTAGCAATTTTTGCAAAGGTATCACACCCTTAAGATGGTACAAAAGCCAGCTGTTTTTTGTTCAGTATGTCTTGAGAATGGCCTAAGAGACACAAAGTTGTGATGAATTGTGACTTTACTATGAAAACTTATTCAGTTGTGCAGCTTCCAAGAGATGAATCTGAAGAAACTCTCACCTCTTTGGAGTGTGTCAGATCCCCTGAGAGGCATAAAATGCTAGCACTCAGTATTTGACAAAAGTGTATTTATAGTGCTCGGAAATAGGGTACATTTACGCTGTCTGAACAGAAGTATCAAGACAATTATTAATATGGGATGTGTCCACCCTTCACATTTATGATGGCTTGAACTCTGGTGGGGACACTTTCAGTGAGATGTCAGGAGGAATCGCATCCCATCATTCCTTAAGAGCTGGAACCAAATATGAGAGTTGTGTTGGATGCTGGGGTCTGGAGTGAAGTTGGCATTCTAATTCATCCCAAAGGTGTTTCCTTGGGTTCTGGTTGGGACTCCGGGCAGGCAAGGAATGTTATTGTCCACATGCCATTGCCTCATAGATGCTGCTTTATGACAGGGTTCATTGTCAGCTGAGACAGTCATCATCTTTGAACAGTTCCTCTACTGTACACAGTACACAATACTGTACAGTAGGTTTGTATTCTTCTGCATTTAGCATTTTCTTAAGCACAATAAAGTTACAAAATCCCAACTACAGAAAACACCCCCAGACTGTAACACTACATCCTCCATACTTCACTGTAGGCAATACACATGATGGCAGGTAAAGTCCTCCAGGCATTCACCCACCCAACCCCCCCCCCCCCCCTCCTCCTCCCAGGGGACTCATAATTTTTCGGCAAGTACGTGCCTGGCTACCATGGGGCCCCAGCCTTTGCAGCGCTACTTCCCTTTCCAGGAAACCAAAGTTCTTGGTAAACTCTGTATGAATTCATCCTGTCCACCCATCTTTCTTTCCCTGTCCTTCCTTTTCTTACCATTCCTCCACTTTGAGATTTGAGGTCTCTTCTTTTCCTTTTCTTCTTCTTCTTCTTCTTCTTCTTCCTCCCTATCCATTCCTGAAGGCTGGCCCATGCATTTGGCACATAATTTGCAGCCCGGATTGACAAGTAGGGGTTGTACATCCCCCCTGGTAAATGCCAGCCTCAGGGAGGTGTGATTGCCTGAGCTGGTACCTTCCTCTGTGCCAACTAGTCCCTCTGTTTGGAGTCCGGTAGGTGTGACCTGAGGTGTGGACAATCATCTAAGGCAGACAGCAGGAGCAGGAGCGAGTGCGCTATCGGAGACGCTGGCAATCATGGGTGATATATCCGTGATGAGTTCATCATCTCAGAGATATAAATGGGTTGAGATGAAAGAATTGATGCCTCTCCTGGCTGCACTCTGATACCTTGTGGTATCACACATGGAAGATGGTCACAATTTCATGACAGTGAATCCATTTGTTATTCAAAAGGGTTTAGATGCCATTGCTGGTCCTGTGAACTCTGCTCTCAGTTACATAATGGGACCTTGCTTTTGGAAACCGATAGTGCTCTTTAAGCACAGAAACTGATTAATGTAACACTTCTCCACAGCTATCCTTTTAAAGTAGAGTCCCACCACACTCTGAATTCCTCCCATGGCGTCATATACACTTAGCTACTTGATGGCCTGACAGAGGTTGAAATAACAGCTTGTCTCACTGACCAGAGAGTGACTGCAGTTCACTGCATCATGAAAAGGGTTGATGAAGAATTAATGCCAACCTACACTCTGTTCCTCACATTTGACTGTGTGGTACTTCCATCAAAAATTAAGGCTGGCTACGAAGTTGTTATTGTGAGTCCATATACCCTAAATCCCAAGCATTGCTATAAATGTCAGTGATAGACCCACACTCGTGAATCTCGTGAAAATGGATCCATATGTGTAACCTGTGACAGGGATGCTCTTGAGGGTGAGTGTCCACCTCCTTCCCCTCGCTGTATCAGCTGTCAGAATGATCATGCTCCTTCCTACCTGACTGTCCTTGCTGCCTCAATGACAGTCATTCAGGAGATATGGATGAAGGAAAAGGTTCCTACTCACATTGCTCAGAAAATGTTGGCTAGTCGCAAACCTTGTACGCCACCTTCTGGCAGTTATAGTACTGTTCTCCCTACGCTCTAATATACGAAGGACATGGCTATGCAGACGTCCAGTTTGGTGCC
Organism: Schistocerca gregaria; assembly: GCF_023897955.1. Classification (NCBI taxonomy): domain Eukaryota; kingdom Metazoa; phylum Arthropoda; class Insecta; order Orthoptera; family Acrididae; genus Schistocerca; species Schistocerca gregaria. Next base: position 198,348,648 of record NC_064926.1, read on the forward strand.
ACAGTTGTGAAATTGTCCAGCTCCTAGATTAGATTTACCTTCATCTTCACATGCTAGGGATACACACCATACCAACAAACTTATGCCTACACCAGCGAAATCGGATGCCTTGCAAACAGAAGTATGGAAATTCAAAAAGGAGTTCTCCCATGATGACTTTTTGGCGCACACCTTGCCAGGCAACTTCTGGGTGTGCACCTGACAATTGCCAAGGTTCTAAGCAATCAAAGAAAGGCAAATCATCTTCCCCTTTTCCACCTCAGACCGCCAACAACCAGTTCACTGGCCAAGTGAAGGTGAATACTGACACTTCTGTTGAACTAATGGAGCAGGATTCTCCAGCCTCTGAACCTGGCCGTTGTCCATGTTTGAACTCTGGCACTAGGCAGCCACCACAGATCCAATATTATTGAAATACAGCTCCTCTTGTGATCATACTTTCCAGTTGTTTTCAGCCTGTAGGAAAAAATTACGCCCTCGTGATTAGTTTCACCTCCCCGCACTTCAATTCAGTCTGTTTTTACCTTTCTGCTGAGACAGGGACCCCGGCTCATGGGGGAGTCATGTTGCTCATTCTAGATGATGTCTATAGTCACACCATTCCCTTGCACACCCAGCTTCAAGCTGTTTCCCTTTGACTTACCCTTCCTGGTTTCTCCTTCTCTCTTTGCAACATCTACTCATCCTCATCTTTTGGTGTCACCAGGGCAGACATTTAACAAGTTAGTGCATAACTTCCTCATCCCTTTTTGCTGCTCAATGACTTCAGTGCCCACCATTCCCTTAGGGGCACTTCACACCCCCGTCTGAGAGGCTCTCGTAGTAGATGTCTTCAGCCAGATGGATCTAATCCGTTTGAACATGGGTACACCCATATTTGTTTATGAATCCCTAGGCTCCTTTTCCCGCTAGGACTTTTTGATCTTTACTGCTCAGCTTGCTCATTGTCTCAAGTGGTCTGTTCTGTCAGACACAGTTTGGTGACCATTTCCTCTGTTTTATTCATTTGCTAATGCCTATCCCATGTGGACATGCAACCAACTGGCAGCCTTCCAAAGCTGACCGGCGGCTCTACTCCTCACTGCCCACTTTGAATAAACGCCATTTCCCCTGCATTGATGACTAGGTAGAAAACCTAACAAACACTATCCTTACAGCCACAGAATGTTCCACACCCTGTACCTCTTCCTTGCTGCGACGTGTTGACGTGTTTCCATTCCCTGGTGAACTGAGGCATGCTGCAACGCAGTCTGTGCTTGGAGATGTGCTCTCTGTGTTTTTAAACTCCATCCCACGATGGCAATCTGTATCCGTCATAAACAGCTACGTGCACAGTATTGCCACATTTTCAGGGATAGCAAAATGCTAGTTGGCTTTCTCCTCAAAGCTCTTTTAACAGTTGTATTCCCTCCTTTTTGTAGTGAACAATGTCATTGTAGACCCTCTTGGTATCTCGAACACCTTGGGCCGCTATTTTACAGACATTTTGAGTTCTACCCAGTACTGTCCTGCCTTCCTCCCTTTAAAATGGGTGCAGAGGCAAAGATGATATCTTTCTCCTCACAAAATTGTGAATGTTACACTATTGTTTTTAATATGAAGGAGGTTAACATGCAGTCTTTGCCCCAGTCATGCATTCCAGAACCATATGGTGTTCACATTCTGATGTTAGAACACCCATCTCTTGAGAGCATATGCTATCTCCTCCATACATATAACCATGTGTGGACAGATGGCACATTTCCCAGTTGCTGGTATGAGGCCATTGCCATTCCCATACCTAAGCATGGTAAGGACAAACATTTTTCTTCCAGCTGCCCCTAATTTCCCTCACCAGTAACGTCTGCAAGGTGATGGAACATATGATCAATGGTCAGTTGGTGTGGTGCCTTGAGTCACGGAAAACCCTCACTAATGCCCGTTGTCAGTTCTGTAGGCACCGCTCTGCAGTTGATCATCTTGTCAACTCATATTATGAACTTTTTTTTTGCAGAAGTGCCGAACTGTGGTCATGTTTTGTGATTTGGAGAAGGCGTATGACACCTGCTGGAGGATGGGTACCCTCCATATTAAGCACAAATCGGGTTTCAAGGGCTGCCTGCCTGTTTTTATATGGGAGTTTTTAAATGACCCTCTTTTTAAGGTACATGTGGGCTCAGATAGATGGGATAGTGTTCTGTGCGCAGCATTGTCTTATTTGCTGTCTGTCACAAGGTATCTCGGGCTATATATATATATATATATATATATATATATATATATATATATATAAAGATTCCAAGACTTACCAAGCGGGAAAGCGCCGGCAGACAGGCACATGAACAAAACACACAAACACACACACAGAATTACAAGCTTTCGCAACTGGCAGTTGCTTCGTCAGGAAGGAAGGAAGGAGAGGGAAAAATGAAAGGGTGTGGGTTTTAAGGGAGAGGGTAAGGAGTCATTCCAATCCCGGGAGCGGAAAGACTTCCCTTAGGGGAAAAAAAAAGGACAGGTATACACTCGCACACACACACACACACATATCCATCCGCACATACACAGACACAAGCAGACATGTATGTCTGCTTGTGTCTGTGTATGTGCGGATGGATATGTGTGTGTGTGTGTGTGTGCGAGTGTATACCTGTCCTTTTTTTTTCCCCTAAGGGAAGTCTTTCCGCTCCCGGGATTGGAATGACTCCTTACCCTCTCCCTTAAAACCCACACCCTTTCATTTTTCCCTCTCCTTCCTTCCTTCCTGACGAAGCAACTGCCAGTTGCGAAAGCTTGTAATTCTGTGTGTGTGTTTGTGTGTTTTGTTCATGTGCCTGTCTGCCGGCGCTTTCCCGCTTGGTAAGTCTTGGAATCTTTATTTTTAATATATTTTTCCCATGTGGAAGTTTCTTTCTGTTTTATATATATATATATATATATATATATATATATATATATATATATATATATATATATAAAATAAAAAGAAACTTCCACATGGGAAAAATATATTAAAAACAAAGATTCCAAGACTTACCAAGCGGGAAAGCGCCGGCAGACAGGCACATGAACAAAACACACAAACACACACACAGAATTACTAGCTTTCGCAACCGATGGTTGCTTCTTCAGGAAGGAGAGGGAAAGACGAAAGGATGTGGGTTTTAAGGGAGAGGGTAAGGAGTCATTCCAATCACGGGAGCGGAAAGACTTCCCTTAGGGGAAAAAAAGGACAGGTGTACACTCGCGCGCACACACACACACACACACACACACACACACACACACACACACATCCATCCGCGGATGTGTGTGTGTGTGTGTGTGTGTGTGTGTGTGTGTGTGTGTGTGTGTGTGTGCGAGTGTACACCTGTCCTTTTTTTCCCCTAAGGGAAGTCTTTCCGCTCCCGGGATTGGAACGACTCCTTACCCTCTCCCTTAAAACCCACATCCTTTCGTCTTTCCCTCTCCTTCCTGAAGAAGCAACCATCGGTTGCGAAAGCTAGTAATTCTGTGTGTGTGTTTGTGTGTTTTGTTCATGTGCCTGTCTGCCGGCGCTTTCCCGCTTGGTATATATATATATTGATGATTTTGCAATCTATTGCAGCTCTCAATGAACATGTCTGCTTGAGCGGCACTGTCTGTATGAACCTCTGGCGGCATCAGGAGTTTCTTCCCCCGTCCCTATGTCTCAACCCATTCCGTCTTCCATTCATTGACACAACAAAATTCTTGGAACTCATGTATGATAGAGAACTCTGTTGGTCTTCCCACATCTCTTACCTGGCAGCTCGTTGTACTTGCTCCCTCAATGTCCTATGTTTTTTAAGCGGTACCTCGTGGAGAGTGGATCAGACCATCCTCCTCTGTTTATACCATTCCTTTGTCTGTTCAAAACTAGATTATGAATGTATCATATATTCATCCACACGTCCGTCTGTCTTACACCTTCTTAAAACCATCCACAATTGTGAGATACGTTTAGCCACTGGTGCCTTCTATACTAGTCCCATTGAGAGTCTTTATGCTAAGATTGCTGACTTACCATTGTCCTACTGATGAGATGTTCTCCTCAGTCATTACATGAGCTGTCTGTCTTCTACACCTGCTCACCTATCCTATGCTCCCCCTGACAATTCCCTTGACCTCCAGTGCGAACTGCCCCCATCCTCTCTGCGCCTCCCAGAGTTCGCTTTCATTTGCTGCTTCGGACTCCATTCGCTTCCTAAGGACACTGATCCTGGCCTGTGTATCACAGCGAGTTTCTTGCTCTTTGCACGTGTCTTGGGGACAGTATCTTTGTCTATACAGATGATTACAAGACTGGCCATGGCGTCAGGTGTGCCTTTGTATTTTGTTGTATCCATTTCAATATTGGCTTCTTGACTATTGCTCGATTTGTACTGCGAAGCTTGACATCTTTTATCAGGCCACCCAGTACATCGAGTAACACGGGCTTCCAAATTGTGTCATCTGCTCATATTCTGTCAGAGCTCTTCAGAGTCTTCGCGCACTATACTCAGTCCACCCTTTAGTACAGTGGATCCAAGAATGCCTCCACTCACTCACTGTGGGGGGAGCCAACGTGGTATTCCTGTGGGTTCCTGGTGATGTCGGCATGCCTGGTAATGAGTCTGCTGCTGCAAAGGCTGCAGGTCTCCTTGCTCTGCCTGCTAGTCATTCTGTTCCCTAAGATGATGCTTGTGTCGCTGTCTGTCAGCACATAGTATCTCTTGGAGTGCACAATGATCTTGTTTCGAGTGGAACAAACTCTGAGAATTAAACCTCTCCCAGTAGCACGGTCGACTTCCTTTCAGCCCTCTTATACAACACTGTCGTTTTAGTCACCGTCATTTATTAAGTGGTGACCCTGCCCCACTCTGTGCCTACTGCTCTCAACCTCTCATGGTGCGCCACTTTCTGATCTGGTGCCGACTTTCAGATGTTTTAGTGGATGACGGATGACACGTGTTTTGTCAATTGTATCCTCCTCTTTATTTGCTGCAGCGCCATGGCGAAGTAAATATGAAACCCCCCCCCACCATGCCTGCCATCTCAATGATGTTTAGAGAAATTTTCCCTAGGGACATCCTCGTCCTTGGCTGCTCCTTATTTGAGGTTGCTTGGTTGGGTTTTTTCCTCAAGTTTTTATTTAGTGCTTTTTTTTTTTTTTTTTTTGTACATTATGATACGAGTGCTTATGACCTTAGCAGTTTTGTGCCGTAAAGCGTCAACCGACCAACCAAACCCAAACCCTTCCCTTGGATTGTGATAGGCTATAGCGTGATTCAGCATTCCAATTCACTCATTTCCAGTCATCCTTTCTCCAACGGCGTTGCTCTTCACATCACCTCAAGCGTTACTGAGCACTGGCTACAGGTGTGTGGCTTATGAAGAGCTGCTTGACCATTGTATCCCATTCTTTTGAACTACCTATGCAGGCATTGTGCTATATGAACTGCTAGTAGTACTAAAGAGGGGTGCCTTCCATTGATCTTGTGTGAATTTTTAAAAACATCCCTCCACAATACTTGACTGTCCAGTACACAAGGTGTGCCTGGTCTTTGTTTAGCTGTGGTTGTTACTTCATGTTCCCACTTCGTAATCGCTTCACAACAGTCAACTTGGGCAGATGACATCCAAAGGCGAGTCCATGTTTGAAGTCACTGAGCTCTCCTGATGGACCCATTCTACTGTTACTGCTTGTGTACGGACAACATAATATTCCTCACCTCCTTTTGTATTGATGAGTCCGCCTCTCATGACATTTGGTTGTCAATTCCACTGCTTGTCAGGATAGATGTCAGGAGCAGAAAATTGTGGCCATTGCAATAATTAGAAGTAATTAAGCTGGAATGGACCCTATTTATTCATGTAAAGATGGTACATGGGTGCCTACGTAGGGCTGAGCAGCCCCAAGAGGGGTTGCCGTCTGTTCATCAGGAGGTTTGAGGAGAGAGGCAGAGGCTAGAGGAGCGACTACTCGGGGCCGAGGTCCGAAGCTAAGAGAGCGCGGGGCTGTTTCCAAGCCGCCCTCGCCGCTCCCGGCCGCGTCTTTACGTGATCACACGACTAGTCTCTGATTGGAGGGTAGATTTCGCCAACGCGCCTTGCTAGTAGTGTACTCTTGTCAGTGCAGCCAACCCGTGGGACTACAGCCTGACCGAGGAGCACGTGGCAGGGATGTGCCGACCACGGTCTTCTGGCCAGCACCTTCCGCCACAGTATGCCCAAGCCGGCTATGGCCGTACATTATGAGTGGAAAAAATTTTGTCAGCAATGATCCCTCTTGGAGAGTCTCCTCCCTGCACATCCTTTCCCCTTCCGAAGAAGGCTCTCTGGATGAAAATGAATGAGCTTATTCTGATTGATTATTTCATTTAAAAAAATTTATGATCATTATGAAGGGTCACAGAAATTAACGTCCATAACATATGTGCAAAAGTTACAAAGTGGCCTGAACGGCCTGAAGGAAGGCTCTCGAATAACAAACTTGTGAAGTTGGGGCGACGGCAGTAGGGGCGGCGCCATGGTGTGAGTGTGTGTGTCGGCTGTATCAGTGGTGGTGGGTACCCAGGCGATGATGAGGGACACCAGAGCACAGCACACTGAAACACTCCACCCTCGTGGGGGTGAGAGAATGAAGAATGCTCCCAGGCCTGACAGTCACAAGGGGGCTTTTGCCCCGTAATATTTCTTTGAGTTCTTAAATCTAGGATTACAATGGTAATTACCCAAGTGGGTGAATAAGAACATTACAAAATGACTTACATGAGTGTTAACACTCAACAGTTAAATTGGGATTCCATAGACTTTACATAGAAATACAAATCCATTACAAAATTAGTTCATTGACCTGATACCTAGACTACAACTTAATTCTAAGGGGGGTGTCATGCCTGATCACATGCACCAAAGTTGGCAGGTAGGTTCAGGTGTGATATTCACCTTCAGGTTGTGGGGGTGGTACTACTTCTCAGAAGGAAATGAAACATTTTCAAAACCCTCTTTTACAGAGTATCCAGGATACTATAATCAGAATCATTACTGTGATGATTACCAAACCAGCACTAGGTAATACACCATAGTATGTAGGGTTGTCCAGATATTTTTGGTCGGATAGTGTATTAACATTACCATAGGCGAGCGACAGCAGCTTTTAGATATGTATTTGGAAATCGGCGTAAGTCAGGTGCCTAATGTATGATGTTATGGGCAAATAAACATGGCAAATTGCCCTGTTGCTTCAAAACCAGGGTTGTGAGTAACTAAATCCACTTTCCCTTCTTCCCTTTCTTTCCCCTCTCTCCTCCCTGATGAAGGAACATTTATTCCCAAAGCTAGGAACGTAAATTTTCGGTTGTTTTTTGTGTCTCTATCGGCTGTACTGAGCTGAGGTAAGTTCTTAAATTACAATTGTTGTTGAAGACTGAGCAACATACATCTCTGTTTCATTAAACATATTTTTTCTAACAAAGTGATAAATTTTGGTAAGTATATAACTGTGACAATCAGCTGCAAGTTGTCTTTGCGAAAGAACAAAGGAATGGGGCGCAACATCATGGGGAGACAACACAGTCTTACATACAGAATGGTTTGTCCCTATGCCACATTGTAAGACTGAATATGACAGGATTTGCCAAAATTTCGCACTTGACAAAAGGAATCACCAAATGTATGTACGCAGGTCTTCTGGTAAAGAATACCACAATGACAGGAATTCATAAAGTGGTGCACAATGCCTGGAAAAATGCAGCACGAGAAGAATCAGACGAAAGAAGTATGATCGACTCCTGAATAAGTAACTACGGTCGTTGTGGAAGGCAGCTGTGACTTTGCCTTTTTCGTACACCATGTATTAAGAGAAGAGATACGGCCATTATAGCGCCCAGGACTGCCACACCAAGTAAGCCAGGAATTTACCAGGAATTTAAAGCCCCGCACCAAGTAAGCAGCATTGAATGTCAACCCCATAAGTCAAGAGGTAACAGAGAATGTTGAAGAGGTGTACCGAGCTTTCGAACTAGTCTCCACCGCCAGTCAAACTCTTCAGGAGGGAGGGACATGGCCACTTGTGACTTATGCCACAGCCGTCAAATGGCAAACCAACATATCGCCAATCAAGGTACAAACAACTCCTCCACCAAGTCTAATGCCCTGCATGGAAGAGACATTTATAGACTGGAGGACAACATGCCATTATGTTTCTACTGTGGGTGCCCTGGACATTTTTTATGGTACTGCAGAGTGTTCAACTATTACCACACTATCAGATGTGAACTGTCACACAGATATAGTCATAAAACAAATTTAGATTCCAGTGTGAATCATGAGTGTTGCTGGTGGTCATTGCTTCAAAATCATTACTGAAGAAAAGATAGACCAAGGGGCCCTTGCTGAAACACCATATCAGTACGGGTGATCATCAACTACTGAGCCAGCACTTGAATAGGTTGTTGCTGGTCGAATGATGGATAACCTGAAAGGAATTTGAGAAAATGCTGCAAAATGGCATCATTGAAGCCAAGAGGTTCCTTGATCTCTCTTTTGCTCCTTGTGAAGCATTGACTGCCAACGACTGAACAGAATCACGAAGAAAGATGTCTACCTATAGCCAAACATTGATGACACCATAGAATATGTGGAAGGAGCAGAGTATTTTTCAACAAGGGACGTGCAGACAGGATACAGGCAAATTGAGGTACATGAGGCTGACTAGGAAAAGATTGTGTTCATAACACCATTTGGCCTCTGTGAGTTCAAAGTAATGCCATTTGGACTACGTAATGCTCCAGTTACCTTCAGACATATTAAATGAATTTTTTTGCTATCTGGATGAGACTTATCATTATTTAAGACATTTGAAGACCATCTAAGCCACCTGACGACCATGTTGTGTGTTCAGACTGCTGGTCTCTGACCAAATTCAAGAAAGTGCTTCTTCATCACCCAAGAAATAAAAATCTTGGGGCCATCTAATTGATAGCAATGGAGCCTGTCCTGATCCACAGAAAATACTAGTAGTCAAAGATTTTCCAAATCCTCGGCATGTTCGTGATGTGAGAAATTTTTTCACATGATGTGAGGAGTTTTTTCGGAATGTGCTCTTACTGCTGGCGACTCATCAAGGACCTCTGTACCAGTCCACTACCGGTCCACAACCCTTGCAAGCACTGCTGCCAGGAGACACCAAATTTTCCTTGAATAATCTTTCCTCATCTGTAAGGAGGTGCCAACATTCCTCCAGTCCTAGCATTTTATGACAATAGTGCCAAGACTGATCTTCACACCAACACTAGCAGGTGTGCAGTAGGTGCAGCTCTACTAATATTAATAAGGAAGGTGCTGAAAAAGTGATAGCTCAAAAAACCAGAGTACTGTCCAAGTCCAAGATGAACAACTGAACAACTGAGAAAGACATCGGTGCTGTTCTACAACTGAAAAAGATGGCCTTTCAGTTATCTGGGCCATCAAAAAGTTCTAGTGGAGGATGGAGGATTATACTGTATACTGACTGATTAGCCTGAAGGATCTGAGCTTCTGGAATACAGTAGTACACAAAAGCTGTCACAGCCCCTATGATGCCGACTTCATTTCAAAAAATCCTTTGTGGAGCACAGCAGCACAAACAAAGTCTCAGTCATTGATGAAAATATGAATTGCTGCTAAACAGAGGAATTGCTGAAACCATAGAAGGGTCAGAGGAGGATCTGACCGAAGGAGAATTCCAATTGTTGTAATAAGCAGAACATTGTATAAGAGGTACTACAATCCAATGGGACAGAAATGATTGCTCATCATCCCAGTTATCTACAACCAACTGTCTTGAAGTATATTCTTGGATCCATCAAGGATTTGGGACAGTAGCTGATCAAACAATACATAGCGCAAAAACAAAACAACAACTGTACACCAATTAGTTGTGATTTATTTTTCTTTAAGCTACCAATTTTGTCACTTCACTGATGCCATCCTCAGGCTCCTGTACACTGTGAACAGATGTACCATATAGCTTGGTGCAAGACAACTGGAGCCATCAAATAAATGTGCACGCCCTGGTTCCCGGGTTCGATTCCCGGCAGGGTCAGGGATTTTCTCTGCCTCGTGATGACTGGGTGTTGTGTGCTGTCCTTAGGTTAGTTAGGTTTGCGTAGCTCTAAGTTCTAGGGGACTGATGACAGTAGATGTTAAGTCCCATAGTGCTCAGAGCCATTTTGAAATAAATGTGTATTCTGTGAATATTTTTCTGAAGAGTGAACCCCAATGACTAGACAACTACCGAGTCAGTAAGAAATAAAGTTTGCAAACTGTTTTAAAAACAAAAAGTCACGGCGGATCTTTCCATTTTTTAAGTTTTTCATATGATGGACTACTAACAGGGTCAGATCTGGAAAATATGGGAGATGAGTCGAGAATTGAAATTTTAGATCTGGAGGAGACTAGGAAAGTCACAAAAGTATGTGTATTACCACACAGAAGAAAGAAGCCTCTAGAAAGAATCCAGTAATAACTGAATTGCTTCCTTCACAATTCTATCTAATACTATGAAAGATCTTATCTTGAATGTTAGAAAAATTGGTGTATAAGTAATACAGAATAATGTCTACTCAAGTTTTTCAACACACAGAACAGGACAATCTTTTCTTGGCTCGACAGGACTGTGAAATCATTCTGTGAATTGTCTTGCCATATTATGACTTATGCATATCTAGGTTTCATCTTCAATAAATGAGAGATTATTTTCTTCTCATTGCACCGGTACATAAACATGTGCTACTATGAATAAATGACCAGGCTGACTTCTACCACATGTTTCTGCATAATTATCTTTAGGATGAAGCTCTTCTGACCATGTTTGCTTATAAATACATTTATTTTTGGAGAGGGTTCAGCTTGAGCAAAACACAATTTTTATCTTTAATTTTATTTCCCAGACCTGTTTCACTGAAGTTTCAGCATCTTCAGTGGACTTTTATTATCTTTCTTGTTACCACATGCTGTGGTTTTCCTGGATCTTTGTTTTTCATTGCTGTTGTTTTCTTTCGCAGTTTTTCATTTTTTCTGGAAGTTTGTAAACAGTAACACTGAATGTGACTTAGTGCAGGTCTTCACAGAGAAGATAATAAGGACACCAGAAAAATTACGAACTGTGAAACAAAACAATTGTAATAAACAACATAAAAATCCAGAAAAAAATCAGCATGCAGCAACAAGGAAAATAATAAAAGCCCACTGATGATGCTGAAACTTCAGTGAAGAGAGAAAAATCATGTTCTGCTCAAGGTGGGCCTTCTATGAAAACAAATCTTTCTGTATAATATTGCTCATACAAATTCCAATCTCAAACTGCTCATATAAATTTGAGTGTAACATGTTGATTCTGTGGAATAATGTGTTCCACTTCTAACCACTCAGAGTGATGAAAGGTGTTCGTGGAAAGCAGAAACAGTGTTTAGGTAGTTGTTAAGTGTGGAACATCCTACTGTGTGTACTCTGGTTTGCCATGAGTGCAGATTCGGTGTCAAAGATGCTAGCTCGGAACATCAACAAGCTGTGATAGCGAGTGCACGTCCCTGCCTGCAGTGGAGGCTAGTGTATGCCTTGGCATCGCGTCTTGGTAGTGCTTGCGAGGCCACAGAATAAAGGGTATGGGCGATAATGTCAGTGCCAGAACAATTGAAGGTGATAGATGGGAAGTATCACTCCGTAATATCAAATGAGTGCAGCAGTACTTGTTCTGATCTGTTGTGAGTTACAAGTTATGAGAGATCTATATCAGCCTCAACTGTAAATGGAACTGTGCAGTGGAAACATTGTGATTATAATTCAGAAGAGTTATCGCAAAACTGATTGTTATTTTTGTAGCTTGGATAGATTGAATCTGTTTTTCAGCATCCACCCACGGCAAAAGGCGAATAAGACACACCTCATGGTCTGGTAGCACTGCATAGTGGCAAGAGAGAGAAAAAAAGGGGGGCTGATTAGGAGGAAAATCATTGCATTTCTAAGTTTCAGAACAGTAGTTCAAAATATAAAATGTGTGCTACAAAACAATGTTTTTAAGTGTATAAAAGAAGACTAATGTTTCAGTGTTAATCCTAATCAAGAATCATAAAATTTACACAAAGAACAAGAAATAAGGCTCAGGGCTCCTGTGAAGGAGATTTAATCATACCTTCCATATCAGAGCTCATAATAGTGATTTAAAAGACATTGTAACATAAAAGGATATCTCTTCGAAGCATATTATAGGCAAAGTTGTGATACTTTGGTAGTGACATGTATAGAGTTTTAGATAAGTGAGAAATGAAATGATCAAGTAGAGATGATAACCATCAAAGAGAGCCAATTAGTTATTTGAGAAGTCTTATTCCTCAGACTGTTCAATGTGTCTCAAACAATGGGAAATCCTGGATGGAATGTAACAATATTATGAAAAGAACAGTTGCTGCTCACCATATAGCAGAGATGCTGAGCCACAGGTAGGCACAACAAAAAGACTGTAAGAAAGTGAGCCTTTGGCCAAGAAGGCCTTCGCCAGAAATAAATAACATACACGTACACACACTTCTGCAAATGCAACTCTCACAAACATGACCACAGTTTCTGAGAGTCTCTTTGTTGTGGCTGTCTGTGACTCAGTGTATCTGCTATGTGGTGAGGAGCAACTATCCTTTTCATACAATTGTTTAATGTTTTTCATTTACAAAGAAACAATGTCTGAGGAAAGGCTTTAGTCTATGTCCCTTTATAGTGCAAAATAGTGGTGACAACAGAATCTTAAGCAAAGCTGTTGTAATCTGAAGATTGTTTTGAATACCAAAATGGAGTACTGGACATGGTCGTGTTGGAGGTAGTACAGCTTTAACCCTCACATGATGTCTGGGCCTTTTTAGACCCCAAGGCTTGTTTAACTACAAGTAAACAGTTTTTATGTGGGTGTAGTCTACTCATTGTCCAGATATGCTATTCACGGACCACAATTACAGACAAGGGCAGATTGTTTCAGCCTTTTTGTCACCAATCACGTGCAGTGTGTAATAGTGATGCATACCAGTAATCATGCAGAAGATAATAAAATTCTGTACCCAAATCTTGAATGCTGGATTGAACTTGATTCTACAGAGCTGCAGGCACACCTTGATCCACTAATAATACCTGGCTTGCATAAGGCATGTGGGAAACCCTTGAGTGAATTTTGGTTATCTGTTTTTTAAGCTACAGTGAGCTTTTCAAGATTTCGTGATATTTTGATGTGCTTCCAGTTTGATGATAAACTTACAAGGGAAGAAAGAAAAGCTGCTTCTGGATCAAAAGCTGAACCTATAAAGGCTGTGTTTGAAGTGTTCATTGAGGCATGCATTTTGTCTTATGTCCTTGGACCTTATATTGCAGTTGATGAGCATCTGTGTATATTCAGGGGACAGTGTCCATTCAAGGTGTGCATTCCTTCAAAACCTGGAAAGTATGGGATAAAAGTGTGGGCTGCTGTAGACTGTCAGACCAATTATGTCATAAATGCATAAGCGTATACGGGGAAATCTGCTGAAGGAAGAAAAATAAATCAAATGAAATGAGTGGTACCGTCAAACGGGGTGATTTCGGACACCGGGGCGAATTCGGACAGTGTGGCTTATTTGCTCTTTGCCACTGTGTAGAAACAAAGAGTTTCTTATTTTAACATCTGTGCGCCAGTTATTTAAAGTGCAAGATTGCATTCATCACTTTCCACAACTTTTATTTTGCATCAATTGTTTCCCTAGGTGAATAATTGACGAACAGTCTCAAGTGTTAAAAATCCATGCATTATCGTAAAGTGGAAACTTTCTATTGTTGTGCTGAGTGGATCGTTATTGTAACCGTAATTGTTGACGCGCTCAGTAGCTAATACCATTGAGACAATTTCTGTACAAGTTTGTCGAGTTTCTCTTGCGAGGTTATAAAATAACGATGGTTTTTGTAAAACCGTGTACTGTGTGGGGTGATTTCGGACAATGCCAAGAATGTATAAGAGCAGGAGAGGTGCTACAGTACGGTGTAATTATGACCCGGAGCTTTTAGATACCGGAGCTTTTAGATAAAGCTGTTCGTGATATTCAGAGTGGTAAATTATTGTACAGAAAATCGTGTGATTTGAAAAAATTAAATTAAAAAAAAAATGGAGGACAGCCAATGCTAAATAAAGAAGAAGAAATGTTGAAGCAAGGTATCTTGAGGGCTGCACATTGGGGATTTTCCTTTGCTAAATAGGATATTAGATATTTAGTTAAAGGCTACCTTGATAAATCTGGCCGAAAAGAGAAGAAATTTCGTAATAATTTGCCAGGAGAAGAAAGCGTGCATTTATTCCTCAAACGACAGTCAGAGGATCTTTCCATTCGCTTAAGCAAAAATATTAAACAAGGTTGTACGGAACTTATCTGTAGTATATAAAATTCATTATATCATTCCATATCACTTATTCCTAAGAAAGGGCTACCTTAAAATGTGTCAAAGTCATCAAAATAAAATAAAAATCATGTAGAATTTAAAAAAAAGTCAGTAAATGGTCGAATTCGCCCTCTATATACTGTAACTTCGGACAGAGATTTAAAAAACACGTGTGTCCGAAATCACCCCAATCCATGGGGTGACTTCGGACACTATTTAACTTCCTCAGATAAATACACCTACACATACACTTTCTGGTTCTGGGATATTTTATTTGTTACACATATACCAAACCACTTCCATAACAATCAATTAAATCTAACAATATATATGAAAGTTACAATCAAAATAATGACAAAACCATCTGAAATCACCCCGTTTGATGATACATGATTTAATTGATCACCTGAAGAGAATTGGTAGGAACATTACCACTGATAACTATTTTTACAAGTTTTGATTTGGGACAAGAACTTCTTGCCAATAAATTGACACTGATGGAAACTCTTCAGGTCAACCAAAAAGAGAGATCAAAAGAAGTGTTGCCATCAAAACAGAGGCATCCATTATCAAAAACTTTTGGGTATGCACAGAGAACTGTTTTAGCTTTGTGTGTTACGACACAAAATAAATCAGTCATTTTGTTCTCTATTCTACACCAAACATTTGATGTAAGTGAGCATGTGCACAAAAAACCTGAAATAGTAATGTTCTAGAACTCAACAAAGTCAGGAGTTGATACAGTTGATAAGATGGCTAGGCTTTATTCAGTGAAACATGGAACAAGAAGGTGGCCATTTGCTGTAATTTTTTATTAGGTTTATCTTGTCTCAATGCTTACACTCTGTATTGTTAATTTTTACATGATATGAGAAGTAAAACTGAAAGAAGGGGTTTCCTCTCCAAACTAGGAGAAGAACTAGTAAAATCTCACATTGAATGAAGAAGCCTGTCGCCCCAGTGCAGACCACAACGTATTCGTTCAGCTATAATATCTTCAGGCTTCAAGGAACTTCTAAAGGAAAAACAATACGATAAACAGGAAGCCGATGTTCCAAATCTGAAAAGAAAATGGTGCGATACCTGCCCAAGGTCTAAGGACAAGAAAGTGAATCAACAGTGTGATGGGTGCCACAAGTTTATCTGTAAAAAACATGGTAGGATAAGTGTGTTGTGTAATGATTGTTCATCGTAATGCACAGAGAGTGAGGAGGAGTGTATTTCTAATAAAATTCCATGTAAGTGATATTACACATACTATTAATAAATTTCAGTATTGTTTCATAATGTGTGGATTATGAATATTTTGGGTTAAAATAATTTTTGGAACCAAACAAACCAAATAAAATATATTTTGATATTTCAAAAAAATGTAGTAAATAATTATGACTTACATGTAACTTAATGATATGAATATAATAGAGGGAAACATTCCACGTGTGAAAAATATATCTAAAAACAAAGATGATGTGACTTACCAAACAAAAGCGCTGGCAGGTCGATAGACACACAAACATACACACAAAATTCAAGCTTTCGCAACCAACGGTTGCTTCATCAGGAAAGAGGGAAGGAGAGGGAAAGATGAAAGGATGTGTGTTTTAAGGTAGAGGGTAAGGAGTCATTCCAATCCTGTGAGCGGAAAGACTTACCTTAGGGTTCATCAGGAAAGAGGGAAGGAGAGGGAAAGACGAAAGGATGTGGGTTTTAAGGGAGAGGATAAGGAGTCATTCCAATCCCGGGAACGGAAATACTTACCTTACCCTCCTCCCCTCCTTCCCTCTTTCCTGATGAAGCAACCGTTGGTTGCGAAAGCTTGAATTTTGTGTGTATGTTTGTGTTTGTTTGTGTGTCTATCGACCTGCCATGGCTTTTGTTTGGTAAGTCACATCATCTTTGTTTTTAGATATATTTTAGATGTAACTTAATTATATTAAGAAACTATTGAGTTGTAATATCAACATTGTGCATATGCTTCTCAATAAATTAAATTACTTTTGTGGAAATAATTCAAATTTTATCACCATAAACTTGCTTGAATCACATTGGGGTCAAAAAAGACCCAAGGCACACAAAATGTTTTTCCAGAGCTGATACCATGCGAGGGTTACAGTGGGACCTACAGTTTAATGCAGGTTACGAACTACGGTTTTACTTAGCAAACAAACATTGGTGAGGGTGAAAGAACTGATAATTGTTCATATGCATACAAGTGAACTAGTACCTGAAGATAGATTCAGATTCTTTATTAATCATTCAGCATTTGTACATGCGACAGACTTCATCAGTACATTTACTTATTAATATTACATTGATATTAGAAAATACATTTTTACATTATTGACAGTGTTCCATTTGGCATTTGTAAAAATTCTTCTAAAGAATGAAATGAGTTTGCTATCGAGAAGCTATGTAGTTTTTTCTTAAATGATTTGATTGACATGCTTGTGAGATGTTTATAAGTTTGTTATATATTTTGATTACTATGTAGGTACTATTATTTGTTTTTACTAATCTGTTAAGAGCAGAGTTCTTTTATTATAACAATGTTTTTTTATTTATTACACTTGAACCAATTCAGTGAATATGTGATTAACACTTTCTAAAATATATAAATTAATCACAGTTAAAATCTTATACTTAATGAACAAAGATTTGCAACGAGTTCTGCTATATGCTCTTACTGTTATTGTAATTTCTTTCTTCTGAATTATAAGAATTTCAGTAATTTATTTTTATCCCCCCCCCCTCCTCCCTCCTGAGTGTTAGTCTATAATTGAAAACAGATTTAAAATGGCAAAATACCCTCCTGTCCTTACACATTCAAAGGTGACACATGGCATCAGTCTCTTACTCTTGATAATATAACTGTTACTTGTCCTACATGGGTGTTCCATGTTAGTATGCTGTCAAGTGTAATGACTAAAAATTTTACATTTTATTTTCTATTTTTGCAGTCTTTGGTAGACTGGTCTACATACTCTGTATTGTATTTACACTTAATAGTAAACCATTTGCATTGGACCAGGATGCTGCACTTTCTTTCATCAAATTCATTCTTTTGACAAAGTCTTCAAATATGTAGTTTAGAGACAGAAAGTAGTATCACCTGCATACATATATGTCTTTACGTTTGTATTATCTGGTAAGTCATTTATTTGTAGTAGGAATGAAAGAGGTCCTAATTTTGATCGCTGTGATACTCCATGTGTGTTTGATAACACATCCTGAACTCACCACCCACTTTCTTTTATTGAGGCATGATTTCATTAGTTTTAGACTTTTGCCACAAATTCTATAGTATTCTAGTTTGGAGAGCAAACCATAATGGTCAACACAATGGAAGGCCTTACTCAGGACACAGAAGGCTACCTGTGTATGAGCGTGGTCCTGTGAAAATGTCTCTAACTAAGAGTTCAACAATTTGCGTAATTTCTTTCCTGTAACCAAACTGTAATATACTTAACATCTTATTTGTTTCTAGATGCTCCTACACTTGTTTATACAAAATGCCTTCAAAGGCTTTACAAGTACTGGGATTAGTGAAACTGGCAAGATTTGCTTTGCTTCTTAAAGATCAGAGTCACCATGGATAATTTGAGGGGATCAGGAAAAATACCCTCTCTTGGACACGAATTTATAGAGTATGTTAATGGAGCTTATTTGACATATTAAATATGTCTGTAGTGAATGAATTCTTCAAGTCTTTGACAATTTCAAGACTTCCCTCTTGGTTTACCTCCCTAAGGTTGCTTAATGAAGGCCCGGCCTGATCACGATTTGGGTTTGTGTTCTTAAGGTAATCCATATATGTTTCATTAGATTTTCTTATTAACTTTTTGATTTATTCTGTACAGCTTACAAAGTATTGGTTGAATGTATCTGCTGGCATTGGAACTGTGTTATTAGAGTTTCTGACTACACCTTTAGTGTTACTGATTTCTAATCCTGCTGCTTTGTGGTGGCTTGCTTGTTTTTTTAAAGGAATTAGTGTTGGCTCTTTGTTTAGCCAACTATAACTCTTTCTTATACAGTTTCTTGGTAGTTTTTTGCAGATCCTTCAAGTCAACAGAATTCTTCACTTTGCTTAGCCCTTTAACAGCAGTATTTTATTCTTTAGATTCTCCAATTCTTGGGTATACTATGGTTTTCCATTTCTAGTTAACTGTTTTTTCTTTGGAACATGATGATTATTTAAGATACTAGTTAAATAACTGCGGAAGACTTCATAAACAAGTTCTGCATTAGAACCACATCTTAAAAACTGTCTGTCCCAGTCGTTTATGCTGAGCAGGTGCACTAGTTTTTTCAGATTGTATTTTGTTAGTATTAAGGTACTTTTAGACTTAGTTTTGTTGGACATGTTCCTGTCCACTTTTATAAAATGTTTTAACACTTCTGTTAACATACTGATCTATCCCTCACAAACACCAACCACAACAGAACCTTCAGCAAACCCCCCTCATAGCCAACAAACCTAGCCTAGCCACCCTACTCAATCTCCCCATCCCAGCACATACCCACACAGACCAAATCTCTCACCCTTCCTCCTCCTCCCCCTCCGCCACCTGAGAAGCGATCCTCTTCTCAGGCGTCCATTGGGGAAACGTTTCAGACCCCGGCTTCCGAGGTCCGGCGTTCCAAAACGAACCCCATGCGTGAGGACCTTCTTCGGGTCCAGCCCACCATCCCCGTGCCTCATCGGACTTCCAAAAAGGCCTCCAAGAAGAAGTCTTTATCCCCTTCTCCACCCCGGCACGTTTCATCTGACGCTCCATCCGTGAGTCACTGCTCCCGGCTGTCCTCAGTTTTGCCAGGACGTTCTGCTGCCAGGCGCTCAGCTGGCCTGTCGTCGGCGAATGATGCTGCCCCTCCTACACAACCCAGGAATGCGGCTGCAGCTGGCGACGACTTGATGGAACAGGATCCGCCTCCCACCGGTTGCAGCGTTGTTCCCTCGAAACCTTGGCCTCCGCAGCCGTAGAGGTGACCAGCTCTTCACCCGTTTCGTTCCCCCTTTTTTCTGACTAGCGATGGCTTTGTTACATTGGAACATACGAGGTATTCGATCTAATCGGGAGGAATTACAACTGCTCCTCCACCTGCACTGTCCGCTCGTCCTTGGTCTCCAGGAAACCAAGTTGCGCCCAACTGACAGTATTGCTTTTACCCACTGTACCTCGGAGCGGTCTGACCTCACCCCTGTGGACGGTATTCCAGCTCATTGTGGGGTCATGTTGCTCGTTCAGGACGATGTCTATTACCATCCCATCCCATTGACCATCCCACTCCAAGCAATAGCTGTCCGTATTACTCTTTCTGCCTTTACTTTTTCTGTTTGTACTGTCTACACTCCATCATCATCTGCAATTAGTCGGGCTGACATGATGCACCTGATTGTTCAGCTTCCTCCGCCGTTTTTATTGTTTGGCGACTTCAATGCCCATCATCCCCTTTGGGGCTCTCCTGCATCCTGTCAGAGAGGCTCCCTCTTGGCGGATGTCTTCAACCATCTCAATCTTGTCTGCCTCAATACTGGCGCCCCGACTTTCCTCTCGGACTTACTCATACCTACTCCCACTTGGACCTCTCGATCTGTTCTACCACTCTTGCCTGTCGGTTCGAGTGGTATGTCCTTTCTGACACCTATTCGAGTGACCATTTCCCCTGTGTCGTTCGTCTCCTGCACCACACCCCATCCCCACGTCCTTCGAGCTGGAACATACCGAAAGCAGACTGGGGACTTTACTCCTCCCTGGCGACCTTTCCAGACCACGATCTTTGTTGTGACAATCAGGTCGAATACCTCATGCTGTTGTCATCAATGCTGCCGAACGTTCCATTCCTCGTACTACCTCTTCTTCATGTCGCGTTTCCGTCCCCTGGTGTAATGAGGCTTGTAGAGACGCTATCCATGCTCGACGACGTGCTTTACGCACCTTTCGCCGCCATCCTACGTTGGCGAATTGTATTGGATACAAATGACTCCGAGCGCAATGGCGTAGAGTCATCAAAGACAGCAAAAAAGCTTGTTGGGCCTCTTTCACCAGTTCCTTTAACAGTTTTACTCCCTCTTCTGTCGTCTGGGGTGGCCTGCACCAGCTGTCGGGCATTAAGGCTCACTCCTCGGTACCTGGCCTGACTTCAGGTAATGAGGTACTTGTTGATCCTGTGGATGTCTCCAACGCCTTCGGCCGCTTTTACGCGGAGGTTTCAAGCTCCGCCCATTACCACCCTGCGTTCCTTCCCAGGAAAGAGGCAGAAGAGGCTCGGCGACCTTCCTTCCACTCGCTGAATCAGGAAAATTATAATGCCCCCTTTACTATGCGGAAACTCGAATGTGCACTTGCACTGTCCCGGTCCTCTGCTCTGGGGCCAGATCCCATTCACATTCAGATGCTAACACACTTTTCTCTGGCAGGCAAAAGCTTTCTTCTTCGTACCTACAATTGCGTCTGGACCAAAGGTCAAGTCCCCATGCGTTGGTGTGACGCCGTCTTTGTTCCTATACCCAAACACGGGAAGGATAGACACCTTCCTTCTAGTTACCGCCCCATTTCTCTTACAAGCTGTGTCTGTAAGGTGATGGAGCGCATGGTTAACGCTCGGTTAGTTTGGATTCTTGAATCTTGACGGCTACTTACCAATGTTCAATGTGGCTTTCGTCGCCGCCGCTCCGCTGTTGACCACCTTGTGACCTTGTCGACATACATAATGACCAACTTTTTGCAAAAGTGCCAAACGGTAGCCGTGTTCTTCGGTTTGTAGAAGGCTTATGATATCTGTTGGAGAGGAGGTATCCTCCGCACTATGCACAGGTGGGGTCTACGCGGTCGCCTGCCCCTTTTTATTGATTCCTTTTTAACAGATCATTCCGTATTGTCTGACATCTTCCTCCAGGAGAACGGAGTGCCTCAGGGCTCCGTCTTGAGCGTAGCCCTTTTTGCCATAGCGATCAATCCAATTATGGATTGCATTCCACCTAATGTCTCAGGCTCTCTTTTTGTCGATGACTTCGCGATCTACTGCAGTGCCCAGAGAACATGCCTCCTGGAGCGCTGACTTCAGCGTTGTCTTGACAGCCTATACTCATGGAGTGTGGCTAATGGCTTCCGGTTCTCTGAAGAGAAGACAGTTTGCATCAACTTTTGGCGATATAAAGCGTTCCTTCCACCATCCTTACATCTCAGTCCTGTTGTTCTCCCATTCGTGGAAACAACAAAGTTTCTAGGGCGCACATCTCTTATTTGGCTGCCCGTTGTACACGTTTCCTTAATGTCCTCAGAGTTCTTAGTGGTTCATCTTGGGGAGCGGATCGCACTGTCCTGCTTCGCTTGTATCGGTCCATAGTCCGATCAAAGCTGGATTATGGGAGCCTCGTCTACTCGTCTGCTCAGCCATCCGTCTTATGCCGTCTCAACTCCATCCACCATCGGGGGTTACGTCTTGCGACCGGAACATTCTACACTAGTCCCGTCGAGAGTCTTTATGCTGAAGCTGCTGAATTACCATTGACCTACCTGCGCGGCGTCCTGCTTTGTCGGTATGCCTGCCGGCTGTTGTCAATGCCCGACCACCCTTCTTATCAGTCCTCCTTCGCCGATTCTCTCAACCGTCAGTATGGGTTGTACGTGTCTGCCCTGCTGCCCCCTGGAGTCTGCTTTCGTCGCCTGCTTCGACAATTGGATTTTGCACTCCCTGCCACCTTCAGAGAGGGTGGGAGCCCGACACCACCTTTGCTCCAGGCTCTGGTTCATATTCATCTCGACCTCAGCTTACTCCCGAAGGAGGGTACTCTGGCTGCAGTGTATTGCTCACGGTTTGTCGAACTTCGTGCGCGACTTGCCAGTCACACCTTTATTTACACAGATGGCTCCAAAACTGACGATGGTGTCAGCTGTGCCTTTGTCATCGGGACTGTCACCTTTAAATACCAGCTCCTCGACCAGTGTTCCAGCTTTATGGCCGAGCTTTTTGCTCTCCATCAGGCCGTTCAGTATGCCCGCTGCCACCGCCATTCATCGTATGTAATCTGCTCTGATTCACTCAGTGCTCTTCAGAGCCTTGGACCTCCATATCTGGTCCATCCCTTGGTGCAAAGGATCCAGCAGTCCCTCCATTCTTTTGCTGATGATGGCTCTTCTGTCAGCTTTCTGTGGGTTCCCGGCCATGTAGGAGTGCCTGGGAATGAGGCTGCTGATGCTGCAGCCAAGACTGCAGTCTTCCTGCCTCGGCCAGCCTCCCATTGTGTCCCGTCATCTGACATTAGTGGGGTTGTTTGTAAGAGGCTTGTGTCATTGTGGTGGGATACTTGGTCATCACTTCAAGGAAACAAGCTACGGGTCGTAAAACCGTTCCCAACTACTTGGACAACCTCCTCCCGACCATCTCGGTGAGAAGAGGTCCTTCTGACCAGGTTGCGGATTGGGCATTGCCGGCTTAGCCACCGCTACCTGCTCTCCGGTGACCCAGCCCCGCAATGCCCTTGTGATCATGCATTGACAGTGCGCCATGTTTTATTATCGTGTCCCCGTTTTAGTCAATCTCGTGTTGTCCTGTCTCTGCCATCTACTTTACAGGATATTTTAGCTGATGACGCTCGAGCAGCTGCTCGTGTTCTTCGTTTTATTACTTTGACTGGCTTGTCCAAAGAGTTAGATAACTCTTTCACTTATTTTATCTGCATCTTTGTAAGAACCTTCTGGTGTTCTCCCCTCCCCCTTGAGTTTTACTAGATTCTATGTGCTCTTACAATTGTGACTGGGCGCTAATGACCTCAGTAGTTGAGCACCCTCCTGCCCCCCCTCCCCGACTGCAAAAAATAAAATAAAAAGAGAGAGAGAGAGAGAAAACCCCAGATCAAATCTCATCTATAACCACAGTTAAATGCCACATATCACCAGTCCCAATTCAGTTCTAAACCTCTCATCCAGATCCCTCTCTCCTCCAGAGACATCTGTTCTATCAAAAGGCTTAACCTTTAGCCCCACACCTAAATTCAACCACACTGCCCTGGTTAAAGATCTCCTCTCATTCACACGGAACCTTAACTGGAAATATCACTTCACTACCCAAACACAGCCCCCAAATACTAGACCCAGTGTTGAACCCTGTCTAGAACAGTTCCGACCGCCTTCTCAAAGGGATCCTCCTCCCCTCCCTCAAAACCATCCCTTGCAGACATTTCAGGAATTCCTCACATCCAGTGTTGCCTCCCAGTCCTTGAAGAAAATCCAGACAACCCCCAACATCACCCCAGCTGATACCCGTGCCATTAAGGAGCTGAAAATAGACCGCTCTATTGTCATCCTCCTGGCGGATAAAGGCTCCACAACTGTCGTACTTGAATGTGGAGTATGTGGCAGAAGGACTGCGTCAACTCTCCGACACCTCAACCTACAAAACTGTTACCCAGGAACCCATTCCCTCCATCCAAACTGAGCTGCAGAAAATCCTAAAAATCCAAGGTCCCTCACAAGGCCTCACAACGGCTTCCATAGACTTACTCACTCCATCTGAGCCATGTACCCCTACCTTCTACCTATTACCCAAAATCCACAAATAGAACCATCCTGGCCGTCCCATTGTAGCAGGCTGCAAAGCCCCAACAGAACGTATCTCAGCTCTGGTAGACCAACACCTCCAACCTATCACCCGCAGACTCCCATCCTACATCAAAGACACAAACCACTTCCTAGAACGCCTCAAATCCATTCCCACTCCTCTCCCACCTGAAACCTTTCTTGTCACCATAGATGCTACATCCCTTTACACAAACATCCCACATACCCTTGGTCTCTTTGCCCTTGAGCACTACCTCTCCCAACGCCCACCCGAAGATCTTCCAAAAACCTCATTCCTTATCACACTTACCAACTTCATCCTCACCCATAATTACTTCACTTTTGAAGGCCAGACCTACAAACAAATCAGGGGAACTGCCATGGGAACATGGATGGCTCTGTCCTATGCCAGCCTCTTCATGGGCCGCACGGAGGAGGCTTTCCTGAATACCCAACAGCTGCTTCCCCTGGCCTGGTATAGGTTTATAGATGACATCTTTGTGGTCTGGAATCATGGTGAAGAAACACTCCTTAATTTCCTCCATAACCTCAACTCCTTTTCGAATCTGAATTTCACCTTGTCCTTCTCCAAAACCCAAGCCACCTTCCTGGATGTTGACCTTCATCTTGTTGAAGCTCACATCCACACCTCTGTCCATATCAAACCCACAATCAAACAACAGTACCTTCACTTTGATAGCTGCCATCCATTCCACATCAAACGCTCCCTTCCCTGCATCCTAGGTATTCGTGGCAAATGTATCTGCTCCAGTGTCGAATCCCTCAACAATTACACCAATAACCTGACCAGTGCTTTCCTCTCCCGCAACTATCCTGCAGACCTTGTCCACCAACAGATCTCCCGAGCCATACACCTTTCCACATCCAACAACAATGTTCCTACCCCTAGACCACACAGAAGCATCCCCCTTATCACCCAATATTATCCTGGCCTAGAAAACATCAACAAATTACTCCGCCAGGGATATGACTTTCTCAAGTCAACCCCTGAAATGAGATCATCCCTTGACAAAATTCTCCCCACACCAACCAGAGTTGCCTTTCGTCGCCCCCCCCCCCCCCCCCCTAACCTCCGTAACATCCTTGTTAAACCCTACAATATTCCCAGACTACCTTTTCTACCCAGCGGTTCCTGCCCCTGTAACCGACCCCGCTGCAAAACCTGCCCCGTGCATCCCCCCACAACCACCTACTCCATCCCTGCTACTGGTAAAACATACACAATTCAAGGCAGGGCCATGTGTGAAACTACACATGTCATTTATCAACTGACATGCCTGCACTGCACAGCCTTTTACATTGGTATGACAACAACTAAACTGGCTGAGCGCATGAATGGACACAGACGAACTGTCCGCCTAGGAGATGTCCAATACCCAGTAGCGGAGCATTTCCTCCAGCATAATTCTAGGGACCTGCTACACCGTATGTGCCATTTGGTTTCTCCCACCCAACACCAGTCCCTCTGAACTGCGGAGATGGGAACTTGCACTCCAACACATCCTTTCATCCCGCCATCCCCCTGGACTGAACCTGCGTTAAACCACCTCACTCCCATTTACTCTTCAGTCTTCTCCTCTTTTGCTTTCCTCTTTAGCCATTCACGCATCTTTTCATCCTAAATAGTTGTGTTTATCTTTATACTATATACCTCTTTACTTCTGTATGTATCCTCTTTGGTTTGAAGCTGGCACAGTACTTACAGTAGAATATCTTTGGCTTTTCTCTGACAACCATGCCTCCATCCTTGCTACCCTCCCTGTTTTCCTTTCCCTGTTGCTTCATAACCTGGGTTGTGAGTAACTGAATCTACTTTCCCTTCTTCCCTTTCTTTCCCCTCTCTCCTCCCTGATGAAGGAACATTTGTTCCGAAAGCTAGGAAGGTAAATTTTCAGTTCTGTTTTTTGTGTATCTATCGGCTGTACTGAGCTAAGTACTGGCCAGCCCCTCTATCTCTTTGTTAGTATTTGTTTCACATCTTCGTATGAGATTTTCCATTAATCATTGAGAAAATAACTTATTTCACATTAGTGGAATTCATATCATGAGGACATGCTTTTAGTCTAGTAGGTTTTGAATTAGCATAATGGAAATTGTATTCAATAACTTTTTTGCACAAGGTTTGTTACAGGTTGCATCAAAGCCTGAATGGATGTCTCACACCAATATTGTTGGATATACGTCCCTGTTTCTTGTGTAGCAGAGGATCTGTCTAAGTTATCTAGAAAAGTATTTTCATCTGCATTGCTGGCACGGTAGATACATGCATAAATAACTTGCATTACATCATGTATTATACCCATAGCTACAAAGTGTTTCTCAACACATACCCATCTGAGATCAAGTACTCTGAAGTCTGTTCCACTGATGTGGAGTACAGTACCACCTTTTTGATACTGAGATCTGCAGAAACCATTTCTGTATTCATAACCTAATGGGTTATAATGTTCTATTTGTTCTTGTTTAAGCCAGTTTTCATATAAATTGAGAAAAGAATACTCATTTTGTGTTAATGACTCCACCAATACTTGAACTTTACTTCAATGCCCTGAATGTTTAAAAATAAGAGAAGTTGCCTTGACTTAACTGTAAGTTTGTAGCTCATTTGTCACATTCTTTTTTCTTTTTTTGCTTTCAAACCATAAAAAATCACCTCGGTGTGAATTAGATGTAGACCTATTAGGCCCCTGGCTCCTCTATAAGCAGTGTTGTCCTGTTGATACTGTTGTTTGGGTTCTGCTGCTGCCAGTGTTGCTTGTATTTTTCAGGATTCCTTCCACAGTAGTCTTATTTACATATCCATCTGCTGCTGCTGCTGCTTTTGCTGCCACCGTTGGTTCTGCTGCTCATACTGGTGATGATTCTAATTTTTGTGTTGATGTTGTTTTCATTATGTTACTTTTATTGGTACTAGTGTTCAAAACACTAAAAAATTGGATTTTTTTAAATTCAAAAATTGCAATTAAAATATCAAACAATGGAAATTCTAGGATAGAATAACAATATTATGGAAAGCATAGATTGGTAATCACCAGATGGGGTGTGTTCAGAAACATCTGGAACTTTGTCCTCAAAATTTTTCTGCACTTTCCTTTTACTTATTGTGCATTGTCTCGTTAGAAGTACTCTCCTCCATAATTCATACACTGCTCCCAACACCATTTCCACTTTCAGGAGCAGTCTTGATACGCCTGTTGCTGGATCGCACAAAGTGCCATCTGCAAATTTTCTTTTACCTTATCTATCATTGCAAATCTTTGCCCTTTCAATGGGTTTTCAACTCTGGAAATAAAAAAAAGTCTTCAGGGGCCACATCTGGAGAGTACAGAGGATGAGGCATAAAAACAAAGATTCCAAGACTTACCAAGCGGGAAAGCGCCGGTAGACAGGCACAATAAAATAACCGGCGGTTGCGAAAGCTCGTAATTTTGTGTGTGTGTTTGTGTGTTATTTTATTGTGCCTGTCTACCGGCGCTTTCCCGCTTGGTAAGTCTTGGAATCTTTGAATCTTGTGTGTTATTTTATTGTGCCTGTCTACTGGCGCTTTCCCGCTTGGTAAGTCTTGGAATCTAACCGAAGATCCAGATCTCATCACCAGTTATGATTATTTTTTTTTAAAATGATTTTTCTTTAAGGAACATCTTGTTTTCATTTGCGTGATCCAAAACTCTTCACAGATTGCGAGGCGAGGCGAAGATCTTTCTGAGCCATGGGACAAACCTGGTGGCAACACGATGCATTCCAAGATGCTGTGTCACAGTTTCATGATGTGGTCCAACTGAAATGTTACATTCTTCTGCAGTCAGTCAGTCTTCAATTGGCATACACAATTTCATTGATATTCCTAACATGAATGTCGTTGGTAGAAATCAAAAAGAGTCCTTAACGAGGATCGCCATTAACTTCTGTTGGCCATTTTTGAACCATGTGAACTATTCATAAAACCGAATATGGCTTAAGCATCATTTGGTGTGCCTTTGTATAGGTTTTCTTGAGTTTCAGACAAAATTAAATGCAGATGTGTTGCTCCGCTAACTCTGTCATCTCGAAATTCACAAACTGTGTGATGCAGCATTCTACTCAATACAGCACTGAACAATAACTAACGGACATAGAACAATGAAACTTCCGACAGTTACACATTATACACAAGTATGTACACGGATGCCAACTGCTTTCTGCTCCACCACACCATTGTTGCAAAATTATGAATGTTCCAGAATCTTTTAACATTAAAGCTTTCGCCTACAAGACCTCCTCCTGAAAATACTGCCATAAATATCAATTAGTACTAAGCCATCTCATGTGTATTTGTATAGTAAAAATAGCTTTGTAACCTCACTGTTGTTCCCTGCATGTTATGTCTCTCCTTTCAACTGATGAAACATATAGTAAAACTTTTAATACCACTGGAAAATCGTTTGTTTCTGTTGCAGAAAATTTATTCCTTTTATTCAATTACAAAAGTTAATACCTGTATGCATACGCTGGTACTTTTCCATTTTATTCACTAATATCATTTGGTAGAAAGTTATTTATTTGACTTCTGAGGGTCTGTTGTTGCCACCGTGGTAACAGAGTTGCATCAAACCAGTCTTCAGACTGAATACAACAACAACATGGTAGCAGTACTCACTTCTGGAATTAATACCTCACTGGCAGAGGTACCCCCATATCAGTGAGTACAGCCTTAATGCAGGATACCAGATGCTGCAAGTCCTTTGGGTAAAGGTCTCCTATGTTTCCAATACGAAAGCTGTCTGCATTTGTCACTTTTCCAGGATAGATGACTTGTCCTAATAAGAGAACATCAACTGTGATTAAAGCTGATGATGAATATTATGAACACTGTAGTAATATGTGATCACTTTAATTACTAAACTTATATTATGCATATATAAATGTACATATGATGATGATGATGATGATGATGAATATGGTTGCTGTTTCTTGATAACTACATTTTCTTTGTGAGTAAAAGCTACCGTGGCACATAGCATTGCTTATTTGATTGTAATTATGAAGAAATAGAATCAAGTAAATAAATAAAGTACAGGTAATCTGGCTGTGTAACTTTCGAGAAGTGGTGTGGTGAAAATGAACAATGAATTTTAATAGTGTGAGCAGTAGGCACTATTCCCCAACATAAGTGGTCATCCTCTGTCAAATAATATAAAAGAAAATTGAAAATAAAGCCATTAAACGGTTTCTGCTTGTTTTAGACAATCTTGGTTTTTGCTTACGAAGACCAAACATAGAACTTGGTAACTTGTTAACTCTTCATGTGATCTAAAATGTCTTTCTGAGCAACATATAAATAAAGAAATCCATATCTTAAAATAAAGGATTACATACATAAAAAATGAAATCAAGTTCAAATGTATTGACACCAGAAGTTTCTAATTAAACTGATGGTTGGAAGACAGAGCTTATGAATTACCGCTACTGGAAAGTCGATTCCCACTGTGAAACTTTCAGATATTCTTACAAATATGAGTCATTATTGGCTGAGCCACCAAGCAGACAAAAGAAAACACGATTGTCTTTGGAGTTTTCTGAAAGATTCAGGTAAAATGTAAGATACATAATGTTGTTTAACATTTGCAATATCTATTCTGCTGTTAATTTTCCCACCAGAATTACATAAGAAACAAAAACACCAAAAGACAACATTTTTCAAGATGAAAGCTTAATCAGTCATATAAATGTTTGTGCATTCTCTGACAAGCCCCACTAAATGAATGATATGATTACAGTGAGGTGGTATGACAGAAAACTGAATAATTAATGAACAAACAACTAAATTTTAAGGCAGCCATACATGAAACTTCATGTACACTTCAAATGTGTATAATGTGAGAGGTTGAATTTCCAGATTTAAAGTATTTATTGATGGTTTTTTAATTAATGTTTAACAGCTGTTTCCCAAGAAAACAATAGAATATGGTGCTAAAAAGACATCAAAAACTTGTGAATTACAAAAGCAATCAAAATATTATTATATGCAAGGAAAAGAGAACTGTTTGAAATGCTTGGGACAAACAGAGAAATAGGAATGATTACATAATATAATAAATACTATGCTGTCTTAAAGAAAGTGATTATAAAATCTGTGCATAATGGTGAAATTAGTAATTCAGGTAATAAAATTAAATCTATATTGGTCCTAGCAGAAAGATAAACAGGGACTCAGTTACAGAATGAGGGTAGTCTGTGAAAAACAGGCAATAAATGGTAGCAGTCAGGTAGCCAATATATTTAATAATCACTTCCTTTAAGTAGCTCAGAAGATTGGCATACACAGTTCAAGCAACAAAGCATTAGAACATATGAAAGAAACAGTGCCTCATACATGCAGTCAAATTGCAGTTACTCCCTGCTCTGACAAAGAAAATAAATCCCTCACCGTATCTCTCACAAAGTTGACAAGATCTCACATGAAGTACTAAAACCCTGTTCTTCACATAGTGTGTGTTCCAGGGGGATATTCCCAGACAGACTGAAATATGCCAGTGTCTGTCATCAGCACCAGGTAGTGGCTCGTTTGAGACACTCACATGTGTATCACTTCAAATGGTTCAGTATTTTCATTTCTGAGTGATAATATGATGGCCATTGGCTATGTAACTTTCTATTTAACCATCACTATTACTAAATTACGTTACATTTACAATAAAAAGTTTTTCAAACAATGGAAACTCCAGGAAGGAATGTCGACAATGTAGGAAAAGATAGATTGCTACTTACTGAAAGGAGACATGTCAAGCTGCAGTCAGATACGATTAAAAGACACTCACATATAGCTCTCGGTCACAGCCTTTATCAGTACACACACACACACACACACACACACACACACACACACACACACACACACACACACACACTAGAGCACATGCAACCACATTCTCCAACCTGAGGTGCTGGAGTTGGCGATTTTGTGTGTGTGTGTGTGTGTGTGTGTGTGTGTGTGTGTGTGTGTGTGTGTGTAAACCGTAATATTACCTCAGATGGTATATGAAGCCAAGAACCTACCTCTGGACGAAACAACTAATATAAGTATGTCCAGGGGAACTGGGTATCTACTGTTGGGGGCTCAGTTATAAGCTCATCATGCAAAAGCAAAATTTACGATAAAAAAGTGAAGGGTGTCCTGGGACTACTGTATGTTATCAGTGAGGTCACATACCAAATACTCACAAGTGTGGTGAAATTAATGTGTGTCAGTGGTCACAATACTTCAACAACGGTGCTAGACTTCTCCTTCAACAGTGATTTCATTAACCCTATCAATACAGTTTAACTTGTTGCATCACATTTTGCCAGAATGTCTGCATCCAGCAATTATCAATAGCCACTCTTATCTCAGAAATTCATGTCAGGCTCTACCAGTCATTCCTTCAGTTTGCAACATACGGAACCTTATAACACGACATCCATAGACCCTGACTTGATTGACAATCAGGTGTAGAAATCTATCAGCAATGAAAATTCAGCACATTCTTCAAAATCTTCAACTGCATATGGCAAAAGAAAAATGACTATCCAAGCAGCTTAGACAAGAAGGGAAATGACTACCCAAACAGCTTGAAAGGATGGTTAACCACTGTCTGCATTGGTGTCTCTAATCCCAAGGCTTCTTTTCTAAAATTAGCTGTCATTTTCACATTTTCTGATCTACCTCTGATCATATGATGCGCTGGGAACTTAAATTAGAAAACCTTTCATACAGAAATTTCAGTTTATTGTTTATTCTTTGATTCAGAAACAGTAAATGAGGCTACATACCGGTGCTATGTGTAAAGACCACTGCCTGCAGTAAACTACTTCATCCGTGGATGCTGCTAAACGCCAGATATCAGCCTCAGAGTGCAAAAATGGGCTTTCATAAAATTATCTGATTATATTGCACATAGAGCATTTGAATCCACAACACTGTCAGCACTATGCATAATGGGTCCTATATACAATGGAATATGGGTGATAACAGAATATTGCCAACAGAAATGCTAAAATAGCCTGCTGATAGAAGAAGGCAACCCATTAACACTTAAGCTAACAACTTTCTTCTCTATGGAAGATCTTAACTTCTGTTCCATTATTATGGGAGTCATTGTTTAAGGAAACCATGGAGATTTTGATTGTCAGACAAGACATGAAATCCAGACCCTGCTTTAATGAAATCACAGAAAAGTTGTCACCATTGAAGACACTTAGAGGATATTTCACCTGCCATTGGGGGAACACCTCTCTAAGGTATACCTCTTTACCACCAGCCACCATCTGTGTTACTATTCTGGTGTTGTTGTAGTCCATGGCGTGGCCAAGTTCTAGGCAGTGTTCAGCCACTGCTGATTTCGTAGCTTGTCCCAATCTGGTGTGCCTTTGGTGTTCCTTGCACCTGATTTGAACCGTCCTGGTGGTCTGGCCTATGTATGCCAACCCACACTGGCATGGTATGCTGTAAATTCTTGGCCTCTGTAGTCCCAGGTCGTCCTTAGTATTGCCCAATAGTGCACCGATCTTCGTGGGTGGGCAGAATATGCTCTTGATGTTGTGTTTGGCCAAAATTCTGCTGATTTTGGCAGATACTGGCCCTGCATATGGAAGGTATGCCACCCTCTTGGCCTCTTCCTCTTCCTGTTCCTCTGCTGGTTCCTTTGCTGCACTTACTGAGTGAAACGCCTTCTGGATGTCTCTGGCAGAATATCCATTCCTGTTGAATACTGACCGCAAGTGTGCCATCTCTGTCATCAGACTGTCAGAATCAGAGAGCGTCTGTGCCCGATGGATAAGAGTTTTGAGCACACCATTCTTTTGTGCTGGATGGTGACAACTGTTTGCTTGTAGATACAAATCCGTATGTGTGGGCTTGCGATACACACTATGCCCAAAGGTACCGTCTGCCTTCCTCTTAACCAGCACATCCAGGAAAGGAAGTAGACCATCCTTCTCCAGTTCCATCGTAAACTTAATATTGGGATGGCGTGAGTTAAGGTGCTCCAGGAAGTTGTCCAGCTCCTCCTTTCCGTGGGGCCAGATGACAAAGGTGTCATCGACGTATCTGTAGAAACATTTTGGCTGATGTGTGGCTGATGTTAGTGCCTCTTCCTCGAATTTCTCCATAAATAGGTTGGCTACCACTGGTGAAAGGGGACTACCCATCGCCACCCCTTCTGTCTGCTCATAAAATTGACCTCCGTAAAGGAATCAAGTCGAGGTCAGTACATGCTTGAACAGATCCAAGATGGGCCCGTCGAATTTTTCCCCAATGAGCTTGAGCGAGTCATTCAGTGGGACACGGGTGAACAAGGACACCACATCGAAGCTGACCATGATATCTGAGTCTGAGATGCGTAACTGCTGGAGGCGTTGTAAAAAATCCTCTGAATTCCGAATGTGGTGTGAACACCTCCCCACGTAAGGTGACAGTATCTTCTTCAAATAAGCTGCTGTGGGGTAGGTGGCTGCCCCAATATTGCTAACAATCGGTCGAAGTGGCACCACCTTCTTGTGGACTTTGGGTAGTCTGTACATCCTTGGCGGTAGCCGCGTCCGTTAGCGGGACCGCACGCCTAGCAGCTTGCGGCGTGTCTGACGTGGGGGGACGGTTTAGCCGTCCGCCCTGGTGTTGGTCGTCCTGGGTGCCGGCTGCCTGGTTGGGCGCCGTGGTGGTCGGGACGCCCACCCGCCGCCCCCTGGGGGCGTCCGAGGACTCCCCCTTGGTGGCAGACGCGAAGCTGGTGCCTGGTTGCAACTTTCGTGCGGGTGCCGCACGTCCTTGCTGCCGTGGGCCGCGTTTGAAGGCGGTGCAGCCTCTGTAGCTCGCCACATGTGGCTACAGTTGCAGCACTTGGGCGCCTCCTCCCTCTTCTTGGTGCAGTGTCAACTCTGGTGGGAGTCGGCGCACTTAGCCCAGCGCGGCACAGACGGTGGAGGCAGCACCTGCAGCAGCGCGGACGGCGGAGGAAGCGCCTTCCGCGGCGCGGACGGCGGACGAAGCGCCTGCCGCGGCACGGATGGCAGAGGGGATGCCTGGCGTGGCGCGGAGGGCGGAGGGAGCACCAGGCGCCAACCAGACACACCCTCTCGGGAATGGACCAATCACAGAGCAGAGGACTCGGCGCGGACCGCACATGGAACGCCTAACACCTAGGCATAAATACTGGACGCGTTCCAAACAGGGACAAGTCCCAGGAAGCACCTGAGGAAGACAGTGAGGCACACTGTCGAAATATTGTGCAACTTTGACACGAACATCCGGCAGAACACCCGACTACTCCAGAATGTCAGCATTTCGCCGGGAAAGCATGAAATCATACATATGTGGCCAGTGTTTAGTCTGCACACTGCAATAGACTCACTCTCTCTTCTTCTTAATTGTTCTATGTTTGCTAGTAGTGTGGTGATTTTTTACTCTATTTCACAGACTTTTAGGAGGAGGTGTACATTTTTTGAATTCTGAAATTTAGTAACTCCGTTGTGAAAGATTCATTTGTATTTCAGTCATGAAGTTCACTTCCTACGATACCCACATGAGTTGGTATCTATACAAAGCTTACTTTAATACTTGCAGTTTAAAGTTTGTCCAATAGGCCATGACTTTATTAATACTAAAATATTCCACAAATAACATCAGTTAATTGCTCGAAGGCAGCAACCCCAATGACCAATATGCTGCATTTGCTCTTTAAAGATCACTGTCTGTAACCATTATTATGCACAATCATGCAACCAACTCTTTCATTGTTCCTAGGCCAATTTGTGTTGAACACTGTCAGGTTGAATTGAACATTACTGAAAGAATCAACTGACTGAACACAATATGGATTTCCTTTGGGTTTTTCAAATGTGTCAAAACTACATGACGTTCTGGCAAAAAACACCATTGGCCATTAAAATCGCTACACCGTGAAGATGATGTGCTACAGATGCAAAATTTAACCGACAGGAAGAAGATGCTGTGATATACAAATTGCAAGCTTTTAAGAGCATTCACACAAGGCTGGTGCTGGTGGCGACACCTACAACGTGCTGACATGAGGAAAGTATCCAACCAATTTCTCATACACAAACAGCAGTTGACTGTCGTTGCCTGGTGAAACGTTGTTGTGATGCCTCGTGTATGGAGGAGAAATGCGTACCATCATGATTTTAGCCTGTAGTGATTGCAGTTTATCGTATTGTGACATTGCTGCTCACGTTGGTCAAGATCCAATGGGCTGTTAGCATAATATGGAATCAGTGGGTTCAGGAGGGTAATACCGAATGCTGTGCTGGATCCCAATGACCTCGTATCACTGGCAGTCAAGATGACAGACATCTTATCGGCATGGCTGTAATGGATTGTGCAGCCATGTCTCGATTCCTGAGTCAACAGATGGGGACGTTTGCAAGACAACAACCACCTGCATGAACAGTTTGACGAGATT
Source organism: Schistocerca gregaria (assembly GCF_023897955.1). Lineage (NCBI taxonomy): Eukaryota > Metazoa > Arthropoda > Insecta > Orthoptera > Acrididae > Schistocerca > Schistocerca gregaria. Next base: position 198,384,073 of record NC_064926.1, read on the forward strand.
TGCAGCAGTGTGGACTATCAGCTCGGAGACCATGGCTATGGTTACCCTTGACGCTGCATCACACGCAGGAGCACCTGCGATGGTGTACTCAATGACAAACCTGGGTGCACGAATGGCAAAATGTCATCAAGGTTCTGTTTACAGCATCATGATGGTGGCATCTGTGTTTGGTGACACTGCGGTGAATGCACATTGGAAGCGTGTATTCGTCATCGCCATACTGGCGTATCACCCGGCGTGATGGTATGGGGTGCCATTGGTTACATGTCTCGGTCACCTCTTGTTCACATTGATGGCATTTTGAACAGTGGACATTAAATTTCAAATGTGTTACGACCCGTGGCTCTACCCTTCATTCGATCCCTGCAAAACCCTACATTTCAGCAGGATAATGCACGACCGCATGTTGCAGGTCCTGTACGGGCCTTTCTGAATACAGAAAATGTCCGACTGCTGCCCTGGCCAGCACATTCTCCAGATCTCTCACCAATTGAAAACGTCTGGTCAATGGTGGCTGAGCAACTGGCTTGTCACAATATGCCAGTCACTACTCTTGATGAACTGTGGTATTGTGTTGAAGCTGCATGGGCAGCTGTACCTGTACACGCCATCCAAGCTCTGTTTGACTCAATGCCCAAGCATATCAAGGAAGTTATTACGGCCAGAGATGGTTGTTCTGGGTAATGATTTCTCAGGATCTATGCACCCGAATTGTGTGAAAATGTAATCACATATCAGTTCTAGTATAATATATTTGTCCAATGAATACCCGATTATCATCTGCATTTCATCTTGGTGTAGCAATTTTAATGGCCAGAAGTGTATGATGCAAGAAGTTGAACTGTAGTGAGAGGGTTCCTTCCAGTTTATCAACTGTATGCCAATTTGCAAACAGTGTTTGTCACTCCTCGTAAACATTCATTGGATACCATTGACAGATTATTACTAATCTATTAAGTTTCAAAAATGTAGACATGGAAATTCCAACTCCTCCAATGGTAAATCAGTCATGTCTTCCATCAATCATCAGAGTGAGCCAAGAGACTGATGATACAGTACCAAGAGGCACCCTTATATGCTCCGCCGTCTACTCCAGAATGTCACTGGCCACATAATTTGCTTCCAGTGTTTTCTTCTATTAAATGAAGACCCAACCTAAGATATTTGTGGTGGCCATCTTAACAATGGGACATATTCTGAATGAGATTTTCACTCTGCAGTGGAGTGTGCGCTGATATGAAACTTCCTGGCAGATTAAAACTGTGTGCTGGACCGAGACTCGAACTCGGGACCTTTGCATTTTGTGGGCAAGTGCTCTACCACTGAGCTACCCAAGCACGACTCACGCCCCATCCTCACAACTTTACCTCTGCCAGTATCTCGGCTCCTACCTTCCAAACTTTACAGAAGCTCTCCTGCGAACCTGTTTCCAGAATGAGATTTCCACTGTGCATCGTAGTGCGCTAGTTCTGCAAGATTCGCAGGAGAGCTTCTGTAAAGTTTGGAAGGTAGGAGTCAAGATACTGGCAGAAGTAAAGCTGTGAGGATGGGGCGTGAGTCGTGCTTGGGTAGCTCAGTGGTAGAGCACTTGCCCCCGAAAGGCAAAGGTCCCGAGTTCGAGTCTCGTTCTAGCACACAGTTTTAATCTGCCAGGAAGTTTCAATAGGACATATCTTCACTGAGTGTACAGTACTCGCTAAGTTGAGTATGGGGATGAAGCTGAGAGCACCTCTCTAAGCAGATGATGAAACAGTCATCCAGTGAGTCCTGAAATTTAGGAGATAATTCAAATTTTACTAAATATTGTTTATCAGTCTGCCCAAATTACATGTTGGATTGAGCACATCGTTTTTCTCAGTATAGTCAAGGCTTCAGGGGCCTCCAACAATGTTCCTCTCTACCATGATATTTTCAGTCATTGCTTTTCCAGCAAAGTATCTAATTCATTTTCTTACGAATGGCATATTTCCAATTTATCCAGTGCTCCCTCATGTTGTGAAGACCAATTTTGCACTAGCATTATATTCTAAAACAAAAAGGAAGTGATGGCCATGAAGTGTAGTCCCTCTAAAAACAAAATCATCATCATCAGTAACAGCATAGTTGCACAATGCAGTAACAAGTATCTTTAGCAATCTTAAATGTAATATTAAACAACACTTATAATGTGGTAAACAAACCTTTATTGCTCAGACGGGAGTAGAAAGTGTTGAAAGCAAAGTTGGGATGCTTGGGGCAGAGATATGAAGTTATAATATGGCTTTCTTGCTCTGGCAACTTAACCAGTTTCTGGAATCCCAGTAGCTCCATCCCATGTTGTAAAGTTTGGCAGTTCTCACGATACCTGTTTGCAATGGCAAAATAATTTTTATTTTAGCATCTCTGAGGATTATTTCCTCATGAAAAATCTCTTTTATTAGTAAAAGAAAGATGTCAAAAATGGGTATGCTAAAAGATATTAGTTTCTTTCTGCACACAATGATACTTATTACATAAAACCTTTGAAGTCACTTAGTCATTCTATTGTTAGGACTAACTCTTTTTCGTACAGTATAATCACAGCCACTCTCTTAAATACTGGGTGTCCCACATAAAACCAGTATGCCTCATGTAACGGTTAAACATCTCTAGGTGAATCACTTACAAAGTGACAATAAGGTCTCAAAAGTTGGCTGTACGGCATTTTACCGGAAAATTGAGTGCATCAGTTGTTGTGAGAAGATCATATTGTCAAGTTGTTAAAGAAATGGGGCATTATAACAGCAAATTGAAATTGGGATTCTTGCCTTTCGTGTGAATGCAGTACAAGAGTTGAAATTTGGCAATCAGGAAAAAAGAGTTCATTATTGTAATTGGCTGTTAACATCAATTGCTAATGGTTACTTGGCCCCCCTGCTTTACTTCATGTCAGATGAGGCCCATTTTCATTTGTCAGATTATGTAAACTCCCAGAATTGCAGATACTGGTTACAGGACAACCAATATATTTTGAACGAACAACTTCACCCCTCAGAGAAGATGGTGTTTGGTGTGCTTTGTCCAGCATGCACATTGTTGACCCATATTTTTCAATTACATCTTAAACAGCTCCAGATATCTAGAGGTCTTTTACTCTTTCTATGCACAATTAATGGATGCAGAGACGCTGTATGCGGTATTCCAATAGATGAAGCGACCGCTCACATACCCAACCCAAAGTATGGGCCACATCACCAAGATGTTCCCTGAAAACAGACATATCACTAGAGATCTCTGCCCCTAAGATCCCTAGACTTTGCTAAAAAGCAAAGTGTTTGCTGCTATCCTTGCACAGCAGACGATCTTGAACAAGAAATTATTAGAGAAAAGAACATCACACCTCACAATTACAGAATGTCGCGGGTAATGTCATCACATGAAGTCAACAATGCCTGGGTCCCCATGGCCCTCACTTCCAGCATCTCATATAAACAGGTAACTCCTTTTTTTAACATTACTGTTATCTGTTCTTTTTTAATTAGTTCAATGTTACTTGCATAGCGGGTGTGATGATTACCAGTTTTATGGGTAACACTCTGTAAATTTATGTGGAAATTTGTGTTATACTACCCTCTTTACCAAATTACAGCTTTGCTTGCCACTGACAGTACACTGAAAAAATTACAAGGGGCTTCAAAAAGCAAGTTATACTTGTTATCCCACATTAAGACCATTGCACAGCAAGGGTGGCACATCATCAGAAGAGAGTGTGTGTTCTGGGATTCTTGAGAGACAGTTCTGCTGTGGTATGGATGACAAGTGCATCACAGCATGGGAGTAAAATGGCATTGCATCTGGCAATGTACCCCACAGTTGAAGAGCATGGGACAGTACGATTCCTTGAACAAAATGTCTAAATTGCGCACTGACCATGAATATGGATCAAATTCAATGTCACATTTAGCAGTAGTGAAATGATGCCTACAGTTTAATCAAGCCCATGCAGACACAGGTGATGCTGATCAGGAAGGAAAGCAATGGCATTGACCACAGATAACAATGTCCAGGCAATTTGAGGAACTGATTGTAAATCTTCAGATGATAAGGGCAATCATACAGCAATTCTTCAATGGATCTGTAACCAAGGAACACATTTCTATTGTTGAGGAATTGAACAATTGGTAGAATGTTCCAGCTGTTGTTTACAGTGACTTGGTAACTATGCTGAAAAATAGTGACATGTATGTGTGTCACTTTAAAGGATACTGCAGCATTCAATAAAATGTAGTTGGTGTGCCATAATAGTATGTAACTTTCTTTTTGAAAATCCCTCAAACATTGCAATGGCGGGTATCCATCTGATCAATGACTACATTGTAAACAGATAAGCACATTGGATGATTGGACATTGATCTTCATTCAAGTTGTCAGAGATGAGAAAAGTATTGTACATTCTCATCTGAACAAACAAAAGTGATGGAAGTCACTGGTTCAGATATAGCAGATCAAACGAACAAAGAAATGTAAGACATGCACACATTAATGGACATAGTGACACCAGCTGTTTAGGAGCAGACAGTGCGAGATGAAAGGAAATTACTGTGCCAACAAGTACGAGGGAGGACCCAAAAGTAACCAGAACCATAATGCTGCATATTGTGTACTTGTAGTAGCAGGTTGCGCCGCCAGAGGGTTGTAGTAGGAGCTCTGCTGAGTCATTCTGCCATGTGGCGTCAGCCAACAGTGAGAAGGGTGGTTTCTTTGGCAGTTCTTTGAGTGTGTGTACAGTGCAGATGTGGCATGAGGAAATGGCTAGTTCTTACAAACAATGTGTGGCAGTGAAGTTTTTTTTCTTGCTCGGCAAGAACGTAGCAGAAACTGTTGCGATGATTCAGACAGCCTACAAAGACCATGCTCTTAGTAAAACGCAAGTATACAAATGGTTTTCTTGGTTTAAAAAGGGAGAAATGGTGGTTGAAGATCAGCCCTGTTCCAGTCGACCTTCAACTGCTCGAAATTTAAACAACATCGACAAAATCCGTGATTTCATCAGTGAAGATCAACGCAGGACAATCAACCAACTCAAGAACTTGTCCAGGTTGTCCTGGAGCTCAATTCAGCACATCTTGATTATTGATTTGAGGATGCGAAGAGTGGCAGCAAAATTTGTGCTGAAGCTTCTTACCAGAGATCAAAGGGATTGTCATGTTCGAGCCTGTCTCGAAATGAAGGACGTGTTCAAAGATGATCCACATTTTTTCAACAAAATCATTGCAGGTGATGAGTCACAGTGCTATGGGTACAATCCAGAAATTAAACAACAGTCATCACAATGGAAGTCACCTGGCTCACATTGACCAAAAAAAGCTCGACATGTGAAAACAATGTTGATTTTTTTTTCTGACATCAAAGGGATCATACACTCTGAATTTGTACCTGAAAACCAGACGGTAAACCAACAATTCTATTTGGAGGTTATGAAATGGCTTCACAGAAGTTTGTCGTGAAAACATCCGGCTTTGTGGGATTCTGGCGTGTGGTTCCTGCATCACAACAATGCTCCCTCGCACGTGGCTTTCAGCGTTCGCCAGTTTTTGGCCTCAATGAAGATGACTACCTCAATCCATGTGCCCTATTTGCCAGATTTAGCACCCTCAGACTTCTTCCTATTCACGAGGATGAAAAGAGACTTGAGAGGGAAACGTTTTGCAGATGTAGAAGATGCAAAATGCAATGTCATGAAAGTGCTTGCAGGTATCAAAGACGACGAATTTAGAAGGTGCTTCAAACACTGGAAAGAACGTTTGGACAAGTGTATTAATAATAATGGAGAGTACTTCAAAGGAGATTAAGGCTGTATTTGAAAACAATAAAGTATATGCTTTCTAGAAAGCAGTAAATTTTCAGAGAGTTCGGAATGAAGTTCCTGAATTTACTGCCCTCCAGGAAGCATGTGGCACGCAAACTATTCTCGAGACTGAGACCTGGCTGAACCCTGAGATAGGAAGTTCTGAAATATTTAGTGAGGGTTGGAACGTGTATCAGAAAGACAGATTAGACACCATAGGAGGTGGTGTCTCCATTGCAGTTGACAAAAATATTGTGTCTACTGAGGTCGAAGCATACCAACAATCCTTCTTTCCATGAGCAATACGAGACTGGAATAGAAGGGAGAACCGATAGAGGTACTCAGGGTACCCTCCGCCACACACCATCAGGTGGCTTGTGGAGTATGGATGTAGATGTAGATGCAGATGTAGATGTAGAGTGTGATTGCGAAGTTATCTGGACACGTTTAACAGGGCTAGGAGAAATAAAGTTAATTGTTGGGTGTTATTACCGGCCACCAGGTTCCACCATGACAGATCTAGAATCATTCGAATGGAGTCTACACTCTGTATCGCAGAAGTACCCGGATCATGCTATATTAGTCGGAGGTGACTTCAACCTACCTAGTATAGACTGGGATGCCTATGTATTCATTACAGGTGGTACAGACAAGCCATCATGTGAATTACTTTTGAACACATTATCCGAAAACTGTCTTGAGCAGCTAAACCAACAGCTGATGTATAATGGAAATATTTTAGATCTGGTAGCCACAAACAGACCAGACCTCATCGACAGTGTCAGTGTTCAGGGAGGGAATAGTGATCATGTTGTTGTCATTACGACTATGGTTACGAAAGTTAAAAAGTCAGTCAAGAAGGCTAGGTGAGTATTCTTACTAGAAAGAGCAGATAAGCAGTTGTTAGCATCCCACTTAGTAAATGAATTGACTTCATTTACTTCTGGTACGATGGACGTGGAAGAATTATGGGCAAATTTTAAACACATTGTAGATCATGCATTGGACAAGTATGTGCTGAAAAAGTGTGTTACAGATGGAAAAGACCCACCATGGGTTAACAGCGCAATTCGGAGAATGCTCAGGAAGCAAAGACAGTTGCACTCACGGTACAAGAAAGATCGGGAGAATGAGGACAGGCAAAAGTTAGTAGAGATTCACGCTGCTGTAAAAAGAGTGATGTGCGAAGCATACAACAACTATCACCATCATACCTTAACAAAAGAACTTGCTGAAAACCCAAGGAAATTCTGGTATTACGTAAAATTGGTAAGCTGGTCGAAGGCACCCATCCTGTCACTCACTGATCAGTCTGGCCTGACAACGTAATGCAGCAAAACGAAAGTTGAAATTTTAAATTTAGCATTTGAGAAATCTTTCATGCAGGGGATCGTACAAACATTCCACCGTTTGAGTCTCGTACAGATTCCAGTATGGAGGACATAGTGATAGACATCCCTGGGGTTGTGAAGCAGCTGAATGGGTTGGAAATAAATAAATCACCAGGTCCTGATGGGATTCCAATTCGGTTTTACAGAGAGTACTCTGCTGCATTGGCTCCTTACTTAGCTTGCATTTATCGCGAATCTCTTGCCCAATGTAAGGTCTCGAGCAACTGGAAAAAAGCGCAAGTGACGCCTGTATGTAAGAAGGGTAGAAGGACGGATCCTCAAAATTACAGACCAATATCCTTAACATTGGTTTCTCAAACATATTCTCAGTTCTAATATAATGAATTTCCTTCAGACAGAGAAGTTACTGTCCATGCATCAGCACGGCTTTAGAAAGCATCGCTCCTGCGAAATGCAACTCGCCCTTTTTTCACATGATATCTTTCGAGCCATGGATGAAGGGTATCAGATGGATGCCATATTCCTTGATTTCCGGAAAGCATTTGACTCGGTGCCCCACTGCAGACTCCTAACTAAGGTATGAGCCTATCCGATTGGTTCCCAAATATGTGAGTGGCTCAAAGACTTCTTAAGTAATAGAACCCAGTACATTGTCCTCGATGGTGAGTGTTCATCAGAGGTGAAGGTATCGTCTGGAGTGCCCCAGGGAAACGTGGTAGGTCCGGTGTTGTTTTCTATCTACATAAATGATGTTTTGGATAGGGTGGAGAGCAATGTGCGGCTGTTTGCTGATGATGCTGTCATGTATGGGAAGGTGTTGTCGTTGAGTGATTGTAGGAGGATACAAGATGACTTGGACAGGATTTGTGATTGGTGTAAGGAATGACAGCTAACTCTAAATATAGATAAATGTAAATTAATGCAGATGAATAGGAAAAAGAATCTCGTAATGTTTGAATACTCCATTAGTAGTGTAGTGCTGGACACAGTCACGTCAATTAAATATTTGGGCATAACACTGCAGAGCGATATGAAGTGCAACAAGCATGTAATGGCAGTTGTGGGTAAGGCGGATAGTCGTCTTTGGTTCATTGGTGAATTTTGGGAAGATGTGGTTCATCTGTAAAGGAGACTGCTTATAAAACACTAATATGACCTATTCTTGAGTACTGCTCGAGCATTTGGGATCCCTAACAGGTCAGATTGAAGGAGAACATAGAAGCAATTCAGAGACGGGCTGCTAGATTTGTTACTGGTAGGTTTGATCATCACGTGAGTGTTACGGAAATGCTTCAGGAACTCGGGTGGGAGTCTCTGGAGGAAAGGAGGCATTCTTTTCATGAATCGCTGCTGAGGAAATTTAGAAAACCAGCATTAGAGGCTGACTGCAGTACAATTTTACTGCCGCCAACTTCTATCTCACGGAAAGACCAGAAAGATAAGATAAGAGAGATTAGGGCTCATACAGAGGCATATAGGCAGTCATTTTTCCCTCGTTCTGTTTAGGAGTGGAACAGGGAGAGAAGATGCTAGTTGTGGTACAAGGTACCCTCCGCCATGCACCGTATCATGGATTGTGGAGTATGTGTGTAGATGTAGATGTAGATGTAGAAAGAAATTCCGGTTATTTTTGGGTACCCCCTCGTACAGGCAAGTTTTGCCAAGCAGGACAAGGAAAGGCAGGTGGGTTTCAATGATGATAACAGAACAGTGTAACAAAGCACTGTAACTATAAAAAATATGCTGAAGATGATATCCCTGCCCAAACCAGTCAGTTTAGAGTTGAGTTTTCAGTGGCAGGTAGAATAGCTACCAGGATGTGTTAATATTGTTCATATTTAGTGTTGGTACCATGCCTGGTAGGGCACATAATGGATGAAAACATCATCAGATGTCGACTGTTCACTGTGAAGGACATGAGATGTCACATCCTCAACTGAGATAATGTTCTTATCCGTTGATAGAATTTGAAAGGGGTGTCACTGCAGGTCTCCATTTGGCCAGGTTGAGTCATGCAAAATTCAGATTTGTTGGGCATTCACATGTGACAGTGGTCCAGGGACATTCAAATGTGACAGTGGTTCAATGTTAGACTGCATGGAAACCTGAAGACAGTGTACTCATTGTCAAGCTTCCTGTCAACCACACAATAGAGGGTCGCCATATTATGCACTGACAAAAAAAGTAACCTTTTCACATTTGTGCCTGCCATTGAAGAAAATGTAATGGACTCATTGTAACTTTCTGTGTCATCCTGCACCATTAATTGGAGATAAGCAGCAGCTGGACTGGAGAATTACTGTCCCTTGTGTAGGCTGCTGTTAACACCACAATGCAAATGGCTGCATTTGGAGTGATGCCATGATGGGGAAGCACGGACTGTAGATGAACAGCATCACAGTGTGTTCAACAATGAATTCCGTTTCTGCACTAACCCAGATGACCACCGTGAGCAACTGTAGCGGTTACTTGGGGAAAGGTCCCTTTCTTACAATAGTTTGGAGAGGCACAGCAGTCTTATTCCTGCATCATGGTGTGGGGAGTGATATGGTATGATTTCAGGTCAAGGCTGGTAGTGATTGAGGGAATCTTGATGGCACAACAGCATACAACAGACTTCCTTCATCCTCATATGTTACCTCTCATGTGACAATTTTGTTGTGCAGCTTTTCGACAGGACAATTGTTGTCCACACATAGCATGTGTCTATGAATTGTCTGTGTGATGTTGAGGGACTCCCATGGCCATAACGATCCTCAGATCTGTCCCCAATAGAGCATACATAGGACCAGCTCAGATGACAACTTTGTCCCAGCGCCAGTATCCGCGACATCGAGAATGAGTTCCAACAGTTGTGGGCCAGCTTGCCTCAGAAGAGAATACAGTGGCTTCATGATATCCTTCTCAAAGGAACCAGTGCATGCTACAGGATACAGGGAGTGCAAGATCGTACTGATAAAAAGGCTCATACTGCCAAGGTGTTTATTTTTTTATTTTATTTTTTTATTGATTCGATCTTGTAAGCATTGAAATAACATCACAAATCCTCCCAACCCATGAAGTTTCATTTCTTTTCCTCCTTCCCTTCTGTGTGCTTCACATCTTTCATTCAGAGTATAATAAAAACAGCAAATGGCAAATGTAAAATAAATCTGATTCCCGCAAGTAAGTATCGCTGGTAACTATTGTGACGATTATGTTTATTGTACAAGTCAGAAAACTAAACAGGAGGTCAGGCCAAGGTGGCAGCATTGTTGTTTTTACACCCAAGAAAGAGAGTGGAGGTATTAAGAGCATACACTTCAGTCTTGTATGTGGATTTCTGCCACACACCAAATGTCTGTCTGCCAATGATCTGTATATGATGACAATTAAACTTTATAGACACTGTTTTTTTTTTTTTTTTACAATACACCTTGCTCACTATGATTGTGACAATGTTATATGTCCAAATGAATCAATGTCACTTTCACTCTGATGCTTCATTTCTTCATAAAAATCTAATGCTTGCTTTTTCAATCTGTTTTTTTCTCATTCATAGATGATTACTTGGTTATTTTGGCCACAGACAGCTATTTCTCTCATAATTTTGTTGCTGGCCTTGACTTTCAGCTCTATGAAAGAATACTGTGAAGTTTACTCACATTGGTGTTCCTCTGTTGTTCGTAAAATCACAGAAATTGCTGCCTAATAACACTTTTATCCATACTGTCAATGAGATATTTTTTCTTCTTCTGTGACTTAGATAGTTGAATCCCACCTCACTTGGCATCTTATCCTTCCTTCCAAAATTTTCACACTATCAATTTAATCAGCTTTTAACATTTTTCTAACATGTTTGAATTTTCCATTGGCACTGCCACTTGTTTCTCCTTCTCATTGTCAAAATTTTAATGATATTGACAGCAAGCTATTGCTTGTGCATGTGAAATTATTTTTTTGCAATCACTTTCCATCATTCACTGTAAAATAACAACACACTAATCACATAACCAAGTTAGTTATCACTATGACAAAGTGCATGGTTTGCTTTGTTGAGTAATACTTATGCATCAGAGATACACTTTCTTACAGATATTTTAGCATTTAAAGGTATGAAACACAATTTTCAAATCTCATTCACCAAAGAAGACAAAGTAAATATTCCAGAATTTGAACAGCTGCCAACATGAGTAACTGAGAAGTGAATATCCTTGGTGCAGCAATGCAGATTAAATCACTTAAAAAGGAAAGGACACCAGTCCAGATTGTATAACAGGCAGGTTCCTTTCAAAATATGCTGATACAATCGCTCTATACTTAGAAATCACCTACAACTCCTCACTTGGCAAAGGATCCGTACATAAAGACAGGAAAGTTGCAGAAGTCACACCAATACTCAAGAAGGGAAATAGAAGTAATGTGCTGAATTACAGAGCCATACCACTAATGTTGATTTGCTGTAGGATTTTGGAACATATACTGTGTACAAACATTATGAAATACCTCAAAGAAAACGATTTATTGACTAATAGCATGGATTCAGAAAATACCTTTCTTGCAAAACACAACTAGCTCTTTATTCTCATGAAGTAATGAGTGCTATATACAGGGCTTTTCAAATTGATTTCATATTTTTAGTTTTCCAGATGGCTTCTGAGGTCATTCCTCACAAATTGCATGCCTATGGAGATTATCTCAGTTGTGCAACTGGATTCATGACTTCCTGTCAGCAAGGTCACAGTTCATAGACACTAATGGAAAGTCATCAAGTAAAACAGAAGTAATATCTGGTGTTCCCCAAGGAAATGTTATAGGCTCTCCACTGTATGTGATCTACATAAACAACATTTAATTGTTTGTAGATTGTGCTGTCATTTGCAGTCTTGTAAAGTCATTAGTTGATGAAAACCAATTGCAAATGATTTACAGAGATACCTGTATGGCTTGAAAAGTGGTAATTGATTCCAAATAATGAAAAGCATGAAGTCATCCACAGGAGTACTAAAATAAATCCATTCAATTTAGGTTACATGACAAATCACAAAAAATCTAAAGGCTGTAAGTTGAACTAAATACTTAGGGGTTACAATTATGAATAACTTCAATAGAAACTATCACATAGATAATGTTCAGTGGAAAGCAGACCAAACACTATGATATATCACTTGAACACTTAGAAAATGTAACTAGTCTACTAAAAAAATAAATAAACAAAAAAAACTCCTTACACCACACTTGTCCACACTCTTCTGGAGTATTGCTGTGTGGTGTGTGATCTGCATCAGATGAGACTGATGGAGGACATCAGAAAAGTTCAAAGAAGGGCAGCTCATTTTGTATTATTGCAAAATAGGGGAGAGAGTGCCCCATGGACATGATATGTGAATTGGGGTGGCAATCATTAAAACAAAGGCATTTTTCTTTGTGACAGGATCTTCTTGTGAAATTTCAATCACCAACTTTCTCCTCTGGCTGTGAAAATATTCTTTTGGCATCCTCCTACATAGGGAAAAATGATCATTATGATAAAATAAGAGAAATCAGAGCTCACACAGATATATTTAAGTGCTTATTTTTCCCGTGTTCTGTTCTAGAGTTGGATGGTAGAGAAATTGATTGAAGGTGATCCGACAAATTCTCTACCAGACACTTAATTGTGAATTACAGAGTAATCTTGCAGATGTAGATTATATTTCTTTACAACATGCGACATCTATTACTAACTCCCAAACAGAAACAAATGTAAAATGACTGCCAGACACATAAAATTCTATTGGTTTGTGAGCTTCCAGTCATGTCTAATGAGCCCTTTCCTGATGGGACATTAAATGCTAACCTTCCATTTTATAAACTTCCAGAATTTAAGAGAGATTGGTGGATAAAAATAAGGGCAAGCAAAAATAGAAGAAATAGCATTTAAAATGAAAAAAAATAAGGCCTACAAAGATACAGAACTAGATAGATAGATAGATAGATAGAGAGAGAGAGAGAGAGAGAGAGAGAGAGAGAGAGAGAGAGAGAGAGAGAGAGAGAGAGAAAATGATAAATATAAATGGTGTGTAAGAGCTAAGCAACATTTTCAGTCTTAGTTTTGCATGCCAGCCACTCAACATCCCCACTTATAGGTAATTGTTACCTCTATTCCTTCCATAACTCATAAAGGTGAAAACTTAATAGCTATAAATTAAAGGTGATAGATGCAGTGTTAACAGTTCTTATAGGGATGGGAGGCTTTTTATTATTATCGTAATGTTCATCAATTAATGCAGGAAATCATTCCACAGGGAACTTGCAGCCTGCAACAGAAGGATGACTGGGATGATAAGTGCTGTATTTCTTGAGTGTTTTGAAGAAGGCGATGGAACACCACAAGGAGCAAGAAGTTTGAGTGAGATGATAAATTGTGGGACTATCCAAACTGGTGCAAGGGTTGACGGTTTTGTGAAGGGAGAGTACTAATACGTATGAAGTCTCACTGGAATATTGTAACATAAGAGAAGGTGGCTACCACAGGCAACTTTACAGTAAGACTAAATAAGTTGATATACCTTTTCACTCGGGCAGATACTCCACCTTCAGATTTCAGCTCTTCAAGAGCTCTGTGTAATGCAAGAAGACAATGTGTGGGTGGTGTAAAGCGAAATTGCCCACATGTATCCAAGCCATCCAGCTGTGAGCACAAGTCTAAGCTCAAGCTGCGACAATTTCCTGAAAAACAAAGTGTTTGGATCACGTTACGCACACTTACATCACATTAGTTACCTGTCATATAAGGGATAATCAATAATAGTAAAAATTCATCTCTTCATTCACTATTGTGGTGTTCCAGGAAAATACGAGGAATGGAAACAACTTCCACTAAACTGTCTTGTACCACATGATAGATCCATTTAGTTCATGGAACAAACTGTAATAAATAATCTCTTCTGAAGAAACTGAAAACCTTTCCAAAAATCAGAATCTAAAAAAACTGCGGCACTGTCATAACTGACTTGTGTGAACAAATGTAGTTAGTGTTGGGAGTTTTGGATGCATTTATTTTTAATGAAAATAAGATTTTCCTTAATGTAGCAACATTAGTGCATGTTGAATTGCATGTCTATTTCTATCCACTGCAAATAAAAAGAGAGCACATATGTGTTCATGAATAAATACTATTTAAGCTAAATCAGTTGATGCAGAGGGAATTAGATAAGGAAATTGGACACTTCAAGTAGAAGATAAGTTTTGCTATTTGGACTGAAATAGAGAGAACATAAGGTGTAGACTGGCTATGGCAAGAAAAGTGTTTCTGAAGAAGAGAAAATTTTGCTAACATCAAACATAGATTTAAGTGTTAGGAAATGTTTTCTGAGTGTATTTTTCTGGAGTGTAGCAATACATGGAAGCGAAATGTGGATGATAAGCAGTTTAGAGGGGAGATAATAGAAGCTTTGGTGCCACAGAAGAATGCTGAACATTAGATAGACAGATTATGTTAGTAATTAGGAGGTAGTGATTAGAGCTGATGAGAAAAGAAATTTATGGCACAACCTGGCTAGAAGAAAGAATCAATTGATACAACACATTATGAGATATCAAGGGATCGTGAATTTGGTATTGGAGGGAAATGTTTGGTGGGGGGAGGAGGAGGGGGTGGGAATCATAGAGAGAAATCAAGAGATGAATACAGTAAGCAAATTCAGAATTATGTAAGTTGCTGTAGTTATTTGGAAACAAAGAAGCTTGCACAGGATAGAGCATCAGAGAGAGCTGCATCAAAACGGTCTGTGAACTGAAGACCACAACATAAAAGCTGACTACAATTAATAAATCAGTTTATAATATCTGTTGGCTTGTTCTTATTTACTCCTGGACTTATTCTTTATCCTTAAAAACTTTCTTGGCTGAGACACACAGTCACTGAAATGACTGCACAGTGAATAATATGTTAAGTACATAATGAAGATATAAGCTTTGACTGTAACCTTTGCACTGCTGAAATACAGCTCTTCTTGCAATGATGATGGCACAGCCAGGCACAGACTGCAGGCACTTATTAGCAGATGTAACCAGAACATCAGGCGATGCAGGATTATCCAGTGCAAATGAGACACCACCTATGCTACTCATACCATCCAAGATGAAGAGAGGCCTCTTTTGTAGCTGCATTAATACTTTTCCCAACTCTGCTGCTGGGTTTATTACACCAGAACTTGTCTCCAGGTGGACAGCTGACACTGCAGAGTAAACATGCTGGCTTTCAGAGATAAATTTTTCCACCTGTGAGCAGAGAAGTTTTCTTACCTGAGTTGCATTACATTATGATTACTATTTAGAACAGGCTTTCTGAAAACTTACAATTTATAAATTTTTAAGAGTTGTGTTCCACTCCATCATGGCTTACTTTTCAGTTCAATGTAGTATAAACATTTCATTTGTATTTTGTATTGCTTTGCAAACATCATATGCAAATGAGAGATAATTTTGTGTTTCAATAGCATTCAAACCAAGCTCCTGGTGCACTTTCATGACTCAGTATTTGTATGTTTTGCTCTTCCATGGTCCACACTTGGAGTACAGGAGCTGAGACACTATAGGTCTTCCAGGTTTTCATTATGTCAGACCATGGCCTGGGAGAGATGAAATACGTGTTTGCAATCTAGAGAACTATAAAAGATTCATTCATTTCTATAGTATTAAATATAAGAGAGGGGTAATTGCAGTGTATGTAAGCAATGGTATGAAGTTGCAGGGTCTGTAGTAATAACCTAGTTCACAAATAAAATGTTTATTTTTTTTTCTTTTTTAGAAAGATCTAGAAGTGCTTTCAGGTCAGACAATAGATAATTTCTTGAACATTAGTTATAATGGGGGATATGAATATTGATACATTAAAGGATATTGTCATACAGAAGTTTCTGTGATCTGATAAATATCTACAATCTCAAGTTAAGGATTGATCGGTGAGAGGATACAGAACAAAAAAGGTCTAACAAACTTATGTCCGTAAATTACGGTTTCCATGCTAGAGACCATTTTTTTCAACCATAAATTGTTACAGAGAGACTGTGGTCTAATACACACTGTACCATGTACCCACAGTTCCAATATGTGTTGAAAAATGTGCCTCAACACATGTGTACATGCTGTAGCACGTTCTGTCTCCCTTGTTCACATTGGCCAGGCTGCATCTGAACAGTGTCAAAGGCAGCATGAATATGCTGCTCCAGTGTCTCCAGCTCTGGCATATGCTCTGCATACATGATACTTCTAAAATAGCCCCATAACCAGAAATTGCATGGGTTGAGATCCGGTGAATGAGCAGGCCATGCAGCTGGACTCTTTTGTCTACCGAGCGAGGTGGCGCAGTGGCTAGCACACTGGATTCGCTTTTGGGAGGATGACGGTTCAATCCTGCACCCAGCCATCCTGATTTAGGTTTTCCGTAATTTCCCTAAATTGCTCCAGGCCAATGCCAGGATGTTTCCTTTGAAAGGGCATGGCTGACTTCCTTCCTGGTCCTTCCCTAATCCAATGAGACTGATGACCTCCCCTAAAAAACCTAACCCAACCCCCTTGTCTGATTCACCAGCCAAGGAAGATACAACTGTGATGCGTCCAGACATTAAGGGTGAAGTGGGCTAGAGCACCATCATTACCAGCCCTATAACCCTTCAAATCATCAATAGCACTTCTTCCAGCAGAGGAGGCAAAGTCACCTGCAATAAATGCCAGTAGTTCTGGCCTCTTAGGTGACGGGAAGGAAGACTGGTCCCAAAATACGATTGCTAATTATCCCAGCCAACACATTTTGGCTGCACTGTTGATGATGATTCACTGTCACCATACCTTGGGAGTTCTGCATACTATCGCAAAGATGGCTGTTATGAAAGTTGAAGATACCACTCCATGTAAAGGTGGCCTCATCTGTGAATAGGATGGATGACACAAATCCCAGAATAGTGGGTGTTGGTGGAGAAACCAGTGACAAAACTGTGGAAAGTCTGTCGCTAGTAAGCCCTGCACACACTGTAAGTCATAACGGTAGTACCAGTTGTCATGGAGTATGTTCCTCACGGTTGTCCGGCTTGTACTAGTGGGCCAACTGCCAGCTACTGACTTGGTGGTACCCTTCCACAGCGTTAATCACATTTTCCTCCGAGTCTGGTGTTCAAACACTTTGTGTACATCATTCATGATTTCCTGCTTTCTGAAATGACACTGTTTCAGACAAAAGGCAAAACACTCTTGCAAACATTGAATGCTGTGGTTCTTATCGATTGGGATAGGTCTCCTGATACAACCTTGCTGCCCTCAACCCATTGCCATTTGCCTTTCCATGACTGAACACCATGTTGGCAAGCTCTCAATTTGAACATGGAATCATTGTATATAATGCTGTATCACACCTATTACAAGGTGAGTCAGCGAGAGAAGTGAATCTGACACAACATTTCCAATTACTATGGCAGGAGAGGGTGCAAGGGCATGACATGTGAGGAACAGTACCACACTCTAGGTGGAAACCATGCATACTGTAACTGTGGCTGCATGCATATTAGACTACAGTCTGTGTAATAAAAAAAAAGAATGTATAAAGCCCAACAAGATGTACTCACATTCGGGAGGCCGATGGTTCAATCCCGTCTCCGGCCATCCTGATTTAGGTTTTCCGTGATTTCCCTAAATTGTTTCAGGCAAATGGCGGGATTGTTCCTTTGAAAGGGCATGGCCGATTTTCTTCCCAATCCTTCCCTAACCCGAGCTTCTGCTCCGTCTCTAATGACCTCGTTGTTGACAGGACGTTAAACACTAAGCACCACCACCAACAACAAGATGTTGAGATCTCAAAACCATTGATAAACCATGCAATTACAAATATTCCTCAGGTGAGGCAAACAGTTCAAGTAATAAATGCTACAATCTCAGATCATTATGGACAAGTAGTTGAAATAACAGTAACTAGTGTTTGATGTGGAGTAATACTGTGAGAATTTAGTCAGCTGAAGTCAGAAAATTTAAAAATAAAAAATTACATAGGAGAGATGGTAACCTCAGGTAGGAATATCAGCAATGTACAAAAAGACAGATTGCTACTTACCGTAAAAAGACATGTTCAGTTACAGACAGGCACAATTACAAGAAACTTCACATAAATATTTCGCCCACAGTCTTCATCAGCAAAAGAGAAACACACCATTCACGCATACAAGCAGCACACATCATGTACACATGACAGCCAACACCAGCATCTCGGGCCGAGACATTGGAGTACATGATGTGTGCTGCTTGTTTGTAACAATGGTGCGTGTATCTCTTTTGCTGACGAAGTCTGTGGCCAAAAGCTTTATGTAAGTGTCTTTTAATTATACCTGTCTGCAATTGTCTTCTTTATGGTAAGCAGAAATCTGTCTTTTCCTATATTGTTTGATAGGAGGGATGGGAGTAACGAGTGATAAAAAAATCAGTATAAATTTGAAAACTTAATCCACCACAGAATAATGTAGATAGAGAGGTACAAATTGACACACATGCTTGGAATGACATGGGGTTTTATTAGAAGTAGAAAAAAAGAAAACAAAGTATTGCTAGACGCGTGAAATGTCTCTTGTGCACGTCTTTTGTAATGATTGTGTGCTCAGCTGCCACTTTCGTCATACTTGGCCTCCCAGGTCTACAGGCCTCAGTCTGTGCGATTATTGGCTTTGGGGTTACCTGGAGTTGCAAGTGTATCGTGATCAACCGACATCTCTAGGGATGCCTCACCATAACTCTGGACATGCTTTACAGTGCTGTTCACAACATTATTCCTTGACTGCAGCTATTGCTGAGGAATGATGGTGGACATATTGAGCATTTCCTGTAAAGAACATCATCTTTGCTTTGTCTTACTTTGTTATGCTAATTATTGCTATTCTGATCAGATGAAGCGCCATCTGTCGGACATTTTTTGAACTTTTGTATTTTTTTGGTTCTAGCAAAACCCCAAGTCATTCCAAGCATGTGTGTCAATTTGTACCTCTCTATCTACATTATTCCGTGATTTATTCAGTTTTCAAATTTATACTGACTTTTTGATCTGCCGGTACTTTTGCTCAACATAGTTATTACATATATATTGCTTGCCCCCTATTATCTAGAAATCCAAATAAGGGAAATACTGAGAGATGGATCACCACAGACATTGTAAATTCAAGGGATGATCCTAAAAAGGGACATGAAAGTTGTCTCGTAAACAAAACTATTCCTAGCACTGGCATTTACAAGAACAAGGGATTACATTAGATTAGATTATATCAGATTAGATTCAGTTTTCATTCCATAGACCAAAGAAAGAGATGATTCTCATGGATGTGGAAGAAGCCAGAAAGAATAACATAAAAAACATAAAACATCTGAATGCAATACTCACTTCCCTGATCATTTATCAAGAAATTGTCAAAATATATGACGACATTACAGTAAACTGGAACCATTAATATTTACAGAATTAATACATTGCCAAAATGAAACATAGTTATGCAATTTTAATAAATTTATCATACACAAAACACCTAGTTTTGACTGTTGTGACCAAGTGCAGTCAAAACTGAAATATACTAGATATTTTTACATGAGGTGGTCTAACAGCTCTGTTAAGATGTTCAAACAATGGAAATCCAGGATGGAATATAGCAATATTATGAGAAGCAAAGTTGCTACTCACCATATAGTGGAAATGCTAAGTTGCAGACAGGCACAACAAAAAAATTTTCACACTTAAAGATTTCGGCCAATGGCCTTTGTCAACAACAGACACACAAGTGTACACACACACTCACACAAATACAACTCACACACATGACTGCAGTCTCAGGCAACTGAAACCACACTGCGAGCAGCAGCACCAGTGCAATCAGACTCAACCAAAGACCAAAATTGAATCTTGCCTAACTCATTTCAAACTTCCATCCAACTGTTATCCTCCCCAAATGCTCCCAAACCACCCCCTGTTAACTTTCCAGAGTTCCTTAACCACAAACCTTGCCTCACCATCATTCCCCAAATCCCTCAACATGCAGACTAACCTTACATCTGCAGAAAGAACTGCAGTCCAACATCTAAAATCTGATCCTGACATTGTAATCCTACCTGCGGACAAAGGCTCCACACTGTTGTTCTGAACTGTAAGGATTACCTGATGGAAGGATTCCACCAGCTGTCAAATACTTCACCTACAAACCTTGCCACAGTGACCCCATTCCAGGAATCCAGCAGGATCTCCAGTCACTACTCAAATCCTTAGGCCCATCCCAGAACATCCCCTTGGACTCCATATGTCTACTCACCCCTGTCACTCTCTGCACTCCTACCTTCTACATGCTTCCTTAAGTCCATTAACCTAACCACCCAGGATGCTCCATTGCTCCATTGTTCCATTGTGGCTGGTTACTGTCCCCCACTGAGAGAATCTCTGCTCTCGTAGACCAGCACCTTCAACCTATTACCCAGAACCTACCCTCCTATACAAAAAATACCAACCATTTCCTCCACCGACTCTCCACAGTTCCTGTCCCTTCAGCAAACGATGCCCTGCTCATCACAATTGCCTTACCACTATTGGACATCACCTTCCCCAATGCCCTATGGATTCCAAAGCAACAACCTTCTTCCTAGTCATCATGACCAACTGTATCCTCACCCACAATTACTTCCCCTTTGAAGGTATTACCTGTAAACAAATCTGGGGTACAGCTATGGGCACACGCATGGCACCACCCTCTTCAAGGGCCATCTAGAGGAATCCTTCCTAAACACCCAGAATCCTAAACCTCTCACCTGGTTCAGATTCACTGATGTCATCTTTGTTATCTGGACTGAAGGTGAAGATACCCTACCCACATTCCTCCAGAACCTCAACAACTTCTCCCCCATTTGGTTCATTTGGTCCTACTCAACCCAACAAGCCACCTTCCTAGATGTTGACCTCCACCTCATAGATGGCTACATCAGCACCTCTGCCCATATCAAACCTACTAACCACCAGCAGTACCTCCACTTTGACAACTGCCACCCATTCCATACCAAGAAGTCCCTTCAATACTGCCTAGCCACCCATGGTTGTCGCATCTCTAGTGACAATCAGTCCCTCTTGAAATATACAGAGGGTCTCAGTGAAGCCTTCACTGACTGTAATTATCCTCCCAACCTTGTACAAAAATAAATCTCCCGTGCCTTATCTTTCCAGTCTCCCACCGTCTCCCAAAGACCCACCATCCAGCCACAGAGGAGCATTCCCCTCGTAACTAAGTCCTACCCAGGACTGGAGCAACTGAATTACATTCTCCTCCAGGTTTTCCATTACCTCTCGTCATGCCCTGAAATGAGAAATGTCATACCCACTATCATTCCCACCCCTCCCAAAGTTTTATTCCACTGTCCACCAAACCTACAAAATATACTCATCCATCCTCACACAAACCCTGTTTCCAATCCCTTACCTCAAGTCTCACAGTCCGCCCACAGAGGAGCAGCCCCTTCGTAACTCAATACTATCCAGGACTGGAGCAACTGAATTACATTCTCCGCCAGGGTTTTGTATACCTCTTGTTGTGCCCTGAAATGAGAAATGTCCTGCCCACTATCCTTCCCACCCCTCCTATAGTTGTGTTCTACCGTCCACCGAACCTTCACAATATACTTGTCCATCCTTATACAACCCCTGCTCCCAATCCTGTACTTCATGACACATACCCCTGTAATAGGCCTACATGCAATACCTGTCCTATACATCCTCCCACCACCACCTACTCCAGTCCAGTCACTAAACTCACCTATACCATCAAAGGCAGGGCAACTTGTGAAACCAGTCATGTGGTCTATAAGCTAAGCTGCAACCACTGTGCTGAATTCTATGTAGGCATGACAACCAACAGTCTGTCTGTCCACATGAATGGCCAATGACAAACTGTGGCCAAGAAACAAGTGACCACTCTTTTAGTGCGCACGCTGCCAAACATGACATCCCTCATTTCAATGACTACCGCTACCCCCTCCCTCCCATCCCTCCCACCTTCTCTCCTGCACTCCATCTAAACTGCAGCACTTCACTGTCTGCCAACCCCACCATACTATCACTCCCCTGCCCTGCCGAAGCCTCCTCCTTTCCCCCACACAGTCACCACTCCCATCATCCACTGCTGATGCTGCACGCAGTGTGGTTTCAGTTGCCTGAGACTGCAGTCATGTGTGTGAGTTGTGTTTGAGTGAACATGTGTGTGTGTGTGTGTGTGTGTGTGTGTGTGTGTGCGAGCGTGCGCGTGTGCATGCGCATGCATGCACGCACATGTGTGTATCAGTTGCTGACAAAGGCCATTGGCCGAAAGCTTAAAGTGTGAAAATCTTTTTGTTGTGCCTATCTGCAACTCAGCATTTGTGCTGTATGGTGAGTAGCAACTTTCCTTCTCATAATATTCTTAAAATGTTCATTTGTTGAGTAGAAGGAGTTGCCTAACAAAAAGTCACTTAGACTCTGTTTAAATTGTGCTTTATCTGTAATCACGTTTTAATGGTTGCTGGCAATTTATTGAAAATCTATGTTCCTGAATACTGGACCCCTTTTTTAGCCAAGGTAAGATCTTTATTTAGATTTTTATTATTCCTAGTATTGATAGTGCATATTGAGCTATCGGTTGGAAACAGAGACATATTAACTGCAACAAAAATCATTAAGGAATAAATATATTGAGAAGCAGTAGTTAGAATACTCAGTTCCTTGAAGAGCTCTACATGATGTTCTTGAATTTACACCACAAATGAGTATTATTATATGCTTTTGCACTTTATAAAAACTTTTGTTCGGTTTGACAAGTTACCCCAGAATATGATCCCATATGACACGCTAGAATGAAAATAGGCAAAGTACACAAGTTTTTTATATTTATATCTCGTACATCTGATATCATTCATCCTGCAAATACAGACTTGTTGAGGCACTTCAGCAACTCTGTGGTATGCCCTTCCCAACTGAATTTATTATTGAGTTGTACTCACAGAAATTTAACACTGTCAACCTCTTTGATTTGCATGTCTTCATATGTTATACCAATGATGGAAGGAAATCTCTTACAAAATCTCAGCTACATATAGTGGATCTTTTCAAAGTTTAATGACAGTGAATTAGCTTTAAACCATTTATTAACATGACAATTTGATTAGTAGTCTGTACCTGACTTGCCATTTGTTTCAATGTTAGTATCACATGTAACAGGTGAGAGGTCATTAATGAACACAAGAAAAAGCAACTGACACAAGATGAAATCTTAAGGGAAACCCCATGTAATTAATTCCTAGTTAGATGAAGACTGACTGCTTACTACACAGTATTTCGCAATGACACCCTTTGCTTTCTGTTATATAAACTCAAACCATTTCACAGCACTGTCAGTGACACCATAATGTTCCAATTTACTTAAAAGAATGCTGTGGTGCACACATTCAAAGGCTTTGACAGGTCACAGAAAATGCCAGTAGCTCCTAATTTATTATCTAGTGAATTAACTACATTCTCAAAGTAAGTGTAAACATGTTTCTCTATATCAGAAACCTTAAGAAATACAAACTGTGACTTGGGCAATACATTATTTGCAATCAGATGGTTAAGGAGATGCTTGAACACAACCTTTCCAAATAGCTGGCACAAGTGAAATTGGTCAATAGTTTGTGGTACCTCCCTAACTGCCTTCTTGTAAAGAAGCTTAACTTCAGCACATTTTAGCCAGTCTGTAAATGTTCCACTGATAAGAGACTGATTACACAAATACACTCCTGGAAATTGAAATAAGAACACTGTGAATTCATTGTCCCAGGAAGGGGAAACTTTATTGACACATTCCTGGGGTCAGATACATCACATGATGACACTGACAGAACCACAGGCACATAGACACAGGCAACAGAGCATGCACAATGTCGGCACTATTACAGTGCATATCCACCTTTCGCAGCAATTCAGGCTGCTATTCTCCCATGGAGACGATCGTAGAGATGCTGGATGTAGTCCTGTGGAACGGCTTGCCATGCCATTTCCACCTGGTGCCTCAGTTGGACCAGCGTTCGTGCTGGACGTGCAGACCGCGTGAGACGACGCTTCATCCAGTCCCAAACATGCTCAATGGGGGACACATCCGGAGATCTTGCTGGCCAGGGTAGTTGACTTACACCTTCTAGAGCACGTTGGGTGGCACGGGATACATGCGGACGTGCATTGTCCTGTTGGAACAGCAAGTTCCCTTGCCGGTCTAGGAATGGTAGAACAATGGGTTCGATGACGGTTTGGATGTACCGTGCACTATTCAGTGTCCCCTCGACGATCACCAGAGGTGTACGGCCAGTGTAGGAGATCGCTCCCCACACCATGATGCCGGGTGTTGGCCCTGTGTGCCTCGGTCGTATGCAGTCCTGATTGTGGCGCTCACCTGCACGGCGCCAAACACGCATACGACCATCATTGGCACCAAGGCAGAAGCGACTCTCATCGCTGAAGACGACACGTCTCCATTTGTCCCTCCATTCACGCCTATCGCAACACCACTGGAGGCGGGCTGCACGATGTTGGGGCGTGAGCGGAAGACGGCCTAACAGTGTGCGGGACCGTAGCCCAGCTTCATGGAGACGATTGCGAATGGTCCTCGCCGATACCCCAGGAGCAACAGTGTCCCTAATTTGCTGGGAAGTGGCGGTGCGGTCCCCTACGGCACCGCGTAGCATCCAATGGTCTTGGCGTGCATCCATGCGTCGCTGCGGTCCGGTCCCAGGTCGACGGGCACGTGCACCTTCCGCCGACCACTGTCGACAACATTAATGTACAGTGGAGACCTCACGCCCCACGTGTTGAGCAATTCGGCGGTACGTCCACCTGGCCTCCCGCATGCCCACTATACGCCCTCGCTCAAAGTCCGTCAACTGCACATACGGTTCACGTCCACGCTGTCGCGGCATGCTACCAGTGTTAAAGACTGCGATGGAGCTCCGTATGCCACGGCAAACTGGCTGACACTGACGGCGGCGGTGCACAAATGCTGCGCAGCTAGCGCCATTCGACGGCCAACACCACGGTTCCTGGTGTGTCCGCTGTGCCGTGCGTGTGATCATTGCTTGTACAGCCCTCTCGCAGTGTCCGGAGCAAGTATGGTGGGTCTGACACACCGGTGTCAATGTGTTCTTTTTTCCATTTCCAGGAGTGTAACTTAAGATGGAACTCAACTCACATGAGCACTATTTGATTAACTTCATTGACTTGTTATAACCACTAGAATACTGTGATTTTAAGGATTTTATGATGGATGCTACTTCATTGGGAGATTTGAATGTCATTTCCATTTCACTGAAGTTATTTGTAAAGACTGGTCTCAGATACTCCATTGCATTGTTTATTGAACCTGATAATCTTAAGCTGTCAGTAACAGAAACAAAGTACTCATTGAAGAGGTTTGTAACTCTATGTTCACTTGTTTTTAGTGTGTTATTTGTTTTAGAGCTATCTGTTCCTCTACCTATCTCAGTTTTTATTTTATTGCCTGGTGTAATTATCTTTTTCTCATAATAAAGCTGCTTATATTTCTGGATTAATTGCTTCCGAATTTTGCAGTATTCTTTGTAATGTATTACAATGATAACATCAGAGCTGTTCCTAGATATTAGGTACAGTCTCCTTTCTGTCCCACATGAGATCTTAATTCCTTGTGTAATCCATGGTTTATTTTTAGGCTTCCATTTTTTGAGTTACCTTTAGAGGGTAACAACATTTAAAAGTGGAAATAACTTTATTAATGAATGCTTTGTACTTTCCATTCAAGTCAGAAGTATTGTAAACATATTTCCAGTTCATGTCTTTGAGCAGTCCCCTATAATTCTGAATTTTTCACTTATTTATTACGCTCCTGTGCTCAGATTTAATAAATTTTGTATCCTGACAAGTTTCAACCTTTAACATAAGATGCTGCAGGTTATGAGCAGATAGCTCATTTACTGTTGGTTTTGTGATATGACTTTTTCCCTAGATTTGTCTACAAAGATATTATCAACAACAGTCTCAGAGTATTTATATACAAGTTCATAGTAGGAATTAAATTGAATGATAGTATTACTGATTGCAACAATTCTTCACTGACAGAGCTTTGCAATAAATCCACATTAAAATCACCAGCAACCATTATTTCATTGTTTTTTACTGTGAGCTGGGACAATAGAGTTCCCAGATGTTTTTGAAGAGGTTAATGTTTCCTGAGTGTGCCCTGTATATACTTACTATTATTAAGGACTTATTATGAAATACTATTTCTGTTACACTAGCTTCTAAGTGCTGCTCTGAGCAAAATTTATTGAAATCACTATTCTTGAAATTAAAATGGTTTGTGGCGAATGTGGCAACTCCTCCTTTCATCATATTCTCTCTACAGAAGTAAGAAGCTAACTTGAATCCGGTAACATTTAACATATTTTAACCAGTAGTCACATGATATGAAAAAGAGAGCCTGTACTAGAATAATAAGAGGAACTAAATCCATTTTTTACCAAAATGAAATTTCAGCTTCCAAAACATTTCTAAGACTGTGTGGTCCCACATACACTGAGCTGACAAAAGGCATCATGGGATTGTGTTATGCATGTATATGGATGGCGGCAGTCTCATGTACACAAGCTATAAAAGATCAGTGTGTTGGCAGAGCTGTCATTTGTACTCGAGTGATTTGTTTGAAAAGGTTGACATTCCATTTTGGAAATCAGTATTCCATGATCCATCGTGTCAAGAGTGGGCTCAGAATATGAAATTTCAGGTATTACATATCACCACAGGCAACACAGTGGGCGACAGCCTTTACTTAATGCCTGAGAGCAGCATCATATGTGTAGTGACAGTGCTAAAATACAAGCAACACTGCATGAAGTTACTGCAGAAATCAATATAGGATGTGCGATGAATGTACGAGGTGTGTTGTTTAAGTAAGTACCATTTTGAAATTAAAAAAAGACGGCTAAGATATCTCAATAATTTTATTTTTACATGAAAGCCTGTACCTTAATCTTCTTTTCTACAAAATTTCCATCAATATTTAAGCACTAGTCATAACATTGTACCAGTTTTTGAATACCATCCTCATAGAACTCTGCTGCCTGACATGTTAACCATTGCATCACCACTGTTTTGACTTCGTCATCGTCTTGAAGACGCTGACTGCCCAGGTGTTTCTTCAAGTGCAAGAACAGATGGTAGTCACTGGGCCCAAGATCGGGGCTGTACAGAGGATGACCTAGAGTTTCCCATCGAAAAGATGTGATGAAATCTTTGGTCTGATTCGCCACATACGGACAGGCATTGTCTTGCAGCAAAACGATGCCCTTGCTCAATTTACATGGACTGTTGCTTTGATTCTGGTGTAATTTGGGCCACACATGTTACATTGCTTGTAATAATTTGGATTAAGAAATCATCACCGTCGTTGTGGTACCGCTCAAGGAAAGTCAATGCACTGTCTAAACATTTGGTTTTGTGCACATCCATCAACATTTTTGGTACCCAATGTGCACACAATTTTTGGTAATTCAAGTGCTTTGTCACAGTGCCATACAAAACACTATGAGAAACATTAGTAAAGTCATCCCACAAGGAGGGAATCGTAAAGCGTCTGTTTTCTCTCACCTTATTGTCCACTTCCTGCACCAAACTTTCATTAACGATCAAAGGACGCCCACTCCGTTGTTCATCAAGCACATTTGTGCGGCCATCTTTAAATGCTTTCACAAATTTTCTTACCATTCTATCACTCATAATGTTTACTCCATAAACTGCACACATCTCACGATGAATATCGATCACTTTTAGGCCTTTAGCACTGAGAAATCTTATAACAACCCGTAGTTCACAGTCGGAAGGACTCAAGATTTTTGGAGGCATCTTAACCACTCAGTACACAACGTAAGCAAGAAAGAATCAGACTGTAATGGTGTCAGTGCATAGAATAAGGTACAGGCTTTCATGTAAAAATAAAATTCTTGAGATATCTTAGCACATCTTTTTTTTTATTTCAAAATGCTACTTACTTAAAAAAACATGGCTTGTATTTATTAAGATAGTGTTATGAAATAAGTTTTTAATGGGTTATGGCAGCAGACAGCTGATGGGAGTGCCATTGCTAACAACAGGACATCAGCTGCAGCACTTCTCCTGGGCTTGTGATCGTATCAGTTGGACCTTTGATGACTGGAAAACTGTGGTCTGGTCAGATGAGTGCCTGTTTCAGTTGGTAAGAGCTAATGGTAGGGTTTTAGTGTCGAACAGACTCCATGAAGCCATGGACCCAAGTTGCAAACAAGGTAAAGTGCAAGCTGGTGGTGGTTCCGTAACGGTGTGGGCTGTGTTTACATGGAATGGACTGGGTCCTCTGGTTCTACTGAATTGATCATTGATTGGAAATGTTTATGTTTGGCTACTTGTAGACCATCTGCAGACTTTCATGGACATCATGTTCCCAAACAATGGAATTTTTATGCCATGTCACCAGGCCACAATAGTTTGCATTGGGTGCAAAGAACATTGTGGACAATTTGAGTGAATGATTTGGCCATTAATCTTGCCTAACTGAACATTTCTGGGACATAACTGAGAGGTCAGTTCATGCACAAAATCCTGCATGGGTAACACTTTCGCAATTATAAATGGCTATAGAGGCAATGTGGCTCAATATTTCTGCAGGGGACTTCCATCAACTTGTAGAGTCCATGCCACATTGAACTGGTGCACTACCTGAGGCAAAAGCAGGTCTGACTTGATATTATGATGTGTCCCATAGCTTTTGTCATCTCAGTGTAAATTGGTGTAGGAAAGAATCCAATAGGAAAGGTGCATAGCAGTAATATAATTTTAGAGAAAGATGGGAGGGAATTTAGAGGTCCAAATGTCATCAGCAGTATTTTTAATCAACGTTATGTCAGGACAGTGGAAAAACCCATAAAAGACAATAGCGCAAAATATATATATAAAATAGAAAGAAACTTCCACATGGGAAAAATATATTAAAAACAAAGATTCCAAGACTTACCAAGCGGGAAAGCGCCGGCAGACAGGCACATGAACAAAACACACAAACACACACACAGAATTGCTAGCTTTCGCAACCGATGGTTGCTTCTTCAGGAAGGAGAGGGAAAGACGAAAGGATGTGGGTTTTAAGGGAGAGGGTAAGGAGTCATTCCAATCCCGGGAGCGGAAAGACTTCCCTTAGGAGAAAAAAAGGACAGATGTACACTCGCACACACACACACACACACACACACATATCCATCCGCACATACACAGACACAAGCAGACATATTTAAAGGCCTTTAAATATGTCTGCTTGTGTCTGTGTATGGGCGGATGGATATGTGTGTGTGTGTGTGTGTGTGTGTGTGCGAGTGTACATCTGTCCTTTTTTCCCCTAAGGGAAGTCTTTCCGCTCCCGGGATTGGAATGACTCCTTACCCTCTCCCTTAAAACCCACATCCTTTCGTCTTTCCCTCTCCTTCCTGAAGAAGCAACCATCGGTTGCGAAAGCTAGCAATTCTGTGTGTGTGTTTGTGTGTTTTGTTCATGTGCCTGTCTGCCGGCGCTTTCCCGCTTGGTAAGTCTTGGAATCTTTGTTTTTAATATATAGCATACCCAATGCCACAGAATGTACTTTTCTGTTGGTAGCAAGTGTATCAGAGGTAAAAAAGTAATACACTCTTCAAAGCCCAAAATCACAGGGGGTCATGATGGAATATCAAATTGTGTAGCAAAGTGCCTGTGCTCATTGGTTAGTTAAACCTCTGACTGACTTAATTAACTTACCTTCGGCAAATGGGATGTTTCCTAAATACCTGAACAATAGAAAGGTTGTGTCTATTTATGAGACTTGTGGTAAGAAGAACCGTGCCAACTGTAAGCCAATTACTGTCACACCTATTTTAACTAAAATTGTGGAAATTGTCTTGAACAATAGAATATTACACTTTATAGTGAAGAATAACATACTAACTAAGGCTCTGCATGGTTTTAGGAAATGTAGGCGTATCACCACAGACATTGCTACCTATGAAGCCAATGTTATTGGGTCAGTGTATGAGCAATGGAAGTCTGTGAAGCTTTCCTTGACCTCTCAAACACATTTGATTATGTGTGTCTCAACAGACTAATACACAAACTAAACTCTTGTTATATCAGGCAAAAGCTGACATGAAATCATTTGTGGAAAGCAGAGAGCAGCGTATACTACTATAAGACCAGCACCACTACTGTATCTGTGTGCTCTAAATTTTAACTAGTCAAGTTTGGTGTATCTCAGGGAACAGATCTGGAACCCCTTCTTTTCGTTTCGTGTGTAGATGGTATATCAGCAGGAGGTGAGAAATAAATGTTTATAGTAATAAAATGTTTATAGTAAAAAGTGATACAGTGAAAGAACAAATGAAATCAATTGCTTCTACTTTTTTATGGAAGTTTACAAATATATCAGTGAAAACAATTTATTTGTGAATGGAAATAAGACAGCATACATACATACAGTTACAAGCAACTAAAACTGCAAAGAGTAACAATATATCTCTTAAACTATGTAATTCAGTTGTCAAAGAAGCAGAGAATTCTTGGGTGTCATTATTGATTAACAGTTGACATGGGAGAACCATATCAGCAATATATGCTCAGAAGTGAGCACTAGCTTATTCTTAATGAGAAACATGTCTAGGACAGTAGACATAGACACACTGTTAACAATGTACTATGGCCTAATCAGTCTCTCCTATCATACTGTGGTATAGTCTTGGGAAATGCAGCACATATTTATAGGTTAGTGAAGCTTCAAAAGAAGGCAATACAGATCTGAATGCAAGACAATCCTGCAGAAAAAAATTAAAGAACTTAATATCATTGCTAGACATTCACAATATACAACTATATGCTAAGTCCTTGGCTTTTCCTAGTTAAAACTGATGCACATTAATTCTGATGTTTTGACATTAAACTTCATTCTTTACATTATGTGTGATAGTAATTGTGTAACACTGGTTTTTATGAATATGTGCACCTTTGAAGTGAACATAGCACAAGAAAATGGAGGACTGACTGTGAAAGAGACTCATGCTGTGATTTATTAAGGGAAAAGGGGAGAGGAGACAAATTTATGATGAATGATATGTCTGGTACATTGGGTGGTAACTGCCCTTCCTGTTCCACTATCAAGAACTGTGTAGCTGCATTTAAAACAGGGCATTTCAGCACTGAAGATAAAGAGTGTCCTGGAAGACCACCTTAAGTCACAGTAGCAGAAACTGTGGATCCTGGATTACCAAAGGAAAACTGCTTAACAGATAGCAGAGAACTGCTGCATATTCCACAAAACTGTGGTCATGTTAGTCGTGAGACATGAGAAAGCTCTCAGCTAAATGGGTTCCCAAATGTCTCAGTGGGGACCAAAATCATGAATGAGTAGGTGCTTCACACTCCAATTTGGACCAATTTTATTTCTTGATCGTCTAGTCACCATTGATGAAGCATGGATATACACTTATCATCTAAATACCAACGAACAAAATTTGTGGTAAGGTCTTATGGGACCAAACTGCTGTGGTCATCAGTCCCTAAGCCTACATACTACTCAATCTAACTTAAACTATGGACAACACACACATCCATGCCTGAGGGAGGACTCAAACCTCAGATGGTGTGTGCTGCACTGACCGTGACAAGATGCCTTAGACCACACAGCTACCCTTTGCGGCACCCAAAGAACAGTGCGAAGAATGGAGATACTGTGATTCTCCAAGTCCAAAGAAGTTCAAAACACAATGATCAGCAGACAAGTTGCCTGCACCCATCTTTTGGTATAAAGATGCAGTTATACTTATTGACTACTTTCAGCATGGTACAACCATAATGGGAAATCACTAAGGTGAACTTATTGACAAAGTGAAGCATGACTGGTCTTCAAGTGCCAAGGTAAGCTGGGGAAAGGCATTTTGTTTCAGCAAGACAATGACCCTCCTCACAAGATGGTCATCATACAGTAAAAACTGGCAGATCTTCACTTTGAGGAGAGAAGGAGATTAGTATTTAATGTCCTGTTGACAATGAGGACATTAGAGCTGGAGCACAAGCTCGGATTAGGGAAGTATGGGGAAGGAAATTGGTCGTGGCCTTTCAAAGGAACCATCCTGGCATTTGCCTGAAGTGATGTAGGGAAATCATAGAAAACCTAAATCGGGATGGCTGGAGATGGGATTGAACCACCATTGTCCTCCCATCCTCCCAAATATGAGTCCAGTGTACTAACCACTGCACCACCTTACTCGGTCTTCACTCTAAAATCGTTGAATATCTACCCTTCGCCTTACTTGCTGTCCGCCCTACCCCCTGACTTTCATCTGTTCCCAAATGTCCCAAGGGAAGACAATTTCTGAACATTGGTGAAGCTTGAAAGGTTGTGAATGAGTGGTTTGCAGCACATTTCACATTTTGTAATTATTTTTATTTTTTAGATGAGTTAAAGAAGATGGAAAAAAGATACAGTAAATATGTTGAGCTCAAGGGGAAGTATGATGAGTAAATAAATTTTTTCAAACCCATAAGAGAATTTTTTATTCTTTACAAAGCCAAGGACTTATCAGCACCCCCCCCCCCCCTCCCTCCTCTCATATAATTGCAACAATTATGCACCTGAAATCAAATAGTTCTACACAGCTAAATAAAAATAAACACAATTACAACATGAAAAATAGGGTTGATTATTATTTACATAGGAAGTGGCTCAAGTCAACTGAAAAATATCTCACAACAGTTGGGTACATTTTGTACTATAAATTACCACATGGAATTAACTGCACTGAAAAGATATCGCTCATCAGAAATAAATTACACAGCTATCTAGTCTCTTTCTCTCTATTTAGTCTAAAAGAATAGCTAGAAGCTAAAGAGTAGAAAAGTTCTCTTTCAAAACAAGAAGGGCATCATAAAATGTCTGGTTATACAAAAATGATCCTGCTATTGCTTGCTTATTATTATTATTATCATTATTATTATTATTATTATTATTATTATTATTATTATTATTATTATTATTATTATTATTCTGTCTGCCTTGGACATACATGGTGCTACGAAGTGAGGCTCCCAGTGTGTAAGATAGTAAAGATTAGTGAATGATGGCACAACATGGTAGAAAAGAAACCATGGAAGTGTAAATCTGCATAAATATGAATTTCATGTGGACACCAAATCATTATTATTTATGTTTTTATTTCATTCAGCTTACATTGAGTAAACCCTGATTTGGAGTTGGGTATTGACTTAAGGATGAAACCTTTTGACTAAATTAGATGTGTCTGCATTGTGTTATTTGTATAAATGTAACTGAAACTGTGTATATCCTGACTACATCTGTACAATGGAAATTGTCTACAGATGGATTAATGAATGAATAAATCAATTAATTTTCTAAAACATAATAATTGCAAAATAAATTTGTCTGTTGTGGAAACTTGCAGTACCCTATATTGATGATTATTAATTTGTAATCATTGATGTGGAATTTTAAATGATAAGATGAGAACCATCTTAGCCTCCCAAGTTTATTCTTTAGATCAGTTAAATTTTTAAACTAAGACTCTTTAGGAGAGATGCTCAGTAGCTTGGTACGGGCTTTTTTTGATGTTTCGAGAACATAAGTTCACCAAGGAGTCAAGCAGTATATTGCTCCCTCCTATGTATATCTCGTGAAGAGGCCATGAGGATAAAATCAGAGAGATTACAGCCCACACAGAAGCTTACCAACAATCCTTCTTTCCACGAACAATACGAGACTGGAATAGAAGGGAGAACCGATACAGGTACAGGTACCCTCCACCACACACTGTCAGGTGGCTTGCGGAGTATGGATGTACATGTAGATGTAGATGACTTAGAGCTACTCATGTGTTTGTAAGTTTCATTCATTGTTTATTGAAGTCTCCCTTGATACCAAACTTTTTATGTCATGTCCAGTTTCTTTTTTTATCACTTGTTACTATTTAGCACTATCTCTGCAGATCATATCCTTAATGTGTACAGTTGATTCCGCAAGCTTTCTGATTAACAACTGCTCTTAAACTATCATATGATGTCAACTTATGTGAACGTTATTTATTGTTTCAAACAGAAGCCCATATTTCTCAATACTTAGGTTGGTTCGTTGGTTGGTTGGGGAAGGAGACCAGACAGCGTGGTCATCGGTCTCATCGGATTAGGGAAGGATGGGGAAGGAAGGCGGCTGTGCCCTTTCAGAGGAACCATCCTGGCATTTGCCTGGAGTGATCTAGGGAAATCACGGAAAACCTAAATCAGGATGACCGGACGTGGGATTGAATCGTCGTCCTCCCGAATGCGAGTCCAGTGTCTAACCACTGCGCCACCTCACTCGGTTTGCAATACTTATCAAACTATAACTAAGTATCATTCATTCTGATAGAATCAAAAGT
This sequence comes from Schistocerca gregaria, assembly GCF_023897955.1. Classification (NCBI taxonomy): domain Eukaryota; kingdom Metazoa; phylum Arthropoda; class Insecta; order Orthoptera; family Acrididae; genus Schistocerca; species Schistocerca gregaria. Next base: position 198,418,702 of record NC_064926.1, read on the forward strand.
TGATATGGACCAATTTTAAACAAATTGTCTCTCTGTTTCACACTTCGAGTGGGGTGATGAGGCTGTAAGATGAAGTGCTAGTATTCAGGAGTGTAGCATTCAACACTTGTTTTGGCTGTCCAAATTTTGGTTTTTCATATCTTTCCTAAATAGCTTAAGGCAAATGCTGAAATGAGTGCTTCAAAACGGAACGGTTGATTTCCTTCCCTATCCGACAGTCCAAGCTTGTGTTCTGTCTCATTGTCGCCTGTAAATTAAACCCTAATTTCCTTCCTTCCCTTGTTGCACATTTTGAAATAACGAAAGTTCTTTAAGTGTACACTCTTTATCTACTACCTTTCCTTCTTAATTCTCTTTTATGTCATAAACTACCTATACTTTTGCCTGTTTCCTCCACATTTCTTTTTCTAGCCAGGTGGACAGCAGGTGCGGTTGACAGATGAGTAATTTGGGGTTTGTGGGAAATGTCTCTCTCTGGTAGTACCTAGTACTACCAAGTTATGTTTTTATTCTATCTTCACGTACATGATGCATTTCAGCACTGCTATTATCAGATTATAAGAAGTTTTACTAATGAATATAAAATTTTGTTCTTCTCTGTACATGCATCAATGAATCTAGCAATCACACATATACAGTGAAATACTATATTTGATGGAATACTGTATATCTATTTAGTATATTCTTAAACAATTCAATAAAACTTTCGCATCAAGATCATATAACAATAAAACATTAAGTAAGATGAGATGGATCACACTAGGAACAAAAATTTCCAGTGAGAGGAAAAGGGAACTACACAATCAGCTGAAGTACAACAAACAGTCTGATTTTGTTAAATATGTTAGGAGCTATAAAACTATTTTTTTAAAAAGCTGTGAAATCTTAAAAAATGGCAAATAATAAATTCATTCTGGGGCAATAAATAAAACATGGGCACTATGGTCTGTATTTAAGTCTGAATCAGGTGTCAAAAATTACAAGCAAGACACTTCAAAAATCAAACTTAAGGAAAAATCTGTTGTAGATCCAGCTCAAATATCTTACAAATGAGTACTGTCTAAACATAGCAACATCTGATTTAGATGTAGCAAATTATGAGCAGAAAGTAAATAGTTTTAGGTTGAAAGGCAGGACCAGTGACCTTCTTAGAAATTCAACACAGTTTCAACAAAATTTGTTGAAAATGTCATACTCTCCTTAAAAAACAGAGACTCTGCAGGTTGAGATGGGATACCCACCAAAGCAATTAAAAAAGTTTACAACATAATAGTTCTCTCTCTCTCTCTCTCTCTCTCTCTCTCTCTCTCTCTCTCTCTTGCTAAACAAATCATTTGAGGAAAGTTACTTCCCTGATCTCTTGAAATATGAAGAAGTAAATCCATTGTTTAACATAGGTTCAAAAGATAATATGAGGCACTATCATCCCATTTCTACACTTCCAGACATATCAAAAATATTTGAAAAAATTGCTGCTTTACAGATACAGGGCTTCATCACACAATATGATATCATTTCAAATAACCAATTTCGCTTCCAACAAGGTAAAAACACAGTAGATGCAATAAATTAGTTTATTGAAAAAATTACTTCATCATCTGATAAGAAAGCTAAAGTTTCATGGATATTCTGTGATCTTACAAAAGCATTCAATTCTGTAAACCATGCCCTACTGCTTTTCAAACTTAACAGGTATGGAATAAGGGACATTGCTTTGAAATGGTTTGAATCATATCTCATGGAGAGGAAACATCAAATGGAACAGGTTACTTTTCAGAGTGGAAAGCTTTGTCCCAAGGTGTTCCTCAAGGCTCAATTCATGAACTAGTTCTATTGCTGTTCTACATAAATGACTTGCCTCTCAGTATAAATACTAATCTGACTGTGTTTGCAGATGATATTTCTGCCCTAATTGAAAATGAATTCTGAGAATAGACCACAGATTTCATGAATACATTAAGTAACTTGGGAACATGATTCAATCTAAATGGCTTGAGGCTAAACATTTCGAAAACCTACATGATGAGTTTTAAAACCAAGCAGTCAAAAACTGACAAAATCTATATCACTTACAATAATCAAAAAAAGGGAAGAGCTTGACTCAGTCAGGTTCCTATGAATAAATAAATTAAACAGCCTTGTATTTGCAAATGGAAATTTTAGCCAGTGCATTCATATAGATACCAGGAAGCAGCATACTATAGCTACTTTGAATCTGTTATTAGATATGTTTTGTTTTTCTTTTTCGCATTTTTGCTTTTTTCCTTTTTCACTTTTTTTTTGGGAAACTCGTGAAATGTTACACGAATTTTAAAGTTGGAAAAAAAAAAAAAAGTCATTCATAATATGTGTCCAACAGAGCCAAGGGCATCACGCCAGCCATTATTTAAAGACCTAAAAATATTAATTTATACATCTCTGAGGTGATTATTTTCCTATGCAGCAGAGCTGATCTATTTAGAAAAACTATTTTGAGCACTCATACAACACAAGACATAAAGAACCACTTATGCTCACCTCACATCGCTTAAATTGTATGCTCATACTCCTCGGTATATAGCCATGAAAATTCACAACAAAATAAAAGGGTGTGACATAAAGAAGATGAAGCTAAATATTTTAAAAAGCAAGTTACATGATTTTCTAATTGAAAGATGAAGATTTCATGAAGGACATAGTGATACTTTGAACTGGATTCCAAAAATGGAAGAAAAATTTATGCTAGTTATAGTGGATGTAAATTATGAAATAGCATTAGAAAGAATCATATATAAATTCCTCAATAAGTAATATTTTAAGTATGGCAAATTTTTTATATACGTTAATTCTTGACTAAGTAATCAGAGTGATAAAATTTTAAATAAGTGAACTGTAACATTGACATTCCCCTATACGCCAGATTTATGTTCTGAAATTCTGTTTGTATGAGATAAATAAAACACATTTCACTATTCATAAAATATCTTTTGGTCAAATGATGGCAACACCAAAAACGGTCCTGTATGTGGAAGTTCAAGAAAAAATTAAAAAAGAAATATAATGTTTAATATGAACAGTTACAAAAATAATTATGGACTTCTAAAAGGGTTTTTTAATCTATATTATGATTGCAAATATTCTTACATGATGTTAACAACCAAGGTAAAAAGTTTTCAATCAAATTCTAGCTCTCGAAAGGGTGGTACAAAACAAGCAAAATTTCACAGAGACATGCTAACTGGCATTAAATCTCTTCTTCACTCAAATGCTATTTCTTTCTAACCCTGGTCATCAAGAAGTGAAATCACTCATTCTAGATGACATACAGAATGCAGAAAAGAAATTGGCAGGCATTTAGTTGTGATAGATTTTCATTATTTCTTTGTGTCCTATGATGTTGCCCCAATTTAATGCTCATACCACTGAAAAAATGGGTGAAATAAGTGCAAGCAGTGTTGAGAAACAGGTGAAATTGTTAAAACTGAACAAAGTTCCAGGACCCAATGGAATGCCTATTAGATTCTATATCAAATTTATGGCTGAGTTATTCCCTCTTCTAACTACAATCTATCGTAGATCCTTCAAATTAAAAACAATGCCCAGTTCTTGGAAAAAAGCATAGGTCATACCCATCTACAACAAGGGTAGTAGAAGTGATCCACAAAACTACTGTTCAATATCCTTGACATATATTTGTTGTAGAATCTTAGAACTTATTCTGAACTCAAACAAAAGACTTTCTCAAACAGAATGACCTCTTCCATGTCAACCAGCAGAGACTCTAAAAACATCAATCATGTGAAACTCACCTGGCACTTTACGTACATGACATACTCAATGCTTTGGATCAACTCAGTCAGGTGGATGCAGTATTTATTGACTTCCAAAAAGCATTTGACTCAGTATCACACCTATGCTTATTGTCAAAAGTACAATCATATGGAGTTTCAGGTGAAATATGTGGATGGATTGAGTATTTTTTGGTAGGGAGGATGCAACACATTATCATGGATGGCTACTCATCGTTATACACACATCAAAAAAAGTTTTGCATCACCTCGGTTCTGAGAGTTCCAGAACCTATTCAGAAAATTGGAATAGAGGTCAACATAAAAATCCTTTCTGCCCTGTTTATTGCTCATGAAAACCACACATTGCATGTTGTACCACCATATAGTGAGGCCTTCAGAGGTGGTTGTCCAGATTGCTGTACACACCGGTACTTCTAATACCTAGTAGCACATCCTCTTGCATTGAAGCATGCCTGTATTCATCGCAGTATACTATCCACAAGTCCATCAAGGCACTGTTGGTCCAAATTGTCCCACCCCTCAATGGCGATTTGTTGTAGATCCCTCAGAGTGATTGGTGGGTCACGTCGTCCATAAACAGCCCTTTTCAGCCTATCCCAGGCATGTTTGAAAGGGTTCATGTCTGGAGAACATGGTGGCCACTCTAGTCAAATGATGTCGTTATCCTGAAGGAAGTCATTCACAAGATGTCCACAATGGGGGCACGAATTGTTGTCCATGAAGACGAATGCCTTGTCAATATGCTTCCAATATTGTTACACTATCAGTTGGAGGATGGCATTCACATATTGTACAGCCTTTACAGCGCCTTCACTGACCACCAGCAGTGTACGTTGGCCCCATATAATGCCACCTCATAACAGCAAGGAACCTCCACCTTGCTGCACTCACTGGATGGTGTGGCATTCACCCTGACCAGGTTACCTCCAAACACATCTTCATCGATTGTCCGGCTGAAGTCATATGCGACACTCATTGGTGAAGAGAACATGATGCAGACCTGAGTGGTCCATTTGGCTCCCATCTGTGCTGCACTGCATGGTGTCGTGTTTGCAAAGATGGACCTTGCCATGGACAGTGGGAATGAAGTTGCGCATCATGCAGCCTATTGCGCACAGTTTGAGTTGTAATGTGATGTCCTGTGGCTACACAAAAAGCATTATTCAACGTGGTGGCATTGTTGTCAGGGTTCCATAATCCATAGGTAGTGGTCATCCACTGCAGTAGTAGCCCTTGGGCGGTCTGAGTGAGGCATGTCATCAACAGTTCCTGTCTCTCTGTATCTCCTCCATGTCCGAACAATATTGCTTTGCTTCACTCCGAGACACCTGGACACTAACCTTGTGGAGAGACCTTCCTGGTGCAAAGTAACAATGCGGACATGATTGAACTGCAGTATTGACCATATAGGCATTGATGAACTACAGACAACATGATCCGTGTACCTCCTTCCTGGTAGAATGACTGGAACTCATCGCCTGTTGGATCCCCCCTGTCTAATAGGTGCTGCTCACGCATGGTTGTTTACGTCTTTGGGTGGTTTTAGTGACATCTCTGAACAGTCAAAGGGACTGTGTCTGTGATACAATATCCACAGTCAACATCTATCTTCAGGAGTTCTGGGAACCAGGGTGATGCAAAACTTTTTTTAATGGGTGTATGTGGAAGTAACTTCAGGTGTAGCCCAGGGTTGTGTGTTGTGATGCCTGCTGTTCAAGTTGTATCTTAATGACCTCACAGACAATATTAATAGTAAACTCAGACTTTTTTCAGATGATGCAGTTATTTATAATGAAGTATTGTCTGAAAAAAGCTGTGTAATTATTCAGTCAGATCTTGACAAAGATTTCAAAGTTATGCAAAGATTGGGACCTTTTTTTTTTTAAATGATAAAAAATGTAAAACTGTGCACTTGAGAAAACAAAATGCATAGTATCCTATGACTGTAATAGCAATGAATTACTTTTGGAACTGGCCAACTCATACAAATACCTGGGTGTAACACTTTGTGGGAATATGAAATGGAATGACCACATAGGCTCAGTCATGGGTAAAGCACGTGGTAGACTTAAGTTTACTGTAGAATATTGAGGAAGTACAATCAGTCTACAAAGGAGACTCATGTGTCCAGTTCTAGAATATTGCTCAGGTGTGTGGGACACATACCAAACAGTACTAACAGGAAATATTCAACATATACTGAGAAGGGCAGCATGGATGGTCATAGATTTGTTTGATCCATGGGAGAGTATCACAGAGATACTAAAGAAACTGAACTGGCAGACTCTGGAAGATAAATGTAAACTATGCTGAGAAAGTTAGCTAACAAATTTTTAAGAACTGGCTTTAAATGCTGACTCTAGGAATATACTCAAGCTGCCTATATATCACTCACATAGGAATCATGAGCATAAGATTAGAACAATTACAGCATGCTCAGAGGCATTCAAACAATCATTTTTTTGCATGCTCCATATGTGAATGGAACAGGAAGAAATGCTAATAATTGGTACAATGAGATGTACACTCTGTCATGCTCTTCACGGCAGTTTGCAAGGCATAGATGTAGATGTAGATGTTGGCAATGAGTTGTCTAATGTTATATGTGCACCCTCTTTGCTGTGTACACAACATCTAGCACTACATCACAGGCCCTACAGGTTGGTCATTATACGGTATATTGTACATTCTTTCAAAGATTCGCCACAACAGCAGACCTGGGAACACATAAGCTAGTAGTACTGACAGTGCAACAATCATCACAAGCAGGAAATATTTTCAGTGTCATCAAAAGTTTGGGAATAAGGTTAATAGTGTGCTTTCCAGTACAGGCTGAGTTTTTTATTCCATTTCATGCACAATATTTTGAGGACTGACCCAGTTGCCTTCTTCAGATGATGCAAGATGAGTTGTTATGCAGACTTGCTGCTTGAGCTCCAGTTCCCAGTGCCTGAAGGAGGCAGCTGGGTCAGTCTTTGAAATATTACACATAAAATGGAATCAGCAACTCAGCTATTCACACAAATGCATAGTTTAAACTACCACACCGTGTTTGGAAGTAAGGTTTTTCAGACATAACTGGAGATTCATTATTTACGGAGATGTTAATACTGATTTTCCATAATACAGAATTCATGAAGAAGATCTATCACAATATCCATCAGTGCAGTTTCTGATGAGGGTAGAAGGACATGTGTAACAGGCAGTAGTTGTTATATTCAATTACTTTTAGTGATTTACATGAAAAATAGAAAATAAATGATTTAACTTGTTATAATGGTCTAATGTTAACAGTAAGTCATGATGCCCAGTCAGATTTAGGCCAAAAAGGAAGAACAGTAATGACAGAATGCTAAGTTATAACTCAGTTAGAATGTTTATAGAGAACTTGCAGGAGGAACAATATGCAGAAATCTCTGGATGGAGGAGTACATAAAACAATCGAAAGCCAAGCGCTCAACTATAGTGGACTGCCAGAAAGCTAGTATGAATGCTGTTTTCTGTTATGTGTTTCCATTCTCCACTCATCCTTTTCAGGTGAATGGTTGTCTTACCCTCATTTTATGAAAGATAGAGACATACAAAGTGGACAAAAAATTAATTTTTCTTAAACATACCCTGATAGCACTTTGAGTCCTGCACTTAATTCGCACAGTTAATATCTTACTCTCCCCTTAAATAGATGAGGAAAAAATTAAGTAGAAGCAGGGCTTAAAGGTAGGTAACACTAAGAGTTAAATTATATTGTATCCAGGAAGACATATTCAGAAAAAAAGTGAAAGCTGCCATCAGCTCAAGGACTGGTTTGAACACCCACTTGAAAGCAAGCTTGTTAAAAATGTCTGAGGGATTTATTTTCACTTCATATTTACTGTTCCTGTAATTCTAATACTCTTAAACAGCTCCATTCTATTTTCTAATTTTTTTCAGTAGTTTAATGGACTCAGCTTATGCTCTCCTTACTGTGCTAATGGTATTTTTGTTCCTTAGTCTATTTACTGACTTCACTATCATCTGACTGTTACTTAATTTTCATTTTAGTTATTTTTTGTTATTGTTTTTGTAGGCATTATTAATATTGAACAACATTTTTTTTCTTAAGTGTGCTGCTAGTTCCCTTGTTAGTTTGACTACAAGACCTTTCTCATAACTTCATGATGTGATCTTTATCTAATTATTTAATCACCATATCTAACTTCTCATTTCCTTACTTTAATTTTCCTCACATCTGGTTAAACATAATCCACTGTCTGTCTGTAACTCAAAAAGAGTGAAACCTGTGGTCTTCTTTTCAGAGTGCACTACTCATTGCTTATAGGAACCAAGAAAGTAATTTTAGAATGATTGTTCATCCTCATTCTCTATTATCCTAGAGTTCTTTGTTGTGAGTAAAGAAAAAATGCTAGTACAGTAGAGTCCCGTTAATCCAAACTAATTGGGACCAGTTCTTGTTCAGATTACCGATTTGTTTGGATTAGCCAGAATTACGGTGATGGGTTTCTAGAACGAAGTATACCGAGCAGATAAGTAGGTACACTTGCGTAACAAATGGGAACAAGAGTGAGAACAATGGTTCATTCCCACTCCCTGCCCTTTTTGTTGTGCATTGTTGAGACCTTTGTAGTGTCTGAGGTCAGTGCACTGCCAGTTGGCTTGCAAAGTGCTTGGTTATGCTACTTGTTGATCGCTGGCACGGGTAACAATTGTACTGTATTCGTTCAGGTGTAGTGGTGTACGTATTTTCGTCATGACTAAACAGAAACATACAATGTTAACTCTCAAAGAAAAACTGAATGCTTTGAAGCGGATAGACAATGGTGAGAATGTATCTAAACTGGCAATGGAATGGGTGTTGGTAAAGCAACCATTTGTGATTGGAAGAAGAACCGAGTGAAATTTGAACAGTCCTGTGCAACATCATTAGGAAAGACACTTGATATTCAGCACGCTCTGAAGCAGTTCCAGTACAATAAAGTGGATGAAGCTCTATTCCTTTGGTTTACACAGGAAAGAGAAAGGGGAACTCCTTTGAGTGGAGCACTGGTTCGGGAGACGGCTGTTTATCTGAACACGTTAATGAATGATGATGAGTCTTATAGTGTGAGTACGGGTTGGTTGGACATATTCAAAAAATGCCGTGGAATCCATCAGCTAACAATTACTGGAGAGAAGCTTTCTTCTGACTGTGATGCAGCAAAGGAGTACTTGGGTGATTTTGAAAAAACGATACGAGAGGTAAATTATTCTCCCCAACGAATTTATAACGCTGATGAGACTGGCCTTAATTTTAGGGCATTGCCAACAAAAAGCCTGGCATCAAAAGCAGAAGTCCATGCTTCTTTTTTTAAAATGTGCAAAGATTGTGTGACTTTATTAGCATGCAACAATGCTGCTGGTAGCCAAGAGCTGCCTTTAATGCTGATCAGCATATCTGCTAGGCCCAGTGCTTTTAAAAACTGCAACAGGAAGTCTCTGCCCGTATATTATCACAACCAGAAAAAAAAGCATGAATGGATAGTAAGCTGTTCAAAGAATGGTTTCACGGCCAGTTTGTTCACTCTGTTTAAGGTTTTCTAAGGAAAATCATTTGTCTCCCTGTGAAATCTCACCTCAGCACTGAGGAATTATGTGATGGAGAAACAGTGGCAATATTTTTTGCACCGAATGTTACACCACTTCTACAGCTCATGGACCAAGGTGTACTGCAAACATTAAAACTGCTTTACATAAAACAATTTTTAAGAATGCTGATTCAAGATGATAGCATTCCTTTAGTGGACAAAATAAAAAAAGACCACTGTGAAGAATTTGTTTATTGGGCCACTGAGGCATGGCAGAATATTTTAGAAAATACTCTGAGAAAATTGTGGGGAAAATTGTGGACATCTCTTGAAGTTCAGGACAGCCTGACTAAAAATAAAGAGGAAAATCT